>NC_049211.1:31789342-32511842 GCF_013347855.1 Anguilla anguilla
ACAAACATTCTTCACTGATAAGCCAAGAGAATGCCAGGCGGGAAGCATCATTTGGACCACCATTGATGCAAGCTGTCGATCCACAAACGTTCAACTATTTTGTATTCTTATAACAGTTCTCCATTTGACCTTTAGTTGACCTCATTTCAACTGCCACACCTCAACGTGTCTCTTCTGGGACTATACAGTCCCCCTCAAGGGAATTACTGCACTTCCATCCCTAGTCTTTCTGCTTGTGTTTGCGGTGTAAGTCACCCTCCATTACAGAGCAGCGTAGTGTAATGTAATGTACCTTTCTGCTAGCGGACTATTGAAGTGCCAATTATAAAAAAAGGCAAATCAGCACTACAGCGTTGGTGGACCAGCTGTGTTGATGGCAGGTCCCTAGTGGGCACAATACATTTGCTGTCGAGGTACTGGCTGAAAGAATTTTGTGGAAAGCAAATCTATTAAAATTACAAACGCAGCATTGATTTTTGATGAAATCAGACCTTGGTGATCAATTGAGACATCAGTACATGTTGGTACTTAACACTACTCCCTGTCCCCAGTGGACCGATCTCGGGAGTCTCTTGTCTTACGGTCTTGGAACAACTCTTTTGCGAGAAGGGATCATCGTGCTCATGTGGTAGTAGACATCAGATTCGCAGAGAGCAGTTTGCAGAAGTGCGATATATTTCACACACGCCTCCTCTTGCTATTCAACCATTTCCCTGTGTCTTCCTGTTTATGCCCCCCTGTGAGCTAGCATGCGTACCGTGTTTGAGGGTAGCATGGAAGCATTTAATTCTGTATTTAATTCTGTACTGAGATACATAGAGATTCTTGACTTTCCGGTTTGAATCACCACTTCCACCTTTAGACCTAACTTCACTGAGACATGACAACTGGTGCATCAACCGGTTCATCGCCCTGAATTGCACAGTTCTTGTCAGGCTTACAGTGGTCTAGGATACACAATATCAGCATGCAGGGATAACTGTATGCTAATGTATTCAAGGAATGATTTATCATTACATAATAAGCCCAAAGAAAAATAGGCCTAATTTTCTTTATGGTACATTTGCCTCTCTGGTCTGAAACCGAGGTCTTGAGAAACCAGGATGTACATTATAATGCATTGTTTAATTGATTGATTCAAGCAGTTGGTTACACAGTTAACTCACCTGAACTTGTTCCCTGGGCCTGAAATGGCTGCTGATTTTAAGGTAAAAGCAAAACCGAGCTAATGTTATGCCTCTCCAGGAGCGGGGTTGCAGACTCCAGGCCACATGACCAACCAGGCCTGTTTCACGGTTTAACAGCATCGGATTTCTCACCCATCTAGCTGCCTCAGTGTGTATGCATTCATCTAAAAAAAAAACAATCCACTATCTTCTCTATGTCGCATCTCACTATGTCTGTCACATACGCACACATACACACGCACTTCACGCTGTGCACAATAGCATGAACTCGACCCAGCGATATCTGAAACCCACTGTCTTGCCTCCCAGCTGTCGGCTGCTGAGCGTTGTCTGATAAAAGAGCTCACACAAACATCCACTGGAAGCTCTTTTTACCTGTCACATTTTTAACCATCACTGTGCTGAAGGGGATACACTGGGCTCTCCTCCCTCTAAGAATACCATCTAAAACCGTGACCATCCTTTTTAACCAAAAAAGATAAAACAATCTATTATCATCTAAAAATAAAAATCTGTGTTTTACTTAGTTGGAGTGAATTTGTGTACCTGCACTCATGCACATACACCATTTCAGAGTAATTCATTTAAATACAGCTGCAGTGTACTAGCAAGTGTGACACCGCAAATTGTACCACAAATGTAACAGTCAGATTAATGCATTATGGTGTTTCCTAATATCCCATACACCCTTGCTATTCTATTTACTTGCAGGTTCATGCAGTAATGGGACCATACACAATTTGAAAATAGTCTGCTGTACACTGAACATAAAAAATATAGTCCTATTTGGTGTCTTAGGCAATTAAGTTGAATCTGCAGAGAAAATACACCTGCTCTGTGAAAGGGCTCATCCACAAACAACCTATGAAAAAATACTCCATTTTCCAACATTTTTTCACCAAACACTCTCTGTTTGCGTTAGCACCCCTCCATGTTCAATATAAGCCATCCCTTACTGTATATTGGACACAAAATTGGCTATAAATGGTTATTATTTAGGGAAGTCAGGCAAGCATCGTCTTGGCTAATGTATCCTGAAAGAGCCCAGTCTTAGACAGCCAGGCCCAACAAAACAGGCCTTTCTCACAAACCTATTCTCCATTTCCATTTTCCACAGCTGAACCTCCCTCTGTGTTCATAAACACTGAGGTTCTGGTGTGCGAGCGGTGGCCAGGCTGGGGGGTGGGGGTGGGGGTGCAGGGGAAGGAGAAAGAAAAGAAAAGGATAACGCTACAGGCTACAAAAATACAACTGAAAGCTTAATTGCTCGGAAACCTGACAAAAATGGCCCGAAAATGCAGAGGTTTGTCCTTTTTTTCTCCCTCTGGTAAAAGCTCCATTTACTAAAGGCAAGTGTGATGAGAGGGAGAGGAAGGGGGGAAAAAAAGCTTTAAACCCATTTAAAGAGAGAGCTAGAGGGACCGAGGCAGCAGACAGACACAGAAGGAGAAAGACGGTAGGGAGGGAGGAGGGGGAGGTGGGGGGGGGGAGCGGGGGGCTTTGGGAAAAAGGAGACGGCCGGCATCGTAGATCCTTTCTCCGGCAGCCATGGCAGGAGGGCAGCAGCAGCAGGCGATCGTGTTAACAGATCCCCGCTCCTGTCTGCCCTTCACCGCACAACCGCCATCACAGCTGCTGCCTCTCTCTTTCTCTCTCTCTCTTTCAGACGCACGCTCGCACGCACACGCACGGACACACACACACACTCATGCATGTACACACAGTCGCACACAAACACACACACACTCATACACATGCGCGCCATCATGTACAGACACATCAAGCATCTCATCACCATCGCAACACACAGATGCTCTGAATTCGCTTCCCCCCCCCACCAAAAGCCATGCCATTGTTCGCGAACAGACAGGTACATTTAAGATTTAAGATGAATACCTTGCTGTTGTTGCTGCCACCGTATCCAAACTGTAATTCCAGCAGGAAAATCAGAGAAAGACAGATCCAGGCAGGTTGGTTTTCTATTCATCCACTTGCATTTCAGCAAGCGTTCGTCCAGGCAGTAGCCTTCTTTTTTTTCCCCCTTTTTTTTCCCACCCAAAGCCCACAAGCTCGGCAAATTAGTGGTCCTGCCCAGCTTAGAATCTAAGCCAATGTGAGCTATTCACACTCAATCTCCTGTCTGAACGAGCATCTACTGCTCCACAGCCTCCCACAAGCACCCGCCCACCTCAAATCAGATGCTCACTCGCTCGCTCTCTTTCCCTCTCTCTCCCCCTGTCTCTCCCTACCCCCCCTCTTCCTCTCTCCCTCTGCCCCCCCCCCCCCCCCTCTCTCTCTCATGCCCACATAAATCCATGCAAAGGCTCTCTCCCGTGATAAACAAGGCAGCGGAGTCACCGGTCGCAGGTCATGTGACCCAAGGCAATCAACACTCTTAAGAGGAGTGCAGAGGCAGGGACTGGGGCAGGATTAGGGCTGAATGAGATTTAGAGATAAAGCCCGACAGGTCTGGCCCTGCGCGCACACACGCACGTTGCCTTCATTGTGTTCAGTCAACCCTGCGACTGACCGCGGCTTAGCGACCCTGGGGGTGCGACCGTCAGACTGCGGCCGCCCCCCGTCCCGAAAGCTCCCTGCTAACGACCGCCAATCATTATCGCGCGGCGCTAAATGAGATCATTTATCAGCGATTCAATGGGCCGCTTCATTTATTATGCGATTATTAGTGTTTCCATGGAAGCAAGACCAGGTGTGAGAACAAACATTTTTGTTAGTTTTTTTGTCGTTTTCTTTGTTTTTGGAACCATGTAATACAACTTTTTGAACCATGAAATGTGTATTACTTGAAATAGCTGGGCACCTCATATGAACTTTGCTAGCTCCTAAGCTAATTGATGTAATACTGAGAATGGGTTATCAATTTCAGTTTTAAAATACCATTCACACCCCAGATCAGCTGACTGCAGAAACCATAAGAGATGATTGGGAACCCAGAGCATCTTGGGAAAAAAATGTAAAAGGACAAAGAAAAAAAAAAACACTTTTGTGAGTACTGGCCTTTGCTGTAGTCCTTCCGTATCCAGTCAGACCCAGCAGATAATGCCAAATATACTACACTGGGATAATTTATCAGTACATCAACAAACCCTGCCCTTAGTCATTATCGGCCTCCTACAGTAATTGATATTTCATTTTGATTTATATTTATAATTTTACCCATTATCTACCCAAACAGTGTTGACTGATCAATTATAAAACCGGGGAATTAAGCATTACACTTCTAAACAGGCCATTCAGCCCATTCAGCCATCCAATAAATGTATATGTTCAAGAATAATATACGCGGTGTAATAAAATATAGATTTATGACAAAAGGAGAATATTAACATTCTGAGAGTAATGTGACCATGCCAAATTAGAATTTTAAAAGGCATGTTAAAAAAATTATAATGGACAGCTGAAAACCAAGCAGACAGGAAGGAATTTTCTTCAGCATTCTTGTATAGTGCTTGCTATTGTTCTGCATTCCTTGATTGCAGCCTTGTCAGTCAAGTCTATTTCAATTTCTTCCGTGGTTTTCTTTGCTGTGTTACCCTCGTGATTTACAAACCACATTGGTTTAGGGTTATGTATGCTGATATTTCTTGTCTAGAAATTCAACTCACCATCTAATAAATTTTACATTTGTACATTGGGTCGCTCTGACCTAAATAATTGTTGTTATTTATGTTTTCCTTCACAAACACAGTTTGACAAGGTCAGTCACTTTACAAGAGTTATCATTATTTGTCAAGAAAAAAACCTAAGAACTGGATGTGCTTGGTACCTCTAAGTACATGTTCTGAAAATGTTTTTTTTTTTTTTTGGCAGTTTATAGCAGAAAAGCTTTTCTGGTTGCTGTATTTGGATTTTTTTCCACTAAATGTTCCACTTCTTTTGGGAATACAACACAGATTCAGTGAAAACATATTTAATTGGCATACTTGACTACTTCTTTGAATTCAATCATGAAGGACTGTGATTGAGTCCACCATTCACCATTAAAATACACTTTTCAGTTTTCTCGTTCCCTTGATATTTTAGTTTCATGGTGGTCAAAGGTGAGGCTGTACAGTGATATTTTTGGGAGGCTTAGAGTGGCTAGCCAGTTGCTATGCACTCCATAGTCAACCTAGTTCACGATATTTGGTTGTTCAGGGTTGTATATTTTTACAATTTAGCAGACACAGATCAACTTATGCAGTTTACACACAAATAAGTTGAAATACCCTGGTGAAGGGTATAATGGCAGTTACCCACCTAGGAATCAAACCTACAATCTCAGAGTTGTAATCCCAGTTCCCGAACAATTACAGTAAGTTGCAGACGGTTTTGTGTGCTCTCCATTCTGTGTGATTTTGAGGGGTATGTTTTCACAGTTTTGCCTGGGTCAAGTGGGCTGAAATTCCACTTGCCCTGTCTCCGTTTTTTTCTTTTTTCTTCAAGTCTGAAAAAAATCCATTAGCCAGTTTTTCACAGTTAGAAGTTGACAAAAGAAGTGCACTTAAGGGATTAAGAAGTTACTTGTGTAAAGATTAAATGTTTGGTTGAAAGATATATGAAAAACGGCAGGATGTAGTAGTATGGTGTCCGGTGTCGGGTCCTTTTTGCGAAATCAAAATTGTAGGTACCGTATATTTTGTTTTATTTGAATTGAATTAACATTCATGTGCCGAAGGAGCAGTAGACATTTGTCACGGTAGACATTTGGCTAACAGTTTCCCCACAACGTTCCTTCCCTCTAATACTTGAACAGAGGGGTTTCTTGCAATTTCTTAGTTAGATCTGCTGCTGACAAAGAGGTAATCATGCAGAGATATTGTTGGCATCTACCTATAATATTTTGTGAGTTAAAATATTGAATTCAAATATATTTATTTGCATTTGTTCCATCCATTTTTTAGCATAAAAAAAAACATTGCCTAAATGTGTAACTATTCTGGCCCAGTTTTCATTAGCTAATAACCCTGTAGCTAAATATCTTGAGTGCTCAGCCATGTGCTATAACTAAGAAATGATGTCATTCACAGCAGTAAAATGACTCGGTAGATCAACTGTTGCTCAAGTGAAAGAAATAATGATAACTCACTAGTCAATCATTAATTGACAACAAAGGCATGGGTTACTTAAACTAAGTGGAACGGACTGACCACCATTGGAGGGGTAAAACAGCCTCAGCCATTGGAGGCTCAATAGGGCAGTTGCCACTTGCATACCTTCCAGAAGACATATTCTTTGGTTGTTATTTTGTCTCCATTAGCATAGAACCCATAATATTTCCAAATGGTGCTCCTGAGGTGTGGTGGAGTTACAATGCTCCTTGGCACCTCCACCTAATGTATAGCCTACAGCCTACATGGATAGCAGAACCTACACATGAGCTTTATTTCTACTTAATGGTATACCCTGCAGAAAAAACAATAACAGGGCTTGTTATTGGTCGCTTCAAGCGCTACCATGAGTGCAGCACAGTTGAGCACAGAGCTCGACTGGACTCCTTACTTCACCAAGGCAATGGGATTACAAGTTCAAACCTTAATTATATATTCAAACATTGTGACAAGTTTGATTATTGAACAACAAAGTCCTGCTAGCTAGCTATAAATCTGTGGACTTAATTACAAACATAATGTATGGCTCTGGTACGCTAAATAATGTTAACTGGTAAGTAACATTGGTAACATTATTAAAGTTAGCAGCTTAGGGCCAGCACACAACAGACGCAGGTGGGGCATCACCATAGCATCACTGATAAACAACAACGGTAGATGAGCTACATTGCATGCTCAGAAATGGGGAAATTATATTATTTTAAACTGATACAGTTATTCCTAGCAAATGATTTTATTAAACACATTTTGCTAGATTTGTTTTGTACTCACAATGTGAGTTAGGTTCCCTGTAACAGTGACGGATCATATACAGATCGTGATTTCATCACATGAAGGCTTCCAGCTGTCGACTTGCGACTGCTGGTGGACTCAGGGATGAGTGCTCTTATGGGCTCCGTCACAAGAACTGCCAAATTATTTAATTTGGCAAGGGGAACAGCGTCAAAAAGTATGGCAGCATGTGCCAAAGACAAACAAACTGCATTGGCAAAAGGGAACAGTAGTCGCAAGTCAAAGCTCGCCAACAGGGACAGATGGACTCTTAGCAAGATAGTTGCTAAACACCCAAAATCTATGGCAAAAATTACCACAGAATTAAATGGACACCTGTGTGACCCAGTCTCAACAAGGCGTGTACATCCAGAGAATCAAAAAGCTGGTATTTATGGCAAGGCCACCACTTGGAAAGTGCTTTTATTCGAGACTACAGCACAAAGATGCATAGCCTGGTGTAAGGAGCACAACATATGGACCACTGAACAATAGGAAAAAAAAAGAAATAACTGACTCTGTGACTCATTGTGCGAGTAGTTTCCAAATGGCAGCATAATACCAGATTTGTGGAGCTCACAACATAGTTTTTTTTTTTTTTTTGTTTGAGGCTGAGGTCGCAGAGGTGTTGATTACCTTATGTGGTCATGTTTCAGGCCATAGTTTTGGGGTGTTTAGAACTATCCTGTTAAATGTCTGTGTCCCTGTCGGTAAGCTCCGTAATGTATTGATCCCAGTCACACTACAGTGTGCCAGCATTCCCTGTAATATCTCTTTTCAGGTTACTTAATTCTGGTTTTTCCTTGCTCAGCACACTCCAGTCTGTACTGCTTTGTAGATTACTGTCTGTACTGCTGAGCATAATCTACTGGTCAGTAGACACTGGTCCAGGATTAGCCACTTATCTAAACACTGTCTGGAATGGTCTCATTCAGTCTTCCTGGCAAAGTCAGCGCCAATGACACAGTAACCTTACATAACCTTACATACCATGCATCAGTTTAGTCAGCTCCATTTGAACCTTTATCCCTTTCAAGGGATTGGTTATTTTGGAGTGCTTTTTCAAAATTCTTAGTCAGTGTTCTAGAACCCAATTGCCAATACCGACAGTGATTGTTAAATCAGCATTAGAATATTCACATCAGAACATTCTAATAACGTATCTGTGATCTTAAACCTTAAAATATGAAAAAAATATAAAAATTATTCCACTTAAAACCAGGCATGCAGCCCTCCCATTCTGCACACCCGGATTCTAACTGACAACAGGAAGCAATGCACTTTGATCTCATGTCCAACAGCTGTGTCACCTGAGATGAGAACTACAATGCCCAGATCACATGTTCTAACCGCAAGTCCAGACTGTGCAAAGGTTGAGCATGACTTTGATGTTCCACAGCCTATTCCTTTGACTAAAATTGCTCACTGTGAGTTGTCTGGCCTTACATTACATTGGTTTGCCAAAGCCAAAAGGACCATATACCCCCGCAAAAAATAATAATGACACAATGTGGCAATGTTTTAGGTAGGAGACCTTCTCCTAACAGTAAAATAATATAGATAAAATACAATAAAATACACAAATTTAAAATTGAAAAAAATGAAAATTCCATATTTGTGGTAAAATTACATAAAACATCACATAGGATTCAAATGGCTGGTGGAAACACAGCATGTATTTATACATAAAGACCTGAATTCTGCTCACAAAGACACAATTGGTACAAAAACTATTCTATACAATGAGAGCTCGACAGAAACCACAGGAAGCTCTTTTCTACGATGTAATTTAATAGTGAACTTTGGCTAATAGTCTTAAACATGGGAGATCTACATATCTAAAAAATCTGTATGTCACCTGTGATAGAAATATGATAAATAAGAACTTTATTCTCTTGTCTGAGATAGAGAGGGATATCTAGATGTGTAAGGGGTATCTGTTGATGTCTGGGTGTGAAAGGGGTATTTGGGGATAACTGTCAGTGTAGGGGGGTATCTGGGGATATAAGTTTTGCTTTGACTGATGACAGGGTTAATATCCCTTACCTTGTATTACACCACTCATGTTTGATTTAGGTGCTAATCGGTTTGATGGAATATTAATAAAAACCTAAGTGGATTCAAACTGTCTACAGGCCACTGAAGGGCAGTGCTGTGGTGACATGACATCACACGGTGTGTATTTAATTCGGTCTCGTCAGTGCTGTCAAGCTGTACTGGATCACAACTGAATTAGATACTCGTTTCATATGATTATGTGGTTATTTATGATTGCGTTTGGAGTTTGAGCTGAATATGGCAGACCACAAAATGTGCTCACACTCGTTTAAACGCACAAACACTCACATAGACACACAAATAGGAAAACACACTCTCACACATGTACAAACGCCAACATACGCATACACAAACATAAGCACTGGAACACACAAGCATATGTACGGAAAAAGAAGTGTACACACACACGTAAACGGTTGTGCGTGCATACACACAGGCAAACAAACACACACACGCGCACATGCACATACACACGCACACACACACAGACCCCACTCAGCACCTGCCCTTGCAGAATTACTATGCACCACAGACCCCATTCTCTCTCCATTCTTCCTGCCTCCTGCATTAGCATAGAGGTTCGCTTTCCTCCGGTCCCTCGCAACAGAACGCGTCCGAGTGCGAGAACCAGTTCCGTGCGAAGGACAAAAGTCTCCGTTTTTTTTTTTTCTTTTTTTCCCTCCCCTTGTAAAACCCCAGAGCGCAGAGTCCAGCTGTCCGTTGGGCTATGGGGAGAAGTCTCCTCATTAAAAACGTGGCTCTCCAGATCCAGGCTGCGGCGCAGAATGCGGAGCGGAGCACAATAGCGAGCGCCACGCTTCCCCCTGCAGTTTCCTTAAGAAAGCCCTTTTGTTCCCATGGCATCTGGACGTGATCTGGCTGCATTCGGACCCAAACCCCCCCCCACCTCCCGCCGCCCACCCCCCACACGCACACACACACACACACACAAACCCTGCCCCAGGCTACAGAGTGCACCCGTCTCCTTTCCTCTGTGAAAGGAGGTCTGTGTATCAGTGGTTCTACGCACAAAGCCTGCAGGATGAATTGGAGAAGGAAAAAAAAAAAAAAAAGAACGGCGGCTACTAGCCATCTGTCGTTCGGAGCTGGATGTGTCTCCCTCCTTCCCCGTGTTTCCCACCCCCCATCACCTCTCTCTCCCCCTCTCGAACACACACGCACGCACACACATGTACACACACACACGCACATCCCTTCCCCCACCGCCATCCCTGTATGCACAGCACACCGTCAGCCAAGCTTGCACATCGCCCCATTTCCCCCCCCGCCCGCATGAACTCCTCACTCACACAAACAATGTCACGTCTGGGTGGGGGCAGAGGGATGGGGGTGGGGTGGGGGGCGGGGGTGGGGGTGGGGGGGGGGGGTGTATGAGTGCACAAAAAAAAGGAAAAGAATCGCTCCCACTTGCCTGGATGCAGAGACGGCGCGACTCTTGAATGAAGCGGTAATCCTCTCTTTGTGCGGGCGGCAAACAGAAATTAGTCTCCGACAATGATCCCGAGATCTGCAGTGGAGCAGCCACAGAGGCGGCGGCGGCACTGGACGTGTGTATGCGTGTGCGTGTCTGTGTGTGTGTGTGTGTGTGTGTGCACGCGCATGTGTGTCAGAGGGAGGGAGAGGCTACGGGGGTCCCTCCACACCAGGAGATCTGAAGCAGAAAGGGAGGAGAGGCAGAGGTAGAGAGAGAGAGAGAGAGAGACAGAAAGAGAGGAAGCTGAGGAGATGGGCTTCCTTCGGCGCTATTGGCTGGAGCGAGTGTTGGAAGGAGGCTCGCGGTATGCCAGCCGGAGCAGCTGCAGGATGCTAATGCAGGAAATGGACTCCTTATCTGTGACATTTTCAGCATGTGAGAATAGCAGCCATCTTCAGAAGCCATGGGATGGGGGTTGGGGGGGAGGGGGGAGGGGGGAGGGGGGATGATGCGTTCCTGAACAAGCAACAAGCACCTGTTTGCTTTGGTGGATATTGCCAGAAACTAAGGGTTAACAACCCATGTACTGACAAACCAAGCTGAAATCCAGCAAAGAAACAGGAGTTTCAGGAAGAGAGGAAATGGAGGGATATAGAAAGAGAAAGAGGGAGATAAAACACAAATGCAGGCCTGATCAGCCAGTTCCCAGTTTTCCTCTTCACACGCAGTAAAATGTGTAGCATTAATTTTGGTCAGTGTTGAATTAACACAGATTTTACTTAGTATCTCCAGTATAACTGCATAACTTTGCATTACACACTCAGGCAGTGGAAGGCCTTCCTTGTGTCTGTATAAAAGCATGGACTGTTCTCAGCCTCATTCAAAAGAATTATCTGATTTTTCATTCATTAGCTTCGATTGGCTGATTTTGATTAAGTGCTTCTTGGTTGGTCCAAAATGACCAAGACTATTACCATTATATTTCTTTATAGGGTATGTATATATTAATCCTTTAAAAGTCTGTATTTTCTATTTGATTGTGATAATTGATAATTTGGAAAAATGCCAAATCCAAATCCCTTTAGGCTTTAATTACATAGAAGATTGTTTATATTTCAAGTTAATTTGAGACTTGAAACTTTCCATATTTTGTTATTTTCACACACTGTGTGGCATCATAGTCATAATATCACAGCTGAAGCCTGAGTCTGAGCCTTTAATTTTAATGTTTTATTTCAGTATTAATATGTACATTTATAATATGTTATATTGTAATAGTATATGTTTTATTGTAAGTTTTGCATCAATATCAAGTGGCAATATTTAACACAAACCAATCAAAGAAAACAGAACAGAAAAAAGAACAAAAAGAACAGAGAGAGAGAGAGCAAATCTTGGAACTGGCATTGTTGGTATTGGCATATGATATTTTTGACACAGTGCTCTGCACACTGGCCGTTTGTATCTACTGCAGAAGATGAGTTTGAGATATCTGTAATTCAGTTGAACATGAACATGCACACACACACACACACAATGAGCTAAAACACAAGACACACTTTTATTTCATATATATATATTCCTTGGCATGGAATTAGTTGCTCAATCTTTACTTTGGTCAGTTAAAACACTCATACAACTGTAATATAGTACTGCAATCTGAATATGGGACTTCATGGCATGCATCATTATTTCTGACATAATATGGCTTAAGATGCTAAATAATCCATCAAAACATGACAAGTGTAATGAAGAAAAATGAAGAGCTTGTTAAAATTCTGGGATTGCATCGGTGGTTGGAACAAAAACCAGCATACACAGGGGTCCCCCTGGACTAAGTCTGAGACCCACTACTGTACTGTAGATAATTATTATCTTATCCTTTAGCCTGTTATCAATGAGCTTTCTCCCCAAAGTCAATATAATTCCAGCTCTTTGTATACTATTTCCACATATAGTCTTTTTCACATCAATTCTCTGCTGAGGATGCACAGATCTGCTGAATATAATTACAATATGCAATGTAATATGTGTTATGTTGGGAAGGACAATTGGTCCTTCCCTTTTCCAAATGGTAATTGCTCAGGAGTCTGTGTGTGTGTGTGTGTGTGTGTGTTTGTCGGTATGAAACAGAACTGTGTGTTTCTATAACAGTGGAACAAAGGGTAAACATGCCACCAGCATGGCAGTAATCCTCAGAAATATTTAATATTTGATGACTTCCTCATTGATTTACAATGACACCTGGGCTTGTGCTTTCTTCGTGTCTCAGAGAGGAGTCTGTCATGCCCAGTGGTGGTCACGATCAGTGGAAAAGCGCTGAGAAATGTGCTATGCGTTTCCAGCAGTAGTATTTTTAATAGCCATATTTTTTATTGTATCAATCTTAATGGGATAAAAGCACCATGTTTTCATCATGGTATAAATGAAATACAGCAATGAAATAAACTTACACAAGTTTTGCTATGTGAGTAATTTTAAAGAATGAGTTATTGTATTACATGATTATGGTGACTAGGTTTGTGATGTGGTGATTATGATGAGAATGATAATGACAATTATTATTATTATTATTATTATTACTATTATTATTATTATTATTATGGTGTTTATAATATGCCTGTTTTTATATGGGACATGCCTTTGACCCGAGAGTGAATATATCTTTTTAAAATCTGACTGCTTGCCCAGCACGGACAGCTGTCAGCACAAGCTGGTTGCTAGGTAACAATTACCTGACTGAGCTTTGCTCATGTAAGAAATAAAAAAAAGTAAAAATGGCAGAACAGTGAGTGCATTTCCTGCAACATACAGCATTCAAACATTATTGCGAAGGTGCTTATATTTATGGCAACCCATTTGCCTGCTGTGGTTTATGTGTGTCTTAATATGAATACAGAATGGGTCTATACATGATGAGTCACAGCCCGCCTTTGTCATACTGACTGCCTGTACAAATTTCATTCAGTCAGTCTGCATTGTCCCAACACAGAGAAATGAGATTTATACTAGGACAACGACATGACCAAATGAACACAGAGACAATGCTAAACACACAGCACACACGTCACACAACATAATATAAACACCAAACAATCAAGAGAGAGAAAAATAAAACTCAGCTTGGGTGGGGAACTAGGATATGTGATTGTAAATGGCGGAGGGTTAAAAAAAATGTTGCTTAATTGGTTCATCATGCCATTTTAATTGACAACCATAGAAACCGGGTTGGAGCCTCTAGCCCTGGTTCAAATCTTGCCTCTCTGGCTGATGATTTTCAGTTTGCTTATCTAGATTATGGCCATGATGGTCTATTAGGTTTTATTTCAGCTCTACACTGTTAGGAAAATGTTGTTACAATGACAGCAACTTGCTGGCAACAATTAGCCAAGACAAGTTGATGTCATTAATTTAACAGCAAAGTCACTGTAGTTTTAATTACAATATACATTGAGCTCCATAATGTTCTGGGTAAAGACTTTTTTTTCCTTGATTTGGTTATACACTCCACTTTTTGGTTATACACTCCAATTTTAGATTTGTAATCAAACAATTCAAATGTGGTTATAGTGCAATTTTAATGTGTGATGCCATATGATCACACCACAAACATTTTTGCATATGCATGTCAAGTAATGGAATGTTCACATAATATTCTCTCAGGCAGGAAAGGATTGAATGAAAATGCAAATGAAAGAAAATAGCATGCACACTGATTTGTCAAGGAGACCACCAGATACTCTATTTGGATTATTCTGCAGAATCTGCATGGATTATGGACCTGATGCTCAATCCAAAACAAAAATAAATTAATGCAAAGCGATTCACATGAATTAGAGGGATGTTTTTTCATAGAAGCAAAGATAAATGTTTAATATAGTGGCTGAATTTGAAAGGCGCACACACTCTGGGAACTAAAAACCGATCCTCTTTGTTGGTTCTCGTTGTTTATACAGCATAACACATTGATTTTTTTCTTACAGAATTACTCAGACAAAATTTCGTATATCTATCACATCAGAATGAACTCACACATACAGTACATTCCAATTTATATTGTTACATGATGTTTTTGGTGGAATATAAAAATGAATAATTATTACAACAGTCACAAAAACACACTTGTCACTGACAATTACTTGTCAGTGCTCAGGCAGTTTGTGATTGTTGTGAATAATAAAATGTAAATATTTTAATCGCCTTTTATTGCGTATTGGGTGTGTGTGTGTGTGTGTGTGTGTGTGTGTGTGCTTGTGCATGTGTGTGTGTATCACTGAGAGAGAGATAGCATTGTAATGGCAATGTAGAATCAGGGAGAAGGCCCTCTATCTTTGGTTATTGTGTGTATGTGTGTGTGTGTGCGTTTCACACGCACTGTAATGTCACTGTTGTGCACAGGCAGGATGTACCTTTTGCTGTACATCAGCAATTAGCATCAGAGGCTCAGCTCCAGACTGAGACTTGAAGGCCATCCTAGCTCAACACCACCCTCTGTTTTCATCTTCCTTAGGACTGGCTTGTGTCACATGCCCTGTTGCCATAGCAACTGAGGACCGGCAGAATAAATTTAAGCCCTCTCATATTGGTGTGTGTGCTTCCCTCTAGTGGGGACTTCAGAGACAGGAACACTTATCAGTAGGGCCACCAGTTTGTCTCCATCATGTGACCTGCATTTAAACTTGCATTTCAATGGTTGTCCTCCAAGGGTCCCGATATGCTCTCCAATGGCACAGTTAAGTGACTAATTGTACAATTCAGTTCAGACATTTATAAACACAATTAGTTGATGCAATATGGAGAAGGAAAGTGAACATGGATGGAAGTTCACATGCTACAAAAAGTTGATTACACACCTGGCTTCTTGGGTCAGAATCGGTCACTTATCTTACGGAAAAAAGAGAAAACCAACTGACTCACGCTTAACATTACTTTCTGACATAGCCTATGTGTTCATGGCTATGAATAACTGTTACATAATGAGTACCTTGTGTACCTTGTCGGACCTGTTTTTTGTAGTTGTTCCAAAGATATTCGGCATTCACTTATTGTACGTAGCTTTGGATAAAAGCGTCTGCAAAATAAATGTAATGTAATGTAAAAATGCATCCATATGAAGCAGGTTTTAGTTTTAGCCCAGTACTAAGACACCTGATTTTACTTAAAGTCTTGACTGAAGACTATGGTTAGTTAATTCGCTGAAACTTTTTTATGTGACAGCTCTCATTTTTAACGTGGCTGTTTCCCACTGCTTCTAACAAAACCTATCAAGCCCCTGTACAACATTTAAAAATACCGCAGCATGTCCACAGTAGTAAGTAATCGAACTGAATTAAACACGAGTGTCACTTGTAAACACTGCTGTCAATCATCATCTGTGCTTAATTAGTGGTAATTACTTATTATTTATGTTGTGCAAATGGGATAATTGTTTGAGAAGGTGCTTGACAAAGATGCTATTGCAATATCTAGCAGAGGATTGAAGTACAATGCGAGAAAACAAGGAGAGAAATTGGTGGCCCTACTTTTCAGTAATAAAAAATAACTTTATTCACTGCTTTTTGTGTTCATACATGCAAAGCACTTTACAGGAATTTCATAATTGTGATATTAGCTATGACTGTATGTATACTCATGACATAAGAGAGACAACTCAACAAAGTATGTTTTTAAACAAAGAAGTAATTTATTAAACAGAGGACCATTACATTATGTAATGTTACAGAGAACCGTCACCAAACCATTACATGCATGAGTGCTTGCACCTCATGCGGACACCTGACATCCAACATCCAAAATTGTGGGCATTAATATGACTAATGTCCATCATTTTGGATGTTGGATGTCAGGTGTCCACATGAGGCCATGTAGTGTACCTCAGATCTCTTTCTGACATGATCAATGCCCTCTTTGCCTAGAACTACCTGCCCATTGTAGTTCTTAAAAAATGAGAAATGGTAGAGATGTAAATCATTATGATGTATACCGCTATCAAATTCGCATGCGTGGATGTGTCAGTGATGTTATGACCTGGTCTATGGTCAGACCATAACAGGATGTATGATAAGGGAAATGAGCGGGGAAAGGGTAAGAGAAATGTATGATGAGTAACTCCGGTGCTTATCTGCCTGTACAAAATGAACAAATGCCTGACTTGTTTTCGAAGGGTTACTGGGCACGGGGTGGCTTGGAACGCTGCGCTTCGGGGAAATCCGTCAGCAGTCAGAGAACCAATTTTCAGAATAGCGTACCCCCAACGGAGATTTAACAGCCTTACTTTCAAAAATAATGGAAAAACAACAAAGCAAAATAACAAAGTTGTGTCCCGATTTGTAGTCTGGGAACAAACGAACCAAAACACTATACGGGGAGTAGACGGCAAAACGAGAGTCGAGGTTGAGAACGAGCAAATGGTCAAACACGAAATACAATCAGCAAACAAAACAGAAGGCCTAAGTCAAGAATCAGCATTGAAGGGAACGAGTCAGTGGTCAAACACGAGATCTAATCAGCAAACAAACCAGAATGACTAGACGGGACTCGAAATGCAGCTGCAGTGCTTTGGAAAATTTGCAAGCTCCTTTAAACCTGTGGGTCTGGGGTATAGGAATTGAAAATTCAACCATGCCCAGTCTCCCAAGTGTATATGTTTCCTGATTCTCCACCCAAGAATTTACACGTTTCTTTCAGGGTAAATTATGAAGACAGACATTATATGGCTTGTGCAAGTTTAGGTAGTAAGCGGTGATGTTTGTCACAAGCATTTCGCCTGTCGATGTAGACAGCAAGCTGAGGGGAGCGCAGGTGCTCCCCCTCCTTCCATTGACCCCGGTGAGGGGGCGAGGGTGCAGGCTTCCTCTGCTAATGAGGCTATCTTTCGCTCAATAATACCTGACCTACCGTCGGGGGAAGCACAGGCTGAATTCGGTGACGACAATACCAACAAGCACGACACCGTGCAGACCCACGGCGCACTTGAGTAAGTGTCATGAGTAAAATTTGGCTAACTATATAGCTAGCTAGCTATGGCATGTCCTCACCTCTGTAACGTTTTTTGTTGTCCTCCATGTGTCCATACATCTGTATCGGTGGTACGTAGTAGGTCAACTAAAGTAGGCGAAATGTTAACATGTTAGGGTCAGCTAAAGTAACGTTAGGCGATAAAGCTGTGCTTAAAAATCTTGTGCCGTTCGAAGTGGTGATTTTGGGAGATGCACCTGTGCATGTGTCCTACTAAACAAAGCACCACCTGCGCATGCGTCCCGCCAAATGTCCCTCTCAGGTCGTCCGTGAGTGAGTGACCACAATTTGCCATGCAAAAATAGAACACCAAAGCAGTGAGAGGTGCTGAAGTGAAGACTGTGATTGACAGCGTATGGGAAATTGGGGTTCTTGAGCCCTGCCAAATAGAGCATGCTGGTGGGGAGAAGGTGGGAAAGGAGTTGATTGCTGCTGGCAGCCAGGAAAAAAATGAAGATGAGGAAATGGATTGTGATTCACAATCTGACGGCATGTGCAGCCACCATTTAAAGGTTACAATTTATACATGTTGGATCAGGTGAATTATTTTCTTGATGAACTGTAAGGATTTAGATTTTGTCGCAGGAAGAAAAACACGTTTTCCTTCCTCTGACTCCATTAATTTCAAAACCTGTAACATGGATGTTTGTTTGAATATGGGCTAGCGTATACATGCATTGAGGTGTGCTTATATGAAATAATGGGCGGCAAGTCTGTACCCCAAAGAGCGAGATATACTGGTGCCAGGCATTCATCTAAGTGTTCTCTTGACACGAAGGCATTTTATCCTAGGAGGTAAAAGTACTGCTCATCCGGGAATCTTGCAGATACAGTTTCTGCGCCATGAAGAAGCAACCTTAACCCAAACAATATGTATGTCTGGGTACTAAAGCTAACAGCTATCCCAGGGAACCCCAACCAAGGTTGTTGAGACTTTCTAAATATCCTGGACCATGACCCAATTATTATTTTGATGAAATAATACTAGGATCCATCTGGTCACTGAAACTAATATCTATGCGAGAGCTACTGCACATTCGGCTAGTGAAAATATCAATGTACCAAATGAGTAACTTGTTATTGGTGTTACTTCAAAACCACATATGAAACCAATACAATGATTGCTTTTCGCAGAGATTCACCTCCTCGTGTAGTCCATGTATTTGCTTTTTGACTCTGAGGAAGATGCTGTAGACGTCGAAACATCCGTCTTTTGCTTTGAGCTCTGTGTGCTCCAGCATTCCTTATTTCGGGTTAGTCCCAGTGAACTTGCCTGGGTAAGGAGTCCACCGAGGATAGGCAGTTTCGACAACTGTTAAAGGTACACTAAAAACACTAAATTTACAAAGCAAGACAAAGACCACTATTCTAAACAAAGAGAAAAGACATACTCTAACATACTAAGACACAGAAGAGTAACACAGAGTGCTGATATACGCAGATACTCCGCAAATGTCCCTTTGGACGTCCTTTAAATGCCAACCTGAGCAAGCCTTCCACATTCCACTATTCCCTTTGTTTGCCCAAATAGGGTCTGGCCAGGAGTAAGGCTGTAAGGCTCAGCCAGCCCACCAAGAGACACCCCCCCCCCCCCCCTCCTTTAGGAAGGAACTGCTTAGCATACTCCTGCATAATCAAATGTTAGTAATAAGATGCTTTGTATGATGGTGCGTGATCTTACGATCATTTCTCTAGATAACTTTCTACGGAGGTCCAAGGTGTAGGCATACATGTCTATACTTAAATATTTCACTTTCCCCTCCATACTGTACATACTTGTGATCGTAACCTCCCTGTACCTGTATCTTATAACAGCTCGGTGTGCCTCTGTATGTATCACATACGATTTGAATTTTGGTTAATATTATTCCTGTTCAACCGCATTTATCATTTACTATTTTTAATATCCACAGTTATTTACATGCATATAAAAATAGTGCTTTATTTCAGTCCATAATGTAGGTATTGGACATAGCCATGTTCCCATCTGACCCAAGGGTGACTCTGGTGGCTCTTTAAGAGTGAAGGAGGCCTTGTTCTGGCTATCTGTTTTACGCTGTGACACATCCTGGGTTATGGCTCTTCCAGTCTGAGGGTGTTGTTAGGGCCATCTTGTTCCCGTAAAAAAGGTCCCAATATTGTCCCAAGTCCCGAAGATTGCTGTGATCCAGTTTTATTGTATTTCCTGCAGCACTTTACAGCCTGTGGTATTTATGATTCCACCCGTGGAATTATTACAGTCCGGAGTGACGAGTCAAAGATGCAATTTGGTGGTTAGGACAGTTAAAATTACACCTTACAGAACCACTTGGAAAATAAGTTAATTAATGCGACACTGCAAAGTTCATTAAATCAGCTTCTACATTACAGAAGTTTGTAGGTTTTGATTTACTGGATGAAAAGAAAAGCTTTTGGCTGAGAAAGCATTGCACTGCTTTGAGAAAATTATACATATCCCAGAAAGTGATGATTATTAAAAAGCCAAGAACAAAAAGGTATATAAATAATACAATTTTAATAATAAAATATGAATAATAAAAACGATCAATGTCCAGCTGTAAGGCAATATAATTGGGTTAAGGTGTTAGATAATAGGGTGAATGCAGAAAGGCTAGACATTTTTTGTTTCACACGCTTTCAGTGCAAGATTATTGAATAATTGTATTTATCATGTTGGTTTTACAGATCATCATTTGACAATCACTGATCATTTTTTCTTCCTTTCAGTGAAAGCACACTCCTGTTGGCATTTTAACATGAAGACTGCTACAGGACTATGATTTTAGTTTTTTAAAAGTGTATTTTTGGAGGTTTTTTCAGATACTTTCACAGGAAATTACCACCAGGAGTACTGCAAAATAAATAATTTAGAGAAATCACTGGGTGTGTCCCAATATTGTTCACTCCTCGCCTCCTTCATTCCCCCACAACCTCTCATCTCTTACTCAGAAATATGTGGAGGAAAGGAGGGGAGGAGATACGTGGAGGGAAGGAGAGAACGAGGAAGCATGTTTTGACAATTTGGACAGCTTATCTGTTTCTCTGTCATCAAAGTCAACATTGACTATTGATTAAAGGGGAATTGCACTTTATAACACTTCTGCTTCTCATGAGTGATATTGTCTTTCTAATGAATGTGCCACCCTTCATTTTTCGATTAGTTATTTCATTATGTTAATATTTTACGCTGTTTTGATGTTTTCCTTTACAAATGCAGGAAGTAGACCCAGGTAGTTTAGTGTTGAACTCGAGGATGCATATCATTGCGCAACTTCTGATCTGGGCATACCTGCAGACAATAACATTAGGTTGGTCGTAGAAATAGTGTTGTATTACTACTAGCTAGCGAAACCGAAAATGTGTGAGGACTAAATAAATGGATTGTGGCAACCTTATAACAACAGGCAGCAAGCTGTCTAACTGTTACCATAGACATCCTATGCATCCCAGACAGATGCGATAGCGTTAGCCAGCCCGCTTAGTACCTACCTCGAGCGGTTCGACCAAAGATGGGAAAACGGTGTGTACAGCTCCAGGCTTCAGATGGTTGCCTTGGTAGTTGGTGGCTTCAAGTGGTCGCTGCATAAGTCCTTGTTTGCAAACTTCTTTGGTTGTTATACTGGGGGGTCTGATTACATCCAGTCATGCCTGGCACAAAGTTGCATCGCGTGGAAAACTATGAAAATGTGCTTTCAAGGCAAGTTTAACGGGGGCATTATAACAACCAGGTACAATGCACCTCATTATTACACTGATATTGCATCAAACAAAAGAACATTAATTTGTTCGATTTCAACGCTAAGTTAACGGAATATTTTGCTTCGCTTCTTCTCGATTTTGCCGCGAAACAAAATTGAAGAAGAAGAAACCGTACTACTATGTGGACTTGCGCTAAAAAAAAAAAAATAGGTCTAACGTTAGACATTTAAAATGAAATAACTAATCAGAAAATGAAGGGCGACACATTCATTAGAAGGACAATATCAGTCATGAGAAGCAGAAGTGTTATAAAGTGCAGTTCCTGGACTGGCTGATGTTGAACCCATAAATTGTCCCATAGCCAATCTTTCAAATGGTCAGACCATTTAAAGCAGCAAAATTGCTTGTGCGTTTCAAAGTACAAATGGTTGCATTCACATACTGAAAGAATAGTAGCTGCAATGTTTACTTATGTTTAAAGTCATGTTAGTTTAAGCAACATTAATGTACAAGCAAACAAAAACTCGCTTCCCTGTCTTAGATTGCCAAATTTGTCTGTAGGATATGAGCCACACAAGCGAACTGGCACTTTGTTATCTGTTGCAGGCCCTCGGGTAGGATGCTGTGTGTGATAATAACTTACTGAAGAGCACACAATATCTTGCAAAATTTGGGGAATACCTGGTATGTTTTCTGCCATTTGCACTTTCTAATGTTGGGATACTGTCAGGTTCTGTGGGATGGTATTTCAGTCGTTATGGGTGTGAGCATGATGATGTCACCCAGAGACGTGAAAAGAATTCTGCGGTAGGATACTTCAATGTGTCCTTCACCAGGAGGAGACGAGGAGTCCAGTTTGAAGCCGCTTCATTGTCTCCTCTGATATTAAGTGATTGGAGGGAGAGGGGACACAAAGATCAATTTCTGGGGCACGGAAGAGATGAAGTGGTAGTGGAAGAAAGGATGATATATTTTTTTAGTATTAGGAAGTACCTACTGGCTTGGAGCAACGAGATGACTTGTCTTTGCCTTCAGACTCAGCTGAAATGAGGAGGAATGCAGTGGATTTATACACTGTGGAATGCAACAAGGAGTGTGCTGCAGAACTTCTTCAGGGGCTGCCTCAGTTGGGTTGTGGAGATCGGAATGCTTTAAATACAGAGATCAGTCTGGAAGAATTAACAAAAGCAGTGGGATGAGGGATGAGCTGGCTTCAGGATGAGTACCTGGAATAGATGGACAATCTGCATAATTTTATAAATATTTTTGACAATATTTAGGAGCTGACTTTTGGGGTGTCGCTCGACTGTGTTAAAAGGGGCTCATTACCAGCCTCTGTTGAGACTTGGCTTTATTAAAGGTGGGTAACACAGCTCAAGAGGTAAGAGCGGTTGTCTGGCAGTCGGAGGGTTGCCGGCCCTGAATGTGTCGAAGTGTCCCTGAGCAAGACACCTAGCCCCTAATTGCTCACAATGACCACCGTTGGCATGTGAGTGTGTGTGTGTGTGAATGGGTGAATGAGAGGCATCAATTGTAAAGCGCTTTGGATAAAAATGTTATATAAATGCAGTCCATTTACCGTTTAAAAAAACTGTCATCCTGTGGCGCTTTTGTGTTGTGATTATAAACTGCTTTCAAAGGTACAGGCAAACAGTCTAAAGGATTATCTGGGTATCTTAGTTAGGATAGGCTACAACTCCTCGTATTAGTTAGCTACAATCCTCATAGAAGATAAGGATTTCAAACTAAAGCTTGACAGACTCCATAATGATTAGCAATAATTGAGTGTTGTGATTGGTGATTCAGCTAGCTGCAGGACGGCTTGGAACAAGCTCCCAGAAATATAAACTGAAGAGAAAAATGCAGAGAAAGTGCAAACGAGCTACTGGTTATGCAATGCAAAGCAGTACGTTATCAATGTTTGGAACTGAAAACTAATTTTCAACCTGATCTTTGCAATGTTAACTGACTTTTCGCCCATTTTTTAATACCACCAAAAAACACCATTAAATTCACAGATAAAATATATTTATAAAAAAAACAAAATGAGCCTTAAGTATGACATCTAGTTTACATAAGCATTTGAAAGTTGCCTTGTTCAACAGCACTATATCTATAAACGATAACGGCAACTATAACAACAGAAGGTTTCGCAAGCATACACACTTTAACGATATCATTTTACAATGTTCCACTGTATCGTTTTTGGAGGATGAATATTTCAGCAATCACCAACTATTGTACATATTTTCGAAAATAAACAAAAGGCACAGTTGGCGAATTTGGGTACATTAAAGGTACCTTTTACCGAGGTGTCTCCCAATGTCTGCTTTTTTGTGGTGATTTTATAATCGGGATCACCCTTGGGTAGATGGATAATACTTGTTGGCTAGATAAATTCATTGTATGTTACAGTCTTTTCATAGGATATATTGATCATAAGAAAAATATTAAATTACGCCAGCCTTAATTCTTCAACAACATGGATTGTGGAAAGAAAATTGCTGCTGTGCTCAACCTGATTTCGGACAATGACAATTTAATTTCTGATGACGAAGAAGCCCATTTTAGAGTTGGACAGAGAGGAGGAAGGAGATGCGTCATTTATTCTTTATTATTATTCTGTTGAACTCGTAGATCATACACTATCATATTTACATCCACACTCTCATATTCATCTTGCACTCTCTAGTGTATATCCGTTTTCATTGCAGTACTGTTACTCTGTGAAAATGCAGTATTTATATCAGCAACTGCTGTATTTATACTGTACACTGTTTCTAATGTAGAATGAGTGATTAGGGTATTCAGCTATTTCATTGTTAATACATAAAAAAAACACCCATATTTTTTTCTTCCTGATGTGCTTTTCACTGATGTTGTCATTATTTTAATGACTAGTGCTGAGCAATATATAAACATTTTGATAATGTTTCTCTTATTGTGAAAATAATAATTAGGCATGAGAAAATAAACTCAGCCCAAGATATGGTTCACAACCCAATATCAGTTTGGCAATGTGATATTATAAGGACACCACATGCCCATGATGTGATTAGAATCTCGATGTTGGCCTTGCAATACAATGTTTCCATTGTGCGATATGTTAGAAGAAATATGCCAAATGAAGAAAAAAAAAAAAAACATTATTAATCTTAAATAATGTCCTATTTATTGAACAATATAAATTTTAGATATGATTTATATTTTTAAAACATTATTTATGAAGTTTATTTTACAGTGATGATGTACAGATTTCAGTAGTTAAGCCAGTAGGCCATTCCATTGTGCTATCGCTGAAAATATTTTAAATATGACATCAACACCTCAAAGGCAACTAGCTAAATCCTGGGCCAATAAATCCCGAATGTTTCTGTGGCAATAACTGCAGTGATGAATGATCTCTAATTTACCTTCCATTTGACAAGTCAAACTTTTAACAGAGGGAGTTGTGATGGCGGAGGGAGAGAGAACTCAGGAAGAAAAACACTGAATTATGAGATAATGTCACACCATAAACATTCTGGAACAGTAGGCCATAACATTTCATTTCTAATCATAAATTAAATATTTATATTATAGTAGAAAATTTGTGCAAAACCCTAAGCATGTACTTTTCTACTGAACAGTCGATGGTGCACTGACTAATGTGGTCACATAAAAATAGAGATAGAAATAGAGGAGGTCTGACCACTTTTATGCAGATAAAAAAGCAATTTATTGAAAATCTGCATATAAGAGTGTGAGCCTCCCCCATTTCAATATTTATATTTATATTATATAAAATGTTTTTTTTTTTCAGATTTGAGACATAGCTCAACTTTATAGTGAATATTGATCTAAAAACATATATATTTTTGTTATTAAAAAATATATTGTTTGTATAGTTCCCCTTATATTCTTCAAAACTTTCACAACTTGAAATTGAAATAAATAATTGGGATTCTTTCAAAAAATCTAATCAAGACTACTGAAATTGGACAGCAATAATTACTCAGCACTACTGGGTAAATTAATCAATGTTAAATTGTGTCAGGCCATCAGAAACAACATCATTTTGAACTAAATCTTAAAGCGCTAACTCTTTGCAGTCTGCAGTTAGATACCCATAAATTAGCTTCACTGATAAAAATTATTCTATCAGTTCTCCCAATGATTAGTTTGCGGCTGATTATTTTACTGCCTCATTCTACCCATTTACTTCAAAAATTGTCTGTGTCAACAGGTGTCTCGTGTTCCTTAACAGCCTCCTTAATGAGGTGTAATTGAAAGCTATTTAAGAACTCTGGATTTCAAAAGTGAAAACACCTGTTGACATGGTTTTAAAAGCTGTGCAAGGCAGCGTGCCCACATTCAACACACTGACTAGCTGAAGACAAGACTATCTGAAATGGTTAGGCAGGGCTGCTTGAGGCATTTATTTTATGTGGTACTGAGAAAATGAAAGAAATACTTTTACGCAACTATTTCTCAAGACTTACTACGTCATTTGAAAAGGCTGAAACCAGAAAGAATCTATGCATGTTAGTAAAAATTAGGCTATATTCGTGCATATCTGTTTGAGCTTCTAGCCGTTCAAATAGTCTTTTATATATTTTTTTTTTTCTTTTGTAAGTAATGGTACCTACAGTGATTATTCTTTAGAAAATGTTTTCTCAACGTAGGTTTGAGAATATAGATTACATCAGGTTGTGAAACTACAGATCTGAATCTAAAATGTCATTACATCATTGCGGTTTGCTTGCCTTCAATTGGTTTGCACACATTACAACTCCATTTGTTTGTTCTTACAAACACTTAGCAATTCTACATTGCTGATGCACAGCAAACCTGGTAGAGTTGAAAACCATTATATTCACTTGGTTGCAAAAAAACATCGGTCTTAAGTTTGGAAACTTAAAAATGACTGATCAAAATGATTCCATTCAACAGTACGCTTTGAGGTTGGAGTGACAAAGTTTCACAGACAAATTGTTTGCACCTCAGGCAGTTCTCTGGTTTTGTGAGCACAGAAAACTTGCTATGAAAAAGCAAAGGGGTGAACTGCTTTTGGTAAAATCGGCTGGGTGGCCTGATAAGTTCAATAGCTGGATCCCAGCATATCAAGTCCACATTCAAATTATAATAAAGACCAGCGAAACAAAAGCAGAGAAACTGGTTTCCACATTACTCTGCTGAGTAATGCATCTGTGAGCATTTACCCTGTTAACAATTTAAAGCTATACAACAAAGTTTGCCAGACCTACTGAACTGTGTCAGGAGTGGGCAGTTGGCTTAACTGGAATGGGATTTAATAAAACCGACTTTAACCAGGTGTCGACTTCACAGCCACAAAACTAGTGGCTCCATACTGATCCACGCAGGTTTCTACACTGTCTACACTGACATTACCAGTGTGTTGGTGACTGCTTTGTACCTCTGCTATGAACTGTGCATACAGCTGGCACAAACGGCAACACCACAATCTCATATGAGAAGCTGCACTATGTACCTGTGAGCAGGAAGCACATTCACAATATTACCATGGAGCTGAAATTGGATCAGAACAAGAATGTTGCTTTCAGTTTTGGGAAAGTCATCACTAAACAGCCTAGGTGGTTTAAGGGATTATTTCAGATGGCGATGCCTATTTCAGATGGCGATGCTAAAGAAAGGATTCGGCATGGCCAAACCACATTTTGGTCTCGACCGCTAAGAACACAGGATTTGTTCACCAAAGTTGTGACTAGTTTCAGTGCAGATGGCCAGGATGGATCTGGACTCATGGTGATGACAACTTCAACAGAAAAGGCCTCCAGGGTGGAGTGTCCAAAATAGACAACCGTATAAAAAAACAAACGGAGGGTGGCATGCACTGAATTTATAGTTGGTAAAAACAAACAGCAGGTGAAAACATGGAGAAAGCCAGGAAGGTTGCTAAGGGCAGAAACATTTTTTTTAAATGGCCTATATACACGTCTGATGAATGCATCTTCATCTGAACTGGATCTTTTTGCCATTCCATACACAGACAAGTATTGAGAAGAGTATCTGTGGAAGTGCTCCCACTGTCAGCTGTTTCAGATACAGGGCCTCATTGCTGGAAATGGTGAAGATTACATTGACCTCAACCATACACTTTTACATCTTCGATGCATAATCACACGAGCCAATGGCAACCCGTGTTCAGCAGTTGTCTACGATCATGAAAATGCACTTTTTGTACGTCGCTTTGGATAAAAGCGTCTGCCAAATGAATGTAATGTAATGCAACAACCTCAGACAAATTAACGACGTTGGCATCATTAATTATCCCATATAGGAGCCATATAGATGTGTTTGGTATCTATAGGCAGAAAAATGTTTGCCAAAGCCTCGTTCAACCGATCAAAGTAATCTCCAGCCATTTCATGCATGTCGTTAGTGGCATGGTTAATATTATTAACAAGTTGTAGCAGATCTGGGTTTATAAAATCATTTTAAATGTTTTCAGCAGCTTGTGGGGTGTTTTGATTTATAACATTAATTGCGTGTAAAATTTGTGAGTTCATGTTCTGTGTGCCCGGCCTAACTGATCTGGTTGTTGCCTCTGCCATTTCTAATATTTCTCAAAGATTGTCTGAAATGCCTTAAGTCGTTGTTCTGACAAACGATACTCAGATTCCTTCAACACCGCAAGATGACGTTCAGCCAAATGTAACTCACAATTGAAGATTTTCAGAGCTTCCAAATGGGCTTGTACCTTAAAGGGCCATCTTTCGGTGTCCTCTGGCTTCTGGAGAATTGTTTCGACCGCTGGTTGCTCCTGGAGGTGTGATTCTCGGGCCTGTTGGTTGCTTTCCTCAGCACTGCCGTCCTCTCTGTCCAGGGGCTTCCTCAGCTGGTTGCTCCTGGAGATGTGATTCTCGGGCCTGTTGGTTGCTTTCCTCAGCACTGCCATCCTCTCTGTGTCCAGGGGCTTCCTCAGCTGGTTGCTCCTGGAGGTGTGGTTCTCGGGCCTGTTGGTTGCTTTCCTCAGCTGTTACTGCAGAAAAGCCCAATATTTAGCCGCTTTTGTTTCAAACCATACTTTTCATCAAAACTTACAAGTACCACAAGCTCTTAATAGACTTACCGCACTCATCAATCTGTGTAGATTTTTGTGCTGTGATCTGTTTCACCACCGTTTCTCCCAAGGCCCTCTCTGCCACATGGGTCTCAGTACCTGATTCTGTAGAAATAGTTTCATTTGTCTAAATTGCATACAAAACAACAGTGTGGTAACAAACATATTTTAAATAATTTTCACCGCTAAAAGGTTTCCTTTTTGAGCTTTAGACAGGATTTTTTTTTTTTTTTCTCTCTGGTTCTTCTGGCCCTGTATAATAACTAAATCCTTCAACCAGCATACTAAACAGTTTAAAGAAAGGGTTCTTACAAATAAGTGTAGGTGTCGATAAGCTTGCGCTCTCCTCGGCAGGGTTGATCCGCACTTGCTCCGGTGTTTGTGGATTCGTTGGTAGACTTGGCACCAGCTCTTCATCAGTTGTCAAGATCTCTAGATCTGGTAAAGTCATCCTGTTTTACAAGTCATCCTGTTTTATAAGCAAACTCAAAAGGCGGTCCCATGAGCAGTGTTAATGCATATGCAAATTGCTAACCCACCTTTGTTCAGGACTTGAGTGCTGGGCATATCTGTTTATAAAAATATTTAAAAAATAAATAAAAACTTTAGCATTAACAGGCTTTTGCTTTAAGTGTCTTTATTTCAGAGAATTAGAAACTCAAATGTGGGTACTTACAGGATACATCGTAAAAGTCAACTCCAGACATTCTTGGTTGTGGTTTGATAATTTCTCACCAAAGTAAAGATGCTGTGTCCTGGCCCTAATTTATGCTTGGTGTGTAAACCCCCACCCTTGAAATCCCCATGTTTTCTTTCTGACATGGGGGTGTATAAACTTAGTTTAGGCCTATTATCTGTATTCATTTATAAAACCCTCAACGCACTCTCCCTGATGGAAAAGCAGGGATGCCTTTGCCATGTGCATGGATTCACAGAGGCTAGAGCATACCATAAACATCCATTTGTACCAACATGTGATGTCAATGTTGGCTTTAGCTAAAAATATTTTTAATACAACATTTTACGAAGATCTGTGTAATTATTCAAAATGTTTTATGCACCCTTAAATGGTATCTGTGCAATCTCCACTTAAAATCCCTTTTTAAAGGCTTAAAAATGTGAGTATTATGAACCTTTTTTTTTTTTTTCTTAGACTCAAATCAAGTTGTTTTGTAAGAAATGTTTTCTTACATGGTTGTTGAAAAACATAGTTTAGGTCAGTGTCTGTATTCAGAAAAAGAAAAGGCATAACATTTCTCCTCGCGGGAAATTTGAATTGATGTTTACCCCCCCCCCCTCCCGTGCTTCACAGGGGACCTCAGCTGTTCCGATGCATCCCCACTATGTCACGGACGCGTCTGTGCCTTCTGCATGCATCTCCCGGCGTACTAAACGTCGCCGACTATTGATTGATGGGGTCTTCGAAACTTTGTGTGGTGGCATTGCTCTAAAGTAACAGTGGCTCCTCCCTAACTCTGTCGATGCTTACGGGCTTGCTGTGACCATTTTGATCCTCGCAACTCAGCTGTGAACATCTACCTAGAGACCCTCCGCTTCTGTTTGTAGCAGGAAATTGGCTAAGTAACTAACGCGTGTGCTTTTTTTTTTTTTCTTCTACTTTAGCTTTCTTAAAAACCTCTCTTATACTGCTTTAACACCCCCCGATTCGGCTTGTTAAGACTTTGCATACTTGCCTGGGCTTGTTTTCTTTAAACTAACATCCAAAGCACTGCTTTAAAACTTAGTTACTTACATATTCTCTCACACTGCCTGTTTTACTGGTAAAGAATAAAAAAAAGTTTCAAGTTGCACAAGCACTTTGCTTGGTGTAACTACACTCCTTGTGGGGCATTCTGAACATTAATTTTTTTTTTTTTTTTTTTTTCTATATCTTTATCTTCACCATCTGGCAACCACAGCCCCCCTTTCCCCATCCCCTTATCCCTCACCAACCAAACCATATCAGAGGTCAAAAGCTCAAACCGATCAATCAAATCTTGACAATATGGGCATCATAGAAACCCGGACCATATCAGGTCAAGGGGGAAGGGCATCAATCAATCATTTTGACAGGAGGTACATCATACTCTTCTCACACCGGCCGAAAATGCATACGACATACGACAAACTAGATGTCTGGCAGAGACTCAGAGGTGGGTGAATATCTTCATCTCTGTTGGGTATAACAATTACGTTCAGGGACCACAGAGGATCATATTAAGACCCCGTTATCCACATGGAACACTGCCAATTGGAGAGTCCTTTGACTCGCAACTTATTGAACAGATAAGGACTCCCTAGCTGTCGTGGAGGCTCAGACTGAAAGGATTTACAACACTGGTTAAACAATTCCCAAAAACCACACCAATCAAGGGTTAACAGTTTATTAGTCAGGTAGGTAAGTCTCTTAAAACAGTCAAATAGTTACAGATTGCTTTGCCCCTTCTCCTTAAATGTCCAAACTTAGTGTTTGATCTGGCGGCAGAGGTCAAATCTCTGAACTGGCCAGTTAGTGGTAAAACTGGAATTTTTAATTACTTTTTCCAGATGTCCTGAGTATTTTACCAATGCGGTTTTTCTTCCTAATTAATACCACTGTATTCCCTACTCCAATGCGATTCAGACCAGACATGACACTGTCTGACTTTATACTTTTGTCATGAAACCTCCCTTTTCAGTTTCACTAATGAAATTAATATTTAGACCAAACAGATCCCTGAATTCCGGTTGGAGCAATACCCACAATATACACCTTTAACCTAAGTCAGGTGAAGTATGTGTATTAATATAGATATTACATTTACCCAGTATATTGTGATTATTTTACTCTAATACAATATTTCACAATTCTTCAACATTCTTCAGACAAATAATATCTTAATGATAAAATACTGCAGAGTATTTGCAGAAAATGTTCATTACATTAATACATTACAGGCATTTAGCAGACACACTTATCCAGAGCGATGTACAACAAGTGCATCAGTTCAAAGTGCAGAGGTGCAGAAAAACGTACTAGAGTGAAGTAAAGATCGAAAGTGCCAGAAGTGACCACATGGATCAGGACTCCAACCCTGTAGGGTAACCTGTTACATTACATTACATTACAGGCATTTGGCAGATGCTCTTATCCAGAGCGACGTACAACAAAGTGTATAACCATAACCAGGAACAAGTATGACGAAACCCCTAGAGAGAAGTACCGGTCCAAGTACAGGGAACAACCGCATAGTTCAACTTGGACCCTGGTGGTTAAACTGATTAACACTAACAACGAGAATGGCAACAACGAGAACGGCAACAACGCAATCTATGTAAAAATAAAAATAAATAAAAATACAAGTAGTCGTTAAGACTGGCGCATCAACTAAGTCACCTATTAAACAGCTGCCTAGTTACAACCCTAAGTTTAGTCATTTACAGGGGGGGAAGGGAGGGATGGGGAGAGGTGCAGCCTGAAGAGGTGGGTCTTCAGTCTTCGTTTGAAATGGGTCACAGTCTCAGCTGTTCTGACCTCCACAGGGAGGTCATTCCACCATCGTGGGGCCAGAAAAGACAGGAGACATGTTCTGGAAGCGCAGGTGCGAAGAGGGAGGTGCCAGGCGTCCTGAGGTAGCAGAACGGAGGGATCTGGCTGGCATGTAGGGTTTGAATATCTTGTGGAGGTATGCTGGGGCTGATCCCTTGACTGCCTGGTATGCTAGAACCAATGTTTTGAATTTGATGCGAGCTATAACAGGCAGCCAGTGGAGGGTAGTGAGCAGGGGAGTTACGTGGGAGTGTCTGGGGAGGTTGAAGACCAGACGAGCCGCAGCATTCTGAATGAGCTGCAGGGGTCTGGTGGCAGATGCCGGTAGTCCAGCCAGAAGAGAGTTGCAGTAGTCCAGGCAGGATAGAACCATTGCTTGGACCAGGAGCTGGGTTGAGTAGGTGGTGAGAGAGGGGCGGATTCTGCGGATGTTGTATAGGAAAAATCTGCATGCCCGGGTTACTGCTGCAATGTTGTTGGAGAGGGACAGCCTGTTGTCCATCATCACTCCGAGATTCTTGGCGCAGGGTGATGTCACTACGGTGTCCCCTAAGGAAATGGAAAAGTCGAGGAGGGGAGAGGATAGAGCAGGAATAAAGATTAGCTCCGTCTTTCCCGGGTTGAGCTTCAGGTGGTGATTGTCGATCCAGCTCTGTATGTCCCTCAGGCAAGCGGAGATGCGGGCAGGGACCTGTGTGTCTGATGGGGAGAAGGAGAGAAAGAGTTGCGTGTCCTCAGCATAGGAATGATAGGACAAGCCATGGGCAGATATTACAGGGCCAAGGGATCTGGTGTACATGGAGAAGAGAAGGGGACCAAGGACTGAGCCCTGGGGAACTCCGGTGGTGAGGGGACGGGGTGGTGATACCTTACCCGCCCAGGCAACCTGGAAGGAGCAGTCAGAGAGGTAGGACTCAATCCAGTCAAGGACTGTGCCGCGGATCCCTGTTGCTGCCAGGGAGGACAGGAGGGTAGAGTGGTCCACAGTGTCAAATGCAGCGGAGAGGTCTAGAAGAATCAGGACAGAGGAGAGGGAGGCTGCTCGTGCGGCATGGAGTGACTCACTGACCGAAAGGAGTGCAGTCTCAGTCGAGTGGCCAGGCCTGAAGCCAGACTGGTGGGGATCAAGCAGGTTGTTCTCAGAAGAAAGCAGAGAGCTGGTTACATTACATTACATTATAGGCATTTAGCTGACGCTCTTATCCAGAGCGACTTACAACAGTGTAACCAAACTCAGGATCAAGTCCACTTAAGTCCATTGAACAAAATGCAGGTAAAAAGCCTTTACTATGATAGCATACATTAAGGAGAAACAAGATAGTCTGAACCAAACATTTTTTTTTTTTTTTTTTTTTTAATAGTTATGGGAGGGGGTTTAGGGAAGAGGAGAGAGGTACACAGAGAAGAGGTGCGTCTTGAGTTTCCGTTTGAAGGTGCTCAGACACTCTGCTGTTCTGACCTCCACTGGAAGATCGTTCCACCATCGTGGGGCCAGAACTGCAAAGAGTCGAGACCTTGTTGCTGCTCGTGTTGGGGGAGGAATCAGCCGCCCTGTAGTAGCCGATCGGAGCGATCTGGCCGGCTTGTAGGGTCTGATCATCTTCTGCAGATAACCAGGAGCTGACCCCTTGACTGCTTGGAAAGCAAGCACCAGTGTCTTAAACCGGATGCGAGCTTGCACTGGTAGCCAGTGGAGGGAGATGAGGAGGGGAGTGACGTGGGAGTCACGAGGGAGGTTGTAAACCAGACGTGCTGCTGCATTCTGGATGAGCTGAAGGGGTCTGGTGGCTGATGCTGGGAGGCCAGCCAGGAGGGAGTTGCAGTAGTCCAGACGTGACAGTATCATGGCCTGGACCAGGAGCTGTGTGGAATAATTGGTGAGGAGTGGTCTTATTCTGCGGATATTGTACAGGATGAACCTGCACGACCGGGTGGTTGCCGCGATATTCTCAGAGAGTGACAGCCTGTTGTCCAGCACAACTCCAAGATTTCGGGCACTCTGCGAAGGGTGTAGGGGAGTGTCTCCTAAAGAAATGGGCAGATGAGAAGTGGGAGAGGTAAGAGAAGGAATATGGAGAAGTTCCGTTTTGCTTGTGTTGAGCTTGAGCTGGTGTTTGGTCATCCAGCTCTGGATGTCACTCAGGCAGGCGGATATGCGATCGGAGACCTGAGTGTCTGTGGGAGAGAAAGAGTAGAAAAGTTGAATATCATCTGCATAGAGATGATATGACATGCCATGGGCGGCAATAACAGGGCCAAGGGACCTAGTATACAGAGAAAAGAGGAGGGGACCAAGGACAGAGCCCTGAGGGACCCCAGTTGTGAGGGGACGAGGAGCTGATACTGCACCGGCCCAGGCAACCTGGAAGGAGCGGCCGGAGAGATAGGACGCAATCCAGTTGAGGGCTGGTCCGCAAATTCCCAATTCTGTCAGGGAAGACAGAAGTGTAGGATGGTCAACGGTGTCGAAGGCAGCTGAGAGGTCAAGAAGAATTAGGACAGATGAACGGGATGCTGCGTGTGCTGCGTGGAGAGACTCAGTGACGGAGAGCAGGGCAGTCTCCGTCGAGTGACCGGGTCTGAAACCAGACTGCTGAGGGTCTTGGAGGTTATGCTTAGAAAGAAAAGAGGAAAGTTGGTTAGACGCAGCACGTTCGAGAGTTTTAGATAGGAATGGAAGAAGGGATACCGGTCTGTAGTTCTGGGTGAGGCAGGGGTCCAGTGTTGGTTTTTTCAATTTCACAATTAAAAACAATAAATCAATAAAATTAGCTTCACAAAAGAAGGTAGTTCCTAACCGACGCACGTGACCTCAATTACAAGCAATTTCTATAACGCCAAACAGCTGATTCGACTAACCGCGTAAAACCCTACTGCACGCAATACAAGTAAAAACTTAAAATCTACTTATCACGCAACGGAACCGGTAGCAGACGCGAAGCACACGAGTTGGTTACACTTCTGGTGTCTAACCAGAGAACCACAGTTAAAATACCCACGTCGCTCTAAAAGCCCTATTATTGTGCAAATGCACCTGAAACTAATGACACAATTAAAAACAATAAATCAATAAAATTAGCTTCACAAAAGAAGGTAGTTCCTAACCGACGCACGTGACCTCAATTACAAGCAATTCTATAACGCCAAACAGCTGATTCGACTAACCGCGTAAAACCCTACTGCACGCAATACAAGTAAAAACTTAAAATCTACTTATCACGCAACGGAACCGGTAGCAGACGCGAAGCACACGAGTTGGTTACACTTCTGGTTAGATGCAGCACGTTCGAGTGTTTTGTATAGGAAAGGGAGGAGAGATACCGGGCGGTAGTTCTGAATGACTGAAGGATCTAGTGTGGGTTTCTTCAGCAGCGGGGTGATGTGGGCCTTCTTGAAGGATGAGGGGAAACATCCAGAAGATAGGAATGAGTTCACGAGGGAGGCGACAAAAGGGAGGATGTCTGGTGTGATTGCTTGAAGGAGAGATGAGGGGATAGGGTCGAGGGCGCAGGTGGTAGGGCGGTGGGTGAGCAGAAGCTGGGAGACTTCAGTGTCTGAGAGGAGAGAAAATGTGGAGAAATAGGGGGCGGAGGACACAGAGGGGGCGGAGGACGCAGAGGGGGCAAAGGAGCTGCGGATGTCTGCAATCTTTTCGTCAAAGAATGCTGCAAAGTCATCTGCAGTGAAGGAAGACTGGGGTGGAGGAGGTGGCACGCTGAGGAGAGAAGAGAAAATAGAGAAAAGTTGACGAGGGTTAGAAATGGAGTTATGAATTTTGGTTTGGTAGAATTTTGCCTTAGCGGCAGTGACAGAAGAAGAGAACTCTGTCAGGAGAGACTGATAGGCTGAGAGGTCAGATGGGTCCCTGGATTTGGCCCACTTCCTCTCAGCAGCGCGGAGGGTGGCCCTGGAGGTGCGCAGGATGTCAGACATCCATGGACTGGGAGGGGATGAACGTGCTGGCCTAGGGACGAAGGGGCATAGGGAGTCGAGTGCTGAGGAGAGAGATGACGTCAGGGTGGAGGATGCAGAGTTAGTGGGGAGCTTGGAAAATGATTGAAGAGGGGGGAGGGAAGCAGTCACTCTGTGAGCAAGAGAAGAGGGTGATAGGGAGCGGAGGTTATGGCGGACAGTGACAGTGGGGATGGGAGGGGGAGAGAGGGGGAGGGAGAAGGAGATGAAATGATGGTCAGACGTATGCACTTTTTGTAATGCACTTGTTGTAAGTCGCTCTGGATAAGAGCGTCTGCTAAGAACCTATAATGTAATGTAATGTAATGTATGCAGGGGGGTAACTGTAAGATTGGAGCTGGAGCAGGTCCTCAGGAAGACCAGGTCTAGGAGGTTGCCTGCCTTGTGGGTTGGAGGAGAGTGTTGTAGGGAGAGGTCAAAGGAGTGAAGTAGTGGTAGGAAGGCAGCAGACTGGGAGGCTTCTAGGTGGATGTTAAAATCTCCAAGGAGGATCAGCGGGGTGCCGTCCTCAGGGAAGGAGCTGAGCAGGGTGTCTAGCTCATCCAGGAAGCTTCCCAGGGGCCCCGGGAGGCGATAAATAACAATAATATAAAGGTTAGCAGGGTAGGTGATAGAGACAGGATGGAATTCAAAAGTGGATATGGACAGGTCAGGGAGGGGGAGAACAGAGAATTTCCAGGTGGGGGAGATCAGTAGACCAGTACCACCACCACGGCCAGATCGCCGGGGGGTGTGGGAGAAGGAGTAGGAGGATGAGAGGGCAGCAGGAGTGGCAGAGTTGTCTGGTGTGATCCAGGTCTCTGAGGGCAAGGAACTGCAGGGATAGGAGGGAGGCATAGGCGGAGATGAAGTCTGCCTTGCGCGTAGCAGACTGGCAGTTCCATAGCCCCCCTGTGACCGTGAAGTTCTCACAGGGGGTCAGCGGGGGGTAGCAGAGGTTAGAGGGGTTCCGTTGTCAAGGGGGGCCATGTCGCTGGAAGCGCCTTCTGAGGGGGAGAGCACAGACTGGAATGGGGAGCTGGGTCATAAACTAGGAGGGAGCGACGCTAGCGTCACTCCGAGTGTACCTAATTAGCAGCTGAAAAGCTGAGTCGGATAACGCACTGATTACAGAGGTTAACAGTTTGTGATAGTGCAATAATCGCAATCTATCAATTCTAAGAATCAAAGTGAAGCCCAACAACCTAAAAACAAAGACACCTAACGCAATCTAAAAACAAAGACCAGTTTCCACACAGGGAAAAGTTTAAAATTTAACGCGGTATGTAATTAGTAAATGAACGCAGATACTTATCCACTCTAGCAGGACGGATTTCAGCAGTTCTACGCACCTGGACGAATTATACACTTACTGCCTAAACTGGGAGTTAGCAGGGCTAATAAAGCGTCGCTCCGAGTGTACCTAATTAAGAAAATAAACAAAACAATCCTCAATAAACAATTGAGCTGCACTTCATGCTGTGTTGGACTCATGTGCTTTCTCAGACGAGTCGGGTGAATCCACGTTGGTATTCCGGTCAAGCAGCTGATGGGGTGGTGAGTAACACGGTATGTGGTCCAGTCCAGTGAGAGCCGAATGTCTTTTTCTGGAAAGACTTCACCAGGACCTGGTCTCCGGGTTGGACTGCAGGGCTCTCCTCCAGGTCTGTCACTGGATCTGGTATTGTCCATGGGTCATGTGGTACACACTGAGGTTGCTGGAATATTGTAAGCTTTTGTCTATCTCCCATCACATGCAATTCTCCTCCTGCAATACACAAATCCCTGGGAGTCCTCATGGGTCTACCTGTTAGCATTTCAAAAGGAGAGAGTGATTCAGGATTAGTGGGGCCTGCTCTTAGAGAAAGAAGTACAGGCGGTAAGTGTGAAACCCAGTCTTTTCCAGTGCCTGCAAACAACTGTTTGGTTAGTTTGTTTTTTAAGCTGCGGTTCGCATGTTCCACCAGACCGGAGCTTTGGGGATGAAAAGGGCAGTGAAACTTTTGTTTATTCCCCAGTGCTCGGCATACTGTTTTAATGATTTTTCCTGTAAAGTGAGTACCTTGGTCACTGTCAATAGCACATGGCAAACCCCATCTTGGAATTATTTCGGTTAATAGCGCACTTGCTACGTCAGTTGCTGTGTTGTGCGCTGTTGGGAATGATCATTTTACTAAATGGGTAGAAGCAATGAGCACCAGCACATTTCTTTCCCCTACATCCTGGTAGAGGACCGATTAAAATCAATTCGTAATTGGGCAAACTGTTCTGGTCTGGGCTGTTGTCTCATTTTTACTTTGGTTGGTCTGGGGTTGCATCGAGTGCGTGTGATACACCTGCGGTCATAGTCATTGATGTTAGTGTTTAATTTCGGATGCCACCATGTTTGCTTCATCCGATGTTGCGTGCGCCACGCTCCATGTCCTAAAGAGTGATATAAGCTAACCATAGTACTCATCAAAACAGCTGGTAAGATCACCATATTGTTTGGACCCCTCCATATGTTATCTTCCCCCAGCTTTCCCCTAGTTTCCATCCACAGCCATTTTTCTGCCCTTGGGGCTGCAGCTGTTCTAGCTATAAAACATTTTCTTTGGGGGATAACTGGGCAGTTTGCAAAGCTGCAATGGGAGCTGTTACTTCATCTGTGGCTGCCTTTCTGGCCCATTCATCTGCCCACCTATTCCCATTTGAGTGTGGGTCTGTACCTTTTGTGTGAGCTTTAATTTTAATTACTGCCACATTCTTTGGTAGTTCAATGGCTTTATGCAATTTTTCTACCATTCCCCCATTTTGTATTGGTGATCCTGCACTGGTAAGAAATCCTGTTAGCCCACAAGTTCAGGTAATCATGCACTACTCCAAACGCATAACGTGAATCAGTGTATGTTTACATTGTTCCCTCCCATTACTGTACATACTTCCGCCAAAGCCTATAATTCCGCAACTTGTGCTGACTGATTCACCAGTCTGCCATGTTTCACTAACTGTCCGTTGTGTACACACATACAGCCCATCCCATGTTTTTTTCCATCTATATAAAAAGATGAACCATCAACATATAGGTCAAATGCGCCCTGAATGGCGATTTACTTCACCCTTTGGTTATCAAAAATACCTTTGCCTTCAACACAACAGTGATGAGGTTGTCCCTCATCAGGGTTTGGGAGGAGGGTAGCTGGGTTCAAAGTAGTTATACGTTTTAAATGTACTGATGGCATCAGAAGACTTGTCTCCCATCGAGCCACGTGTACTGCTGTCGACCTTCTTCCTGACAGAATAGACAGAACAGAATGTTAAGAGGATGTAATCTTATGGTGCAGTTGTCATGAAAATACCCTTTTGTTGAACCATTTTACATGCAATCCATGTTATTACTACATAAGACATAATACAGCAATATAATGAAAACATGTGCTTGGTTTGTAAGGTTTTACAGGGTTTGTCAATATTATAAACAGACGGTTTAGAGTCCAGATCCAGGAAAGAAATAGTGTAATGACAGAGGTGCGCACATGAGGGCACTGTGGTACTGTCAAGAGTAGTTACCTCACCATTTTGCCAGAGACCTGATCTTTCCACCCTTAATGGCCCCAAACCACACACACGCACACAACCATAGACAAATAGGGAACTGGACTTTCTCAGTCTTGTCCAGATGGTAACATTCCAGAGAGCCAACGGCCTGCTCATCCAGAGGAAGTCTGAGTAATCTATTGTTTTATTACATTACAGGCATTTGGCAGACGCTCTTATCCAGAGCGACGTACAACAAAGTGTATAACTATAACCAGGAACAAGTATGACGAAAACCCTAGAGAGAAGTACCGGTCCGAGTGCAGGGAGCAACCGCATAGTTCAACTTGGACCCTGAAGGTTAAACTGATTAACACTAACACAAACGTGAACAGCAACAATGCAGTCTATGGCAGGAGGTACTGAGGCACTAACTAAGTCACCTACGAAACAGCTACCAAGTTACAACCCTAAGCTTACAGTCATTTAAGAGATTACAGGGAGGTAGGGAGGGATGGGGAGAGGTGCAGCCTGAAGAGGTGAGTCTTCAGTCGTCGCTTGAAATGGGTCAGTGTCTCAGCTGTTCTGACCTCCACAGGGAGGTCATTCCACCATCGTGGGGCCAGAAAAGACAGGAGACATGTTCTGGAAGCGCAGGTGCGAAGAGGGGGAGGTGCCAGGCGTCCTGAGGTAGCAGAACGGAGGGATCTGGCTGGCATGTAGGGTTTGAATATCTTGTGGAGGTATGCTGGGGCTGATCCCTTGACTGCCTGGTATGCTAGGACCAATGTTTTAAATTTGATGCGAGCTATAACAGGCAGCCAGTGGAGGAGTGAGCAGGGGAGTGACGTGGGAGTGTCTGGGGAGGTTGAAGACCAGACGAGCTGCAGCATTCTGAATGAGTTGCAGGGGTCTGATGGCTGATGCTGGTAGTCCAGCCAGAAGAGAGTTGCAGTAGTCCAGGCAGGATAAGAACCATTGCTTGGACCAGGAGCTGGGCTGAGTAGGTGGTGAGAAGGGGGCGGATTCTCCGGATGTTATACAGGAAAATCTGCATGCCCGGCTTACTGCAGGTGACAATGGGAGGGCTAATGGCCTCTCTGTAATTAATATTTATGGGGTAGTAGGACCTGCCAGCTAATTAGGCTATTCACACCTGGCCTCATGCCTCCCCACCTCTAAGACAAAGACTTTTCACAAAGTAATACTCGGTAAACCATTTAGAAGACAGAAACCAAGACATCTTTTGATTTTGGAACATTTATTTAAGTAAACTATATGCATCGAAGATGCCATTCACACACTTCCAGGTTATTTCAGAATCAACTTTATTAGCCAAAGTGCATAATATAAAAAACATTTACACCATATACACCATTATTTCTGCTTCACAATTCTGGCTTGCATATTGCACATACAACTTTGGCACATACATTTTGTGTATAATCATTCATTTTGCAAAACGGTCCCTGTTTGGCTGTAAGCACAGGGGGACATCACACTCCTTGCACTTCCACTGAGTGTTCTGTTTTTTCCCAGTGTCCATCCTGCAGAGTATGCATGTCTTGCGACCAATCGAAGCCACCTTGCTGGCATCCAGAGTCTGTGTGGCTGTAGGCACAGGCACATGATCATAACTTTCCCGTCTAGATACATTAGGTGCCTTCTGTGAGAGACTACACAGCTGTGCAGTGAGCTCCTCCATGAAAGCCTTGAGGCATTGCTTCCTGTTGTCCCAGTGATGACAGTTCTTTATGTAGGATGTATGCATTTGTGGCAGCAATGTCCAAGAAATGTAAAAATTTACGGTACCATCTCATCGTTTAGTGCTGTGTAATATTGTATCAGTTGGCCAGACTAACACCCCCCATGTGTGCATTGTACTGGATGATAGGTGAGGGGCATGGAAAGTTCTTTGAAATCCAGACACTGTCTTGCTTCACCCTCCGCTGTATTGTGTCCCTAGTGAATGCTGCATGGATAGTGGAGCAGACAGACACCTCGTGTGTCCACCCACTTCACAAAAACCAGAGGACCATCACTTATCCACCGTAAAGCTCCTCTTCCTGACTTTTGTCAGAGCATTACATGCAATGCATGGACATTACTTCCTGTTGTCCCTATGTGTCCCACAAGCACCAGAGATTTGTCCATACAAGTACCTGAAGAGCTTTGGGCTTGTATAGAAATTGTCCATGTACACATGATATCCAGAACCCAAGAATGCACGATTCATAAGTGACATTACAGAGTTATATGAAAGTCCTTGCCCTGTCTGAAAGCTGTTCTTTCATGTGTACACAGCAAAATCCACGGTGTATCCATTGAGTCACAAAGCACTAACAACTTGAAACCCCACTTTGTTGGCTTTTCTTTCATGTACTGTGTCATACCAGACTTTGCTTTGGTTGTTACCATTGTTAGGATATTTTGCCCTTATTCGTGGAGTCAAATGCAGGACGATGAAGAACACGCTGACAAAGTTTCCTTAGAGGATTTGTTGTTTAATTCAATGCGCAAGGGAGAGACAGACCCAGCACATTCGGGCGCTGCGCTGAGAGAATCTCTGCCAATCACGCTGTGTGGTGTCTGGATATACAGTTTGCAGTCATACATATCAAAAGGTCGAGTTAAGTGGCGGGCCGGAGACAAATGGTCTTGTTCCTTCCTGGGAACCCTCGCAGCCATTTAGCATAGGAATGTCACATCCTTGCCGCAGACCAGAGGTATTATACGGAGACACACTACAGAGGTGCTAGACATAGAGGCAAGCAAACTACAGACACAGTATGGTATGAAAAGGTAACTTAATACACTACATACAGTCTAATATATATACATGGTACTACATAGGTTCCCTGTTTTAGTTACAGTTTTCATGTAACTATCACCAACTATCACCATTCTTTCATCCACTGCAAGGTTCCTGCGAGGATGATGGAAGGCTTTGCAGGCATGCAGAATTGTGTCCATGAGCGGTCTGATCCGGAAGAGTTTGTCATGCTGTCGCATTCCCCGCTCCCTGTCATTTTCTTGGTCCTTGTCTGCATCACTCGTGTACATTCCAGCAAAGTACATTTTATGTAAAAAAATTAGTCCAATGTACTTGTATAATTCCTCTATCCCAATGTCAGTCCATTTATACTTGCTCCCTTTTGCTATTGCCCTGGCAGCATGCTTGTTAGTGTTCTTGCACAGTGTCTTGACAGCATCTGTAATAGAAAAACAGTTTGAACAAATCCAGGAGTGTGGGTTTCTGCCGGACTCGGTTAACTAACCCACATAGCTTCACTAAATATCCAACTGCATAAATGGATGGGAGCTTTTTAATTTTCCCTGGATTAGGTCCATCTGCTAAGCAAATGTAATGTAAGAATTTAATAACTGCCAGGATTACAGTATCTGTTACATGAAGTTGAGATTACATTACTTAGCAGACTCCTATCCAAAGCGATGTCTTGCATGGGAAGAAGAGCAGCTCAGTTTTGTTAAGGTTGAGCTTCAGATGGTGGCTGGCCATCCAGGTGGAGATGTCAGCCAGGCAGGAAGATATCTTATCATTGACCTGTGTGGCCGAGGGGGGGAAAGAAAAGAAGAAAAGAGTTGTGTGTCATCTGCATAACAATGGTAGGAAAAGCCATGTGAATTAATAACTGAACCAAGAGATCTGGTGTATAAGGAGAACAGCAGAGGACCCAGTACAGATCCCTGCGGCACTCCCGTAACGAGGGGATGAGAGGCAGAGGCAGACCCCTTCCAGATGACCTGGTAGGACCTATCTGCAAGATAAGAAGCGAACCAAGACAGGGCAGTCCCGGGGATTCCCATCCCAGCCAAGGTGGAGAGGAGTATTTTATGGTTGACCGTGTCGAAAGCTGCAGACAGGTCAAGAAGGATCAGGACAGAGGAGAGGCGTGAGGCTCTTGCAGTGGCGAGTGCCTCCGTCACAGCTAGGAGCGCAGTCTCTGAGTGCCCGGAACGGAAGCCAGACTGGTGAGGGTCTAGCAGGTTGTTCTGATGGAGAAAAGAGGTTAGTTGTTGAAGAACTGCTCGTTCAAGGGTTTTGGACAGAAAGGGTAGAAGCGATACAGGTCGATAATTCATTACATCAGAGGGGTCTGAGGTGGGTTTTTTGAGAAGTGGGGTAACACGAGCCATCTTAAAATCAGAGGGAACATGACCAGAGGAAAGAGGAACTTGCTGGAAATGGATTGGAGAACTGTAGATGGGATGGGGTCAAGTGGACAGGTGGTTGCACGATGAGAGGTGATGAGTTGTAGTACATCGGAATCCTTCATTACATTACATTACAGGCATTTAGCAGACGCTCTTATCCAGAGCGACGTACAACAAGTGCATTGGTTCACGATGTAGAGGTGCAAAAGAAACACGAGTGAAGTAAGGATCGTAGTGCCAGAAGTGACCACATCGATCAGGACTCCAACCCTGTAGAGTTAAGCTGTTCAGCAAACAAGAATCCTACCAAGTACAAACTAGCACTGGAATCACATTAGCCTAATCAGACAAAAACAACAATCCTGCCAAATACACTAACGTAATCATATTATCCTAACTAGGTACAGTGAGCTAAACTATAGGCTAGGGAGGGGTGGGGAGAGGTGCAGCCTGAAGAGATGAGTCTTCGGATGCTGGCAGACCAGCCAGTAGTGTGTTGCAGTAGTTCAGGCGGGACAGGACCATCGCTTGAATCAGGAGCTGGGTTGCGTAGGTGGTGAGGAAGGGGCGGATTCTCCGGATGTTGTACAGGAAGAACCTGCACGTTCGACTCACCACCCTGATGTTCTGGGAGAGGGACAGTCTGTTGTCCATCACCACTCCAAGGTTTTTTGCGGTGGGTGACGATGACACCATGGTGTCCCCTAGGGAAATAGAAAAGTCAAGAAGGTTAGAGGATGGAGCAGGGATGAAGATCATCTCCGTCTTACCTGGGTTCAGCTTAAGATGGTGGTTATCCATCCAGCTCTGGATGTCCCTCAGGCAAGCAGAGATGCGAGCAGAGACCTGAGTGTCAGAGGGGGGGAAGGAGAGAAAGAGTTGGGTGTCATCGGCATAACAATGATAGGACAACCCATAGGCAGAGATTACAGGACCAAGAGATTGGGTGTACAGGGAGAATAGGAGGGGACCAAGGACAGAGCCCTGGGGAACTCCTGTGGCAAAGGGGCGAGGTGCTGATACTGCACCAGCCCAGGCGACTTGGAAGGAGCGACTGGAGAGGTAGGACTCAATCCAGTCTAGTGCTGTGCCACAGATCCCCATAGCTGCCAGGGAGGACAGGAGGATGGGGTGGTTGACTGTGTCAAAGGCAGCAGAAAGGTCTAGGAGGATCAGGACAGATGAATGGGAGGCTGCTTGTGCGGCGTGAAGCGACTCACTGACCGAGAGGAGTGCGGTCTCTGTCGAGTGGCCAGGTCTGAAGCCGGACTGGTAGGGGTCTAGGAGGTTGTTCAGTGAGAGAAAAGAGGAGAGTTGGTTAGAAGCAGCTCGTTCAATTGTTTTGGATAGGAAAGGGAGAAGGGAGACAGGACGGTAGTTCTGGATGACAGAGGGATCCAGAGTGGGCTTTTTCAGCAGTGGGGTGATGTGGGCCAGCTTGAAAGAAGAGGGGAAACATCCAGAAGACAAGGAGTTCACGAGGGAGGTGACATGGGAGGATGTCAGGTGTGATAGTCTGGAGGAGAGAGGAAGGGATGGGGTCAAGAGCACAGGTGGTAGGGCGGTGGGAGAGTAGGAGCTGGGAAACATCAGAGTCAGTGAGGGGAGAGAAAGTGGAGAAACAAGGGGAGGGAACAGAGATGGGGGAGTGGGGAAGGGTGGTGGTGGACATGAAGGAGCTGCGGATGTCTGCAATTTTCTCATCGAAGAAAACTGCAAAGTCATCTGCAGCGAGGGAGGACTGAGGTGGGAAAGGAGTGCTGAGGAGAGAGGAGAAAATGGAGAACAGTTGATGAGGGTTAGAGGCAGATTTATGAATTTTTGTTTGATAATTAATTTTGGCAGAGGTTACAGCGGTAGAAAATGTAGCTAGCATAGACTGGTAGGCAGACAGGTCGGATTGAGCCATGGATTTCCTCCACTTCCTCTCCGCTGCACGTAGGCTGGCCCGGTTGGTTCGGAGGGGGTCAGACATCCACGGACTGGGAGGGGACGAGCGTGCCGGCCTGGAGACTAGAGGACAGAGAGTCAAGTGCTGAGGAGAGCGAGGAAGACAGAGCGGAGGATGCAGAGTCAGTGGGAAGGTTGGAGAAGGATTCAAGAGTGGGGAGTGAAGCAGTGACACTGGAAGCGAGAGAGGAGGGAAAGAGGGAGCGGAGGTTACGGCGGACCATGACAGTAGGAGTGGATGGAGGGGAGGGAGGGAGGGAGAAGGAAATGAAGTGGTTGTCGGACTGGTGCAGAGGGGTCACTGGGATTGGAGGAGGAGCAATTCCTCAGGATGACCAGGTCTAGGAGGTTGCCAGCTTTGTGTGTTGGGGAGTGCATCAGGGAGAGATCGAATGAGTGGAGTAGGGGCAGGAAGGCTGCGGAGTGGGAGGCATCAAGGTGGATGTTGAAGTCTCCCAGGAGGATCAGTGGGGTGCCATCCTCTGGGAAGGAGCTCAGCAGGGTGTCGTGCTCATCGAGGAAGCTTCCCAGGGGCCCTGGAGGGCGATAGCTAACTACAATATACAAGTTAACAGGATAGGTGATTGAGAGAGTGGTATTCAAAGGTAGAGATGGAGAGGTGAGAGAGGGGGAGAACAGAGAATTTCCAGGAGGGAGAGATCAGCAAACCTGTGCCCCCACCATGGCCAGATGGGCGGGGGGTGTGAGAGAAGGAGGAGGAGAGGGCTGCAGGGGTTGCAGTGTTGCCTGGTGTGATCCAGGTCTCAGTGAGGGCAAGGAAATGTAAAGAGGAGGGACGCGTAGGCTGAAATGAAGTCAGCCTTCCGCGTAGCAGACTGGCAGTTCCATAGCCCTCCTGTGACCGTGAAGTTGTCACAGGGGGTCAATGAGGGATGGCGAAGGTTGGAGAGGTTCCATCGCCGCGGGGGGCCTCACCTGCAGAAGCGAGTTCTGTTCAGCATCTCAAAGGAGGTCAGTGTGGCTGTGGGTTTGTCCCGGGGGGCTCACTGGATGGGCGAAGGAGTTCCGGATTGTAGCTACCTTTCCTTCAAAGGCGGCCAGAAAGTCATCTGCGAAGAGGGTAGAGGGAGGTGGGGGTGGAGGAGGAATGAGGAGGGAAGAGGTGGATAATAGTTTGCGTGGATTAGAGACACATGCGCTGATCTTAGATTGGAAAAATTTAGCTGGCGTGAGGGCAGATGTGAAAGTCGCCAGCAGGGTATGATGTGCGGTCAGGTCATCAGAGGATCGGGATTTCCTCCACTTCCTCTCTGCAGCCCGCAGTGATGTTCTGCTGGAGCGTAGTGACTCAGTCAGCCATGGGCAGGGTGAGGAGCGTGCTGGTTTGGAGACAAGAGGACAAAGTGAGTCGAGGGACTGGGAGAGACAGGAGTTGAAGGTGGAGGTAGCAAGATCAACTGGCAGGTTAGAGAAAGACGTAGGAGGGGGAAGTGTAGACAGAGCAGTGGAGATGAGGGAGGATTGTGACAGTAGAGAGATTTCTCCTGAAAGTTACTGTGGGTGAGCTGCTGGATGAATTGAGGGGGAGTAAATAGGAGAGGGAGAAAGAAAGAGGTGGTCTGAGACATGGAGGGGAGTCACTAAGTTGGGGAATGGAGCAGCTTCTGGTGAATACAAGGTGAATACTAGTCTAGTTTGAGGGATGAGTTACAGTAATTGCATGAAATTCAAAGGAGGAGGAAGTAGGGTTAGGACTGGGGAGGACACAGAACTTCCAGGACGAGGAAATGAGCAAACCGGTACCCCCGCCTCGGCCAGAGGCCCTGGGGGTGTGTGAGAAGGAGTATCCTGCAGACAGTGCAGCTGGGGTGGTGGTGTTGTCGGGAGTGATCAAAGTTTCTGTGAGGGCCAGGAAGTCAAGAGACTTCGTCTTGGCAAAGGCAGTAATGAAGTCTGCTTTCTGGACAGCTGACTGGCAGTTCCATAGTCCACCTGTGATGGTGAATTCCTGAGGTGTGGATAAGGGTGGGTAGATCAGGTTAGATAAATTGCGCCTGCGGTGAATAGACCATTTGGGGCGAGGCAGCGCGCACAAGGGAATTGGGTTTATAAACATGATGAACTGACGACGAGGCTGCCTATGGCAGGCTCCGCTGGAGCTGTAAATACCGGGTGCCAATTAAGTACTTGCATTACCTTCATTAGGGCAGATAAGCACCAGGTGAAGCTACTTGAAATTAGCTCAACAATACCGGGCAATTTAACACCAACCCCTACACACAGTTTCACTAACGCGTTTAACAACAGAGTCAACTAGAGAGATTCTGAGCTAACGCACAACTATGTTTGCTGACTAGCAACAGTTGAGACGAGTTTAAAAAAGACTATCTAAATTACACACAACTATGTTCTCTAACTAGCAACAGCAGAAACAAATCAAGTGAAGATACGCTTATCTGAATCGCGGGGTACGGCAGAAGCGACGACACAATCAGATGCACACTGTCTACATAAGTGTGACCACAAATGAAGAAAGGGGCTCCTCAGTACTTTTTTTTTCCTCCTGACAGCACCTACTGTACCTTCAGCTCCAAGGGCTGCAGTTTTGATGTTAGTAGGCATGTGCTGTGTAGATCGGCAGGTGTAATTTTTGGTCGTTGAGGGAAGGCTTTTACTTTGCTTTGATTTTTACTAAACTTACTCCTGACTTTTCTTGGAGTGCCAATGTGTGTTTCCTCTCAAAGGGAAACAGCCTTATGTCTGGAAAACATTTCAGAGCATAAGGCAAGGACTTGATATATAGTACATCCTCTTATTCGTCCTCTCAAAAACCTGACTCCATACATCACCCTCATTGGTTTCTGTAAGGATATACAGAATGGAAACACTAAATCAAACAACATCAAGGCTTTACTGTAGGCTATATCTGCTATGCCAGTTAGTCTGCGAAAAAGCTCCCACTAAATGTCACCATCCTTATCAGCAGCTCGTCCTTTTTAAATAACTTTATTGTTCTAGATAGATCTCTTAACTCAGAACTCCATGATTTTAACATTTAACTGGACCGTATATACCATTTCTCTCAGTAGTATGTTGAGTAGAGCTCCTTAAATTTTGTTTCTAAATGCACTGCGGATAATTACAATAGACAGTGGTGATTACTATTTTTTTTTCCTGTCGAATTCTCAAGGAGTATCATTCAATTAAAATGCGGCATGTGTTGTAGGGTCTATTTTGGCCACTAGGTGGAGCTACCGCTTAATTATCGGTGTAAAAATAGATTTTCCTGTTTATATGGTTCTGAACCGTCCGTCTGAAAACTTGTATGTCTATATTACTCACCCAGATCAACACAAATCAGATGACTGCATATTATAGACCTTTACTCCTTCTGTGGGAGTATGTATATTGTCTGGTTTTTTTATGTAGTGTACAAGATCTCCTCAAATGCTCAACAATTTAAATAAAGTTGCAGATCCAGCAGCAAAATTCCACCAGTAGCAAAAAAGCACAGACGAGAACAAATGTTTTCAGTTGGTTTTTAAAAGAAGCAGTCATTTCAGAATACCAGGTCTTGGAGCTGGATCTTGGAATTCCATGATCACATTAAAATGTTTTCTCAACAATGTCATCACGATTCTCATGCAATATTCAGGAGTGCCTTCAACTTTTCCCAGCATTTAAAGAGTCAAAGTGTTTAGATAAGCATTTAAATTGGGTCTGGTTCCAACATCCTCACCAGGATCAAATGTTTGAGCTTCACCAGTTCATGTGATCCATAAATTTATTGTCAGGTGCAGGTCCGGGGTTTGTGGTGGTCTGAAGCACGAGCCAGTCTAACTCTTGTTTTGCATAGGCAAATGCACATCTTTGTTACAGTATATTGTTTATAGTCCAGTGTATATGTTTTGATTTTGGTAATATATTTTTCTGAAATGGGAATGAGCGCTGTAATATTTTACGGGCATCCATGTGTCATCTAAAGGTGTGTGGAAAAGGGGGTTTAGAGGGGCTTTGACTTAACAGAGACAGTGTACCAGAATAATCCAACGACAACGTTTTGAGTAAAAATGAATGAATAATGAGTCGGCGCTTATGGATGAGCCACCTGCAGCCTGAGCGTTGGGCGGGATCACCCTCTGGCCCAAAAAAAGGTGTCTGTTTTAAAGAGGAGTTGATATTCAGCACGGGGTGTCAGCAGTTGGCCCTGTATGAATGGGTCAGTGTGTTAAGGGGGCTGAATGTAACAGTCTCTTGACGGACAGGCGATCCGATTCACAGTCCCCCCCCCCCCCCCCCGCCCCACACCCCCCCCCCGCCCCACACAACTCCGCTGCTGAGCCCTGAATGCAGAGCTGAGCTGGGGGGTGGGGTGGGGGAAACCCAGATTAGGCCACAGAGGGAAAGGATTAACGCCTCTCTCCCCTCACATCCCCAAACGCTCTTTGTCTGCCCCCCACTGCCAACAGTTGCACACTAAATGTATGTAACCTGTGGCCTTTTACCTTCCCTTAGACTGCTTTGCTGAAAAAGCCAGCTTGTTCCATTTAATTTGCGAAAAAGGAACTCATACAAGCCTGAGTAAATGAAAAGGAACAATCGGAGGAATCAAATGAAGGATGCGCATGGACCGTTTATTTATTGTGTTTAATAGTTCCCAGTTAGCTTGAATGACGCTGTTCTGAATGCGAATGGCAGCGCAGAAATATTTCCATTCTAAATTTGGGTGGCATTTCAGGGTAGACCGAACGACACTCGCAGTGCCCATGTCAGATGTTCACCGCTAAAAATTCACCCATTTGACTGAATGCTGCTGGAGTCCCAATGTTCTTATGCAGTGCCAGAGCCCCCAACAGTCATTCAGTTTTTCATGTGCAAATCTGCAGTTCTACTGTGTGTAGGGTTACTCAAATATTTGAAGTGCCTGACACATTTTATTTTCTTTTTCCCTATAGACCTACCATAATGCATTTTACTTAAATGTGCAAATAAAGGGGTATGTTGTGTGCAAAAAAAAAAAAAAAAGTTTCATTTTTTTTATTCAGTCCACTTAAAAACTATTTCAAAACGAGCAAGTTTTTTTTTTTTTTTTTTTTTCTTTTTCAGCCTCCATCATAAACAATACGGTTTTGACTAATAATGTTAGGCCTTACCAGTAGTTGCTATTATTACTGTGTTATGCTTAGCAAATGTAATGAATGCCAATTGTAACAAACGGCGGACATTTGTCAGATACTTGACAGGAACAAATAATATCCTGTCCTATCCTCTTCTCTTACGACTACATCGGTTGCCGCTTAAAGAAAATGCGTGTGTGGGAAAGCGTTTGATGTGCGGGGTCCGTCTGTCCTCCGCAACGTTTGTAGTCGGTGACGTGTTGCGGGACATTTTTTTTTCCAAGGGAGGCAGGCTTAGCCTGCTGAAATATTCTCTACGCTAAAATCTATTCATTCCGCCAGCTGCGGAGCACCGGCTACTTGTGATATCGTAGGACCTCTCCGCGTGTCTTGAAAGGGTTGAAATAAAGTGTGCTGTTTACCGCTTTGGAAAGAAGAAACGGGAAACATATTTTTTTATCACACAAACCTTATGAATATGAAACTTTGTTAGAGGTTTGGATTTATAGCCCTGGATTGATCGGGAGATTAGATTAACATTTTTTGTCGAATTTCAAAACTGTTTGCTGCTGCTGTCAAATTGGATGAGGTGCCAATAACCGCAAATTCTGGGATGCAGAGGGACTGCAGTTTTTGGGGGTCACAAGTACAACAGATGAAATAAAAACAGATACGAAGCTACAAGAGACGTTGGAAAACTGTTTCTCGTTCAAGGTAAAACGAAGTTTGGACACTTCTATTGTGTTCGTGCCGTCAGATTTGGTTTATTTGTGAAAATCGTGGACTACACGTTTCTTAAGGACGTTATTTCAGCTTTTAGGGCTTCTACGCTAAGAATTGTTGACGTAGGCTACTGACGCTCGCCGCTTCTTATTTTCAAGCTTTGGAGTTAACATGCAGCTTGATGTAAAATTATTTTGACATGGCAACATGCAGATTAGCTCCAAGTGCGCATTCTAGCATTGAAAAACTTCAAACAGTTGAAATTGTACCGCTGGGTTGGATGTTAAAACTATATGGAAGACGCTTGTTTGATATTGGAATGAGAGCTGTCTGGTTAGCCTGTGTTTTCGTAGCTCCTGAATTCTCCAGTGGCTACTGTTTTGTTTTATTTGACACTAGACATTGGCGCATTGTTATATCTAAATAAGTTTAGGCATAACGGTACACTTAGCTAGGCTACTTGTTCGCGCAGAATTTGGCTTTTTCGACATCACGGACGAATGATAGCCAAAGCTTATTGTATCCCGTTCCCTTACATAGGCTACCTGAAAAGGCATATTCTTTTTGGAGCCACATTTCGGATTGATAGCCCGCCTTTAAGTTTAAGTAACAAACAATTGCGCCGTTTTGTTTTTTTCACGTGAAGTGCAAAACAGGATGGCTGATCTTATTGCAGTTTTTTGCTCAAAGCGGGGTTCTCCAATGTGTCTGTGTTCGTCCGCTAGGGGATCCCTGCTATGCAGTATGCTTTCTTCGCCCTGAACATTTGGCACAATTGGCACCGTGGATCTGTGATTTTCACCCGTCAAGTGTAGACTAGGACACCCCTAAGAAGTTTCACCTCTGTTGTGAAACTGACAGCCTACATAGGCCTAATGTGGTGTCTAACTGCGGTCTTGGATATGTTTAGGAATATAAAACCATGTCAAAGAAATGTTAGGGAAGTCGACTATTAACGGTTTATTCACCCACTCAAAATACAAATATGAAGGTGCACCAGTTTTGATAGGTAATCTGTTTCAATTGACTGCTCACTGCGTGCATGGCAGTGTATTGTCCTAAATAAAACCAATGCCTAGTGTAAAGTTTCGAGTTCACTGACGGCACACACACACACACACATACTTTGTAGTCATTGATCAGAATACTTTGGAATTCCATATCATCACCAGGTTCAAACGGCACATTATGAAGTAGCAGTAGTTGCTATATTAATTAACAGTGGCAGATCTGTGACATTTGGTATGTGGGACCAATTCCAGACAAGAGAGCATCTCATTAACTTGTAATCTTTGACGTCCATGCATTTTTATGGGGAGGGGGGCAGAGCCTTACTTTTTCCATTGCATACATGTTCCTCAGAGCTCTTTTAGCCTGCTAGAGATGCTGGAATATGCTGTTAAATGACCTGGCTTGCTGCTTGCGGTGCTTGTGTTGGATTGTGCCCTGTGTTTTCAGCGGTGTGCTTTTTAAGGGTTCCACCTCAACTTCCTGAGAAGCTGACTTCATAGTTGTTTCTTGTTTGTTTCTGGTCTTTGTGGCCCCTAACAGTGTTTATCTCCTTCCCTTTATCTGGTACAGGCAACCCCACACAAACAAGCACAGATAACCACTCAAAACAGCTGAATGTTCTGTTTTCTGAAATAGCAGGACATGAGGGCGGAAGAATACCGAACTAAAATGGCCTCTCCTTGTAGGACAGTGAATGTGGATTTGGTGAGGGGAGGGGTGTTTCCATAGGTTAATGATTCAAGTAGTCCTGTGCTCTTCCGTAAGCAAACGGTGTTGGCTTCTGGCATCACTGGAGATGCAGAGGAGTGTTTAGCCCGGGTAATTCCCAGGTCCTGCAAACGATTAAACCATCATTCCCTTTACTCAGTTTCAGGAATCTGATTGCTTTGAATGGTCAGTTTTTTCAGGTACTAACTGGTCTTTACGTTAAACATACGTTTTTCACTCTAATTGACTTCAAGACTAATCCCATTTACGCTACTCAGTTCTTTAGTAAGATTGACATGTGAGTGTTACAGTGTAGCCTTGTCTCTGGGTCTGTTTTATACTGTATAGTAAAATTCCTGAAAATTGGGGATCTGCTCCTTGCCAATTTGTTGGTAATCACAGAGGAGCTATGACTGGAGCTCTGTGCACTTCTAAAGCCATAGGACAGGCAGAACAATTGTTCCAAGGAGAGAGGATATGAACAGATGTGTTAAAGATGGATGAGTTTATTGGGTAATTAAGCATTATTTTTATTGCCTACACCCCCTTCCCCTCCCCCCCAAGTCCCCCAAGTTGGCACACTTCTCTGCAGTTTGAATTCCTTACTATTATTACAAATTAAGAATTTTAAGTCATTCAGGAATATCAAAGTGCACTTGCTGTAACTTTATTTAATTTTTTGTATGCTGGACATCTCACCTGATATTCCACCTAGGAAAAATAAAGCTATTCTATTTTAAACTATTCTTTCCCACCTGCACTTTATACCATTATTTTATTCATGCTGGATTAAAATGAATGCTTTTTTGATAGATGTCAGAGTGCAGTCTTTTCTGCAGAGTGCAAACTGCAGCTCTTTTCTAATTATTGAGATCATTGGCTACTCGCACCTGCAGAAATCTATTGACTGAGCTCTACAATTTTACCTTCCACTGTCTTCTGCTGATCAAGTAAAATCCTGGTAAGTAAAATCAAGTAAGATCAGGCTTCTCTAATTCTTCTCCAGCCCCGCTAAGCCATCAGGATATGGAACATGCAGATTGTCTTCTCTTTTCAGTTTGAGTTTTGGCCGTGGTAATTAATCCACATAACCGATGGTTATGGAAGTGGAAGCAGGTGTTTGGAGCGCAGAGAAATGTGAGCCTTTCCGAGTGATGCTTTTGTTTTTCTTGTTCCTTGGCTTTACGATTACAAAGAATTGCCAACGGGTCAGCAGCAAGTCAGTGAAATGAACAAACAATGTCAATTTAAGGATTTAAAAAAAAAAAAAAAGAAAAGATCTCTCTTAAAACGCATCCATCCCTACTTGAGGCATTTTGGGGGAGGTGGCAGTTAGCGCCTAGAGCAGTCGCAGGGACAGTTTTCACACCATGGAATTTGGCATCTGTGCCACAGTTGGCGGATCCTTGATCCGTTGGCATGTTGAAGCAGTTCACTGGTGGGCGGGGTCTTTTAGGGTGACTGGGTTTTACCACAAAATCAGAATCACTTTATTCACAAAGTACAAAAAATGTAGCCTACTGCAATTTTCCTTGGTGACAATAGTGGACAAACAAATCAATTTAGATCTAGTGGCATAGACTTGCATTAAATAAAAAAGACAGTGCAGTACATGTAGCCTAATAGACAGTAGACTAACACATCACTATACATGTAAACCTCCAATCTCCTCCTATCCTATGTGCAAATAATGCAATAGTGCAGGTACCAGGCAAAACATCTTGAGGCTGTACAGGTGTACAGTTATTTGTTGGAATAAATTCTAGTGTTGTACCGTTGTGTATACTGCCATGCTCAGCACAGCCATAATCATAAATAATAAATAGAATATGATTATGGATGATAGCAGTAGTGGGCTAATAGCCTAGTCCTTACAGAAGGGTGAAAAAATATGCATGGCAGGTGGGGGAGTGTTGTGGGGCAGCATAGTGTGGGCAGTTGGGGCAGACTTAGGAGGCCCGGTTAAGTAGGGTGATGACCCTTGGGAAGAAGCTGTTGAGGTGGCAGGGATGTTTTGGTTTTAATGGACCAGTACCGTCTCCCAGAGGCAAACTTTTTAAAAAGGTGTTTGCCAAAGTTCTTCCTGTCCTCATCCTCGCTCTGGTGCCATTCAGCTCTTTAACGAGAGGCAGCTGACAGCCAATCACCTGCTCAGCAGCACAGACGACCCGTTGGAGCTCAGCCATGGAGTGGGTGGAGGCGGAGGGGAACCAGACTGTGATGGATGGTGCGGGGATTGAGCTGTAGAACTGGACCCGTGCGGGCTGAGAGACGTTGAGCTTCCCCGGTCACCCGCCGTTGATCCGCCCAGATGTTTCGGCTCGGAGGCAGAGGGCCTCTGCTGCGCGGGTGGGAACGGGTCTGGATATCTGCGGAAAAGCCGTGTGTGGTGACCCCAGGTTCCGCCCCCCCGTCCCCCCCCCCCCAGACCAGAAGCCATTTGTAATATTTGTGTGTGCAGCTGTCTTATCTGACATTAATGGGGGTGGAACTTATGCAAGCTCTTTATTTTTTCTGGAAAGGGAGCAAGAATGTTTTTTTTTTTTTTTTCCCCCAAGCTCAAGACTGTCCTTAATTACTTTCCACAGAACTCACTCCCTAATCTCGTTAACTTTGAGATTTTCCCTTAAAAATGCATATGAATGTGCCAGGTGTAGCCTAATGGACATTGTGTGGTCTGCCTTAAACACCGATCACAGATTTAGAATGAGTTTGTACACAAGTAAATGCAGTTCTCATTTTTTTTTTTCCCACTCACTTTATTTCTAAACGCCAGCAAAATCTTTGTTTGTCTTTCTGATTAAGGTCTGTGTTTGTTGCGCAGTACAGTAGCTGCTCTCTAGCAGTTGTCAGCTGGTGTTTCTGTGGCTGATTGCGGGGAAGGGGAGGACCGTGTACAAATCTCCCCCCCCCCCCCCCCCATTTCCTTCCAATCTATGATGCTAAATTCCTGAAACAGAACCTGCTGATGCACTAAATTATGTAAAGGCTTTCTGAGGATGATATGGACACAAAACAACATTCCTCCTTGAGTGTGACAATATTTTTGGGTTGTGGTTTCTTAACTCGATGGTTTTGTAAAACTGAAGCTGTTCTCCACCGTTCAGGTCTCTGCAGCATAGGGGATGTCAGCCAGGGGGAGGGGGGAGGTAGAAAGGGAGGTGGAGGGAGTGGAAGTGTGTAGAACATGGTGCAGCAAGAGCTTCTGATTGGCTGTCTGACAGTCCCAAGAAATGAACACCTACTGTACAAAATCAAAATCAGAGCTGAATAAAATCATTTGAGACCGGCCATAATAAAAAAGGCTGTAATCTATTGTTAGCTGAGGAAGTGTAAGCGCTCTAATGCTGTGCATATTTATAAAATAATCTTTTTTAAAAATCAATTACATTTTTCTTTTTCTTCTCCACGGAGTCATTTTTGTTGCTGTGTGTTTATTTTTTATAACCCCTGTTGGCCAACTTGTGTGCAGGTTTAAAATATCAGTACTAATTATTTTGGAGAAAGCACTGTTGCCTCCGTTCCGTGTGCACCATTGGGACTAACTCAAAGCAGCCTCCCAGAACTGTGTGCTATAGTTTAATTATACACACCACAGGCCCTCGTGCTTCTCATTTGTGAATATGGGTGCATATGGAAATATGGGTGCAGCATTTGGGCTTTTAAAAATCACAAGCTTTGGGTCAATTTCTTTAATATATTCTTAAATTTTATATAGTTTTTGGAAGCTTTTGTCTGTCGCTATCTTCCTGTTTTAGACTGCATCGGGGCTCTTATTTTGAATTACTGTGAAGACTCATTGTTGACTCATTTAATCCTCTGATTCCCCTGCTTTACGGTCGTGTTGTAACCGAACACAAAGTTACTGCAGTGCAGAAGCGAACCTTAGAGAAACAATGTTTCTGTTCTTTCGGAGAAAAGTAGGGGGTGAGATTTTGAATCTCATGATTGACCCATACGTGTGGAAAATGACTGATACTGCCTGACTTCTATTGAGTAAACTCCAATCCCATATTAATCTGTCCTTGAAGGCCTGATGTAGCCATCTATCCACTGGATATGAATCTCACACACTTTGTGCCACAGGCCTGAAGTGGGGGAAAAAATCCTCAAATGAACTTATTTTTATTAACACTCTTGAGTGACTCTGCTTACTTCCCCTGCCCTGTAGAGAGAACTTACTGTACGAGAGCAAGTTGTACTGCAATCATTAACTTATGACAGAACTTGCACACATTTTTAAGGTTGATTTCTGGCAGTAGAAGAAGGGGGCACAGCTTTAAATAGGGTACATTCCCCATGAATATCAGGAAGTAGGCTATTTTTTTTAATCTATTCTTATTTATTTGGTTGATTGGTTAGTTAGCTGGTTATTTAATTGGTTTGCTAGTTGTCAATGTGTGGAAAAAGTTTGCCAGCTCTTAGCTCATGCAGTAGAGGCAGAGACCTTCACCATATGCAGTACCAGGGTTGATGGTGCTAACTGTAACTTAACCTATGCTGTGGTAACCGATCCTATTCCTGGAGACCTACTGTCCTGCAGAGTCAGGTATGCCAAATTAGGTTTGCAATGAAAACCTACCGGGATGGTAGATCTCCAGGAACAGTGTTGGTTACCACTGCTCTTGCTTGAATTCAGGGGGTAGGGGGGAGGAAGGGAAAGCGAGCTGGGGGGTAGGGGTGTGGGTGTGAACAAGGAGGGGATTGGCGTGTACTCCCCTCTCTGCAGCACATGTCCCAGCAGAGGCACCCAGAAATCACACCCGTGTTTTTTGGGGGGTGTTTATTCCGTCAGAACCGTTTTTGACTCCATGTCTGTTTAAGGGGGTTTTATTCTGTCTTTGTTTTTAAACCAGGAAATGCGTGCCTCCACCTGAAGTCATTGTGCCAGGAGCATCAATCTAGCATTTTCCCTCGAATACTGTGGTTGTAAAATTAGCTTCTGTTGTTCAGCCCGGTCAGTTCTTTATCAATAAATGCACAAAGCTGATCTGAAGCGGTTTCCCTTCACTGTTGAACTGATGGGAAATAAGCAGTGGTGAGAACTTCACTTGTTTCTCCCTGTACTTGTTGGTATTTGCTCAATAGCAGGGATGAAGGGTGGCGTGGGCTGGCAGCAAAGGCCACTGGGTATGGTGGCAGTGCAGTTATTCCTCTGGGCTGTCTGGATCTGTCCTGCTCTGCCAGTTGTTGGCCTGGCCGGTTGCCAAGTGGAGGTTCTGGAATCCTACAAGAAGGAATTCTTGGCTTGTGGCATTCCCTTCCCAAAAAAATGTCTCTGAACCAGGGCCGTCACCCAGAATACCCTGGGGGTGGGGGGTGGGGGGTGGGGGGGGGGGGGGTGGGAGGGAGAGAAGCCTTGTTTCTTCCAGGGAAAAAGACTGAATGGAAGATCAAATATTTAAGTGTGTGTAACCAGCGAAGAGCTGCTGAAGGGCATAATGTATTCGCCTCTACTTGTTGACTCTAAATCTGGGATGGGGGTTGAGGGTTTCTTTTTTTAGGGGGGGGGGGGGTTTAACACAAAAGATAAGCACACACACGTCCTGAGGTTGTGGCAGGTGGTGGACAAAGAAAGAAGCGAAGATTAGAAATGGAGCATGCACACCAATCTGCACTTGTGTTTTACACTAGTTTGGCTTAGAGCAGCCTATTTGAGCAGAAATGTGGTTTAGAGTACATGTGATTGATTTGCAGATGGGAATGAAAGGAACAGTGTCCTGACAATGATCGGCAAGGAATAGAGACCATTTCAAGCATCGCGCAGCTTAGTCAACATTGTACAGTTAAATTTTATTGCAAATGATCCAGAACGCACTTGAGAGCATTAATTGTATGCAGGCTTTACTTGTTGCCTGTAGCCATTTTAACAGTTAACAAGACCGCAAAGCCAAATGCACTGAGCAGTGCACTATATCTGGGCCTTTAGATTAAGTGCTAATCCAAGAAAGCTTTCATTTGTGGCCTGGCAACAGTTCTAAACGATGACATTAACTTGTGGTGCACTTTCTTTGATTCCATGCTCAGTTTTACTTCTGGGTAGAACATTATAATTAGACCAGCAGTTCTTGAATAGGAGAGAAGACAGGTGAGTTAAATTGTACAGTAATTATAAAACAATGACAGAAAAACCAGCCGCGACTTCAGGGAACGGTGCGTGCTTGGGAACGTGCTGGAGAAAACACTCGATCAACTGTCAACCAAATTTGAAATTTCCCGCTCTTTTTGATGCTTTATTGGACATGAGCACAACCTTCCCTTGAATGGCTCCATGAATATTTTGGCATTGGTACACTGAGTGACTGAAATTGCCGTTTGTGTTGAGTCAGTCTTTGGCCACATGGGGTTCCAGTCTCAAATCTAGACTTCTTGGTGCGTTTCCAAAGCTACCTGGTGCACATCTGGGTCCCACGCAGAACGTCACGCTCCGTGGAGGGCTCCTCTGGAACACCTCATGTTTCCACACCCCTGCGAGCAAAGGTTTCTATAGCAATGAGACCTTGAACTCCATGCACCTAGCGATCAGAACTTTTACATAATATCTTGTGTAATACCCAATGTGAAATGCTGTTTTGTAAAATAATCTGCAGTTGCATTGTTTGTAGGCTATGTATTACACAACATTTTGTATGTACCAAATGTTTGTGTAAAACAACATGGGCAAGGTGAGAAAAAAAATCCCTACTTAATATATTATGTCTCTATTATTAAAATATTCCACATACTGTATCATTGTGAATGCCAGAAGAAACTCTGGTTGAGAGGGTTCAGGACTCCCTAACATAAACCAGGAGAAATGTGCAGCCAGCAAGGGCTTGCACTGCCTGCCTTTCTGATTGACAGGCACTGGCTGCAAGCTACATTGGGGGTAATGGCCAGTATCTTAGGTCTGGATACTGTGTAGAGCTTTCACAGTAGAACACACAGGACAGGAATTGACAAAGGTTGTTACTTAATCATTGCAGGCAGCAGTTCAGCTCAGCCATTAGCCACTGGCCACTAATTACAGCCCCGCATCCCCACTGCCTCATACCTCACTCCTCCCGCCTTGTTGTCAGTCTCCAGTTTCACAGTTGCAACCCACACAGTCAAAACGAAACATCTGCCCGCCCAGCCGCGGCTGTGGCGGGATGTAGTGGGGCCGTGCCCGGTTCATTCCCGTGCTGACTCACAGTGGTAGTGGTACAGGCCTGGGCAGCATAGAAGCGATCGCCCAGAATTCCGGCTTCCAAGAAAACAGCGTCACGTGTCAGAAAGGCCTTGATTTGTTTTGTTTCACTTTGGGAAGGGGGAGGAGGGGGGGCTCGTCCTTCACACTCCTGCAGCCGCTCTGCTGTGGTTCGCCGCTGACATACTGTCTGTGCGTGTGTGTGCTACGACCTGGGCCCAGCGGCTTGGTAAATACGGAGTTTCATTACAGCTGGGCCCAGAGTGTTTTGCTTAGCAGGAATAAGCTTTCCCACCTCCACACCCCGCCAACTTTAATCTGGGGGAAATGAACAGTGGCTGTGTTGCTGTCCGGTGGGGGGCCTGGGCAGTCGGGGGAGGGGGCAGGTTGACCTCTTGTTCCAAACCCCCCCCCCCACCCACACACACACACACACACACACACACCCTCCTCGCACAACACATAAAGATTCCTCCCCTGCTGCCCACCCTGACTTCTGGGAAACAGGTGAGGGTTTTTTTGGGAGGGGGAGGGGGAGGGGGTGTGTTCCTTCCCCTAAACACACGCTGCTGTTTTAGCATGTCAATGATCGGGACCCACCAGGGGTGCGCCAAATGCTGCCGGCTGTCGGACTAAAAATATGCCTGTAAAAAGGGGGGGTGTGGCCGTGTGACGAGGGGTTTCCCTGTTGCTCCGGAATGAACTGTTTTTGGGTGGGTGCTGCCCCGTAAAGTTGACCCGTCTGTCTCTGTTCTGTGCAACACTGAACTTGAGCTCAACACAGTAAGTGCTTTTCATGTATTTTTTAAGTCAAGGCCCATTTGTGTGTCTGTTTAAACTGATTAGCGTTCAATGGTAAGAGGGAGGTGGACCTCTGTGCCCCGGATTGCATTAGAGAGAGAGACTGCCCGTCTCCTGTGTGAGCGATGGCGGGGAGCTGCAAACGTGGGCGTTAAAAACCCCATTGGAGGGCCTCTAGTGGCGCAGTCCGTAGAGCGCTATCCACGTGCTCAATGTGAGCCGCGACGTCGGCGGTTCGAGTCCGACTGCCGACCTCTGTCGTATGTCTCTCCCTCCCTCCCTCTCTCTCCTCCTAATTCATCTTGTCTCTCTACACTGTCATATCCAAATAAAGCTGAAAAAGCCCAAAAAAATAAAATAAAAATGCCATTGGAGCCACGGCCATCAGTGCGACAGGTCATGGGGAGCAACAGCTTTAAAAACTCACACTTCCTGTTTGCGCGTTACCCCAGATCCTCTGCTTCAGAACGACATTACCAGCGTGGCATCGCGGGAGATGTGTCTTGCCCTCGCGCTGCCCTTTACGCTCGTCAACAAATTGAGACGCGGGCGGCGCAATCAGGATTTAGCGGTTCGCCGGGCCCTCGTCTCCTGTATCAGGTGTTTTGGCTGTGAACGCTCAGTGGGAGACAGGAAGTGAGCCGGGACGAGGCCCGGCAGACAGCTGTCACGGTTACTCATTTCATGGCCCACAGCGCACACGGCACTTCTCCTCTGCCTAATGTCTGACGTTAATTAGTTTTCTCTATTATGGCCACTGATGCATGTAACATGGCTTCCGGAAAGCTTTCTTTTTTTTTTTTTGTCTACTAAACTCAGAATGACTCGGATGGGAGAGGATAAACAAATAATGTTGCTCTTTCAGTCTTTCAGTCATGGACTAATCTGTTTTAGAGGCAGATGTTTACAGTCCAAGCTGATTTGGGTTTACTGAGAGCTTATTTGTTTGCTTTAGACCACAGATACCGAATGCCTCTCAGTAACTTGTGTGTATCTAAAATGTCTGGGCCAATTGTTAGTGTATACTAAATCGCCAAGTCGGCCTGATCTAGACCCTTTTCCGAACTGGTGTGTTCTCTACCTTATTGGCTGTGGCATTATTCAGACATTGGAATTGGGTGGAACATGATGGGCTGTCCTCTTGTTTTGTCATATGGGATTAAGCTGACAGACAATATTGGTGCGGATCCTGTTCACAAGCTTTGTGTTCATTGATTTTTGTCCCTAATTATGGTATTTAGTGGCTCGAAACACAGAACCACTGGGATTGCTATAAAGTCATTAATCAATCGTATTTATTTGTAACCTTTATTTTCCTGTGGTAGACACCCTTATGGAAATTGAGGGGTATTTTGGGGGGCAGGGCAGTCTCGAATTGACTGATGTATTTATGATTTACTTGCAAGCTTTATTGCTTTATTATAGTGGTTACCTTTCAGCTGACGTTGGGAGACCGTAGGGAACTGTCCGAGTTACTCTTTGCTATTCTCCTTCCTTCCTAAACTCTTCTGAAATAACTGACTGACTGCGCCAGGTTCCTTTGCCTGTCGATGGAATGGAGGTTGCATTTTTGTGGTTTTCAGGTGCGTTCTTGGTCAACTTCTCACCAGACCTAAGAAATAATCTGCTTGCTGGTGAATAATGATTAGGCTAATTTGCTCTAAATGTTCTGCTTACATTTTTCTGAAACAGTCTATTTCTTCCTGCATCAGTTTCTGCTAAAAGAAAGAAAGCATGAATATTCATCTCCCAGCCTAACTGTTTGGGACCATGTTTAGGTTCATTGGGCCGATTGGGATCATCCTATTTACTCAGCTGTACTAATGAAAGGGTGTTAATGAGCCCTGGAGATCCCCGATTTAAAAACCCAGTTATTGAATGTCCAACCAGACACCTTGCCAGGGGTAATTTTCTCACAGAGAAACCCTATGGGTTGCTTTACAGTTTGCATTGTCACTGTCACTGCACTCATTGACACTGTCTTTGCAGAGATTGACAGCAATAGCCTCTGTACACAATGAGAGCTGCTGGATTTATGGCACCATTGTGTAGAAACTGAGGACTTGGGGAACCAATGTGTGTCATCGTCACCACCATCATCAGAAAAAAAAACCTGTAGTTTCCATCTTATTGTATGACTGGAGGAACTCCTGCTACTCAATGATAACCTCAGCTGTGGTCAGAACTGAACTGAAACTGGAGGCCAATGTTGACACACACTTATTCAGTCTCTCTCTCACACACACACACACACATCTGCTGTGTGTGTTTATGCTCATTTTACAACCACAGTACTTGACGCCAAATGTCTTGATTGATACTCTTGGCACAATGACTTCGGGTGCAGGTACGCAGACACACGCACTCACACAGGAGCTGAATGGAAATATGAATATTTTATTTACTGCTTCTGAATTGCCTGTCTGGCACCTGACAGTGGTGCTATGATGAACAGTTTGCTGTGATGATATTCTACACACACACTGAACTGCCAGTGCCTGGATCCAATGGCTGGATGAATTATGTCACTATCTGTTGGTCTTAATGTCGTATTGCTTGCCTGGACTGCAAAGAGGTTACCTTGGCTGCCAAGTCTTGGTGGAAAACCGTTAAATGCCCAAATGTTTTCTGATTGGCTTTTCTGCTAGCTACTATAACTATGAACTTCAACCATGAACTATCAATCAGTGTTTTGTCAGACAGCCCCTTTTGTGTCAAATTAGACAGCTCAAGTTGTCAGATTGCAAATCAATTTGAGTCAAACCAGCCTACCGTGATTGATTATCTCAAACACTCTGAAACACTATGTGGATGAGGGAGACTAGTATTCAGGATAATACTAGATCCACCACATTCAGTTCAGTCCATAAGTTGTGATCTAAACACATTTTGTTATTTATTTATTGGTTTTTGAAGTGAATTATGGGGGTTTGAAGTGAGGAAATGTCAAAATGCCTTTTTGCACTCTTGAATGGTAAAGTTTTAAAGATGTGCGCATTGTACCAAGGTTAAATTTGGAGTCTTTATCATTGTCTGGAAATTACAAAAAATATTGTGTATATGGTCGGTCAATCTTTATTTCCTTAACCTTTAAAACCACTGCCCAACCCACCCCTCAGCATATCCTGTTCAATTTAGGCTAATCAGAGAATAATATTCACAACTAGATTTGTTGATCTCTACCTTTAAAATAGAAACCTATTGTTCTTGTAATGAAGTGCCACATCCTCAATTTGTGGATTCTGTGGACAAAGCTCTGTGGATTTACTGGGTTTTTAAAAAAAAAAGGCGTTCCCTTTTTTGGGCCCAATGAGCAAAAACCTCCTCCCCAGTTATTAGGAAGTGATACTATAATTTATCGGCTTTTTTGTCAGTTTGTACAGCAAATTTTGACTGAAATATCGCTGGGAGTTCCCATTACTAAGAGTTGCAGTGCAATTATTCAAGAGCTAGTTCCTCATCACAGCTCTGTGGAGTTACTCTCCTCTGAGGTCTAGAACACGGCGCCAATTCATTTCCACGTTTTCTGTGAATTGGCTGTTTTCTGTTAATTGCATCGTGTTGCTGTTGTAGATGTTGCATTTGGACTTTAAGGTGATTTGTGTCCTGTATTGTGTCTATTTGTCCTGTACGTGCAGCTCTGCATAGCAACAAATCAATACTATATACTGCATAAGCCGATCAACACAGCATTGATCCAGAAAAGTGAAGCACTTGCAAATAAGCAGTGAGGGAGTCATGGTAAGAGACACAAGACCACACCAGTGCCAAAGCAAACAATTAATCACGCTGGCTAGAAGCGGAAGAGCAGGAGGCTGATCTGTGCCAGTGATCGTGTAATCACGGTGAATGTAATGTGCTTTTTAACCCTGTCTTTAGCCTGGAATACCTCTTACTTTTAGCTCTTGCCTTATTCAGTTTGCTACTCAAACTCCAGCCAGTGTTGTTGGTCCGCAGGAATATGTTTCACAACTGTAGGACTTGACCTAGATTTTCTGTTTTCGAGAAGGCCCTGCATATTTAAATTCTGAGGTAATTTCTAACGCTGAGGTCTTTGTTTTGATGTCCTACCCAGCCCATCTCCGAATGGCCCCGCTGTGTGTTGACCTCTCCGGGTATTTCCACTGCATTTTTCTGATAGCCGCAGTCATTAAGGTTCCCCCGTGCCTGTGTACAGTATGCTGATGTTGTTGAATGTATGTGGGTGTTGTGGTTTTAGTGTAACTCATGCCTTTCAGCCTGAGATGCCAAGTTATTAGATGGGCTTTTGGTAAACAGGCCCATATCTTTTAAGGGCTATTTTTTATGACCCAGGGGTAGCAAATTAGGGTCTGCTTTGACTGCACTGTGTACCTATATTCTCCCTCCCTATGATCTTCTAGATGTAATGACTACCAAAAACTTTGTATCTGTGTGGGCAGTTCTAATTAGGCCTATGTAGGCTATACCTGGTTTATAATGTATAGATGGCCCCACCCTTGGTTTTGTTGGCTTTTTTGTTCTTCTGAGATGGCTCTTACCTTGTCACCTCCAGTCATTATAGAAAATATAATAACTTTTTTTAAATTTTCTTCTTATACTTGCAGTCATGCATCCATTCTGCTACCTCCTTTGCTCCAGTCTCTCTATTTACATCTGTTTCCCGATGTTTTGTTAAGCTGTACTTTCCAATTCTTCACACAAGTTTACAAGTCAGTGATATCTCTTCTTGCATCCTGTATTGTGTTGTTTTTTTTGGCGGAGTGGGTAGATGTGGGTGGTTGTTTACACCAGCACATTTTTTCTCTGTGAAATTAAAGCTCTAATTTTACTCTGCTGTTCTTGAAGGGGTGAAATTTCAAACTCATTTCTCATCTGGCAGTTGGTCAGATGTCAAGCAGATTCAGATGTTATATTAAGTCCTGGTTATTCAGGGCAGCCTTCAGTTCTCCGCAAAAGGATAGTATTTTAGAAATCCCCAGAAGGAACTTTAATGATTGTATGGACAATCATTATATGGACCGGCCATCTTTTGGAAGAAAATGCCTCTATTTGCAGACAATGTTGACATGGAAGTCTTACGGTGCATCTTGCCAGATGGATATTTTTGTGGTATTTTTTAAAATTGTAGATGAGTGGAGTAAACTCAGCCTGCACTTGCAGGCGGATCTGTCCAGATGTTTTTGTTGAACCTGAAACTGGCTTAAATTACTGTTTTTCTGGCCCAGACCCTTTGTTTCAGACAAATCTTAAGATGTTTTCCGTAACTCTGCCATCTGTTCTGACCTCGGTCAGGGGGCCTAGATAATGTGTTAAATCAAATGGAAAATATTTATCTGAGTGCATTACTGAACTTCACAATAATTAAATTGAAGATCTTGGCCTTGAATGTTGTTTGTTCCAGTTCTCTGGTTAGCTGACCGGGGAACTCTTCAGAGCCATTTTGGACATCTGAGGCTAACCCAGGAAGTACCAGTTTGGCGTACAGCGTAGGCTAATATAGCCAATGCTCACATATATGGAGGATGTATGGCATATAGGCCTGCTGTGATAAATTACTGTTCATGCGTTTGATGGCTACCTTCTTTGAGTACCATTATTTGAGCTCAGTCAAGCAGTCAACCGTTCTCCGGTTAGCTGGAAGAATTTGTTTGCAAAACTGATTCTTAGTTTAACTGCAGGCGTCTCACCTCAAAATTCAAAATCCCCTGGCATCAGAGAAGTCAAAATCGTGGTAATGTGCTGTGTAGCAGTTTATAGTTTGCTAGATGGTTTTATTTGGAAAGTTTAAATTTCTGGCTGGCTGGACATGATTTTGGGTACCTTGTAAATGCCTGGAGTTGGTCGGATTATTTTCTTGTGCTGCTGTGGGGGATTTGAGTGTTGTATCTCTTCCAATGGGATTTCTCCCTATGTCAAAGCAATTCTAACATGGTTATTTTGTCATGGTGCTGTAGTACCCATGCCAAGTTATTCAGTGCTAATGCAGTGTGATTGTCAGTCCACTGTGTGTTTCTTTTTCTAAACTGGGGCGGGGGGCGATGGGGTGGGGAGCTTCATTTAGGCAGTCGTGAATTAACACAACAGTCAAAAGCCATGTGCTGGTCAGAGAATGACTGCTGCACAAATAATAAACATGGGGAAAGAGAAGATTTATTTAAATTATTTTCAGAAGCACAGTTGCAAATATGATTTGTTTTCAGACAGACTGCTAGGCTGGTTTCAATGTTTGCCTGGTGGGAGCAATGGAACAATTTAACTTAATACATTTTTTTTTTTTGTCCCGATCTGTTCAGGAATGTTGTGTTGAAGGATGTAAAAAAGAACAGAAACATTAAAATTCAGATTGTACTCTGAACGAATGAATAGAAATACAAGTCCTGGTATGCATACAATGTGGCATTCCCAAGTGCAGTATTCCCACTGTATTCACAAATCCGGATGCTGTAGCTGCAGCAGGCCTGGCTAATGCCTGTGTGCTTTACTGTGCTTTCCTCATTTGATATGGTCCTCTTTATTATGGCTTTTTTGCAGATGCGACACTTCCTGTGAAGAGTTATGTATCTCTGCAGCTAGCGGGCTAGCCTGTAAATGTGTGCTTTACTAGGGTCATAAATGTTTAATGAGACTGCGGCGTGAGTGAATCGTAGGTAAGTACGATCTCTTGGAAATCTTTGTCCAGGCTCGCTGTCCGTTTTCTCTGTTGAAAGGTCGGGGTACTCACCCCGCACCCCAAATCTCATAAATGATGTGGGGACACCCTGCCACTCCGGCAGCTCTGTGGGTGTGGCCCCTGTGCCAGCTGTCTGTCCGCAGCTGTTTGTGGGATCAGAATACCAGTGGGAATGGGAGCGCATTGCTGCTACTGGGGAGGAAAAACAGACTAGTTATGCTCTGTTGGTTTAATGGCACTCCGAGTGCTGGCTTTCACTGCAGACCTAATAGAGACTCGGTTCCCCAAACCACTTCTGCGGTGCCCACAAGGTCTCTGGCTCTGGTTTTCAATTACTCGATCTGGCACGGCTTTGCCTGCACAGCTTGCTGGCACAAAAATGATCCCAACTCTTAAGTCATAAAGGAGATGAAGCAGGGATACTTCCATACTGTGTCTGTGTGCCTGTGTTGCGGAAAAACCTTTTTACATAGATTGGCCGTAGTAATATATTACAAGCTGTAAGACTTAACTGGAGGGTCATCTTTGACTAAGATGGGGCTTCACCCAGGCTTACTCATGACACCTGATCTGTGTCCTTGGAGTTGATCTTTGACCTGGACTTGAGTAGACAGGCATTCATAGTTCAAACATGTAGCACTTCTCTTTAGTGATTCTCTTTATTGTGATTGGTTCATTATGTATTATCAGTATATATATATTAATATTTGTTTAAAACTTGAAATTCGTTATATATTTCCTAAAAAAGGAAAGTTGTCGATATCGCCAATATCGGAGAGTTACAAATTGCCAATAACTTCAGCTACTCTGATTTCCTTATTCAGAGAACAAGCCTGGGTACCTTTTTCAGTATACCATGGTTCTGTCTGCATGTTAGCCTTTATCTTGCATTGGGTGGCTGCACTTTGTAGACCCAAGGGAAGGTTACTCAGTCGCTTAGTGATGTAATGCACACTGTTTTGACTGTTCAGACTGCATCTCAGTAAAGTGGGCACTGGTTAATTAGATTTAACATGCAAATGAAGCTGCCTCTGGTTCTACCCTGTCTGTCGTCATAATGCGATTACAGCACATGTGTGAAAGAGTGGTGGATAGGAGGGGGAAAGTAGGAACGAGAGAGGGACAGAGAGCGGGAGTGAGGGAGAGAAATCAGGAGGGGGTTGGCGGGGGGAGAAACAGCCGGAGGTACACTGACCTTTTCAGTCTCTGGGTTAAAGAGTCGCCCGGAATGAGGGAACCAGTGCAGACGAGCCCCCCGGGCCAGTTGACGGTTAGTTCTGCCCCTCCCTGACTCACTGCAGATATCCCCAGAATTTTACGGGTCAGGTGACTGTGGTGGGTGTGGGTTGGTCCGTGAACACTGACTTCAGCTGATGTGTGGTGAGCATTCTTGTGTGAAATGGCTGCTGTGCATCAGCTTGCAGGATGCTACACATTAGTGGTGGTTGTGGAGACATTCCCTATCATCACAATTATTATTATACATTTTTGCAGTGTTCTGTTTCTATTCTAATTGCGGAAATAAGATGTGATTTAATCAAAAGAAAACTCACTAATTGCCTTGGACACCATTTCACTGATGAAGGCAGTGGGAATGTGAAACACACTCCACACAGATCTTTCTGGAATGTTACTCTAGGGCGGTAAAGTCAGTGCATGACAGGGTGGTAGCAAAACTGAAGCCAGGCGATGGGCGGGGTGGGGGTGGGTGAGGAATCTTCCATTGACTGTGATGGAATGTGACTCCATTTGTTCAAACCCAGTGAAAATCACCCCTCTGTGAGGAAGGAATGGAAAATCTGTAACACCAGCACCTGTGTTACTCACTGTGGCCTATACCACTATACAATATACCACACTATCACATCAACTAAATTATTGTGATTTTTATTCCATATGCTCCCTTTTGACAAATGATGTGCCGTTCCAAACACATTTGTGTGCTATTGTTGTTTTTAGCAGTGCATGAACTTGGTGTCATTAGTTGACTGGGGAGCCTGAAAGGAGGGAGGGAGGGAGGGGGTTGTTTTAAGTGTTTGAAGCTCTCAGACAGCTGAAAGAGGTGAGAGATGGCTCACAGTTGTTTACTGTGAATTCTAGTGTGGTTGAACGGAGTGTTATCTGGTAAGGCTTGCCCATCAGTTAATGAAGACTCTGATGAATGCATGTCTGGATGGAGTAGGCGCTACATTTCCCTATCATTTTAGAATAATAGAATTACAGCCCCTCCTTGTTGCTGGTCTGCCAGTGTTTGCTGCCCTGTAGTGACGAGCAAAGTGAAGAGACCCGAGGGTTTGTCTGCTTCTTCGTAGGGGTGAGCTACTGTTTCCCAAACAACATAGATCCTCCTTAAACTAAAGCCGTAAATGGCCTTTTGTTGTGGTCTTGGTCACCTGTGCTGGCCCAGCCTTTCTAAATTAGGAGGATGACATTCTCTTTTTTGTTTTGGAAAGAAGATTCAGCAAGGGGCAGCCAGAAATTGCCAGTGCCTCAGGAGAGATCTACGATTTTGGGAGGGTACTCTGATGTCACACTTTATTTGGAAGGCTTTCATCCAGGTTTCCATGTAAAATGAAGTCGACTTCATTGAAATAATGCCAAAAAGCAGCATGCCATGCTCGCTGGAGATATGTCCATGTAATGTTCACTCTGGGATGAACACCAGTTTGTGTTCTACTTTAATTAAAATATTTATTTTTGGTAACTGTAACCCACAATTATTTACTACCCACTGTTTGAGAACCACTGACCTATAAATTATATATGGGTCTCTGTCCCTCCTTGGTGATCCCACATTTTGTATTCCTGAGAGTAACACTCATGTTCTCCACTACTGTACATTGCTCTGGGTAAGAGCGTCTGCCAATCTGATGATTTTAATGTAATGACTAGGCTAGAAGCTGTCATTTTCCCGCGGGCCAATAAATGTTTGATGTATTTGGTTTTTATAAAGAAAAGAGCCCTGGCTCTCTTGGGGACAGGAGTAGGATTGAGCAGTGTCCATGCCTCCACCCCCCCCCCCCCCCCCCCCCCCATTGTTCGAAGACAGAATCTTTTGTTTTTGGGCTGTATGGAGCGTTTGTAGCGTCGCCTCACGTGGGTGCCACCAGCCCGCTCAGGGCGTGAAAGAGGCGACAGCTGCTGTCCCAACGTCGTCAGCCTCAGAAACGACAGCTTCTGAGGGTGAGACAGGAACCAAACGGCCCAACTGAGCGAAGCAGGGAATGTGTGGAGGCTCTCCTCGTTCTTTAAATGATGAAATCCTGAGGAAACAAACATTTTTTAACCTTCTTAGTTAATCCCCTTTTTCAAAATTTGTATTATTTAAACCCCTTTGATAGTTTTTTTTTTTTTTTTTTTTTTTTTTTTTTGGAAAATGTTTCCCATGTTTAGAAAATTAGTTTTATATCGCTGTGAAGCATTATGAGATCATGTTTTGTTCTACATCAGTTGGTATAAATAGTTTATAATTCATTTTATCATATGAGTCATGACAGGAGTAGGTCTATGGGGAAAGGGTGTGGTCTGGAGCATGAATCATTTATTTTGGTTTGATTTCACAAATTGGCTTGGTCATTTTATGCCGGGACGTTGACGTAAACCCAATGGAATGGAGTCCTCCTTCTGAACACAAAAATATTATTGGGCTGCCAGTACTGGTGAACCAGCAAATCTTAAGAGGACTTGTTTTCAGTTAAACAAAAGGACTGTTCTTAAAGTGACAGTGCATTTCAGCAGCTGACTAACACAGTTTTCTAACACAGAGTTGAACAGTGATGTTGTTGATAAACGTCTCGCACCGAGAAGCGAGTTCACATGAAAGAAAGTTGATGAACTGTGAATGCTAAGCTATGCTAATTGTTAGTATAGTCTAAATATGCACTGTAAATACATCCTACTGTTTTGCTGGTCACTGGGTTGTGCCTTAGACCAGTGTTGCCAATTTAGCGAGTAATCTTCATTCTTGTTGTCGAGCAACAGCAAACCCCCCCCCCCCCCCCCCCGCTAACATGGTAGCATGGTGCGACATTTCAGAGGGCCAATAGCGATTTCTGGTGAGATTTTTTTGGCAACACTGTACTGGACATGTGCTTCCTCATGCTTTTTCTGTACAGTACCATGCTGTTGTGTTGTGATGGGGGAGCTCAGGTGCCCCATATTTGGCACAGGTTACAATGAGCTGTCAATATTTGTCCTGTTTGAAACAGTGAAAGGGTGTGTTCTAAGTATTGGTGTGTAGAACATTTTGCTGTGCATGTACAGTTGAAGCTCTTTGCTTTACCTGTGCGCAGTTGAAGCAGGATAAACCCCGGAGAAGTTCTATCAGCCTGTTTCTGTTGATATTGTGGCCTAAAAGCATCCATCTTACACAGAGACATGCCTGGGGTGGGGTAGGGGAGGGGCAGCTCACAGAAGGGTTGATGTTTCAATATGTGGGTGTGCCTTGCATTTCTTGCTTTCTGTGCATCTAATACGGTATTGCGCATATCGATTTTTGTTTGGTTTCGTTTTTGTGCAATTTGTTGGTTTGTGGTGGAAACCTGAAGACCAGCTCTGACCGCACGGTGACTAAGATCAGCCCCCAGGGATGTTGCCATCTTTGGTCAGTTATTCTGCGTACAGAACACAGTATTACTATCAGGGCTAGTATTTGACTTTCCTTTACTATACATTAGTTGTTATTTGTGTGAATTATTTCACAAGATTCTTACCATACAAGTTCCTTTTGTGAGCAAAGTTTATTTTTAAAAATCTTTAGTTTTTTTATTCTTTATCGATTGACCTAATAGTGTCTCAGTTGTGTAATGCAAACACATTCTGTTATAATGGTTAGTATGGAGAAATGCAGACACAGCCTATTTATTTTAATGCTTTTCTTCCCAGAAAGCTATTTCAGATCGATGCAGTTCATAGCTGGTTAATCTACCCAGCTGTTCTAATAAAGGCTTTTGGGCCAGAAGTGAGGAATTTGTCAGAAGTTTTGGCACGGGAACCCATGACGTATCCTAGCAATACATCAGGGCATTGTGTGGAGGATTATCCCCCTCGCCACACCGGGCCTTCATCATTTCCTGTAAAGACCATCGTGTCCGCTCCAGAGAAGTTCTGTGGGCCGCGGGTGTCTGAGAAACGTAACACCTAAAGGAGATTGTCCTCATTTTGCGGCGAAAGATCCAACACTTCCCTCCCTGCTTCCGTCTTCAGATCGCCTTCAGATCTGGGACCCTGAGGGTTCTTTTGTTTAAATGTATGGTGCGGTTGTAGTTTAGCCTCAGAAACGCAGCCCTTTGAGCTGACCTCCCACAGTGCCCATCTGTTCTAGGTATGGAGACATTCTCCATGCCCAAAGGAGTGGTGAGTGGGATGAGAGAGATTCATGAAAATTTCAAAGATGGAAAAAAGGCTGAATGCTAGCAACTGTTTCGTCGACATCGCTGTCCTCCTGGATGATGGATGATATTTGGTGGAGTTGCTTTTTAACCATTGCGAGGATTCGTAGAGTGACAGATGTCTGTATTAATTCTAGAGTTATCACACAGAATTCCAGAGTTCTGCCCTCAGTGTAGACCTGGACTTTGTTGTCTGTGCCCATGGAAACTGTAGGCCTGGCAACCACCACGGTCACCCGCAGTCACTGCTAATAGCCTTTGTCTAAACACACCCATTAATAGGAGTTCCAGAATACATCTATCATAGAATCATGCACAGAGGAGAGCCTGCTAACGTTAGCATTGATGTGTCAGTTAAGTCTTTTTTCAGGTGGAGCTGGGCAAGTCTTAGTAAATATTTTTCATATTTCAAATGTATATATTAAATTTCATAGTTATATATCAAGTGTGTTCAAAATAAAAATTGTGTCATTTGGATGATGGCTACTCATTTTGGAAATACACATTGTATGTTTGAATAGTCTCTAATAGTCACAAGTAAATTATGCTTATTATTGATCTAAATGGGCTTTTTAGAAATGTAACTAATATTTCCAGACTTTGTTGCATGGGTCTTACTATTTTATTCTGCATTACTTGGAATCTCTTGCTGCCATACTGTAAACTTGAAGTAAACGGGACTTGTTGGGACTTGTGCAGTGTGGAATTTCCTTATTTTGAGCAGCCTTTCTCATAAAACATTGATGTTTGAATTAAATGGATAGAAAAGGCTCTGTAAGGACTGAACAGAAAACATAACATTTTGAGACTGTTTAAATTTGTCAGTCATCTGTTTGATCTAAGCACAAATTGCCCGTGTTGTTGAAATGGCTGGATGTCGATTCTGTCGGGCCCCAGCAGACTGGCTGGGCTTGTGCATGCGCAGCAGGGGACGTGTTGCTCGATGTGGAAAGCATGATCTTCCAGTTTCCCACGGGCGCCCCCCCTACCCCCCCACGGGTACGTTTTGCATTTCGCAAATTTGACCGTTGCCAACAGCCATTGCAGCGAGTTAGTACCTGTTTACTCACCTTGTCTGCACCTCTGTATGTCTGTCATGTGTCTGACTTGCCACTTGCAGTTTTCCATCTTTGATTGGGCACTGAAGCTCTGCAGGTGTGTGGACACGATCGCTATCCCCATTGGCTCTACTGTAGGGCTAAATTTCATGTCATGCGTGTAATGCATGCAACACACTTGACTGCTGTCAGTACTTGTGTATCAATAACCTTTTATTTAATCCACTATATTTTATTTAAGACTACACTGCAGGTAAAACAAAGGCACTAAAATAATAAAATACTGTATCTTCTGAACCATTTTATGGGGGGTAGAGGGAGAGACTTGACACGTTAGTATGGAATCAGATGCACAGAAGTCAGTGGAGCAGAATAAGGGCCTTTGCTCATCTGCTAAAGCAGCCTTCGCACACATCTGACAGTGATGAGGGAAGATAGTGAAAGAGTGAATGAAAGGACCGCAACAAAGAGAAAACAAAGAATAAAAACGTACTAAAGGGCAAAGACAGAACATGAAGAATAGAGTCTTTGGGTCTCTACACACTTGTGTTTGTGAAGTGAGAGTGAGAGAGAGCAGAAGAAAGAGTGAAAGAAATGAAGAGAATGACAGAGAGGATAAAAGAATGGATCGCTTGGCAGATAAAGAGGAAATGAGAAGCCTGTGGTCCCTTAGCAGTAAGAGTTTGGCAGCTTTACAGTCACATTTCTCTGCTAGCGCCACGGTGAAGAGCAGAAGCCTCCACAGCAGCTGCACTACAGCGGCACAAACAAACACCCTGCGCTCCGCAGGGAAACAGGGCTGTTGGCTAACTGCAGAAAAGGCAGAGGAGGTGCGCTCTTCGTCTGGACTGAAACATGGAGGCGATTCCTGATTCCTCCACCTGATCAGGCAAGGCGAGAGAATGTAGTGCCAGGCCTCCCGGTACTACTCTACAACGCTAGCCAGGTCTGTTTACCCTCACCAGTCCTTAGTGATGCGTACGTGACCAATCACAGAGGTGTTGAGGGACCGGGCTCTGACCAATGACAGCTGTTCTGAGAACTGGCTCTGACCAGTCACAGCTGTATTTACTGACCTGGGTTTGAAAAATCACTGCTGTGCTTTGCGGCCCGAACCTGACCAGGACCAGCTTTTGCAACATTGGGCTGACCAATCACAGTTATGATGAGATGAACCAACCAATCAAGGAGAACATCTGGAGACTGCAAGGGTGTGCCAGGACTGCAGTGAATAATGAGCTCACTACTGGGTCCCAGTGAAGATAAGTTATGGCTGTCGGCATGGAGTGCGGCTTTGAAGTCTGGTCTTTTTTTAATGGGCAGCCAGTGAAAGGAGTCTAGGAGAGTTGATCTGTTATCAAGTTTGCTTTGCTTAGCAAGAGCAAATCGGACTTAGGTCAAAATTATTTGAAATTGGTTTACTTTTTGCTGGCAGAATGTTAAAAACTGCTGTAGATTCCAGGGAACTTCCAGCAAAGCTTGTTTATCTCAAATGTTGAACCATATGAAAGAAGACTTTATTAAAATTGATGTTTCTAATGAAATTGTGGCTAGTGTGCTGGAATGATCCCTTTGAGCAGGTTTTTTGTAAAGTCAGTGTTCTAGAACCCGCTTTTAACTACCAACGGCAATTGTTACATCAGAAATTCAGCATTAGAATGCTCAGTCAAGGACATTCTAATCACATATTTGTGATCTTGCACATTAAGGGGCTAAATGATTCTTTGGCACACATCGGGACCTGGTGATTCTAATTCTAATGTTTATGTTTCTGGCTGTTTTTGCAGCATTTTTATTCACTACTTGTTTTTCTGTAATTATTTGCAGGTCGCCCTGTGTGAGAATTCCTGCCCAATAAAGTTATAACAACATGTCTTAATTTCAAGTGAATGCCTAGACATAATTTAGAAAACTGTGTCTTTAATATACTGGAAGTCAAACTCTTATAGTTGGTTCTGGTTCATCATGGTGGACATTATCTTGAGAAGAAATAGCTACTCTGTGTGGTTATTTTTACATTGCTGTTGACTCCTTATTTTCTTTGCCTTGTTTTAGCTTTATAACTTATAACTTCTGACCTTGGTTACATAAACATGCTCCTTATCCTGGCCTCATTTCCGCCTGTCCAGTCAGCATGTTGCCCATTCTTATGCTTATTAAGCTTGGCTGTTTTGATAGTTTTGTGAAATCAGATGAGGGAACTTATTTCTCTGCCTTAGCCAACTGTTTACTTTCCCCCAGATCACTGGGGGAGGTATCAGGGGACCTGTCAGCTACTGTGGTTGAACTCTGAATGTATTAGAGCATGCGCATGTCCTTACCTTTGCCTCTAGGGGGCACTACGACAGCCTTGTTTTTAGGGGAGATGTGCTTGGGTGCGATTAAATAATGTTGCTTTCCTTCACCTCATGGCTTTGCATTTGGTTCTTTGCTGTATACAAGAAGCCCTTCATGAGACAGGTATCGGGATGTTTTAATATCTATTTAGATGCCATTTATTTAATACTTTAAAGGCAGGTTTTTTTTCTGCGTTTTATCATGAGTGAACCCTGATGAGGACGAGAGTCTTTTGCAACTTTGTTCCCTTTGTAAGTGAAGTTGGCTATACATAGCTAGATAGCATTCATACTGTATCAGTTCAGTTCCTGATTGAAATAAATGCTGGTGAATTACCAACCTAGCTAAGTTGCAACTAAAAACGGTTGCAGCAGTTCATATGGGGGGGAGGGTGGAAGACATCTTGATGGGAGAACAGAATTTGATACGAAAGCTACCCAACCTCAGGGATCTAGCTGCCTAATGTAAAAAAGTAACGTTACTTATGGGTCCAACATAAAACAGGCCAACTCCGCATTGCTTTATCCCCTTGGCGAACTTCAGCTGACACCACAGAGGAAAAGCAATTCCCAGGTTGACTAGTTTTTGAACGAGCCGTGTCGGTTTATCATTTTGCTTCGCTGTATCCAGGCTTCTTAGCATCTGCCAATGCAGCAGCTGGCAAGCAATAAACACTGCTGGAATATGATCCAACACCACAGGGTCTGTAGCCACGCCCACCCCTCCCCACACAGAAAAGTGTGGCATGCTCAGAAACGTCCTGACACATTTCAGAATAACAAATACTGGTAAAGGGTGCAGGAAACTAAGTAAAGGCATAGATTGCCAGTGCATCATAGATATACCTTAGCATAGTTATTTTATATAATATTTTCATGTAACAAATCCTGCATAGTCTGTCTTTAATGCAGGGTTGTGATATAAGAGCATGCCTACAGTGTTTGTGTGTGTGTGTGTGTGTATTAGAGTATTGGAAAAGCAGGCAGTACACTTATTTTGTCCAAGTTAGATGAATATGGACTATTGAATTTTGCATTCATGATGAATCTAAATGCTCATAAGGTGAAGTCGTAAACAGAAATTCTAAGACCTGGATTCAATCAACATTCATCCTCAATTTTGACCAATTAAGTACAATTGTTGGTTGTATCCAGGGCTTTATTGTGAGTGTTAAAACTTTTTGGGAAGCGTGTTAGTACCGGAACACTGCTGTGTTTCTGTTTTTGTAATTTGCAGTAGATTTTCTGCCCAAATGCTACTTGTGCCCCCTCTCACAATGTAGCCATTGTGGCAGCTGGGCTCCATCAGTGCAACGCTGGTGTTTGTTTACACAGATGAGCCCTGCGTACCCCCACCCCACCCAAACCGCTGGTAGTCAAAGCGTATCATTCCCCCATTCCACTCTGCTTGAGAGTGCGTAATCACAATTTGACGGAGTGGGGGCCGGCCAGCTTGAATCCGCTGGTGGTATTTTAGTGAAGATTTGGAGTTTGGGGCCCTCAGATGTTCCAGTAGCCGCTACGGGGTTCAAGGAGCGTGGCACTGCCTTTCTCCGGCACGGGTTTGTATATTCAGCTGTTCGCACGCTCTCCTCCTCGCTCCTCTTCCTCCCCCTTCGCCGGCGCTGTCCGCAGGGGTTTCTAGCGGCCGCTGGGATTTACCCGCTGCTTCCGCCGAGCGGGGGAGGAGTGTCACCTGTTCCTTATCGGATATCGGGTGTCTGATTTACGTGTGTATTAAACAGGTAAACCTAGTTCACGTGATGTTATCAGGATCCTTGAGAAACGGCTCGAACCACAACAGTGGAGACTCATCACTGTCCATCATAGGGTTTATTTATTTATTTATTTATTTGTTTGAGACACTCTGGGGTTTTATGCTAGCTGGTCATTCCTGGTTGAAGAAGGGTTTGCTTGACACAGAAGCTGGAACTCGGTGTGATTTAAACTGCATTGACTGTCTGTCCTGGGCCAGTGTCAAGGAGCTTGTTTCACCAAGGTTTTGACCTTGTAAAATGGCAAGTGTCAAATAACTTCTTGAAGTGCTGTGTGTTCTTTATGGAACAAAAACAATAAATTGTGTTCAGGAAGATGAAACGCCAGCTGACTGCAAAATCCACGCTATTAAAGTGGTTGCCAACCAAGAGTAAATACTGGAATGTTAAACAAAACAAAAAGCAAAACCTCTGCACTTGTTTAAAACCCTTATCGCTACACGACAGTTCCATGGGATTGAAATTGTGTTCTGATTGGCTGGGAGGCTTCATGAGTTAGGCTGCACAGCTGTGCAGCCTGACTTCTGAAATGTTACCAAGAAGAGTTTAGTCATTAACTACAATTAACCAGCATTTCCTCCTCTTCAGCATTCTTTCATACTATAGACTGCTTGGCCTCAATGCAAGTGCTCTACTGCTAAGAAGAGAGGGGGTGAGGCAGAATGTGGGGTGCCCGGGCGGCCAGGTGGTGACATCTTTATTGAAATTCAGAGACGATTAATCGCTTTCAGTGCGAGAACATCTGTGCTTGAATTTTACACTCAGACGATGGGTTCTTTAAATTCAGGCACCCTGTTCGTGTGGTTGGGTAACATTTCAGGCTTAGATATGCTTAGGTCCTGGCTTGGCCGAATCCTCAATCTGCCGTATAGTAGGGACCGATGGATTGCATTTCGCATCTGCTCTACTCTGCTTTGTCCCATTTTACAACTGCACCACATCTGTTTGTCATTTTTCTACTTTACCAATATATATTTTTTATTCATCGACTGTGGTATTAAATGACGGGGTATGAAAAAACTCTACTCTTCTTCTTTTTTTAGTGCATCCGTTGTTGAAAAAGCTTGGTTGGGCTGGGGAAAGAAATTGCTAAAAGAAGCGGAAGGCTTGGCATCTGGAAGACGATTCATTAATCTGCAATTCAATGCAGAGGGACGGCAACTCTCCCACTTTTCATGGAATTGGAGGGGTGGTGAAGGGGCTGACTTAATGACTGAAATCAGCCCCGTCTGTCTGGACGTTCATCTTGTCTGCGGGAGTACGGCCAGAACCACATCCTGTGTTCGGCTGAAGCTCGTCCGTTTTCACAAACCAAACCAACTCTGCAGTCAGGGCAACAGAACTTGAAGAGTCCACTGTAAAGGAAAGAGTCCTAACCTGAAAAATATTCACAGATCAGTTCAGAATATCTATGTTTTGTGCATGGGTTCACTGCCTTAATACCATGATATTTCATGAATATTTATGTTTATTTATGTATATTTATGTTTTGGCTCCCTATATTGAATGTTTTGATCATTGAAACCCAGTTTGCAGGACAGTGAATAATTTCACGCATCTCAGAATTTCATCTGAGGTAAAAGAAACTTCTTGATAATTCTGTCAAACTCTGAACTTTTCCATTTTTTATTTTTATCATATAGAAGCATTTTAATCCTGATCCAAGCAATCCATTAGCAGTCTCATGGTGTATTTTAAAATAGCTTAAATTAGAGCCACAAAATACATTCCTGAAAACACTGAGCGTGGGTCCGTTCACAGGTCATGCATTGTCTGACTTCAGAATTGTACCTCATATCTGGCAACCCCTCTGTGAAAATACTTGTGTTTTATAGGGATGCACCATAATATAATGTGATGCTCAAAAAAGTAGCCTAATCAGTCATCTGAACCTATTTTTACTGAATCATTTTTATCGGCCAATCTCAAAAGCAAGGTTGTACGGAGACTCAGCAGGCTTCTAGACTCATGCTCTGTGCTTAAAAATGAAGTAAGCAAGTTGAAATATTTCGTTTTGCAAGTAAATGGTTACATCTGTCCATCAGAAGTTGACTGTGCTGATCTACTTCTATGAATGTGGAAACCTGGTTGTAGTTTGCGCTCATGCAGTAAAGTAATTTATGTATAACAGGGACACATGAGCAAATATGGCCAGCCAAGTATTGGTTACTGGTTGTTGTGCATCCCTAGTTTTTTCATATTCTCCCTTGCTGAGAAGCCTTCCTGTACTGAAGAGCTGTTGGCCACAGGCTGAATCCTGCCCAGACATGTCCCTGAGCACCGTATGACTACTCCTGAGTCCTGATTGGAGGAATGTTGTCAATTGGCTGCTGCTTTTGGCCTTAAGTGGTGAAACCGGGAGCTCATTCCAGGTGGTTATTTTTTCCATCCTTGCTTCCTTTCCTTGTCCTTTCCTAGCTCCACCCATTGGAATAAGCAAGGAGAGGATGCAAGGGCGGAGGAATCAAGGGGATCTCATTAGGCAAATTTAACATCCTTGCTCTTTCAAGCGTCAGTTTGAAGCCATGTTACTTATAGACGTGGCAGATGGGAAGGGGTGGATCCACAGGTTGATCATTTATACATCACACATTCTGAATAAATACTTCCTCAAAGGATACACTCGCGTTTCCTTGATCAAGCGTCTTTCGGGAGCCTCTTTGATCCTTTAAGGTGCATTTAACAGGTTGGAATGTCCTAGAAGATGGTGTACCTCAATCAATTTTTTTTGGGTCGGGCAAGGACAGAGGAGACAAGGGCAAATAAAATAAGACTGGAATGAACCCTTGGCTGCAGACTCTGTAGGGGCCCTCCCATGCCTTGGCCAGCTTTGCTGAAAAGTCCTTCTCCTTGGATGACGAAGGATGTGCTCGGAGCAAGGCCAGAGCTCCCGGTGACAGGGTTACTGCTCTGCTGTTAATCATACCACTTCTTCTGAGATCTTTGTTGGTGTTGCATGTTCATGCCACGTCTTCAGCTTCACTCTCAGCTCGTTCCCCATCTGCTTTCCTCTCCGAAAAATACCCCGTACAGCAGTGGGCAGAAATGTAAAAAAATATATAAGTAGATAAATATATTTTAAGGTTTCTTCTGCTTTGAATGGGGACTGCACCAGTTGCTACTGTTCTGTTTTGCGGAGAATGGAGAATTTAGAGAACTTCCTCTAAATCTGAATTTTCCCTGGTTTCTCTCTTTCTGTAAAAAGTTTGTGATTGAGAAATATTTGGCCAGAAAGTTTATAGACTGTGTGTGTGTGTGTGGGTGTGCGGGGAGCAGTAACTGAAAATGGAAACAGTGTATTAATATGTGCAATTTTCAGTGAGATATGGGTGGCAGTGGATCAGATGCATCAAAGGTTCCATACACAGCTAATTAACCATCCCCTGCATCCATACTAATTGGGCCTCGTCCTCCAAGTGGGTCACAGCCCAGATTGAGGGGTGGTTTATTATTCAAATATTCGGCATTGCAAACATGTCTAGCCAAAACTGAAGACACGTTGTATTTATTTACATTTCTTTCTATTTTCTGTACTATTTATTCTTTAAAAGCTAATTATTTGTTTGGTGTGGGGTGACGGGTGGTGGGCAGTAAAAGATACCATGTGTGTGAAGTTTCTCTTTCCCTCCCCTTAAGAACGAGCACTGAGGCAAACTGAATCCCTAAGTGAAGTAGCCAGCACAAGCAGTGATTATCAATAATTGATGCCGTCACCAGGTGCTGTTCCTGGAATGGGACAAGCTTGCAGACACAGGGGACCCTCCAAATTGCACCCCCACCCCCCCACCCCTTCACTCCTGTCTCCCAGGGAGATGGTGCAGGCTGACAAATTAACTGCCCCTCCCCAGTCCTTAGGAGATTGCACAGTTGTCCCAATTACAAGGGTTCCAAGATTCCGTAAAAGCTTCAACCTCCACTCTTCTGAGTGCAATGAGATTTCCCAGAGACTTAGACTTTAATTTGTTTTTTTTTCTTTGTTTTGTGGTGTTTCTTAACAACTCAAAGGTTTTTTAAACAGTAGCTAAAGGTTCAGTAGCAGAAGTTTAAAAATCACAATTTAAAAGTCAGCACAGGGTTGAAGCGTTGAAAAGCAGAATTGCGGTTTTGTTTGGCACAAGGTTTAATAGCATAGTGTTGATTTTTCTCAAGAGGCATGCAAGAATTTCAGCTTTTCATTCTCACCATATCTGGATTTTTGTCAGACTCAAGTTGTTCTGTGCAAGTAACCAAGACCAACAAAAATAATGTACGATAAGCATGTCGGGGCATGTCATTGTAAGATTTCAGCTCCAGCGATCCAGAAGTGTGTGACAGATTGGGGACCAGTCACATCTTTTATTCAGGGTGTCCTTTGTCTCTTAGGATTGGGGTGGGGGTTGGGTTTTGGCAAACTGGCTTCCCCTTTAATTAATGCGACTTTAATGAGCAGAGACACTGATCATCTTGAAGAGCTGAATGCCCAGCAGCAAGTCTTAAAACCTTAAAACAGGGTTCATAAGCAGGGTTCTTCCTGGGGGACAGGTTGTGTTCTAAAATTGTGTGCACAGGCAACAAACAAAAAAAACATTTTCAGTTTACCGTACCAGTTTATGGCATATGAATAATATGCATTTTACATGCCTGTAAACAAAGTAGATTATTTCTTTAGAATGTTCATAGCTAGGCTATGTCTTTTGATTACATCACTTCAGGGAGGCTTGCAGATACTGTTTACTGCGCAGATGGAGATCTGGGCAAAAACACTTTTCTGAAGCACACTTTTTCCCTCTTCAGTATTTAACAGTACATCTGTGGAGGCTGCTTTTGGTCCCCTGGGCCCCCACCCGTTGAATAGCCCTGCTTTTTAACATCCTTATTGCTACTGTGAATCTGTGGGCTGAACTGTTTCCTGAGCAGCTTTCACAGAGAGTACACTCACGGTGAGAGTCACAGAGCACCAGTAGGCCTGTCTTCTGTAGGGACAGTCATAGAACAGCAGTAGGCCTGTCTTCTGTAGGGACAGTCATAGAACAGCAGTAGGCCTGTCCTCTGTAGGGACAGTCACAGAGCACCAGTAGGCCTGTCTTCTGAACGGACAGAGTCACAGAGCACCAGTAGGCCTGTCCTCTGTAGGGACAGTCATAGAACAGCAGTAGGCCTGTCTTCTGAAGGGACAGTCCCAGAGCTCTCTATGCCCTGGCATGTTTCGTTAAAAAGACTCAAGGATCAGCATGAGTGTTTTGAGATTTTACTAAAACTCAGAGACACTGGTAGTCAATGGGACAAACTGTAATGAGGAAATGGAAATTTTTGGTTTTGTTTCTTAGTGAGTGAAACTGGTTTAGTGTGAACCAATTTTGGATCAAATACCCACAGAATGAAAGTAAGAATTCACCAGATGTGGCGAAAAACAGATGGCAGAAGATGTGCCTATAGCCTTGTCCTTGTCCTTGATTCCTTTAGCCTTCTTTTTGTTTCCTTTTCTGGTGGTTCTTCCACCTTCTGTCATACTTTTCTTTCACTCTCGCTCTTTTCCCCCATTCTGTCGCTCTTTTCTTTCGTCCTATGGCTGTCTGTGTTGCTTTTTCACTCTGCTTCTGCCTCTTAGAGCGTGGAACAAACAAGCATCTGTCTCCATTCCGGCTCTCCTCCAATCACCATCGAGGATTCAAACCCCTTGACCCACTTGCGCTGTCGAGGTCAGTCAACTTAATTGATTGTCAATCAGGGTGAAGTGCGGGTTGGTGAAACAAGTATTCGGCGGTGGGCGTGCGTGCGTGCGTGTGTCTGTCTGTGCGTGTGTGTCCACAGGCCACGGGAACGGTCTATAAATCGATAGGAAGCCTACGGCTCTGGTACTCCCCCACAAATTCCCATTCGCGTTCCGCCGCGGGAACAATGGGGGGTCTTCATTGTCGTTAAAATGAAGCTGTCCGTCTTCTGTCTTTAGGACAGAAGGCTAGTTAATCCACCCTGTTTCCGGTCCCCGTTCTTTGAGAGAACACAACCCCCTCTCTCACGAAGGCCGGACAGAGCCGGGAGCATGTGCGCTGGCCAATCAATCAAAATGTGTCTGCGGTAGTGTTTTTTTACGATTGCACCAGGGCCAGTCGGGGGTGGGAACGCAGGATGATGAATCCCTGACTCAGTGTAAGAACAGAAGAACTGCTGTATTGTAGAAGTACCGTTAGAACATGTTGGTTTTTATGCGTGTGATCATGTGGTGTCTCGCAGGCACGCACAGGTGCTGATGGAGGGACCTGGCGTGCAGGTGCGGAAAGTCAGCCTGACCCAGACAAATGCCTCTTTCCTGAAATCTGACCCAACTCATTTATTTGTCTCCACTCTGCTTGTGTGTGCATGTGTGTGTGAGCGAAAATGAGAGAGAGCTGCAGAATGTTACACAATTCTGGAATAGATACCAATGACCATGAACCCTGAGTTTCTCCACAGTATGTGCAGTGTAGTTGTTGGTGCTAGGTAGCCTACTTCACAGTGGCAGGTCATAAGGGTGAAAGTGTCAGGCACATACCCTCCAACCCGCCCCCCCAAACAGTTTTCATCCCTCTGCTCTTTCTGTGTGGCAAAGCACCTCCCATACATCCAAGGAGAAACCACCCCCACTGGGCCTTTCTGCATATGATAACCAAATAACCCCACATTCCTCTCCCAATGTTTTTATAAAGGTAGTCATCATCGAAGTGTGGCTCACTGAGACCACAGGCGAATGGAAAAAGACTAAGATTTAAAAGCTGTGAAGTCTTGCGCTCTTTTCAGACCTAAGCCAGGTCACTGTCCTTGTGGTCAGAATCCTTCTCCATGACAGTGCAAGGTTACAGGCTCGAATGTCAGCCAAGTCAAATTCTTTCATGAAAGTATTTGCAGTAGCTCTGCAGAGGTCTCGGGAGGGAGGTCCACTGGTCTGTTTTCGACTGTTTTTTTTTTTACGGTCATGGGGGTAAAGCGTCTTATGCTGTTGGTCTGGGCGTGGTTGCTATGGAAGTTGTGCTTCTTGAACCTGTGATGTTTGTATGGTTGTTGTGAAGCACACATATGTGGCTGTGTATTCATTTGCAATTATTGATTATAAATGGGTCTTCTGGACACCCTTGATGATGTCACATTTCTCTATTGTTGAGAAAAACACTGATGTTCTCCACTTTATAGAGTCATGGTGGCACTGAGTGTCTGCAGAGTGATTATAATGTAATGACACGATGGTTTGCATTTTATTCAAATAAAAGGGGAAAAGAAAAACTGGTTGAATAAGAAAAGTCTGGAACCCTGATGCTTGTCAGCACAGCGGCCCCTCATGGTGTGAAAAGCATGCAACCTGGTCAGATATATCTGGCCAAGATTTAACAGTGGTTTGGAGTGTGTGTGTGTGTGTGTGTATACGAACGTGACAAAGAGGCTGTATGAGGGTTAGGCTATATGTGAACATGTAGGCTATGTGTTTGTTGCATGTGAGCGAATGTGTAAGCATTGTCCTTTGTCGAAAGCACATATCTTTCTATGTGGGAAGGGAGCATCTGTCCCAGGGCCATCTTCTGGAGAGAGCTGATTTGCACTGGTGTGGTGGGGGTGTGGCATGTTGCCATGTGACTGGTTCTGGCCTCAGGCCAAGGGTGTGGCTCAGCTTTCACTCATCAGATGAGCAGGCTGGGTAATCTGTTGGTGAATTACAAATTGTGATGCACCCTAAAGATTATGCGGTGAGTGTTTCTGAAAACATTTATTCTGACTGCAGTCAAAACCACAAATGGAAGTAAAATATTTATAAATGAGCGAACATAAATTTTAATGTGTAGCTCAGTCCGACAACCAAGATCTTTTATGAACACTTAACTGTAGTGTTCATACATAAAATATCTCTGCAATCACTGTTTAAGAAAAGTTAACTTTCTAATGTTTTATTGTGTGTTGAGGAAGTGTGTCTGGTGATTAGATGTGAATATGAACGTTTGACATGGAATAGTAGGTTAGTAATAAGACCAATAAAATAATTTATTGTAAATATGAATATATATCTGTATCTTTACTCATTAGTTGAAGGGACTGTAGACAGACAGGCAAGATGGGGTTAATGGGTACATCGAACATTACATCATATCCGGTTATGTCATCTAAGAATGTCATTTTATTCATCTGCACTTTCGGTGTGTCAGAGAAATTAGATGCCACCCCCCACGTCGCTGAGAGAGTGTCTGGCCTGTTTCAGTCATCGTTCACATTCACGTCATCTGTGAATATAGATGGGTGCCTCATGAGGTATGATAAAAGGATTAAAACTGCAGCTAGGACTCGTGGCCCTAGAGTGCAGAAAGCAGGCCTCTTGGTTCTTCTGGCATTGCGGCGTCTATGGGAGCGTGTAGGAGAGAGAGACGCGGCTAGCGTTTGCCCCACTCCGTCCTGGGAGTGGAAAGAGAGAGTGCCGGAGGGATAGAGTGTGTGCCTCTCAGGCAGGGAGAGACACGCAGAGCTCTTCTCCTTTCATCGCCAATCTTCACGCCGCCCAACATAGCAACAACCCCCCCCCCGCCGGCCCCCTGCACTCCTTCTCAATCTTACTTCTGATAAACACACCTGATCAGGTCACCATGGCGTTCACCCGTGCCAGACAGTGAGGATGCGTGCCTGTCAGCGAGGGCCGCTTTGACTTTGCTGGCATGATGGTAACCCGGGTCAGTTGATATCTCAGACTTAGGCACAGGAAGAGACAGGGAGGTGGAGGTGATATCAGGTCACATGATTGCACCAAACCGCCTCAGTCAACCTGGTTTTGACCATTGCAGAACAGAAATCTGGTCTCTGTGCCTCCGTGTTCCACCAGAAACCGTTTCCCTACAACACACAATCTGGCTTCTGTGCAATCGTGTTCCACCAGATTGTTTCCCTACATCGCCTCTGTGTTTAGCAGCCATTTCAAGAGCAGATGTATGCAAAGCTTTTGAGATCCTCCCATTGCCCGCTGTGAGGTCCAGAGACTCTGATTTATTCCAGTGAGAGCTCCGCTTTGAATCTGCCTCACTTTGGGGTGGTGGTGGCCTCGGAGGGCGCTGTTTCTATGCCGAGCACTCCGACCAAATGAGACATGAAATTAGCGCGGATAAGAGAGGATGACTCTTGAAAACCGAGAGCGATTACTTCTACCCGACTACCCTGGCAACTGATGAAAAGAAAAGATGAAAGCAGTTTTTTTTTTCTCCCTCCAATCACTTTTTGGAGCAAAACAATCATGCCAAGATTCCAGTTAGGTCAAGCGTTTCTCTCTGGCAAATGTGAGTAACTGTGTGCGAACTGGAAAGCAAAGAGAGGCATCCAAGACCATTACTGCAGTCTCTCAAAGATGTGAGCTAATGCAATTCCTGCATACTTAGCAACGGTGCACAGATGTACTCTCCCCCAAACAATAGATGGAGAGCTGTAATCTCATATCCAGTGAAGATGTATTGAAAATGCTATTTAGTTGGAATTATTGAGATGGATCCCATTCAAGACTACAGTAGTCTTTTTTTTTTTTTCTTTTTTTTTTTTTTTTTTTTTTAAAGGGGAGCAGACAATCCACTATGTATTTTTTAAAAAACTTTATACAGACAAAAAGTGCAGATACTGTACAGAAAGAGGCATGGCAGGGATTTGTAGGTGGGTTTGAGAGTTGTTATAGTGTACATTTCTATATATATTATTCAATTACTACATATTTTTCAATTCAATTATCTGTTTCATATTTTGCAAATTTGGTGCTTTGTCTTTATAGCTTTAATATATGTAGATAAATGGTGACACAATAATCAGGACAGCATTGCAATGTTACAAAAAATGGCAAGTCAAGAATGGCAGTTTACGGATTATGTTGAGGTGCTTAACCTCAGTTGCTTCATTAAAATATCAAAATCTGTAAATTGGTTTTCGAAAGAAGTGTTATTTATGCAAGTGGCTCTCCGTAAAATCATAATGTAACGTGTCAAAGTGGAGCTACTCGGCCACAGCAGTGCCCCCTGCTGGGCCACAGAGGGGACTGATGAAGGGTACCATCAGGAATGGTGTGATCTGACTCAGAGACACGTGCCTGGTGATGAACGTTCGGGGGGGAGGGGGGAGGGGGGATGCAGAGAAGAACAGATAAAGGGGAGGCATGGAGAGTGAACATTTGTGTGAGAAGGAGAGACTGATAAATTGGAAGAGCGAGGATGAGATTTGGGAGAGAGAGAGAGACAGAAAGATAGAGAGAAAAAGAGCAAGAGAGCAGTGTGATGCCCTGCCGGCTGGAACAGAGGTGGAATTCAGAGCATTTCACAAGTCCCTGCAGAAGAAAATTCATCTGCGTGTGGCTAACGCAAAAACTTAGAATAGTGCCTTTTCTTACTGTAAGTATCAAAGCAATGCAGTTTCCAGTTACTTTACAATGGAGAAATTGACTTCTCCTCCCCAACACACGGACATACGCCCACACACGCATACACACACGCACGCCGTCATACCCACAAACTCAAATGTACGTCCTCCACACGGTTTTTTTTTTCTTTTTTGAATGAACATTATGGAAACCGACCGTCTGCGTCACAACGCTGGTCATTGTAAGAAATGTGTGCTTGTCCACACAGAGCTCGGCATCGCTCTGACTCTCTAATCAAAGGCTTATCAGCAGAGCCCTTGTTTTTCCCCCCTAGCTAACAGAAGGCGACTTGTGTTGCAGACCAGTATCGTGGTGCCAGAGGCAACGCAAATCCCGTCCCAGCTCGTCCCCTTAGGCCTCGAAGGCATTCGAAGAAAGCCCATAAAACCACAGCTGTGAAATGTCAAAAGGTTTGGGCCTCTTTCTTTATGAATATCACATATGTGCAAACCAACTCGTGTCCTAAGGTCAGAGGATCCGTCCGGCAGCTGCGTCAAGTGCGGAATTTGCGGGCGTGCGTCGTTATCTTGCCGCGCTCCGATTGGCTGGCCCAAGACCCCTGCTCCAAAGGAGCTTGCGTCAATAGTCTTCGGGAAATCCAAAATATTTGAAAGTCCCAACTTGAGCAATTAGGGAAACTAGCAGGGGAAATTTTCTTAGATGATTTTAAGCATTGACTCACTTTTGTCTGTCTGGTCCCACTGTTTAACAGGGGTGAGACACAGGTTTTGCTAGATGCACATCTTTGTCTTGCTAGAGTCTGCACAAGGCTCAGATCTGCTTCTCGTAAGACCTGCAAAGCCTCACCCTGCTGGGGGAATAATATATCCAGCCTTGCTACTGAACATTGGAATGCAACACTATTAAATAAATAAAAAAGCTTTGGAAATAGCCTAATGTTATGAAAGGCATTTAAGCCAACCAAAACATATGAGCCTTTCCTTTGCCATGAAGACAAAGGCATCTCCATTCTTTAATTTAAGTCTGGTGTGAATCGCTCTTCTCCCTGCTACGAGTCTGTTTTCAGTCTTTGAGCCACGCGTAACATGTCATGTGTACAGTAGCATTTTGGTAATGTGCGATCATTCAGGGAGATACAGTAATCCGGTGTGCTTAAGCAATGAGGCCTTTCTCACACACACACACACACACACAGAGTCATGTTTGAGCATCCACATGCAGTAACAGGCATAGCAGAGCCTTCCCTGACTTGACTCATCTCCCAAATCTCTTCAGTTAATCCCCCCCCCCCCCCCCCGAGGGCTCAGAATCATGGGGGGGGGGGGTAAAGTAGGTAAAGAGGGAAACATTAACCCCCTGGGCGCATGGTACAGTGGGGCTGACCTCCTTAGTGTGCCCAGTCCCTCTGCGGGGGTACAGCTCCAAGACCAACACCTCTGAAGGTTAAAGGGTAAAAAATGAAGCTGGTTGAAGGTTCAAGCTCCCAGTAGGGGCATTTAACAGCAGCTGAAACCTGCAACCATCCGATGCCTTACTCGCTATTCCGTACCTGAGCTGGATTACTTTAGTATTTATTACATGATCTTTAAGTGCCCAATAACATATATACAACTAATAACATATGCAGATATGCTTGTATATGGTAGCGGTGTGTCTGGTGGAAAATAGTGGCGTACATTACAGTGTGAGACCTGGCACCAGGAATGATTCCAGGAAGCCCTAGTGTCTAAGTCCTAAGCCCCTGAGGGAGGGTCAGGTGGATAAGGCCTACTGGCTGGAAGACTGCTATGGAAACTAGGTTTATATCCAAATGGTTATAGGGTCAATTCCCCGGTGGCAGTGCTGTTAGCAATATGACTAACCTGAGCTGCTTCCCTGAACATCCAGCCCTATGAAGAGGTACCATCGGCCGCGTGATTGCGTAGAATAACTGACTGTGGTGTTAACTCCTGGGATCATTAGCATGTGAAGGTCCTCCTAATTTTGCGTCTGTTGGGCTCTCCCTTGAAGGCTGATTATTTTTGGTTTGTTCGCGAGGATCGCGTCCAGCACGATGCCGCGCATCCCAAACGTGTTTGGCATTCCACTCCGCGCTCCGGCAGTGCCAGCCACTCCGGTGGGGTGGGGAAGGGGGAATAGGGGAGGGGAGGGGGGTGGAGGGGTGTGGTGTTGGAGGGAGGGAGGGAGGGAGCGAGAGAGACAGAGGGAGACAGAAACAGGAACGGAGGTTACATCAGGCTGGTTAGTCCAGCGAGGTTGTTGATGTCCCTTTCATGGAATGCCACGCTGGCCTTTTCTTTTTTTATCTTGTAGAAATGGCTTTTGTTTCCTCGTGGTGTTTTACGGGAAGAACGGTTCTGACATTTTACAGCTTACAAATTGTTATCAACAGGCCTGTGATCTGGGCAGACCACTGTGTCTGCTGTGCTGGGTAGCCAACGGGCTCTGCTGGCTTTTGGATTCATGGGTCTGAATTGATTTCTGATTTCAAGGTGGGAACAAGTGAGGTGAGTTCAGCTGTGTAATAAAACACTTTAATGGGTCAATTAAGCGCTGCGCAACTACAAAAAGCAGACCCTGCGGCTCTACGGGACCTGGGCTGCAGACTGCTGGCTGTATTTTAGGCCTCTCTTAAATCTCCCGTTTCTCCCCATCTCCCTCTTCTGATTGCTTTAGATTTAATAAGGCTGCCCTCAAATCATTTTTATGGCCACGCTGATCCGAGAGAGTGGTAAAAGTTACGGAAGCATCGCTCTCGAGCATCCCTTTAATGTGTCCATAACGCATAATGAAATTTGAAGGACTTTTTGGCAGGGGATCAGCAGAGCCTCTGTGCTCTTGCCTGTGGAGCTGTGGTCTTTGGGCTCGTGACTGGTGTGCGTTTGCAACCCAAAGGGTCCAGGCGATTTTCTCTCGTTAAGACACTGATTTTACCTGAGGTTTACCTCGACCCTTCCTGCTTCAGTATAATTAATAATAATAATAATAATAATAACAGCAACACTAAGAATACTAACAATATATTTCATGCATGTTACTTTATTCTTAGTTTATTATTAATAATATAATTAATTGATTTATAAAATCACTCTGGGTTATGTTGTTTAATCAGATAAACAATATTATGCAAATGTTCTCATCAATTCATATTCACATGTGGGTGCACAAGCAATTTGCAAAGTCGTTTCTATTCTGTGTTTGTAGGAACATCGGCTGCATGAGTTTGCATTGCAAAATAACGCCGTGTGTGCGCGTATGTGTGGCATGAGTGTGTGCACGCGAGTCTGTGTGTGTCTGGCATCCTTTGGGACCCCCCACCCAGTCCAATCAGACAGAGTGGGGCATCGCCATGACAACCGGAACCACAAAGGGCATCCTCAGTCCCTGCTGCTAGATGAAAGGAAGGCTCGTTGTGAATGGGAGAGAGCGATGTGGGCGGGGCTGGGTGGGCGGGGCACAAACACATGAATAAGCGTGTTCGCGGGATAAAAAAGGTTTCTCCGTTCCCCGCGACGCCCCAGTTAGAGCGCACAGAATAGCCTTTGTGTGCAGTGTACTCCCGTAATAATTAAGACTGATTTAAGTGGATGGGTGTGCAAACACTGTGCTTAGTGCCACCCTGCATTAGACCACATCTGTCAGGCTGTCTTCATTTACGTTCATGGGGTACTGTAGGTGGCCTTTTCTCCTGTGTGCCCCAGAAAGATCTTCAGTTGATGTTTAAAATTAGATTTATATGAGGATAATGCTGAAAGATAAAATGCTGTGGCGTATGCCCTTGTGGTGTTACTGAATGTTTCAGTGTTGAAAATACACTCTGAGTGTCACCAAAGCAGCTTGTCTCACATTATTATGATTCTAGAGGTTTGTGTGTGTGTGTGTGTGTGTGTGTGTGTGTGTGTGTATGTATGTACGTGTATACAGTGCAGTCCGTAAGTATTTGATCGAGGCAATTTTTGTTGTTTCGGCTCTGTAGTCCATAAACATAAAATGATGAATATGAGGATAAAAGTGCCGACTCAGCTTCAATTTCCATCTCATCGGGTGAATCGTGTAAAACATTCAGCTCTGTTTATACATAGACCCTCATGGGGCCATTGTGATGTTGTGGAAGCAGACTTTCTGTAATGAATACACTGGCGATTTTTATCCCTCTCCCCTCAGTGTTAGCTGCGGGTACGAATGTGTACTTTTCCAGTGTGTGAATTTCAGGTCTTCTTATAAGCGGGGCTTGTGATTTCATTGGTAAGTGGCTCCTGGTCTGTGCTTTCATTGGCCAGACAGGCTTCTAGTCTGTAATGTCATTGGCTGGACTGACTCCTGGCCTGGCACTGTGGATGGGACAAGGCCGTTATGGGGCTGCAATGGGCTGGGTGTGGGAAGGAAGCTGAGGCATCTATCAGTCAGATTTTGGTTTTGGCGGTGGGGTGTTGGGGAGGGGACCTTTAATAGTTAAGCTACATGCTTAATATCCTTCTATGTTAATGTGTCTGTGTGTCCATGTGTATTTAGGTGTTCCTGTTTTGCTGTGAGACACTATCTTATCTGTGAAGTTTTAAGCAGCTGAACATGACTTATTCACACCATAAATGTGTACATGCTCTTCTCTCAGACTGAGGGTGGGGTCCATGTGAGTCCATGTTTGTACCCACAGCTCATTGAGCACACATGAACACACGCATGCACACACAGCCAGTACACTCTGGGTTTTAAAATAATTTTTCATCATAGGTACCTGGTAATAAAGTCTTTGTGAGTTCATTTCACCAGACGTTCAGCTTTTTGTGTTAGCAGCTCCCCAGTTCAAACGGAAGCTACCCAGCATGAGATTGTGGGGGGGGGGGGTGTGGAGGGACAGAAATGTGGGGAAGGAGAGGGTCCGGGACGAGGGTTAACCCAAAGACCGGCGCACACATGCAAGCCATCGAAAAATGGCTGAAACAAAGAAAACAGTTACGCCTTTAAGAACGTTCTGTGGCCAAAAAAGGAAACATGAGGCACAGCATGCATTGCTGAAATTGGATTGAGTTTCCCACCCAGAGAGAATATAAAGTTCCTTGTGCACTTTTTATGAGAAAGAATGGGACAGATCAGGCAAAGGCATTTTAATATGGCAGAACTGGAGCTGAGCTCAATAACAATTACAGTGAGCACCCATAAGACACAAGCTAGAAGCCGACCGAAGGTCTTCTATGTGAAAATCAGTTTTCATTGGTTTTCTGAAAGCAAATGTAATTGCTACTATGAAAGGCACATGTTTGGTTTCTCGGCTTAAGTGTAATAAAAATTGTGTTATAAGATTATATGTGATTATTTTTAGAATGTGTTATTGAGTATGCAAAAGCTAACGACCCATTAGCCTGCACTGGGTTGGATTATTCGTCCCCAGTGATGCCTGAAAACAGCATTAATTGAGTCCGCGCACAGACCGAAGTTTACGAGCGAACGCTAACGTGTTTTATTGGTTGAGCGGCAGACCGATGAGCGAATCTGATCTGAACGCACATGCCCTGAACGGGATGCTCCACATGCAGGCCCCTCGCACTGTGCCTGTCTGACGGTAAGGGAAGCAGGAGGGTGGGGGGTCATGTTTTAAGGGTTGTGCTTCACCACCCCCCCCCTAAACTCACTCAGCATCCCCCCCCCCCCCCCCCCTTCTCGCTCCGGGGGAAGGCGCCGGGCAGACTGTGACTGGCGATAACAGCAAAGTCCTCTTCAATTATTGAGCAGGGCTCTACCCCCCCCCCCCCCCCCCCCCCCCCCCTTATTCTGCCTGGGGCAATCGAAAGAGGAAAGGGATTCTGGGATTGGGTCTGGAGTGTGTCCCTGTGATTGATAAGTGTGGGGTTGTAAATGGTGGCTCAGCAGCAGGTGTGTTTAGTGCTTTCCCCCGCAGGTCTCCATGAAGAGCTCTTGTCTCTTTACTTATTAATTTATGGTGGGAGGTCTGATGGCACCCTCCCCTAGCTACATAGAAGACCCCCCCCCCCCCCCCACATGCATTCACTTATGACCCCTGGCCACACAGGCTGATGTGCAGTGTTAGGACTCGTACTGCATTGGGCTGTCGGGTGGCACATCCAGCTAAAGCAGTAGATCTCAGTAGAGACAGGGTTCAAATGGTCCCGAATTGAATCTGGACTGCGCCGTTGCTAACTACTTGTTAGCGACAGCAGCCCTGACCCAGGAGGTGGGGTTTCAGCTGGGCCAGTCACTGAAGTGCAAACCCTGCAGTCAGCTGAGAGTCAGTCAGGACCAGGGCTGGGGACCCCAGCATACTCTCTAGCTCATAGAGAGGCCATAGAAAGAGGAGGAGTTGGGGAGAGCGGCATTTTTCCGAGGTTGGAAGACCAGAGGTCAAGACATTGGCGGCAGAGACTCCATCTCCTCTCTGTCTATGTAGATTTATAGATCTTTTGGTCAGGGTGACCGAGGTCCTGGGACAAGCTAGAGCAATGATTTCAAGTTTTTTTTTTTTTATGGAAAATGCCATGAGTTATGTTTCTACATTTTAAATAAATTTCAGACCAACTTATAATTCTTTACATCTTAAAAGCATCTGTGACCAGTTTATTTATTTGTTTGTTTAAATGAGAGCAGGCAGTCCCATACTCCTTATGTATTTTTAAACTTTATTCTGACAGGGGGTAAGCAGGGGCAGTTACAGGTGGAGATGAGATCACTGTACAGAAAGTGTCATGGCAGGGAATCGAACCCCTAGCCAGGCACGTATGGGTTTGGAAGTCAGCCACCCTACAGACCGTGCCTGCAAAACTGCCTGGGCCAGTCAGAAACATACACTAAAACTGGAATATCAAAAATTCACAGAAAGTGTGAACTATCAATTTAATTGTACAGAATACTTTGCTGAAGGGAACATCACTAAAGCCGTACTGACCATCTCATAGTTCTCTATTCCCGTTCAGTTGACTGAGCTGTGCAATTAAGTGAAGAATTTTAGCATGGCTTTCTCAGTCCTGAATCACACATTGAAGTTCTCTTGCCTAGGGCAAGTCGGAGCTTTGAGCCACCAAATACATCAGTGGTTACACTTAGCATTAGACAAAGTGAAAGGAATTTTTTTAATATATATTTTTTTTATTATGTTATGGATGGGGGGTGGCCTGTGAGGGTTAGACTCTCCCAACTTGTTGCTTTATATAGATTGCTTGTGCTCACAGCCCTCCAAAGACCTTTCTCTGGGGAATTATTGGCAATTTTTCTTAAAATTACATGCGTGTAATTGCATTGTGGGAATTTGATGTATTCTGGGAAATTTCTTAAGAGTGAACACCAGAACAAGTGAAATGAAGGAGACAAAGATAGTATCCTTGTGACCAAGTGTTCTGTTTGGTATACCAAGAATCCATACATTCATAGACTTGTGAGAATGTAGGCTACATAGAGAGTGTGTCCAACTTAACTCTTTCCCTGGATTTCTGCACGCTCGCCTGGGCAGCCATTTCACAAGAGATCGGTTCATTCCGATACTTTCTCCTGCTTTTCTTTTCCCAAGCTCCGCCACATTTTAGTGTATTTTCAAACTGCCAACCATCTGCTCCTCGGTATTACGGGAGGTTCTGATATGGAGCTGCCGTTGGGGTTCCTCGGTAGATATCCGGCCCCTGGCCTGCGGTTGCCCTCTGTGGGGCCGATAAAAGGATTAAAGGGGGTGGAGCCATCGCAGCCCGTGTCCTCTACTGCTGCTTGCCCTCTACTGCTGCTCTGTTTGGGAAAGGGTATTTATAGTGCGGGAGTCTGACTGTCATGAGAACTTCCTGTCTAGAACGGTGGAAACGGTCCAGAACGTGGATGTTTGAGAGATGTTTTTATCAAAAGGATCATTTGATTAATTACCACAGCTTCTTTGAGTGCCCTTTTTTCTACAAAGGAGAAACAGCAGTAGTCTGAAGTCTAATGGTGAGGACTTCTGAGCAGCAGTCTTGGGTACAAAAATGACCCATTGTAAGCTATAGTTATGGGCCACAGGTGTATTTTTAAGACATACATTTTTTTTTTTTAAACTTCACCTTTGTGTCCTTTTCTGGATTATGTGCAGGCATTTTCCAGAAACACAGCGACATCGTAACGTGTGTTAGGACGTGCTGTTGGTGTTCAGCAGTGATGTGCAATATCTCATTACATTCACTGTTTCGGTAGGTTTTTGAAAGATTAACTGTCAAAGTAAAAAAAAAAAAAAAAAACCCATTTCGTTCATTTTAATGAAGTTTGCCTAAATTTGGGGTGATTGGTTGCAGTGGGGCAGAAAACATTCAGCCAGGTTTTTATTTTCCGTTGAATTGGGTGGCCTCAAGCAGGATATGGGATTACTGCGTGTGTTTTACAGGCTATTGACTGGGCGTGTTTTGAGTGGACGGCCACTCCTCTGAAAGCTAGATACTTTCTTCCGATTTTGATTCTCTCTCTGTCTCCCCCCTTATAATGTAGCCTAATAAGGTATTTCGCAAAAAAATAAATGAAGTGATAATTGTGTGCTCTGTCTCTGTGGAAAAAGAACTCAAGCGAGTGTTGTGGCAGGGTGCAGGAGCAGTGTGAATAGACCAGTGTGAATAGCTGTCGAACCCAAGCACAGTGAGGCTGTTTTTGATGCCCCCCTAGTAGAAAGGGTTGTTGCCCTTGGCGGCGATAAGCGGTTTTCATAATCTTGGCGAGCGGCAACCTCCTTAGTTTGTTGCCAGGTTCTTAACAACCCCTGACCGCATTACATCTGACCCGCGCAGTCTGACAGGTCGCGGAAAGGCTTCTGACACAGTGGTGCGATTCTTCCAGCCCCCCCGCAGGCGCAGTGCGGCCTCCTTCTGGGCCTGAAATGTTTTCCACCGGATCCCCTGGTCTCTTCCCAATGTCACGCTTTAATAACCAGCAAAGGATTCGATAAGGGGAAAAGTTCACCCCTCTGTCCTGCTGGTTGGGTGTGGGGGGAGGAGGGCCATGGAAGTGCTGTGTGTGTGTGTTTTATTTCTCTTTAACCACTGATTTGCTCATTTTTTGGAAAATGGCGGGCAGGAATTTTTGTTCTTTTCATTTGACTATTTACCAGATTACGAGTGTGCAGTTACTCCTGGTTCTGACTGCGACTGCAGAAAACTAACGTGTTAATGATTAAATAAATGCCAGCATGGTGATTGCTGGTTAGATTGAACTAAAGAATGGATGCAGCAATGTCCTCTCTGTAATCATAGGAGCCCCCCTACACACATACCCCCCCTAACTAACTGGGCAGTGGCCTGAGTGCATGTCTCTGTCGCACTGTGGGAATAGGGGCTCTTTCAGAGTCCCAGTCTTTCTCTCCAGTGCCAGCCTTCCCACTCCAACGGTCTGGCTGAACTGGCTGGACTCCATCCCACTTCCGTGCCATGCGTCAGAGGGAGGGAGAGAGAGGGGGAGACAGAGGCAGTGTGTGTCTGAGGATGAGACCGAGAGAGAGAAGTGGTTGAGAGAGATAGTGAGAGAGAGGAGGGTTAGCCAGGGTTAACGCCCAAAGTGACCAGGTCATTCAATGGGCAGCATTCACTTCTGCTTCATGCTTCTGGTTACTAAAATAAGGTACAAAAAGGTTTTCATTTAAGAGTGCATTGAATTTAACTGATTTGATTTTGTACTGCAAATTTTAACTGTGAATTTGAATTTATTCATTTAGAATTTTATAGTATTGAATTTATAGTTTTGAATTCCCATCTCACAACTACAGAACATTTGGGTTACTCTGAAAAAAGGGGTTGAACGTGGATCCGATCAATTCTACCTGGGGCCAATCATCATCGATCTCTGTGAAAAGGGCCAATGAATGGCCAATGAGGATTCCTGTTGATATCCTGAGATCTGAGCCACCTGCAGCAGGCACATACAGAAACTCTCTAATGTTAGCAAGCGAGGCATAAATGGGGAGTGCAGCAAGTTGTCTTGTCATACACTTTTGTAGCTAGCCAGGCAAATTTTATGGTCTAATTTCTAGAATGATATATGTGTAAACTGTAGAATAAGTAAGCCAGCAAATACCGTTCTAAAAGTGAGTTAGCTAGGTAGCTAACTAAACCCATGTTCAGGTTGTTTGATAACCGCTAGCTAGCTAGTTTTACTATGCTGGTTATGTATTCTAGCTACCATGTACCTATGTGTAGTATTCTACATGTAGGGGACAGCAGGGCCAAATGTAACATGGGGCAAAATATAAGACTTTTTAGTGGTTGCATCGGAGCAAAATGTTTAAAATGTTAATTTAAAACTAAAATTTGAAGCAAATGTATTGAAACGGTTAAAAAATTCAACAATTGAATTTAACAGATTGATTTTTTTTTTCTTTGTGAAATGATTGTGTTCTTAAATTCTGAACTCTTCAAACCTTATTTCCTTCTGTAGTTCTTTCTATTTTATCACCTTTTATCATATCAGTTCTGACTAATGCAGGAACAGTATGCACTGCTCTGCAGAAAGAACTTTATGATTTTGTTATAATTTTGTTGCAAGTTGAGAATGCAGCTTGCTTGGTGCCTGTAATCAAATTTTGTTCAGACAAGTAGGGGGAATGGTGTGGGCGGAATCAGTTTATGTACAGAGATGCCTTATTACAGAAATGATATACAGTCCTACCAGGGTTATAAATCACAGCAAATCGATCAATTCTAACTTCATACTCATCTGTTCTGAGTGCTCCAAGTTTCCAAGGAGATGGAATTATCTTCCAATCAACAGAACTTTCACGTCTACGAAGCGCTCTTAGGTCTTTCAATTATTTTACTGAAACAGTTCACTGCTGGCACTATTACATCAGCAAAAACTCCACACACAACCTACACCAGCAAGCAAGCAAATAGCTTGATTGGCATTTGTACACTCTCTATTAGGGTTGGATCCCAATCGTGATTAACTTCCTGAAAAACAATGCCAAGTCCTGCCTGCCAGTTCTTACTCTCGCCTTGCATTTCTTTGTGAATATTGTCATCATAATTTAATATGGAAGTGTTGTGTTAAAATAGATCTAATGCTGCTTTGATCTTCTTTCACAGATGGTGTCAGCAGGGTTCCATTTGAATTGATCCCCGTAGCTGGATGGCCAAGAGGATCGATGCCTCTCTAAAACGACGTCAGAGACGAATGGTGAGCAACAGAATTTTCCCGAACTTCATTCATTCACCTCAATTCCAATATGAAAATGGTGGAGAGGTGGGTCACTCAACCAGTGGAAAACCATATAGAAAAGAGAGGAGTGATGGATTGTGTGCAGGGTAAACCAAGAATGATGATAACGATAATATCTTTATTTATTGTACACCTTAATTTTGTGATGATCCTAGAGCTTTACACTATAAAAGCTGGCATTTTTGCACCTAGTTTAAATCTGAGCGCAGTAATATATTACTTTTTTGCAGATTTAGATGTGGAACAGGTCATTTTGTAATGGCTTTTTAAATTTAGACAGCTATGAGTAATCAGGCACTAAACATCTACTGTCAAATGTCAGTCTTATCAAACGGAGTCAATAAAAACAAGGTTAAGATGAAGACTGTGAAATGTCCACACTTTGGTGCCACACTCAAACTAAGCTATTTCATTTTGTTTCATTTGTTTACACAAAAGCTTTCTGCTGGTATGGCACTAATTCCTTAATCCTGTTTTATTTATTTATTTTATACACCCTGTTGCTGTCCTGGGCTAGTTAAATGGGAGTAAGACAGTTATGATGTAATCTTAACTATGTTGAGATGTAGAGGCACTCTACCAATCCCAGAGTATCTTGGTATCAACCAGTGAAACAATGTCAATGGTGATTGGTGGATACTACCTCAAGTAATATCATCAGTCACATTGTTCTATTGTTTGGGACCAATGTAATGTGTCACTTCTGGGGCTCCTTCCTGTTTTCTCAGAGAAAGGTGACATTGATACTGTCATATCCCAATCTTCGTATCCCTCTTACTGACCAGGAAGTGGGTTGTCTTTCTTTTCGCTTCCTGTTCCCAGTCTGTTTGCCAGTCGGCCTGGGATGGCGCTGATCTGCACGGCTGCAGTACTGCTGTCTCTCTGGGGTGGCGCCAGCGTGCTGGGCGGCTCCCTCTACCCCGCCTTCACCCGCGATGACACCCGCTTCCAGCACCTGGCCCTGCACCCCGACCCGCGGGCCGGCAAGGTCTACGTCGGGGCCCAGGACCGCCTCTTCCAGCTGGGCCAGGACCTGCAGCTGCAGGAGGAGGTGGTGACGGGGCCCGAGATCGACAGCAAGGACTGCCTGCCGCCCATCAACGAGGCCAACTGCCCCCAGGCCCGCCTGACCACCAACCACAACAAGCTCCTCCTGGTGAACCCCTACTCGGAGGAGCTCATCATCTGCGGCAGCATCTACCAGGGCACCTGCCAGAAGCGCAACCTGTCCTCCATCCGGGACGTCCTCTTCGCCACCGACCGGCCCGTGGACACCCAGTACGTGGCGGCCAACGACCCCCTGGTGTCCACCGTGGGGCTGGTGGTGCGGCCGCGGGGCAAGCACCCGGTGCTGTTCGTGGGGCGGGGCTACACCAGCAGCCACCCGCCCATCTCCACCCGCATCCTGGACTCGGAGCCCTTCTTCTCCTACGAGGAGACGGCCAAGCTGGCGGTGGCGGGGCGCCTGTCGGAGTACGACCACCATTTTGTCACCGCCTTCTCCCGCCGCACCCACATCTACTTCCTCTTATACCGCCGCGACCTCAAGTCGCAGTCGCGGGAGTACAAGACCTACGTGGCCCGGATCTGCCTGGACGACCCCGCGTACTACTCCTACGTGGAGGTTCCGCTGGCCTGCCGCTCGCCTGAGGGGAGGAGCTATAACCTCCTCCAGGCAGCGAGCGTGGGCCGGCCCAAGGCCGGAGTGGGTTCAGGGGCGGCGTCAGAGGCGGAGTCGGAGCTGCTGCTGGGGGTCTTCTCCGCCCGCCTCTCTTCCTCCAATCGGCCCAGCGAGGACTCGGCCCTCTGCGCGTTCCCATTGGATCAGCTGGACCGGCGGATCGATGCCACCCGCGACCTGTGCTACACGGACAAAGGGGGCGAGTCGGCCTACATCGAGTACGATGTCAAGTCCATGTGCGCCGGCCTGCCCATGGTGAGAACCTGTCAGTTTCTGCTGGGATATCGCATATTTAACAGCGTAGATCAGGGAAGCGCTAAACTGGCCTTGGAGGCCAGTAGTGCTCCAGGTTTTCTTTTGCCTCATGTACTCAGGAACTGCAGTAGCCAGTCAGTGACTACAATCGATGAATTATCTATCAGGTGGAAAAGAAATCGAACAGTACTACTTGCTTCAAGGGCCAGGTTATGGAGTATAGGCAACAGTGTGGATCCCTGTTACTCTAATCATGGCCCTCAGGGTCCAAGACCTCCTGGTTTTCCACCCACATTTTTACAAGGGAGTGAGATGGGAAGACAGTCTAACCAATCAGTAGCACTTATTGTTCAGTTAATTAACGGGGGGAACAGGAAAACCAGGGCTGGATTTGGATTTGAGGTCCAGATTTCAGTATCCATGGTATAGATTATAGAGCATAGAGGACAGTATAGATTATAGAGTATAAAGGACAAAGAGGAATGTGATGTACAGTATCACCAGTTTGTTTGAAATACAATGTATCCTTTCCCACTGTTATCCACTGTCTAAAACAATCAGAATCATTCTCTGAGGTTGTGTTCTCTCCAAGCATTACACATACATTTAATCTGCAAATGAATTTAATGCACTCGTTTCCTGTAAGCAACTTTACTTTCGTATTTGAAATGCCCCCATGGCTGGAATGGCTGGAAGTGGTGCCTGTGCACTAGGCAGACGGATGTAGCAGATGCCTGTGACCAGTGAACCGTGTCATATTTAATGAGACTCGGGTTCCGTCGGAGACGGGGCCCCTAATGCTCAGGAGCGAGCGCTGTACTGTAAACCGACGGCCTAATGGTGCTCTGTACATGGACAGAAGCAAATGACTGCGATACCTTAATGGGACTTCTGGGAATCAATAAGAGGCCGTTATGTTATGGCCGTTTAGAAAGGGCGAGGTGTAATGAAGACGGACGAGCATGGATGACGTCCTTTAGATAAGATAGGCATAGGCTAATCTTTTGTAAGCAAGATGTCATTTTTTATATATTGTCTTGTCTTCTCCATCTCTCTAGCTTAATCTATTTGTGAAGTCTCTCTAGTTTGCTCTGGTGGGATCTGTCCTAGCCTTGTATCTTAGTACTGTCTAATCAGTCATGTCTAGTCAGTTCTAGTCAAGTCGAGTGTACTTAGTCTTGTCTGATGTTTCTGTATTGTTGAGTCTGGCCTAGTCTGGTGTGGTGTATTCTGGTCTGTGCTCATCTAATATAATTGTCACCTCTAGTCTAATTTAAGCTGCTCTATCTCTTTGGCTAATTTAGGCTGTCCTATCTCTTAGTCTAGTTTATGCTGTTCTGTCTCTTAGTCTTGTGGTGGGTGCTCTATCTCTAGAGCTTGTGTAGGGTGCTCCACCTCTAGGCCTAGTTTGGGCTGTTATACTGTATCTTAGTCTAGTGTGGTCTATCTCTCAGTGTAGTTTAGGCTCTTCTGTCTCCTTGTCTATTGAAGGCTGCTCCATCCCTAGACCTGGCTCTTGTCCAGTCTTTCTGTAGCCATTTGTCTGATCTTGTCTTATTTATCTGTCACACCAATTCCAGTTTTTCTGGCTTGTCTTATATTCATTTTAAAACTATCAAGCTTCGTTCTATGCAAAATAAGACCATTGCACGGAATCACGCTAGATATAGGCTATTTAAAGCTCAGACATTTGGAAATAAGCTCAAGCATTTGCGAATAAGAATTTTAATATTTACCGAATCAGGGTTTCCCCCAGGAAAATAGAGGAAGGGAAGTGCCTCAGAGGTTGAGCAGTGGAGGTGTAAAGTGGTGAGCCTTGGTATGCACATGGTGTAGCCCACACCTGACCTGGGGAAAACATGACTACACAATGCCAGTTTTTGCCCTTTGTTTATTGGAGATGTGAGTCTAAGGTTTTATTGATTATTCCCTGATGTTTGTAGAGGTGCAGCACCTCCACTATTAGTACCTGGGGGAAACCCTGTAAATAAACATCTTTTCCTTTTGGTTTTGCAATTACAAGTCTAAAATTCATATTGAGTTCCTGTTGGAGATGTGCTGCATGTATGCAAGCTAAATTGTCTTGTGTAATTTATACAGAACAACCCCATGGGATTTTTATGCTTGTTGTAAAGGGTATTGTATATATTATACAGTAGCCTATATATTGCTTTATAAAATACTTATATTATATATATAGACTGCAAAATACTTGTGGATCGACTTGGTGTTATTGGGTTTTCAGGCATAAAGTGCTCATATCATCTCAAATTTACTGAACAAGCATGTCATTCCTGGGTGGAAAGACCTTTGAGACGATATAGGGATCAGTAATGTAGGCAGTATCTGAATCTGTTTGGTACTACACAGGCACTGCCCAGGTTTCAGTACTTTTTAGATGAACTGAAAGCCTTCTTCCATAGCTACTGTTGTTTTGAGTATGAGCAAATGTAGTAAAAAGGGAAGCAGGGATGAGTTGAGGTTTTAAAGGAACAAACAGGCAGCTGGCTTAGGTGACTTTGTGAAAGCGTGACAGGAACTCTTGCACACTTTGCCTCTGCTTGTGTTCTAGAACACGCTTGAGGCCTACCCCTGTGGCTCTGACCACACCCCTAGCCCAATGGCTAGCCGGGTGCCCATGGAAGCCGAGGTGCTATTGGACAGCCCGTCCGCCCGTCTCACTGCCGTGGCTGTCAGCATGAGGGCGGGGCACGCCATCGCTTTCCTGGGGGACTCCAAAGGAAACCTACACAAGGTAAACCGGCCATGCCATGTGTGTGCGTGTGTGTGTGTGTGTTTTTTTTTTCCTGAAATATTTTTGAGTGGGTGGGTTAAGAAGCATGTAATCTCTCTTACATTGGGTCTGTCACACAGCACTTTTGACTACTGTCAGTTTCTTCAAAGTATGTTCTTGCTTCTGGGTTTGCTGTTGCCAGTTAGATAAACAGAAGCAATTATGTTGCGTGTGTGCCTGCCTGCGTGTCTACCGGTGACTCAAATTAACCACATGAACACATCTCACCGACACCAGCACAGGGACCTTGAACCCATTGTAAGATCTAACCTTCCCTCTACAATTTATTACCAAGGGAAAGAGGATGTCAGAGCCAGCATCCCTGAGGCAATGAGGCGGTGCTAATGATTGGTGCATGCTGCTTTTTGTTCCATCCAATTAGCCTGGCTTAATTGGTCTGGTTGTTTAATTAGCTGTCTGCTTTTGAACTGATGCATTTCCCAAGATGCATTGCATTGAGACATCTATGTAAAATGCAAAACTGTCAAATGAAAGCGGGAGCAGGTGCAGCATTGTACAGGTGCTGTGGTTTGTTCTGTGGGTCCCCCTTATTTGTTTCCTGTGAGAACCGAGCAGACTCGCCATCTAGTGGCATAACAAGGTTTTGCGGATACTTTTGTGGAGCTGCTTAGCCAGTCAGGTGAGAGGATCCCTAGCTTTAGCCTGGCTGCATAGTCTCAACCAGCGAAGCCGTGCCCAGTTAACAATCAGGCTAATGCAATTTTGGAAGTACGAGCAGAGGCTATAGCCTGAGGCTGTATATTCACAATATGTATGAGGTCACTGTGCATTTGTTGCATTGAGTGTGTTTGAGGTCGCGGTATGGATGAAGTCACAAGGTATGATGTCAGAGTATTTTAGCCTGTATGAGTTCATATTAAAGTGTATTCAGCACCAGTGTTTCAAGGCGTGTTTCCTTTCTACGCCCTTGGTGGAAATTCCGGCTTGCTTTTAAGCTGTTAGCAGTCAAGCTGGCAACAAGATGGCTGAAATAGCAACCGTGCTGGCAAGACCGTGTCCAGCTGGTGGGCCAGTTCGGTATAGACAACAGACCAGCACCTAATTCCAGATGGTATCTCACTGGGGCAGAAGCTGGTTCCAACTAGATTCCATCTTAGGCTGGTGGCTGGAATTTCACCAGGGTAGTGCTAGCCCATGGGAATGCAGTGTGGTCTCTCAGCAGAGCATTGTCTAGTCCTCTGTTATATGGGTTAGTTATCAGCGTCAGTCAGGCTAAGAAAACTGTTCCACACAAATGGGCTGCTGTATTCATAGCAACAAGTTGGGGGAAAAATTACTTAAATGGGAAACTTAATTGTGGGAACATAAGAATATTGTTTTGCTTTTTATGCCAGTTGCTGATGGCCTGCTCTATTGACTGTCACTCTGTCCTTCAGTGCTTGGGTTTTACAGTACGTGGCCCTTGAGATCACTGTGCTCTTTATTCTCCTCTTATGTGTATTTCAATGCATCAAATGCACTCCCCCCCCACCCCGCAATGGCCCTGCCTTGCTGGTATTTAACCCCCCCCCCCATAACCCCTGCTTGCTTCGCTCTCGCACGCGGTCATGTGGAACGTTCCAGATCCGTGAACTCCAGGGGGAGTCCTGCCACGGGCAGAGTGGTGTTCATGTTTGGTCCTTGCAGGAAATGTGGCCAAAGTTAGCGGAATGCACAGCACTGTTCCAACCCTTAGCAACCTGCCCTGCCGACCTGGCAGGCTATGAGCTCGTTTTGTATTAAATGGAGCTACGCTGTGCCTCATCCTTTTATAGAATCAGCTTTGTCTTTTCGGTTTAATAAAAAGTAGTCCTTTCTCTTTAGTTAGAATTTAGTTATTTGCTTCCAGATTTTCTTCTGTTTTTACATCTCTACTAGTCACTGAAAACATGCCTTTTTGTGTGTAATTAACACATCTCTTTTAATGTTTGCTATCTTTTTTTGTTGTTGTAATTTTAAAGTTACTCGTGCCACAGTGTGGAATAATTAAAGAAGCCATTGAACTCTGGGTTGTCCTCTCGCCCCATTTTACTGAGTAGTGTTTTATAGCTGTTTTATAGCCAGTGTTACTCTGTAGAGTTTTACAGCCGGTGTTGTTCTGTAGTGTTTTATAGCCGGTGTTGTCTGTATTTAGCTCCTAATGATTCACAGTGACAGCTTTGTTCAGGGTTCCGCTGTCGCCACGGCCACCGTGACTGCGGTCCAAGTGGGGTTTTGCATGAAAAGGAGCCATTATTTCCCCTGGTCACTGTCCTGCCATTCACCGCGGACACTGCCAAAGACAGGACGCAGACGTGCACAAGCGCTGTGTCATTGTCACTGTTCTACTGTCCGTCACGCCCCGCCAGGCCCCAGCCGTCCCCTTGACATTTTTGCACATGACCTCTATTAATCAAAGCGCGGAACAAAAGCCGCCATTGTGGCGGAACCCTGCAGTATGTATAATTCATAAGGTCAGGCTCTGCTCGTCAGGAACATGGGTACCCTGTGTTCTTTTCAGGAGTGCAGAAAGCGAAATGCGGTATGCAGTACGTTAGTGTGAGATCTTAAAATCTCCTCATCTCCCTGGTTGCTGCCCCCAGACTCTGACATTTAATTGCTCTCTTTCTCTTTCGCTTTGTCTCTCTCACTCTCACTCACTTGCAGTACTTACTGTCTCTCTTTCTCTTTCTCTCTCTCACACTCACACATGTGTACATAGTGTGCACACACACACACACACACACACACAATCTATCAGTTGCACTCCCACAAGCACACTTATGGGCTAAAAACAAGTATGATACCATAAAACTATTTGCCCATTCATGATTTCCTCTATTATTCTGTATTTGTCACACAGAATGGTTTCAGATCTTTAGACAAAGGGTAATATTAGTCAAAGGGAAACTGAGTAAGAAAATGCATTAAAAAAAATATTTCATAAATTTAATGAAAAGTTATCTAACACCCATTATCACCCATGTGAAAAAGTAATTGCCCACCAAAGTTACTCAATCAACCAATTTTAATTGATAATTTGATTCAGCTGATTGAACATAGCCTGTTTAATGTAAACTTCACTCATTCAACCTTACCATCAAAGTGAAGTAGTCACCACAAAGTTTCTACAAGCACGCTATACTACGATCAAAAGAAATTCCAGAAGCTCTGAGAAAATTATTGAAATATATCAGTCTGGAATGGGTTACAGGATTTTTAAGGCTCTGGGACTCCATCGAACCACAATGAGAGCCATTATCTTCAAATGTAGAACACTTGGGTCAATGGTGAATCTTCCCAGTAGTGGCCGGCCTGCCAAAATTTCTCTAAAAATACAACGAGGTCTCATCCAGGAAGTCACAAAATATCTCAGAAGAGCATTGAAAGAACTGCAGGTCTCTCTAGCATCAGCTAAGGTCAGCGTTCATGACTCCACATGAGAGAGACTGGGCAAAAATGGGCGTTCTGGGAAGGTAGCAAGCGGAAACATCTGCTAACCAAGAGAAACATCAATGCTTTGCTTACATTTGCAAAAAAAAAGCATCTGGATGATCCCCAAGTCTTTTGGGATAATGTTCTATGGACAGAGAAGTCAAAAGTACAACCTTTTGGACGACACATTGTCCCATTATGTCTGGCATAAGGCAAATATAGCATTTCACTGTAAGAACACCACACTAACAGTGAAACATGTTGCAGGTAGTGCGATGGTGTGGGGGTGCTTTGCTGCCTCGGGACCTGGACGACATGCCATTATAGAAGGAACCGTGAATTCTGTTCTGGTCTGTACCAGAAAGTTAAGGAGAACCTCCGGTCATCTGTTCATGAGCTGAAGCAGAAGCATGATTGTGTTATGTAGCAAGACAATGATCCAAAACACAAAAGCATGTCCACATCTGAATGACTGAAAAAGAAATAAAATCATTTAGAGTGGCCTAATAATATTCTTAAAAATATGTTTTGTGTTTACTCAGATCTGAAAACATTTAGTGTGACAAATAATAGAGGAAGTCAGGAATTAGGCAAATACTTTTCACAACGCTGTACTTATTTGTGCATTTAGTTTTATACAGACTTAGGTGTTGTAGTACCATTTGCTGTCTATTTCATTCACCTCACATAGATTTATCAAGCTCTGTCTTGTTTCATCAGTACAATACAAGATAGTTCATCACTGCTGGTATTTAAAACATTTTAAACTTCAATTACAGGAGAGTTTCGTTTTAAGGGCCAAACCAAAGTTCAAACCTCATCTTGACGTTTGGCAGATGTGGACAGTGATTGGTTCCCATTCTAAATATTTGGCTTAGGACGATCAACTGAAAAGCAACAGGCCATCAGGTCATATCGCAAGAGGCAACCTTTCTGCCTGCACCATAAAGGCACTAGGCTGCCCTCAGATTCAAATGTAAAATGCCTTAATAGCTGGAAATGCCTCTATGAGTACTGTCAGAGCACACAGCATGCAAGCAGAAGAAACAATAAAATATAGCAACAATGCTGACAACAAAGTGTATAGAAAAATTAACTGTTGTTGAAAATAATTTTTCTGTTCTGAAGTTTTTGTCTCTTTTTTGGAATTTGTTCAAGGGATTCCACGTTCATGTTGCTGTAAGCTGATGTTCAGATTGTCCAGATGTATAAATGAACAAACTGTTGTAACTGTTGAGTGTTTCCCTCGCTGATCCCAGACCAGTGTTTGTAGGATGGCTGTAGTAACAGATGGTGGTGACTATATTTCCCAGGTGTTCCTGGGACCTGACGGAAAGACCAAACAGTATGCTACCATCCCCATCCAGCCCGATGTGCCCATCAATGGTGACCTCCTCCTGGACCACACCCAGGAGAACCTCTATGTGATGACCAGCACCAAGGTTAGGGACCTCATGGCGTTGCATGGGGAACTGATACAACACAGTCCTTGTAACCTTTAGAAGGACGCATAGTCTGGATGAGAATAAGTCAAAAGATGATGTGGAGTAGTATAATGGTTAGGGGTTACAGGTTTGATTCCCAGCTCTGGTTGTGTTTGTGGAAAGGCTGTTTCTCTATTCCAGGTGGAAAAGAGGCCGGTGGCCGAGTGTTCCCAGCACATGGACTGCGGATCCTGTCTGTCGACCAGGGACCCGTACTGTGGTTGGTGTGTTTTAGAGGGAAGGTGAGCCTGCAGAACCCAGATAGTCCCTGGTGATGGACTAAAACACATCATACTGCACAGAACCCAGAATCTGTACCGGGGATTGTCCTTGGTGACTGGCTAAAACACATCATATTGCTTATGGGATCACTGTCTCTTCCGTAAAATGACTAGCTTTATTTATTTCCTTTTTTTTATTAGGGAAGTTAGTATTTTTTGAAAATGTTTTTTATTTATTTTTCATATCTGAATTTTTGTTGGCAATGTACAATGAAAGACATTTTTCTCTCTTCCTTTTGTGGGTTTTGTTCAGGTAGCAATGACAATCTCTCTTCTCGCTTCTTTCCCTGTATCTGACTCTTCCTCCCCTTCCACACCCATCCCCCCTCCCACCGCCCCAGGTGTGTTCAGAGCTCAGAGTGCGCAGGGGCGGAGCTAGCAGGCCAGTGGCTCTGGAGTTTTGACGCAGCACAGCAGTGCCTCAGCGTGCAGTCACTGAGGCCGTCCAACATCAGCCGAGAGGAGAAGAGAGACGTGCGTGCAGTCCTGATTCTCTTCCTGTTTCTACTTTACTGAGATTCCTCAGTTTTTATTTCTAGGACGGTATCAGAGTCTGGCCTAGTGGACCAAAATAAAAATTTAACAAAATTTCAGTATTCCTGTGTTTCAGCAAATAACGTGTGTTTATTAGGAGAAGGTAGTAAGGAAATGTAACAAACACAGTGCACATGATCTACTATAACTTTAGGGGGTTATGATAGATCACCTGCAACAGTAAGTTATCTGCAGTAACATAGCATTATAGCAAAGTATTTCACCTGATATTAAGTGTGCACTACATGCTCAATTCTGCTCGGTGAATTGCTTGAACCCAGAGATGGTTCTGATGGGCTTGTTTAGGTTTCTGCCAAAGGCACCTGTAAAATCGAAGGTTTCGTTCCTTCGTCTGCCCGTTTTGGCACCTAGCAACATAGCAGGATGGTGGTATTTTAGAGGTTTAATTTGAAAGCAGCTAGTTCTCTGTAAATGTGCCGTTTCATTGGCTGTTTGGAGGAGTGACAGTTTGTTTTGTCCCCATTTAGTGTGCACACGCATCTTGTTATCATTACATTTTTTAAAAGGGCCTATAACCTGTAACTTTGTGTATTTGGCTCCGCCCACACACATTCCTACCCAGAATGCACCCGTAACACCGAAGTGTCCCTTTGCCCTGCAGGTTTTCCTGTCAGTGCCAGGACTGCCTCGGATGGAGAACGGCGGGGCGTACACCTGCGTCTTTGGCGAGCACGAGAGCCCTGCCATCGTCATGGACACCAGAGTCACCTGCTCCTCCCCTGATACCGTGAACATTCCCCCTATACCCCCGGGAGAGGGTATGTACATGCAAAGAAAGACAAGATGAGGATAAAAGAACAGAAAAACTATTAAAAGTGGCTTAACTTTCCCTGTACATCCTCTGCAGAACATTTACCCTTTTCATTGTGCGTGTAGGAAATCACAGGTTGCAACAATCTTTTTTCTTTTTTTTTTTAATGCATTTTTAAAAATGATTTGAAGTAGGAGTCTCAGAATCTACAATAACCAATGGATGGGTATTCATGTTCCTGTTGTACAGTGATGCACTACATGCTTATATTTCCAACTATCTATAATACAGCTATCAACAAAGTCACCTGCAATTTTGCTTTATAATAGTGGTTTTGTCTCCCGGTAACTTTTCCATAAGGCGGGGATTGATTCCGTCTGTTTGGTTGTTCCTGTTATCTTTGGAGCCTTCGGAGGGTCGGGTCAAAGTAATACATTGTACAGGCATCTGTCCGACCGTGCATTTTTTTAAAAATTCATTCATTTCCTGGTTAAAACAACAGTGGGAAGAAGATCTGTTTTGATAGTGCTGATGAATGTCAGAAGCTGTTTTCATTTCCTCCGCTCCCAGTGCGGTGGGGGATTGGCAGGAAAGGAAAAGGGCACACGCTCAGAAACCCTACGCTCCAACGCTCCCGTCTTTCTGTCCAGACGGACACTTCTTTTCCGTGAAGTCATCGCGGGAGATACCGTATTTATTTATAGAATTTTGCTGAGATAACAGAGCTATCCGCCCGAGTGAGTGGGTGTTGAGCTTGACATCTTCTGCAACCGTACGTTTTAGTTCGCTCGTGGGTGTTAAGGAGCGAAAGATTGACGTGCTGCTCAGTTAAGAGCCCTTTTGTATCGCGGAGTTAAATAACAGGTTACTTATATAATTACTTGTGTTATCACAAACTCTCCACTGAGGCTCAGTTTTTCTGGCACAGATGGTCATTATTATAGAGATGTTTTTGTTTCATTCATTTCGAAGGAAGCGCGTTCGTTTTTTTTGTTTCTGAATTCTCATTCTCTCTGCGAGCCCGAGGGCGGTTTATGATTGATGTTTTCAGTGCGTCTTGTGGAGGCGGGAGAGAGCGCTGTCATTCTGTCTGTCCGCTGAAGGAAGTGTCGTCTTCCCGTCAACAGACCACGTGAAGACCACCCTGTCCCTCCGCTTCCGCGAGGTCACCGTTGCCGCCCACGAGTTCACCTTCTACGACTGCCGGGCAGTGCAGGAGCTCTCCCAGAGCGCGCCGTGAGTCAGCTTTTAATTTGTAAACCTCACCCCCTGGCCGGCTAGCAACTTCCTGTTTATATTTCAAACACGTTGGTTAATTATTATGGTGACAGAGAAGCTCTTCTCGAGCCGGTCCTAATGTAATTCTGGCGCCCTGCTCAGAGGAAGCCACGGTGGAGGTTTGGATGGGTTTGGCACCCACGTGTGGAATGTAATTGCTGGTTATTTTCCTGTGATCCCTGGCCATTTCTTATCGGTGTAATGATTGTGTTCTCCTCTCCTCTACTTCCTATCTCACTTTTGGTCACCCTTTACTTATTTTACTTTTCTCTCTCTTTCTCTCTTTCACTCCTCCCTCCCCCCAGTTGCCGTGGTTGCGTGAGCAGCCGCTGGGGCTGTAATTGGTGTGTTCAGCAGCACGCGTGTTCTCACAAGGACACGTGTGAGCGGGGAGTCGTCATTTACAACGAACACGTAAGTCATCGGGGCTGACCAGCAGTGTGCGTCACAGAAACTGAGCTTCACACTGTTACTGTACTCGTAAATCTGGGAGTTTGTCCTTGCCCCTGGGGGTCTAGGCCTCCATATACTGTGAAATGTACTGTCACAAAAGCACTATACAGTATTTATAAAAACCAATTGATTAATGATTGGTTAAAATAGTTGGTTTATGAAATATTAGCTGCACAAAGGTGTATTTGACTAGTATTTAATAAAAACCATGAACACCTGGATATATATATATTTTTTTTTTACGTGGATATATGGGTAAGTAATTGTCTCCGCTTGCACTAACCAGATTTGTTTAATCTTCGATGTTTTGCGCTTGATGTTGCAAAACATGCGACGATGCGGAAATGGCGATTAACCACCCATCGTGTGTCCGGCTGACAGTCCTGTTGAGCGCACGCGCTGTGTGTGTAACCCGTGTCAGCGTCCGGAGAATGCCGTAACCCAGGTGGGCCTTAGGCCCCCCCCAGTTTTGGATTTTTGGTCGGCTTTCATGTTCATTATTTATGGTTTTTTTTTTTTGTTTGTTTTTTAAAAATTTATTTTCTGCCTGCCTCCGTCTGTGTCTCCCCCCCCCTCCTCCCCTTTCGACCTCTGACCTTACAACTCCCAGTTCAGACTACCCACATCGGCCCCCCCCACCACAAAAGCCTTCGATAAATTGACAACCCCAACAATCCCCGTGACAACTCCAGCCCCCGCGACACCCCCGTCCACGGCGGCACCTACGACCACCATGACGACGACTGCTCCGCCCGCAGTAGAGCCCGGCGCCCCCACTCCGCCCCCGACCGAACCCACCACCCCCGAGGCTACGGCGCAGCTCCCCGTGCCTCTGTCCACCACGGCCGCCCCGACCTCTCCGCCCGTCACCACCCCGAGCCGCCCCGTCGCTCCACCCTCAGGTGACGACAACTCCACCCGCGTGCAGACGGAAGTGTCCGACCCCGAGCCCAACCCCCCGGAGACAGCGGGCGAAGCGGAGGGTGGAGAGGGGGAGGGTGGAGAGGGGGCGGAGGAGTCACGGTCGGGCCAAGGCTCGCACCCCGGCACCACCCTGGCTCCGCCCCCCTTAGTTCCATTTGCGGGTGTGGCGACCGATGCGCCCAACAGCACAGAAGTGTTAAAGGAGGAGACCCCGCCCCTGACCGAACCGCCCACCGCGGCCCCGCCCTCCTTTGACACCCCCATCCCGACCCCCAACCATGTCCCCGCCCCTTCTGAGGGCCCAGCTGAGCCTGACAACACACTGACAGAGCCCCCCGCCTTGCCTTCCCCCACTGGTCCTAACGAGGAGGCGGGCTCAAATCGGGGGGGCACCGTGCTCCCGCCCCCGGGGGAGGGCGAGACAGACTACGCGGGCGGCGGGAATGGAAGCTCCACCTCCACGACCAGGCTGCCCGTCCCGCCCACCTCCCCCCAACCACGGGACCTCGACTCCGACCTGGGGTACCAGCATGACCCCGCTGACTCGCCCCCGCTGGTGAGTCCCAGCCCTCAGACACAGGGACCAGCCACACACCCACCCCCCCTCCTCATTTCTGCTCCTCAGTGAACTCCCCCCCCCCCTCCCCCCCCCCCGGTCTGAAATGTGTGGCATCTGTTCTGTGCGTCTCATAACCTACGGGCCTATGCGTTTCCATTGCTCCTGCTGTTGCCGCTGCTTTCAAAACCAAACCAAAAATAAACTGGGCTGCCTTGATGCTTCAGAAACAGTGCGTGTGCCTGTGTGTTTGTGTTTGTGTGTGTGGTGAGTGTGTGCGTACTTGCGTGTTTGTGTGTGTATGTGTGTGTGTGTGGTGTGGTGTACTGTGGTGAGTGTGTGTGCTTGCGTGTGTGTGTGTGTGCATGATATTATTGTGTTGGTGTCTCTTCCATCTTGTGGGAAGATGTGCTTTGCAGTGGGCTCATTGGTGGGGTCAGAGAGGCTGTGGGTGAGGTGGGGGTGACCGGAGGGAGAGGGGCACTGTTTAACGAGGGGGGGCTGTGTGTCCCGGGACCCTAGGGGGATGAGGGCTCCATCGTGAGCATGGGGGCGTCCGCCTGCCCCTGTGTGGAGAGGGTGCAGAGTCCTGCCCACCTGCCCGTCAACATGGAGAGGAAGATCACCTTAGTGGGGCGTAACCTTCACCTCTACCAGGTACAGCACACCTGCTCACCTGTGTTCTGGTCCCTTAATTAAGGTGGGGCTTCCTCATTGTACAGGAAAGATTGCAGTATGTATGTGGTGTCTTCTCTGAAGACCATGTAGGTCAGAAGGTTTCAGCAGAGATGGACTTTTTTTCCTTCTTTCTTGTTTTTCCTCCTCCTTTCGCCTTCATCTTTCTTCTGTTCTTCTTCCTCTTCGTCCTCATTTCCTTCCTCCTCCTCCTCATTTTTTCCATATTTCTGTTTTTGTTCATAAGTGTTATTTGCAGAGCAAATGTGGGACATTATGATGATGCATAAATGTCACATGATCAGCAATGAGGTCCTAATCAGCCAGTATCAGGGTAATTAAGCACAAATCATGTAAGCACAGACCAATCAAATTTAAGCACATAACAGTTACGTACACATACACACAGCTACGTTCACACATTATATGAATATGGTAATTGCATGGACTCTGCAGGGCTCTTGGTACTGGAAAGTCTAGTTTTGTTTTGGAGCGCTGTGATGCAGTGGTGTTTTCTGTCAGTGCACACACTGGCCCGTGACTCCCTATTGGTGGACGGAATGAACATGCGGTCTCAGGCTCGTGTTTTGATTGGCCAGGAGGAGGCGCTGCGCTACGAGTGCGTGCTGATGATCGAGGGACGTGAGGTGGTGGTGGGCTCGGATGTGGGAAAGGATGAAGCCGACCACTCCCTCTTCTACATCACCTGCAAATCACACAAGGTCTCCCCCCCCACCATCTGGTTTCTGTACCATTTCAATCTTCCAATCTCTGTGTTATTTTGCATAGTTTATATAGCATATATATTACATAATATTTATGTATTTTTAGAGTGTTAAATTTCACCTGCGATTTTATGGTATTATTACTTAGTGTGTTTTCATACAGACCAGGAAACCAGAGAAATGTTCGCTCCGCATAAATATTCAGTCTCTCCCTAAGGCTTTTCTGATCCTGTACGTCAGGGTATAAATATGACTGAATATGCTGTAATAACAATGTTGGAAGGATCGCATTTTTTCCAGTAAGGAAGTTTGATATTCCCTCTGCTCTCCGAAATGAGTAACCTTTCGGATCTGTGACGCGTTTAACACGTTATCACAGAAAGCAAATAAATGAATATACTGCCTGAGGCAGGCACCTGGAAATGGCATTGAACCACGCACCAGACTCCCAGAGAAATGGATTGCCCTTCATTCCTTAAATACTGCAGTGTGTGTGTGTGTGTAGGTGTGGTGGTGGGGTGTTCGACCCCCACCTCCCTGTAACTGTAACATTCCTAAATTCACAGAGAGGGAATGTGGTGGGTGGGACGGCGCACTGAAACACCTCCATTTGGCCTTTCGGCCTTTTTTATCAGCCACCTCGCTACAGGCTGCTGTTTTTAACAAACCGCTAGAATTTAAATAGCTTTCCACGTGTGCAGGTTCAAATCTGACGCCTTTCTGTTGATGACTCTTGCCACGTGGGTACAAATGTTCAGTCCTGGAGAGCTGCGGTATTTCTGTGGTTTCCTTTCAGTCAGCAGCCAGATTAACACGTGTGGACTGTTCCCTTAGCAAATGGAATGTTCAGCAATATATTGAAATAAAATTCCAAGGCATTGCAAAACGTCACTTAATTGGCAACATGTTTTTTACATTCATTGCAGTGATAACTTATTGTATTATCCAAATTGTCCACGTATTTAAAATATATTGCTGTACATTCCAATTGTGGGTTCAAGTGATCAGTGGCTGTAATTAAGCACTTAAAGGGATATTTCACTTTGGTGCAACAAGTAATTGTGTGAAGCTTACCCGATTGTATTTGCACTGCGTGAATCCTAGCAACAGCAGCTGTCTCTGTTGACAGTTAGCAGCATCGCCTTTCCTCCGCTTGTCCTGCTTCCTGTTTACTTGAATACATTTTCGGGACCTCTCTGAAATTACTAGTTTTAAAGCACAAACTAACTATAGAGGATAATAGATTGATAAAAGAGAGAACTTTTGTTATAAGGTGAAATATCCCTTTAAGTGCGGAAACACACTAAAATGCACCATACACACTGGCCCCCCCAGCACACACCCTACCTCACCTTCACCCTACCTCAAAGCACAGATCACTCAGACAAAAATCTAATGTCGTCACAGTACTCCTACTCGGCGCTCGTGGAGGAGTACCACGCTCGGGTGTACGTGAGGAGGACGGTCGTCCACCACGTGGACAGCCCCCAGGACCTGCACGGTGAGCTACCAAAATGGCCGCCACGATACTAGCAAATGCAACTTTGAGTGAACATACAGATGTGTGAATGCACACCTGCTCACATGTATGTGTGTGTGTGTGTGCGTGAATGTGTATATGTGTGTGTGTATGTTTGTGTGCCTGTGTGTGTGTGTGCGTGCGCGTGTCTGTGTGCATGTGTGTGTATGTATGTTTACATGTGTGTGTTGCAGTGTATCTGTACAACTGCTCGGTGGGGCACTCTGACTGCAGCCGCTGCCACACTGCGGAGCAGAAGTGGGGGTGCGTGTGGTGCCAGGGGTCCCCCACCAGCTGCCTCTACAATGAGTCCTGCACAGACCAGATCATCCAGACCTGCCCGGCGCCTGTCATTCACTCTGTGAGCTCCCAGCTTCCTTTCTTCCTGTTATTAATTCTATTTCCTGTAATCCAATTTTTTAAACTCAGCATTGAAGGTGCCTGAGTAGCATACTGATTATGGAACCAGGCTTATGACAGAGAATGCAGGTTCAAATCCTTTGTGTGCGTGGTATATGACCTAAATTACTCCAGCAAATATCTAGCTGTTGGGTTTAGACCAATTGATCATATTTGTTTGTGTGCTTGCTCAGCATGTATGTATTCTGTGTGATATAATGATATTTAAACGAACACAGCACTTTCTGCCCTACTTTAGTTCAGTGGTGTAAAGGGTGTTTTTTTTTTGGGGCAGATCGAGCCTCTGTCCGGCCCACTGGAGGGGGGCACTGCCATCACCATCACAGGATCCAACCTGGGGCAGAAGGCCCAAGACGTGCAGAACTCGGTCACTGTGGCTGGCCTCCCCTGTGTTTTGGACCTCAGCCGATATGAGGTGTCCTCCAGGTAGTGGGTCAAAGGTCAAAGGTGGGCTGGGAGGCCAGGGCGGAGGTTGGGACTTTTGGGAATTGAGAAATGAACACTTGGTGGCTGTCCCAAACGTGATTGGGCAATGGAGGCGACAGGGCGTGGCCTTTATTGACGACCGCGTCCCCTCACAGGATTGTGTGCGTGGCGTCCGCCAGCGGGGCGGAGAGGAGCGGGAAAGTGGACGTGGAGGTGAACGAAGGGGGTCGCGGTCAGTCCGACCAGACCTTCAGCTATCAGGTAACCAAGAGCAAAGGAACGGCTTAGGAGCGTGTCTTTCCATATCCAGACCAGACCCGCAGGGCGTCGCCCAGGGACGGGAGGGTTTCAGCCCGCCGGAATAAGAGCGTCTCATTGCACATCACTGAGCCTGGCTGGTCGCTTCAAGACCTTGCTCCTGAAGTGACTTCCCCAGACTTATGTCTAAGTGAGCCTGACATGCGAGCTGCAGTTTTATAAGGAGTGGTGACCATAACTGATAATGGAGATTGTGTTAACAGTGGAGGTTGTGTTGATGATGAGGGTTGTGCTGAGGATGGAGATTGTGTTAACAATGGAGCTTATGTTGATGATGGAGGTTGTGTTGAAAATGGAGGTTCTGATGTGTGTTGCATTGCGAGCATGATCACAAATTCCAAACTGGGGTGAAAAAGAGAGAGAAGTTAAATTTAAAAAAAACACCCTGCTTTATCTTTAATGGTGGCTGATTTACTGCTTTTCAACCTTATTCAAATGAACTGTTGCCGTCCTAATTTACTGAAAACCCAGAATTAGTGTTTTTCGTACAATAAACAAATGGGTTGTATGTGTTTACAGCATGTTTCACTCTGGGGACACAACACAGCACACACTCATGCCATTGCGGAGTACTACCTGTATAATATAGTGTAGTGCAGTCTGCTTTGGTGCTTTCAGTCCCCAAACGGCTTAAGCTGGCTAAACAGCGTGGAATGTATTGAGATTGAGCATTGAGCATCCCAGATAAATCAATAAGGGACACATAAATTATGCTTACTCAGTAGTGCAGTATTTAAGGAGGGTAATGGAGTGAAAAAAGAACATGGGCAGACTCAACAGTAAATTACATCACAGAGCTTGTAGTCTGAATATTAATGAAAATGTGTAAGAAATTATTGCCAGCATTGATATAATTGAAATGAAATCTGTAACGTCATCAGTTAGCACATTATTGTGGATGTCAGTCTGTTTGAACTGACCTTCCTTCCATACGTATTAGTTATGGGGGTTGGGGGGGGGTCGTCTGTGTCATGTGACCCTGCACATGCCTGAGTCTATTTTGACACCCTTTCCCCAAACCTTAGGACCCCGTGGTGAAACAGGTGACCCCCCAGAGGGGCCCGAGGTCAGGGGGCACGTCCCTAACCATCACGGGACAGAAACTGCGCACGGGGCAGCCCAGCGAGGTCCGCGTGCTGATCGGCGACGCCCCGTGTCTTATGTGAGTACCCCTCCAAATCCCCCCTGTCCCCCCCACCCCCCCCCAGCCATGGCCCTTGGTGTGAATGGTGCAAATTCTGTGATGGTTTCCTGAGAGCAAAATATGCAGCTATTCCATCTCCACAGATTACATTTAATATTCTGGCACTGAAGGTTCCATTTGTCATAATCTGAACAGAGATCTGTAGGCAAAACTCGTCTTTCAGGAATACTCTCTATGTGATGGAGTTAAGAGTGGTACTGCTTTGTGAAATGGTACTTCGCATATTTGGAAACGTCTAGACCCCCCGCCCCCAAACCCTTTGTCCTCTTTTTTTCTTTTCGATGCAGCTCGTCGGAGATCCAGGGGGACCGGATTGAGTGTCGCACCAGTGTCAGTAATAAGACAGGGGAGCAGGATGTGGTGGTGCGTTTTGGCAGCAGTGAGCGCCACTTGCAGGGCACTGCATTTCACTACACCACCGACCCCAACGTGACTCAGGCTGCACCCTCCAAGAGCTTCCTGAGGTGGGTCTCCCTTAGCTCACACTCACTTCTTCTGCTCTCTTCTTATTTCTCTCTCTTTTCTCTCTCTTCTTCTCCCCTTCCCCTTCTATCTATCTCCCTTCACTCCTGCTCTCTCTACATTCTCCTCTCTCTCTCTCTCTCACTCTCTCACTTGCACTCTGTGATTCTAACTGAGTTTCAATGTAAAGGTTATTAATAACAGACAAGAAAACAGAGGAAGTATTTTTGCTCTTTACTGCAGTGTTGAATTAGCAGTTGTATGTTTGTACACACACGCAGACACACATACGTGCATACACACACACACCCACGTGCAAGTTGGTAGCGTGAAAGGTGTAAATTCCAAAGTAGTAATTTATTTTACTGAATGTGCTGTATGGGATGGAATGTTAGTTGTTGGATTTTTATGTAAAATTGTACTTCTCCAGATTTTTAATCTCCCCTTTTCACTCATCTGTCCCCCCTTTGCATATCTTTCCCTCTACCTATCCTTCCTCTGCTTCTCTCTCGCTCTGTCTCTTTCTCTGTAGTGGTGGCCGTGTGATCAGGGTGCTGGGACACAATCTGGATGTTGTTCAGGAGCCTCGTATCCAGGTGACGGTGTACCCGTTGGAGCCCCACCACCAGAGGAGAAAGAGGCGTGCGGCAGGGGGCGCAGAGCCCCAGAGAGCAGGGAGCCCGTTGCCTAGGCAACGGCGGATGGTTCCGGAGCCCGGCTGTCCTGCAGACACACTCTGCACAGTCAAACAGGCAAGTCCACTCATAATGAGATCAATTCAATAGAGAACCTAGTGACAGGCTTTACTTTGGTTCTCACATTGGTCTTATTACCGGAAGATGGTCTGCTGTTGTACCCTTGAGTATTATGCACAATATATATATATATATAAAATACGCTATATAAATAAAATTTGATTGATATATATATATATATATATATATATATATATATTTACAGTATGAATAAAACAGTTTTTCAATCTCTTAAATTCAGCAAATAAATATAAATTAGGCATTAAAATTTGCAGAAATACTGTGAGCTCCAAAATGTTTGGGACAGTGTCGTATTGTTCTTGATTTGGCTGAACAGATTTTATTTAAAGTTATGCACTTTGGTTTCCTCGTGTAGAAATTACAGCACTTTTTATGCACTGAAATGGGGGGCTATTTATAAAAAGTACTGTCATTTTTACACGGTAAAACCAAAATGTAACGATACACCCTTTAATAAAAGCTGAGTATCTGAACTTTAATTACTGTACACATGATTTGTTTGATTACAAATCTAAAATGATGCAGTACAGAGCCAAATTGAGAAAAAAATACCTTTGTCCCGAACATTATGGAGGTCACTGTACGTCACAGTTAAGTTTCTAACCTGCAGAGGTGGTGTTGATGTCTTTTCACAAATCATGCAATTTTACCAGGGGTGCCAAAGCTTCTGCATACCACTGTATCTGTATAAATAAAGATGTAGTGTATATAAATAGAATTAATAAATGATTTAACCTTCTGTTGCACTGAGATCCCATGGCCAAGAAGGTACCTCAAAAGTAGCAAACAAACACATCAAGCCAGTCATTGCAACAAATCATATGTGTAACATGGTAAAAACTGAAATAGTGTAAATTTAGGTAATGATGCGCTTTTAACCCAGATTGCTTCAGCTTTTTAAATGTTTGAAATGTTTGTAGCAGAGCACCTGTGAAGCAGAAAGAAATGTATTGTAATTTAACGCCTTCCATAATTTTCTGTCTATTGAACGCTGCACCCGCACCCCCTCCCGCCCCGGACGCAGTTTGTGGAGCGCTGCGAGGTGAACACCACCTCCCTGATCCTGTGCCGGACCCCGGCGGTGGAGGTTGCGGCCCGCCACGCCCGGGTGCAGGTGGAGTTCCTCCTGGACAACCTGCGGTTCGACTTCGCCTCCGTCAGCCAGAGCGAATTCAGCTACGAGACCAACCCCGTCCTCCACCCGCTCAACCACAACGACCCCAGCAAGCCCTACAGACACAAACCGGGGAGCATCATCTCCGTGAAGGTATGGCCACTCGCCTCATTTAAAAAAAACATGCACCCTGGAGCTTTTCACAAAGACTGAGCCGCCTGCTGTGTGGTTACAAAAAGTACACTCATAAAATAACCAATAATAGCCATATTGGCTGCTGGGATGTTTCACAAAAATAAATCAACAGAAGTTTGATTTTGTACAGAGGCAGTAAATCCAGGTTTCGAAAGTAAGTCCTTTCTAGTACTTTGTTCCAGTGACCTGATTGTGCTAATAGGCACAATTCTTCAGCCAGGAGATAGAACTAATTAGTGGCTGGTGTAAGAAACACGAAGCAGGACCCCTGAACTTCCCACCTCTGCTTTTGTATTATATTTCGGCTGTAATATGACACAATACATTTTAAAATGTATAATGTGTTTTGGGCACCATACACACATCTGCTTAGATTTTTCTTATTGAAAGGAGACTCTTGAGGGAATTTGATTTTAAGTTTTTCAATTAAGGGATTAATGAAGTCACTTCCTTTGCAAATACAGAGAGGGAAAGTTTATTTTGCACTGAAACAAGAATTTTTGTTCACAATTATAAATGTGTGCATTTGTCAACTTATGAGATGGCTGAAGTGTGAAGACCAGGCTGGATGGGCCCAACATCCTATGTTTTCTCTCTTTCTCTTTGTCTCTTCTCCCGTGCAGGGGGAGAATTTGGATCTCGCCATTTTTAAGGAGGAGGTGGTGGCTCAGATCGGGGAGGGGGTTTGCGCCGTCAAGACTCTGACACAGAACCATCTGTACTGCGAACCCCCCACCCAGCAGCCATCTCCGGGTCCAGGCGCGAGGCGTGAGGGTGTGGTGGCCCTCCCCGAATTCACGGTGAGTCCCAAACCACCCCTCCTCCCACTCCTCCTGCTGTTCAGACTCAAATTAAAAACCCAAAGATGGAGGTAATAGAGTGTGCAGGCCTAGGCATTAGGGTGGAGGTTGTGTGCAGGCCCAGACATTAGGGCGTAGGTAGTGTGCAGACTCAAGCATTATTGTCTAGGGGAGTGTGAGTGTTAGTGTAGTTAATGTCAAAGTTCTTTAAATGTCCCCACCCCTAACTGTGCCCCTAACCCCCTGTGTAGGTCCAGATGGGGAACCTGAACTTCTCCCTGGGCAAGGTGCAGTACGACACACAGATCCCGACTCCCTTTCCCCTGGAGGCCCAGATAGGGGTGGGGGTGGGGGCATCCATCGTGGCTCTCATCGTGCTCATCATCGTGCTCATATACAGGTTTGTCCTCACACAGGATCTTCTCGAATGTTTCCACAACAGTTTTTTTCTCTGTAAAATTCACAGTGACTTATAAGCTAAGATCCATGTTTGTGTACTAACCTGAGGATATAGAAAAATGGGTAATACGCTTTTCTGACATAATTTGCCACATAAAACCCACCATTCCCCGGTATGTTCGTATTGGGTCATAAGCTGATGTGTGCCCTTCTTCTTGGGGGCCCTGGTTTGGCAGGAGGAAGAGCAAGCAGGCTCTGAGGGACTACAAGAAAGTCCAGATTCAGCTTGAGAACCTGGAGACCAGCGTCAGGGACCGCTGCAAGAAGGAGTTCACAGGTGAGAGAGAGACCTGATTGTTGAGAGAGTGAGAGAGGTTCATTGGTGAAAGGGACCTTATTCGGTAGAAGAAGAAGCTTCCGAGAGCAGAAATCATGGATGCGACACCATTTGGTTGTGTAGCAGCCCCAACCCAGCTGATCCTTATGAAGCCTACTTGTCCAGCTTCCGGAAGCTTCCCTAATGTCTTTTGAAGGGCAGTTACTGTTTCCCTGAGCTTTGTTGCTTGCTGGAAGGTTTGTTTTCTGGTGTCTTATGTTACATATTTAATTTCCATGGGAACCCCCATCCCCACCCCTACCCATGCACAGACCTGATGACGGAGATGATGGACATGTCCAGTGACCTGGTTGGCTCCAGCATCCCCTTCCTGGACTACCGCATGTACGCAGAGCGCATCTTCTTCCCCGGCCACCGGGAGTCGCCGCTGCGCCGTGACCTGGACGTGCAGGAGAGCCGGCGGCAGACCGTGGAGCAGGGCCTGGTGCAGCTGTCCAACCTGCTCAACAGCAAGCTCTTCCTCACCAAGGTAACCAATCCTGAACCTCGCCACTGTCACACACCCTGTGCCTCACAATGTTAAAGAACCTGCAACCTCACCATGGTACCTCACCATTAAACTCACCAAGGTGATGATCCCTGAATCGCACCAAAGTCACCAAGGTAACAATCCCTAAACCCTGAACCTCACCAAGGTGATGCAGCCTGAACCTCATCAGTAAAAATACTGCATCTGGGTACACAATCTCTTGCATTCCCCACCCACATTGATTTACCAAATTGTCACTACATCATTAAGTTTAATTAACTTATTAAATAAAGTTCAAATAGAATAGAATAAAACATCCATCAATTAAAGTTAGTCTTCTCTACAGAGGTAAAGAATCCCCTTGCTTATTGTAATTAAAGAGACCTCTCCACCCTCAGATTTATCAGACCTCTCGTAACTAAAGTTCTAGCCTGAGAGTTTGAATGAAAAAATTCACTCTGAGGGCTACAAATCATTGCGTTAAAATAATTATGTCGACATTTTGAATGAGCTCGGTGGTCAGGTTTTCTTTGAGACCCCCATGTGTGCTGGTCCCGTTTGTGACTGTCGCTGGTGTCTGTGATGGCAGTTCATCCACACCCTGGAGGTCCAGCGCACCTTCTCCCCGAGGGACCGAGCGTACGTGGCCTCCCTGCTGACCGTGGCCCTGCACGGCAAGCTGGAGTACTTCACCGACATCCTCAAGACCCTGCTCAGCGACCTGGTGGAGCAGTACGTCGCCAAGAACCCCAAACTCATGCTGAGGAGGTGAGGGTGGGGCCTGGGGGGGCCGTGGGGTGGGGGAGGGGCACACCGCACAGATCTGTGCATCCGATTGGCTGGTGCAGTGGTTTTGACTCTGGCACGGTTGTTTGGCTGCTACGGCTGCAGACAGTATCTTTGATTCCCGCTGCAAAAGGAATCTTATTTTTTCTCGGAAAAGTTATTACATATTTTACACATTTATCATACTGTCTCTGAAAATCAATATCATTTTACTCTTAAATCCTGAGTAGAGTGTTACAAATGCTTTCCAATTACATGTAACATGTAACACTGCATGTTTATAAGTGGTGTGATATGATTTAATTACTAAAGTGGTTGTAGCAGCACCTGGTGTTACCAGTGTCATAAGTGTTGAGTGAAATAATCTGCCGAATCTTCCTGTTCAGGACGGAATCTGTTGTGGAGAAGCTTCTGACCAACTGGATGTCCATCTGCTTATACGCCTTCCTGAGGGTGAGTTAAGGATCACTCCCCCAATTTGTTAATAGGGACAATGCACGGTAACCAATCAGAAATCATTTTCCTCTCTCTTCCTTTGGCACACTGGGGGTTTTTGAATTGCCTTTAGTCACAACACTGATTCTATTTTGTTGTGTGAAAAAACATCTATTTTTGATTCCACTCTATCCAGGACAGTGTGCGTGTATGTGCATGTGTGTATGTGAGTGCCTGCATGTGCAGATGCACCTGCGTGTTCATGCGTGCTCCTGTACGTGCGTGCGTGCGTGCGTTTGCCATGATTCCAGTGCTCTCTCTCTACAGGACTCTGTGGGCGAGCCCCTCTACATGCTGTTCAGAGCCATCAAGCACCAGGTGGACAAGGGCCCTGTGGACGCAGTGACGGGCAAGGCCAAGTACACCCTGAACGACAACCGTCTGCTGCGGGAGGACGTGGAGTACCGCTCTCTGGTGAGGGCCAGGGACCACGCCCGAAATAGCCCCCGTTTTTAAAATTTACTATTAATTTAAAAGAAGAAAAAAAAAACTTACTGTTGGAGACGTAGAACATGAACTGAATTTTTGAGGATGCTGAATCCAGAACTGCTGAAGTGAATATTTGAAAATGAAATAAATTTAAGGAACAAGTACTGTACGAAGAGGTCAGAAATTACATTCTGCTAAGCTCTCAGAAAGTCAAAACCTTTGTTTACTGTGTGAAATTAAATCATTTCATATTACTTGTGTATTCAACCATGACATTGTGAGATTGACTGTGTTGATCAGTGTGTAGCTGTGTAGTCTCCATCAGTATCTACAAACAAGGGTCTAGAACACCAGCTGCAAAATAAGTGATAACTGGCTGATATTTCCATTATCGATTATAAGTGTTTCTGCCTGAGGTGAGAAACTGAGTTGGGAAAAGTAGTAGAGGGAGGAAGAGGGTGTAAATCCATGCGTTCCCTCCTTCCCAGACCCTGAATGTGCTGGTGCAGGGGGGCGGAGGTAACGAGGCCCAGGCCGTCCCGTCCAAAGTGCTGGACTGTGACACCATCACCCAGGTGAAGGAGAAGATCCTGGACCAGGCCTACAAGACGGCCTCCTTCTCTCTGCGTCCTCACGCGGACACCCTGGACCTGGGTGAGCCCAACCTCGCTCACTTCCTGTCCTGACCTGCCTCTTAAAACCGCAGTAGGGAGTAAAGCCTTGGTTGGGTTCTTTTTATCTCCACCAGGCGAGAGCCTGGAGGGGATTATGCGTTTGGTCGCGCGTGCGTGTGTGCGTGTGTGCGTGTGTGTGTGTGTGCGTGTGTGCGTGTGTGTGTGTTTGTGCGTGTGTTTGCGTATCTGTTCGCAGCTAATCTCGCATACTACTGGGCCGATCAGCCTAACATTTGTTGTGCATGCTGGCAGCAGGCCAAGGACCTGAATTCTCGAATATTTTGCAAATCGATCAACAACAAGTATTTTATTTGAATTAATTTCCATCATTGTCCATTGAAATACATTGAGTGCTAACTCCTCACTCCTCCTAACCAGCCGGTAGGGACCACAAGCGATCAACAACTGCTTCCGTTTGGAATGAAAGACCAGCGATGTAAAATGTCCATTTCAATGATAAAATTCCAACAAAATAATCCTCCAGTTTACGGGGTACGTTAATGTTTTAATCTGTGGCAATTATTTTGTTGCCATTTTCACATTGAAATTAATATTCTACATCACTAGTCCAGATTGTTCCTGTCCAGATTTGAAACGAAAGTGCCAGACTATAACGTCAACGTTCTAACACCATGACTGATATGAATGACATTAGCTAACAGGTCACCACCTTTAGCGTTACTTCACTGAATCGGCTTTTTTTTGGATTTGCAGTAGCACATGGTAAAAACTTGTAATATTGTATTTGTCTGGTTGCATTGATTGTGTAGCCTCTATTGTTGCATCAGCAAAGCTAACACGCCTGGCCATGCGAGTGCCAGTTATGGTGAGCCATAAAAATAGTTGTTGGCTTTAGGTCAGGGAATAAAATAAGATGGTGGGTGAAATCCGGGGACAGCGTGCATGTAGCTTGTAGAAATGCTTGTAGCGGCTCCGGCTGACCTTTGAAATACATGTGGTGTCCTGCAGAGTGGCGGTCTGGCGTGGCGGGTCACCTGATCCTGTCGGACGAGGACCTTACGTCGGTGGTGCAGGGAAACTGGAAACGCCTCAACACGTTACAGCATTACAAGGTCAGCTGGGGTCAGAGAGATCGGCCCTCTCTCACAGAGTGTCGATCAGCACAATATTAAGGCACGGTCTTGACCAACTGAAGTCTTTACAATTGGTCAAGAGTACTGAAGGCATGCTGTTACTGTATGCGCCATGCTGATGTTTTGCCCGTGTCTAAACCATGTTAGTGTAATGTTCATTCAGGAACGGTCTCTTCCCATAACTATTAATGTAAGGTTGAAACATAAATATAAATGTGCATGTTGAGGATGTGTTGTACATGGGAATTGTAGTCCAGTGGTTTGACTCTGTCACTCCTCCCACCTCTTCTCCTATTGGTCCACAGGTGCCAGACGGCGCTACGGTGGCGCTGGTCCCGAGGCACACTAAGCACATCCACCATGAGAACCAGGACTACATGGCAGGAGAGAGTGAGTGTCCCTGGGGTGCTAACACCTGGCTAGCCATTAGCTTTACTTGTGTCAGCTCATTGGCCCATTCAGTGAAATGGGTATCCGTTGTCACATAACATGATCGAGCAATTGAAAAGATTAGAGCACCAATCCGTGGGCTCTGGCTGCAGTGATGGACGGGCAAGTGGGCAAATGGGTGGACGGAATTTTGCAACAATACATGGGTTTTTAGATGGATATAGATAAATTGGTAGGCAGATAGATAGGTAGACAGGTTGATAGATGGATAGCTAGTGAGATGGATAGAAACACAGATGCATAGATGGATAGTTTTGAAGTTGAAAATATGTTTTATTAATCCAAAAAGGGAAATTAGATTATGGAAGCTACAATATGTATCTTTGATTAATAAATGCCAATTTACAGTCCTCAAAACTGTAAAAGATAAGAATATAATTGATTTGATCTTTTTATTCAGTCTTCATTGAACCAGTATTTGAGGCAGCCGAATGCACATAATACAACGTGATGAGGAACAGTGACAGAATATTATTGTTGCTGTTTTGTGTGCTATCCGTTATAAACTGGGACATGTCCCCTCATCCCTCTCAGAGACGCCCATGCTGGAGGACCCGGACGAGGGCGGGGTGAAGCTGTGGCACCTGGTGAAGGCCAGCGAGGAGCCGGAGCTGCCCAAACACCGGCGGGGCAGCCTGAGGGAGCGGGAGAGAGCCAAGGCCATCCCCGAAATCTACCTCACGCGCCTGCTGTCCATGAAGGTACTGCACCGCGCAGTGCATCACTGCACTGCACTTAACTACACCGCACTACACCCCATCTTACTGCTCATCACTGCACCGCAGTCACATCACTGCACTGCACCAGTCACATCACTGCAAGAAAGGAGAGGGGCAGAGGGGCATTTTATTAAGTATGCTGTGTTGTTCATTAGCTTTAATAAGCAGTCATTATTGAATTATTAATAAAACATTTCTACTGATATTCCAGTACAACCTTTGGAGGTGTAAATGCATCTGGAATACATCAAGAACATTCCTAACTTTGAATGTCACAACACAGCAGTAGTAGTAGCAGTAGTAACAGCAGAAATAAAAGTAGTATTTGTAATATTTTGCATGCATCTAATAGTACTGGAACAATCATGATGAAGCCCATTGCTCAAGGGTAGGTAGTGAACTGTACGCACACACAAACAATGTGCATGCGTGTGCACGCAAACACATGCATGTATACCCACACACACACACATGCACGCACACACACACATGCCCACGTACACACACACACACACACCTGTGTTTGTTCTCTCTCCAGGGTACGCTGCAGAAGTTTGTGGACGACCTGTTCCAGGTGGTTCTCAGCACCAGTCGGCCGGTCCCTCTGGCCGTTAAATACTTCTTTGACCTGTTGGACGAGCAGGCTGCCAGTCACAGCATCGCCGATCCTGAGACCATCCACATATGGAAAACCAACAGGTGGGAGTAGCCAGTTTACTGAGGGAATGCAATCACATTGGCCATCGTAAATAACCAATCAAGTTAATCATTGATTTTTAGAAGGTGAAGTGTTTAACAGTTCTTAGCTCAGCTACTTAACTTGTGGGTGGAACTACCATGTGCTGTACCATGTCCACCAATCAAAGGCCCCCCTCTCCTATTCAAGATTCTATGATTGGTTAAAATCAGTGAGTAAAATCATCACTGCATAGGTTTGGGTTGCTTTCAATTTAATTGAGAATGTAAGTTTGTCCTCTTGATATTTTTTTTCCCCTCATTCTCACAACTCAATCTAGTTTACCCCTGAGGTTCTGGATCAACATCTTGAAGAACCCGCAGTTCATCTTCGACGTCCAGGCCTCGGACAACGTGGACGCCGTGCTGTCCGTCATCGCCCAGACCTTCATGGATTCCTGCACCATCGCTGAACACAAGCTGGGCAGGGTGAGCCAGAGCCCTGCCCACACCTCCTCAGTGCATTCATCATCCCCGGCCATGGCCCTGGAGAGACGCAGGGTCTGCTGGGGTCCCCAGCCCTGGCCCTGGAGGGCCGCAGGGTCTGCTGGGGTCCCCAGCCCTGGTCCTGGAGAGCCGAGTCCTCAGCTCTGGTCCTGGAGAACCACAGTTTGTGGTTGGTTCTTGTTTTTACCTTAAAATTGGTAGTCAGTTCAGATGTGAGGACTCAGGTGAGTTCAGTTTCCTGCTTTCATAAACCCGTTTAGTGCTGAGTAACAAAGAATCTGTGGCTCTCCAGGACCTGGGTTCAGACCCTCTATTCGATGAATGGCTGTGGAATACACACACTCACACACATGCACACGCACACACACACACAAACACAAACGCACATCCTGTTTAACAGTGTGAGGTTTCCTTGCTCCCCCTTTGTTCCAGGACTCCCCAATCAACAAGCTGCTGTATGCCAGAGACATCCCCCGCTACAAACAGATGGTAGAAAGGTGAGCATGGCATCCCCTGCTGCCTCGAAAGTAAGGCCACAGGCCAATGCATTGTGGGGCATGGACAACTTGAATGTGGATGCATTTCTGGTTGGGGTGGGTCAGCTGGGTATAATAGTAAAGTGGCCTGACCTAGACAAATCAAACAATAAAGATGAAAATATAGACCAGAGATACACAAGGTAAGTAGTACTGCTGTTTTTTCTCTACTGTCTCATGGTAAATAGTCCAGTAATGTCACCCATTGGCCGGAGATTACACTGACCAGGTGCATCAGGTTTAAATCAGGACTGATTAGAGGGGAGGAATGAAAACCAGCAGTACTACTGGGACTGACGGCCAGATTTGAGTTTCCCTGATATAGACATTTCAGATAGCTATATGCAATGGATGGGTTGGGTTTGTCATTGTATTATTAATGAATTAATTCAAATTGTCGTAGCTTGTATGTGCCAGTATTTAATGTGACTTCCTTTGGTATATAAAATAAATGCAGGTCAATGCCTTTGTCCCTGAGACTGTGAGTGATGACACCCTGGTGCTGTTCTTAATATCGCCCTTATACCTGCCCCCCCCCCCCACCCCGCTCCTTCCCCCAACCCTACACACTAGGTACTATGCTGATATCCGACAGACCATTTCTGCCAGCGACCAGGAAATGAACTCCGCCCTGGTGGAGCTGTCTCGAGTAAGTCGCTGTGCTATTTTGCCCCGCAGTGCTGTGATTGGTCAGGGGGTGGCAGTGTGGCATAATCAATCGGTAGCTAGGCTCGTAAATCGAAGGCTGTGAGTTTTATTCCCAGCTGGGGTTGAGCATGGTTGGATGTTTACAGAGTTGCTTCAGTAAAATATCGTGCCGTGTAAATGGATTGTTTGTAATGAATGCCAGCCATGTAAGTTGCTCTGAATAAGAGCCTGCTAAATGCTGAAATCTAATGTGATATTTTGTCAGTGTGTAAAACAGCCCTGTTAACCTAAAAGGTTTCCTGCCCTGTCTGATTTTTCATGTCTCAACAGAATTACTCAGGTGAACTGAATTACCTGGTGGCCCTGCATGAGTTGTACAAGTACATTAACAAATACTATGACCAGGTGAGTCTATACTATGGCCAAGTAAGTCCTTTCATATCCAGGTTTTGGCACATGCATGCAGGTAATTTGTCTGTGTGTCATTGATTGCTGGTTGCAGTTAGCTTCAATAATAGGTTCACTTTACACCATACTTGTCAAACCAGTAGTAATAATAGTTCTTGTCGTACTTGGTAGCAGTAAGTAACTTTTCATATCACAGCAGTAATGGCTGTAATTGTACTTTATTGTAGCTGTAGTACTCTTTGTAGTCATTGTAACTGTTACTGTCATAGAAACGGTAGTAGTGGTTTTAATGGTAGTTAAGTAGTACCTGTCGTAGTAGTTTCTGCATTTGTGCTATAACAGCAGTAGTAAAACTGATAGTTGTTAGTATTAGTAATTGTAGTATAGCCGTTAGCGTTGTCGTCGTAGCAGAAGAAGGCTAAATGCGGGCTCTGTGCATCCCAGATCATCACCGCATTAGAGGAGGACCCTACCGCTCAGAAGATGCAGCTGGGCTACAGGCTGCAGCAGATCGCCGCCGCCGTGGAGAACAAAGTCACGGACTTGTGACAGTGCGACCAAACGAGGACGGAGGGGGAGAGAGAGGGGAGGGAGGGAGGACAGGTACAGAGGTGAGACTCCGCCCTGGTTACCTGCCAGCTGACGGGGGCTGAGAAAGAAGAGTTTCGGCGCTCGCTGCGTTCCCGGGACGACCAGGCCTTCGACAGCAGTCGGGACTTTTACTAGCCTTTTCCGCGAGCTTCCTCTGCGACTGTTATCGCGGGTGACAGAACACAGACTTGTCAGCCAATCCCGGCACTCTGCACAGGGAAGTGAACAGGAATCGTTGACCTATAACGGGGGAAAATGTTAAACTGACCCCAGGAGAAATTAATGCTAATGGATTCCCATGAACTGGCCCTCGGCAGTTCGGATTGCAACAGTTTACAACTTGGCTACGGAGTCGGAAACCTGTCCTTTTGGAATTTCGGTTGAGCTATTTTCTAAAGCAGATTTTTTTTTTTATTGATTTTGTTTTTTTAATTGTTGTTGTTGTCACCACCGCATACTTCAGGTGCAGTTCGTCATTTCTCCTTTGGGGTAAAGAGCTGAAGGGGCTAACTATCGCTGAGCTGATTCGCTAACGTTGTGTACATTTTCCGGATGGTAACTGGAGAATGCGCGCTGGGCATTACTTTGAGAAACCCTCCCCTCCACAGACCTGCGGTACGATACTAAAGAAACTAGGCCTGTAATTAGGAAGCTGTACATTTTATCACAGGTAACATGTTTAAACTGGATTTCTTTAGTTAATATTAAACTGCATAAATAGATCATACGGAAAAGTCATACAAATCAAAATAATATCGATAACCCAATACCAACAGTATTTCTTGATAGAGGTGGTAGAATAATATCAGATAAAACCAATGAGCATCTTGTGTCTGAAAATCGGGGAGACTGTAAATCTGACCGTTGACAGTCAATCTGTTTGGTCTCTTGGATCATGCCAGTTTCCTGTCTAAAGTAACATACTGTGGGGTTTTGTTTGTTCTGGATACCAGTGTAAAGATGTTCTAAGTTTAGCCCCTTCTTCATTAATGTGGCAAATTAACAAATGTTTGCAGTTTTTCTTTGAGGATTCCTTTGTTACTTTGAGCTGTGAACCTTAAGTGAAAAATGGCTAATTTAAGTGTTTTGCGATTGCCGTCTGTATGTAATTAGCATAAAAAGCTTTGGCTACGAGTATGATTCGAGAATTCGCTTTTCTGTGCCATTTTGTTTTATTTTTTTTTTTAATTTTGCATCAGCATAATTTTTATCTTCACTCCCTGTTCCAGTTCTCCGTCCAGACAAACTGCTCTCCACAGAAATCATAGCAGATGCAGTGGTCACTTCTCTTCATGTTTAGAGGCATGTGGCACACAACAGTGTCAGCTGGTGACATCACAAAAGCAGATAATGACATCACACTAAAACAGAATTTCACTCCAGTCCTGAAAAGGGCCAGGCTCACTTTGTCTTATTTGTTGCATCACTGAAGTTTGCAACTTTTGATCTCGAGGCAGTCTGGGAAACGGAGTTAACACTCAATCCAGAATCTATGCAATAATGTGACCAAAGGCCAACTTGGAACGGAGTATGCACCATCCGAGATCTTGTGTGCCCATTTTTTTTGTAGGCAAGCGATCTTTAAATTCCTAGTTCCTCTGAGGAATGTGTTTCTCACTCGGTTTCATGTTCACCAGGCACATGCACAGATGGACACTGACATATGCTCAAGTGTATGCCCCCTGCCCTGAGACAACAAAAGTCCTCATTCGGCTGCAGGGATTTTTTAGAAATTTTTATTTAACCGCAGTCTTAAAAAAAGAAAAAAGAAATTGCGGTCTCTTCAAAACACCCAACCGACCCCATCCACACCGTTGCAATTGCAATCGCCCCCCCTGCCCCCCACGGTGATTAGTATCCATTAATGTTTTATTACCATTTCATTTGTTTTCTTTTCCTCTGAAGACCGGCTCTTTTCATGGGTTACAGTGCGTTTGTTATGATGCATAGAAATTGTTTTGTGGTTATTTATCTCCCTCTTGTGACCAGAAGGGGGCAGTAAATCTGACATGAAAAGGCTGATTACAATGGACTTCTTTGTTAAAACCATTTGTTTATTTATGAAGTTACGGTTTTACAGATATTATAAATCCTACAGTGAAGTAATTTTTGCAAATGTAAAATAAAGGACACAGTAGTAGTCTGGACAGTAACTTCCCTAAAGGAAGTCCTTGACAAGTATGCAGGCACACACGCACGCATGCACGCACACACACAGGCACACACGCACACACAAACTAAAGCTCAACACATTGCTTTTTTTTTTTTTTTTTTTTTTACTGGAGGCTGCAGAGGCTTTTTATATTTAAAGAAACCAAAAACAAAAACAAAAAAAATTGCATAAGCCCATTGCAACATAGTCTATAACCTTCTTGATTATATTAATCTGCCCCAAGAATGAAGAAGTCTTAAATTTTACTTTGAAGAGTGTATAAGGTGTTACATTTAAATTATTTATTCTTATTTGTGCTAGGTCTCATGTTGGATTAAAGACTTTTAAAATTTGAGAAAAAAAATGATTGATACGCTACACTACTGCTTGTATAATTTCTAAAAAATCGATGTTGTACTGTGGTGACTACGGTACAGAAAAACTGTTGGAAAGTTTTAGGTTTGAAGGAAGAGCAGCTTTTACGGGCTGGTACAACTGCAGCTCTCTCAAGCAAATTCAGCTGGGAGGAATGGGTCAGAAACCGTTTGAAGGGCTGTCGTTTTTTTTTGTCAATAGCACTGAATAGCACTATATACTGAGTAACTGGGGCAAACCTGTAGCTTCTTAACCTCTTTGATAAGAGCAAATGGGACTTCTTACAGATGGGAATAAAATGTCCTTGGAATTAAACTGATCTGTGAGTTCTTGAATCTGTATGTCTGATTTTCATTCTACTGTGACATTTTTATTTGTCAAAACTTAATGCTTTCACAAACTTGGTGAATCTATTTTTGTCTCCCCCTAATATCTACAGTGTTATGGTAGTAATTAATCTAATCAAAATTTTTTTTTTTTTTTACATGCATTAATTGTACACATGTAACAACCTGAAGTTTGTTTTCGTTCCAGGGTTGTACAGCGAGTCTTTTGAGAAATGTGGCCCCCACAGGTGGCCAGAAGAGCATTTTACAGCCTGGCAAATTGCTCAACTGCCATTGTGTTATTGGATGATGGTCTTGCTCCGTTAGCCTTATAAGGACCTGGTATACTTCTGGCAAAGCATGCTGGGAATAGGAAGCATGGCCACCTGTCACTTGCACCCCATGCACTCTGAGTCACTGCTGTTTTTGCTCTCAGGGTTTTATTTAACACTGAAGACCTCTTCATTAATATAATGCAGAAGACTTAATGAATCCCAGGATATGGTTTTAAAGAAAAGTTTCTCATTTGTAGTAGGACTTCTAATGCATACTGCAACCTTGACCGGTATTTCAGAATTTTTACACATTTGAAAAATAAATGGTGGGTTATCAGGGTTTTGCTGACATACACAGTAAAATGTTAACTGTTAACACTGATAGTTTGAACCATATTGGACTCAGATAAACTGTGAAATGACCTTAGTGAAGCTTATGCGTCATTTAGAAAAGCAACAAAAAAGGGAAAAGAATGTACAAGAGACAGTTCATTTTATTCAAGAAGACGGCTTCTCTTCTACAAGCAAAAGTTGTACAGTGTAATTACATTTTAATAATTGGTGTGTCTTGGGTGAAACATGGGATAAACCAGTGCCATAGCCACCTGTGTCTTGGTGAATCGCAAATATAATGGCAGATTTGAAAAAAGAACTGTGTCTCTGATGAAACAGACCTGCTCATGCATGAGGTTAAAGTGCACAAGCTGAGAATATATGCTAATAACGGGGTTTGACCAAAGTGCTTTAAAAACGTTCTGTTTAGTTAGGGACTAACCGGTGAAATGAGCGGGATTTTAATTGGTGAACGCATGGAAACCTGGTCACTGTATTTTAAAAAAAGTATTCAAACAAATGAAGTGTATTTTCAGCACTACAAGCATCATCTCTATTACAGTGCATGTTTTTCATGATTTCTTGACTGAATTACAATTCATGCGCTGTTGTAGGCATGATATGTGATGTCATCAGCCATGTCTTTAACGGACCCCCTGGATGACGGCAGGAATGACAGAGCTGGCCAAGATAAAATAGTCATGTCTTAATCCAGGATAATTGGCGAATATATGTGTAACCTAGGCTTGAAGTAACTGCATGTACAGCTAAACTTATCCACAGATTGGGGTATGCCTCAGCTTGTCTTTTTGCTTTGCTGTATCTATGCTTCTTAGCATCCGTCTCTGATCCCAAACCACCGGCTCTGTAGCCACGCCCACCCATCCCCACACAGAAAATAGTGCCATGCCCAGAAACATCCCGAGCACATTTTAGCATAACAAATACAGGTAAAGGGTGCAGGGATTTGGTGAAACTAAGTAGAGACATAGATTGCCGGTGTATCATAGATATGCCTTAGCATGGTTATTTTATAATATTTTCAAGTAAAAATCCTGCATAATCTGCCTTTTTGTTTTTGTTGGTCTTAGCACCAATGCTTACAGACCGATCCCCAGGTGGACGCATGTTCATTTGCTATTTAAACAACATGGGCACCGAAAAGGAAAATGACAACTGCGTTGTTCTGAAACTAAAAAAGACACAATTGCTTGTTAAGGCCGCCAGTGAGTGTCGACTGAGTGCCAAGGTAGAGCATGTAGTAAATGCTACGCACCGGCCATGCCTTCAACTGCCACTAGGGGCAGACTGTCACCAGCTCACTCACTCTCTCTGTTAACCAATGTGGACCCATTAGGTACTATGCATCTAAAAAGACCCTGGAGTCAAAAATACCCTACATGAGCATTGAAGAGTTACTGAGAGCATTTTCAATACATCCATGAAATGAAATACTAAGTAATTGTACACTTGTTTAAAATATGTGCGATTTTATTGCTTTCAAATAATCCAAATAAATGTATTCCAAAATGAATCACAATCAGATACTTGTATATGTAAATGCTTTCCCCAAATAACTCAAACAAAACGTATTGAAAGGTCATGAAATATTTGAAATATTTGCCTCAAGTCCCTGACCCCTAGCACTCCCATACATTTTTTTTCTCATTCAGATTGTGCCTTTTGTATAGCTTTAGGTTCGTTTTAGGTCGTGTTATGGATGTTATCTATTTGCATTCCGAATGTGTTTTTTAGTTCTAGGTTATCATAGCAGACTTGTATTAATAATGTTTAAGTGATGTTGCATTTTTAAACTGGTCTGGGAATTTTTTTTTTTTTTTTTTTGGCCAGATCAGACACTTTAGGTTTCGGCTATAGCCTACTGTAAATTGCTAAGAGTGCCTGATAATCTTTGTCAGTGATATCCGCTTTTCTTGCCATTTTCACACAAATACATTTGAAGACGTGAGTCATATTTCTGTATTTAAATCCCACAAAGGATAGTTGAACAAACAGATTAACAGTTCCTCCTACGCCGAATTGCTGCAATTCGTATTGACATGTATCAACTTGAATACAATTTAGAAGTACGAAGCAAACAAAGCAAATATTTCTCTTAATACGTTGTGTCTGTGGTACGAAAACGCTGCGTGTAGACGGAATGTAGAAGTGAGAAGGCTTTCAGCACCTCAGACAGCGAAAGGCGGCAGCGAGAACAGACACGCACCTGAGTGACATTTTAGAAAACACGTGATGCCTTTTCGTTAACGACACTCATCCAGATAGATTATGCAGGATCGACGAGAAAGCAAGCAAACACGAGCTCGGCGCGATGGAACATTTAATCATAACGTGAATGTGGTCTTGTATTTTGATTCGTGTCAATGTATCGTTCAATAGCCCATACACTACTTGTTAATGCTTATGCGGTTTTACGGACGAGATGAATTAGACGGGGTATGTTTCTTTAAAATGCAAGAAGAGTTGTTTATGAAGGACGAATGTTTTTTTCAGGGTTATGAAGATATATTTTTTTCCAAAAAGGCTGAGGAGATGATTTCATGATCAGGTAAACTGCCAGCATAGTGATTATATTTACGATGAATTAATTCATCCACATGGCTATCTATGACTATGACATACCTGCCTATCACGATATACAAACGAAAATAACTAATTCTACGATGCGCTTGTATTCATATTTTCTTTTAGAACTGAGTCACAGTGTGTAGGGCTTCCATGCCTAAAATCTTATGCTTAAAGCGACGTAGCCCAAAATAATGCACATGAGTAAAATGTAAAAATATATTCATATATCCGTATTTGTGTGCTAAATAAGAGAATGTATGCCATTAATGCCTCTCCAGCGAATCTCCAAGGTTTGCCTGATGGTGTTTGTGATAGTGGATTGTGATGATATGCCGATTTTTCAACCATGCTAATCTTCGATGCGAGCAGGAGTGTTGGTTGTCCTTAAAATAGTCTCGCGCTCATACTTGACCACGGACTGATTCCCCGTCCCCGTGTCGTTGAAGCTATGGGTTTCTCGATTAGCTCACTGTCACGGACGGAGATCCGCCGTGTGAAGCCACTGGCCAAATCGCAGCCTCCCCGTCGCTACCAACCCGCGCCAAGCTACAACTACAAGTGGACGGAAATCCACTACGAGGCCAGTCGCGGAAACCTGGACAAACTGCGCGCGCTTCTTCTTACACTGGGTAAGAGGCAAACGGTGGTACTGGGAACGCCACGTTGCGTCCTGAAGTGTTCATGTCGAATGCGAGCAGTGTTTTAGATCCTCGCTTTTACACGGTGCACATTTTAAACGTCCTGTTGTCCTCAGCTTCAAAATGACCATACCCTGTCTTTAAAAGTAGTGAAACCCCCCCGAAATGTTTTCGTCTACATGAAATTGTATGACTTTTCCTGGAATGATCATACCATTACGCTAGAACAGATTGAACATTGCCCTTTTTGTATTCTTTTTTATTTATAAAAGTGGTACAACATCAGGGTCAAAGGTTGTCTTATGACTATTTTTAACCCTGCAGTTATGAAATCAGAAGTCATAATCAAAGTTAAGTGTCACACATTTATTACAGCAAAAAAAGACCAATTATGATGTGTTTTTTGTAGTAAAAATCAATTTATCGATGTATGACAGATGTTTCTACATGAAAAATATGGATTGTAGGGTTTAAAATTCAATAAAGAGGCTTTATTACAGGGGGTCTGTTGAGGGTGAGCCATTTTTGACCCTGTGGGCACTGGGTGCATGCATAATATGAAGAAAACAGAAGATCACTGTACTTAAGAATGCATGATGATGAGAACAGCCCATCAAGGCCCTTTGGTTACCTACAGTCAGTTATCCAACGCTGTGGCAAACCCCAAGGATCTCTCCATCTTTAAGGTGTTCTGTCAGGCTGTAGTATTCGTTGACAAATGTATATATATATATATATATATATATATATATATATATATATATATATATATATAAATAATTTCTGGTGTCAGATTCTAATATTAGATATCCCATCCTGGTATATATTGAGATTAAAAAGTTTCTTTTTTTCATAACCTGCGCAGTGGCCAATTTTACTGTGAAAAGATGCGCAAGCACAAAATGGATGAGAAAAGCAATCAGAGACATTTTTTCTCCTTACAGAGTTGTTGCTCTCGCTCTGTTCCACTACTCCAGATAAAGAGCAGATCAACAGGAAAGACTACTACGGGAAGACGCCGCTCTACTGGGCTGCTTACAAGGGCCAGAGGTCATCGGTGGAGCTGCTGCTGAAATGCGGCGCGGACGTGAACTCGCAGTGCAAGCACGGGGGCACGCCTCTACACGCCGCCGTGGGGCTCTTTCCGGACTGCGTGCTCGTCCTCGTACAGGTGAGACCCGCTCCATGGCTCACCTGTACAAGCCCCACAAATATTTGGTGGCAGTTTAGTATAATGGGTAATGAACTAGTCTTGTAACCACTGGTTTGATGCCTGCATAGGGCACTGCTGTTGAGCAAGGTACTTAACCTGCATTCCTTTAGTATATATCCCACTGAATGAATGGATGCAATATAAATGCTATGTAAAAAGTTGTGTAAGTTGCTCTGGATAACAGCTTCCACTGTTAAGATCACACACACAGTATTTTTCTCAGTTGTACACAATAAAATGTACAGTGTTGATTCATCGCTAACGGTGTTAATTCAGCCCTTAACACTCTAGAACATGGGACCAAACATTATCTGGTAAAAGATGAAGTAATTCTGTCAGAGTTGAATTAACACTGGACACTTTCCTGTGCACAAGTGTTACTTGCAGTAAATCATTCAGTCACTTACACAGACGATTTACAATTTACAAATTGGTGATTTGGCAGATGTCTTTAGTCAAAGCGACTTACAAAAGTGTTTTTCACATGGTGAGCAAAGACAACTTGAGATATGCAAAGGTACATTCTATAAGTGCTAACATCAGCTTTCTGTCTCAAGACCTGAAGACCGGTAATTTTTCAACAGAAGCATCTTCTGCTAAATGCCCAATTGTAATGCAATATGCCAAATGACTTAGCTGTTCTGAGCATATTGAATTCCTCTAACTGCCCCCCCCAACCCCCAACCCCCCCCCCCCCCCCCCCCCCCGAAGACCGGTAATTTTTCAACAGAAGCATCTTCTGCTAAATGCCCAATTGTAATGCAATATGCCAAATGGCTTAGCTTGCATATTGAATTCCTCTAACTGCCCCCCCCCCCAACCCCCCCCAGCACGGGGCAGACGTAGACCTCCCGGACATCTGGGGTGTCACGCCTATGTACCTGGCAGCCTGCAGCGGGCAGATCGCATGCATCCACCTGCTGGTCCAAGCAGGCGCCAAGATCAACTACAAGAACAAGGTACAGTAAGCAGGGCCTACCCAGTGCCATGCCCACAGGCCAAATCCTTTTTTTTATAAGCGTGTAATTGGTCTCAATTAAGGACAAATGTTGACTGAATTGAGGCCTTTGAAAATACTTTGCAGGCGAGCTAAATTATTGTGGCCTTAAGCCCTAAATTCCTTGTGTCAAGGAATTCTTTAGGGCGAAGCTAGGCTATGTTGGCTAAGTACGCCGTGTCCTTTCCAGAAGACGGGGGAAGCCCCGAAGCAGCTGTCGTCCCGGCCGACGTTGCTAAAGTGGCTGGAGGAGCTGGTGCGTGAGCCTCGCTCCCTCCAGCAGCAGTGCCGCCGGGCCGTCCACCACGCCCTCGGCCCCGCCCGAATCCCCGCCCTCTTCTCCCTCCCCATCCCCTTCTCCCTCAGGGCCTACCTGATGTTCCAGGACCTGCATGTCCCGGACACAGTGGGGCAGAACCCCACTGACGATCACTGGACATCGGAGCAGAGTGTCCTGGCGGTGGCCTGAGCAACCGGACAGTGGTGGGAGGGGCCAGATGTACTGATGGCTCCTCCCCCATTTGGGACAACAACTCGATGTGACCGAAAATGCACGACTGATCAAAAACCCGCTTTCACAAGCTCTGCAACCCTTCACCAACACAACCCTTTTGTTCGTCTGTAAGGACAAAACAAAAGCCAAAAGACTGGATTGGACTGGATTGATGTTTTTCCATTTCTAGAGACCCTGAGGGGATCCAGGATACCTTAGAGGGTCTCTGATGCAATCACTGGCAGATTCACTCTCCCTGGAATTAACGGACCTAAATGATTGTGGTCGCTGACAGACATTGAAAATGTAAGAGTGTACCGGAAAAGAAACATTTTTACTCGCATTCCCTTTAATGGCTTTCCTCTGTGTTTGCCTGCACAGACAATAGGCAGCGTGAACGGTAGCTTTGTGACTGCACACAGGGGGAATGAATCGCGTCCCCCCGTTTTTAGATATAGTGACGACAGCGTGTCTTGCACAAAGACCGCGATGACCGCGACGGCCAGCACGTCCTCGGTCAGAGCCTTCCCAGCTTTGCGTGAACGGAGGCGGGGGATGGGAGAGGTGCTGATACCGGTTTCTCGTACGTGTTTAAAATAGGTAACTGTGTCACGAGCGACAGAGACGGGCTTGAGCTTCAGAGTCTAATGAAGACTCGAGGGGAGCTCCCCCAGTCCCTCGTCTCCGATTGTTTGTCTCAGGATTCGCATCGACGAAATTTGATCTCGTCGGCTCACGGCTCATTTGAGATAGAGGGAACCTTGTGAACTGGAATAAAATCTAACTTGTTTAAGAGAATCTGGGTCACCAGAACTATTCTTGATACCAAAGCATTTTTTAAAAAAAAAATTGTTTACAATCGTTTTTTATCTCGTGGGACAGTGAAACGGCAGTTCTTGGAAACCAGGATGGGGTGGGGGTGGATCTGGCTTTGTGGAGAGGGGTAGAGGGGGAGGGGGAGGGGGAGGGGTGGTGGAGGGCGGGGGATCACTCCGGGACTCGCTCGCGATGAGGGACACATGCTGACAGAGGCCAGAGGGACGGGAGCGGCACATCAGAGCCATACTGTACAGTCCGGCTCGACAACAGCTGATGCAAGCACAGGGGAGCCGGCCTCCTCTCTCCGGAGAGCCCTGATTGGCTGACAGCATCGCCCAAAATAACTGCGACTGTGTACGGCAATAAGCGGAGTGACCCAGAAGAGAGAAACCCCTGTCCCAGGATAGCAGAAGAACACTGGGCTGAGAGCAAAGAGTTACGCTTTAACAACAAACTTATTTCAATTGTAAAAGTAACCGAGGTCACTACATGAAATCGGTTGTAATATATTTTTTTAAATGTCGATTTGAATATTGTTTCCTGAAAATGTTTTCTGTCAAAAATGTAAAAAAAGAAAAAAAAGAATTATGGCTGAAAACGGATTCTTTTTTTACACTTAACAACATAGCGTATGGTTTAGACACGTGTGGTTTTGAACCAACTTTATTAGTTGATGTGAAACTGATTGACTGGTTGTACATACAGCTGGCTGACAATTTTCAGTGTGCGTTTAAAAATCAAAATGAGCATACAGTGATCATTTTTGATAAACAATATGTGATTATTGAAACATTTTGTGATCAGCAACAAAATCCCTGAAATAAAGTATATGATAAACCAGAAGATTTCTGTTTGCTTTTTCTATAGAAAGAAAAGACATTCTTCCATCGCAGTATTTGTTCTTGTTAACTGACCCTTGATCACCTTTGACTTGCCCAAAATACTTTATTGTTATTGACCTTCTACTCACTATTTAGGGACTATTTATTACAGGGGTGTAGGAAGCAGCGGGGGCAGGGGGACATGACCCCCACCCCCCACCACCACTAATATTTGAAACTGTAAAACGTGCCCCGTCCGTAGACTTTTCTGTAGCTGCAATCCCCTGTAATGTTCGGTGAAAGAAAGTACCAGAGTCAGGTCAAAAGTCGGACCGGCCTTGTGGCTGATTTTATAGGCTTCATTTAATTTATTTCCAGAATTCCTTCGCCCAAAACACGCCAACGAGTGCAGTCCAAAAACGGATCTGCCGCAATGTATCATATTACCGCGCTTCACACACGGACACCTAACATATTTACATAATGCTACATTGAACCACATTGCGCTAATGGGTTGGAAGCGAAAATATGTAGAAGTTTTTGTGGCCATATATTTTTCTTTCTTTATTTTTTGAGAGTGAAAGTTGGGTAGGGAGAAAGGGGAATTCAAAGTTTTTTTGTATATCTGTTCTATTTTTGGAATGTTCTCATATGCCTGCAGCTAGCTGTGAAAAGGGTTTCCTCTGGAGGACAAACTATCTATTTCAGTCTTTCTTTATGTCATATTCTCAGATAATGTAAACAAATGTGTGCCCCCAAATGTGAAACTCACTCCTACGCCCCTGATTTCTTAGCTTGGCATTTGTTTCTGTCCAGAGGAAATTAAATAGTATGTGTATTGTATCAGTTCAGTGATACAATGTTTTGTGTGTTTGCAACTGCTTGATATTTACTGAAGGATTTAGGATTTAATACCATAGATATTTAGTATGTTATATACAGTTAGCGCCACAATGTTTAGGACAAAAACATTTTAAAAAATTGATTTGGTTCTGTACTCCACGATTTTAGAAACATGGTGCCCTGAAATGTAATGAAACTACTCACATTTGGTTAAAGCGCACATTCACCATTTCTACATGGTGAAACTAAAGTGTACAAAATACCCTTAAACCAAATGTGAATAGTTTCATTACAAATCAAAAACTGTGGGGTACAGAGCCAAATCAAGGGAAATATCTCTTTGTCCCAAACATTATAGAGCTCACTGTATATAGTGTGTGTGCTCGGGTTTCTGGAAAAGAAGTGAAGAGTAAATGCCTGATATTTAATCTGAAACATGAGTACGACGGTCATGCCACACCTGGAAATTAAACCTGAAATCCTTCGGCTATAAAGCCATTTCCTTAATGGCTAAACCACACTGCTGCTCTGACGACCTCAGTGTGGCATTTACCAGAAGTCTCAGGTTCCTCCTGCCCTTCGATACATTAACGGGCAACACTGGACCCAGCGCTTTGCCAAGTTGAGAATAGTCCTCTATTTCAGACGCGCGTCTGCATTTCATACCATAAATCACACTAAGGATTCCTTGAGCTCGGAAGGGGGAAGTTGTGCACTGGGATAGTTGAAAGACAAACACAGCGGCGAGTGAGTTCAGTCGGTCTACCAGTCATCGATTCTCCGGTGGCTTGGCTTCAGATGGAATCTGGAATCTGGAATTTCGGGATGGAGTGAGTTCAAAGAGGAAATGATGACACCTCTAGAGACTTTTCCACTGCATCAATACTCTGTTACAATGACTGGCCAGTTATCTGGCTTAAGCCTCTGCACCAAGGAGGGTAAAACAATAAATATTTTGTTACTCCCGGTGCTTGGATACAGTCTGTAAGGTTGAATGCATGACACGGTGACTGTCGGCAAACTCATCACTCATCTTCAAAGTTAAAGCTGTCTCTGCTCTGTCAGAAAAGCCCTCAACACCAGTAATACATCCAGCAGGGATTTGATGCCCAGTCACCATCTTCTCTTCGTGTTTGCCTTAGCATACTGTGTAAGCATGACCTTGTTTCAACTGAAGGTGCCAGTCAGTGGGTGTACACTAGTGATCGAAGCTACAGATCCAGGTTCATCCTTCATATTGTTTTTCCTTCAGTCTTTTTCCATCCACATCCATTCACAGTTCTCAACATAATTTTGTATTAATTTATTTGTTTGCCTAGGACACAAAAATATGCATGGCAACTGGCACCTCTTACACATATTAGGTTAAAGGCATACTATGCAGGATTTTTTTAGCCTTGCTGTGGTCCTCTGTTTATAACCAAAGAAGTCTCCTCCTCCATCTTCAACCCTGCCCACTCACCCTGAGTACCTGACTTTGGCTATCTGCCTACCTAAACGGGCAACACTGGAACCTCTAGCTGGATAGCTAGAGGTAAGGTTACTTACAGGACCAACAGAAAGCATATCAACTCCCCATCACTTTTTATCCCCTTGGCGAACTTCAGCTGACACCACCAAAGAAAAGTAATTTCAAGGTTGACTTTAGTTCTTGAACGAGTCCTGTCGGCTTGTCTTTTTGCTTCAATGTATCTAGGCTTCTTCGCGTCCACCATTGCAGAAGCCCGCAAACTAGCAACAAACAATCTGATCCCAAATCACAGGCTCTGCAGCCACACCCACCTCTCCCCATACAGAAAAGAGCACCATGCCCAGAAACGTCCAGAACACATTTTTGAATATCAAATACAGATAAAGGTGTATGAAAGTGCATAAAGACAGAGATTGTCCGTGCATCATAGATGCCTAAACACAGTTCATAATATTTTCAAGGTTAAAAAAACCTGCATCGTATGGCTTTAAGACAATTTAATATCTATTTGCCTTTTCAAGGATACGCCACTGCCCTTAGTTCCTGATCCAGTATGCGACACTGGATGATGGACAAGTATTGTAGAATTTTCCAGTGGTATATTAATATTTTCCATGACATGCACGGGCAACTATCCACGTCTACATTTCATATCAGGTGGACAAGCCAGAGCTTGGCGGCATCACCGTTTAAGGCCACAATGCACAGAAGCCTCTTGAATATTGTCATAACGCGCCCTCAGATCGATAACGTCCCTATTTAGAGTTCTGCTCTCAGAAGTAGGCTACAACACACCAGGTAACGGTTTTCAATGTGTGGCTTAGACGCGTGCCACAAAAGTGTTAACAGCTACGCCTTAATGATATGCAGCCGGCGTGCTTTCTGCGCACGGAGCGCTGATATTTATACCACCGGTCTCGTTCGAAAGCAGCTGTTAAGTGTTTCCCAAAACCGCACTGCTTCCCACGCACCCGATAAATATAAGGACGGAAAGATGGAATGGATTCAGACATGTATCCACTTGCTTGAATTTCACGGCAAGATTTGAGATAAATGGGTTAACATGCCACTCCTTCTGTTTGTCAACAACTTAGATTTGCAGACAGTGGAAAATTCAATCCTCTCTCACACGTGACGTGCGACTTTCCAGCCCGGCGGGATCGCTGGCCATAGTTTAAAATGCAATCCTAGCCATCTGTCCACTCTCGCCGAAATATCTTGCCACTGCGATGTATTATCGAACACCGGGGGGCGTGGATAGAGGGGGATTTCTCTACACGCCACATACACAACCCGCATGCGGCGAATGAAGCGCACCGTGAACACCGCTCACACAGCCGGCCATGTGGCAGAGTCAGCCTGCGGGGCAAAGTCGTGCCCAGGTGCCCCCGAAACAGTAAGTAAACGAGCGCATGGACAACGGCGCATCTGCCGCAAGCTACAGCTGACAGAGTTGTATGTAGCCTATGTGGTTACGTGGCGCAAATTCCTGCTGGCCACGACTGCCAATTGCTGTCATTAATAAAGAGCGTTTGACTTTCGTGCCTATTAAACGTTTTGACTTTATTGCCAATTAAATCCCCTGATAGCATACTGGAAATGAGCATGAAAAATATTCATAAAATTAGGAAATCATATGTAGGCTAGTAAAGTGATTGAGTATTTGCCCCAAATGCTCATGTTTGATTCTGCGTTTCCCTGAAAGTGCATGCATGGACAGTTGGCGCAATGCCTTTAATTCCGTTTTGCGAATGCCCGGAATTTTTATGGTTAATTTTCCACAGCTCTGTACGCCAGAGACAATGAAGAGGTTACGTTCGCTGAAGTTTTAGCTGCCTTGTGTCTCTGGGGTCACGTAGGCTACAACAAGCACTGAGCTTATATTATCTTGCCCACCGTAGTCAAAAGCAATCCGAGGGCAGTGGACTATAGGGGTATTGGAAAATCATGTGTATATTATTACTGTTATAGACCTATTACTTGGCTTTTATTATTTATACTTTATGTTTTATTGGAAATTATATTAAGGAATTACCAGATCATCCTCCTGCCTACAGTAGACCTAGCCTACAAGAGATGGCATCATCAAAGTAATCTGTGTACATGGATTATGAGAGTAATTCGTAAAATAGGTGTCAGAAGCAGTTAAGTGATATGTGCAAATGCTTAATATTAAGTTGTAAAAGCAAATCCTCGTTTAAAAACTCCCCGTCTAAAAATCACATCATAAATCATAAAAATCGAGAGGCCAGAGACGACAGTGGTAGCCTGAACGAGCCATAGCTTCACACCTAAAGAAAGCGATCTTGAGATGTGATCGATTTTCAGTTCAGGGCCTTTCCGTGATCTCCTGCTGGGCTGGTATTCTGTCTGTGTTATCTGTGAATAGGGGTATGTCTAAAAGTAGCCCGGCCTGGCCTGTTCCCTGGTCACTCTACACTGCCTGGATACAGAGGTGTCGCTTCACAAATATGTCTACAGCAACTTGACGTCCGTCTGCGGAGGTGGGGTTTCTTTATGAGTCTTTCACAATGTCTGTTGTTTTTTTAAACGCCATCTCGCCCTGGCTACAGCGAGAGAAAGCGGAACGGAAAACGGCAGTTGGGGTTCGCGAAATCGGCTGTCTCCTGGACCTGGAACGAGAAGAGATGCAGGACGAAGAGGATCCGATGGACTACTGCTACGGTAGGTGTTCTGTTGCGGACATCCCGTATGGTCACCTGTTGAACCTCCTAACCACACCTGTGAGCTATTTGGTTACAGTTTTAGGTCTCTCTCATTTCCCTGCCTTGCCTACGAAGGTTTATAAACCCCATTTGTCTTCATTAATTACTTAAAATCATACATCTTTCCGATTTTATATGGCTTTGTCTATTATTTTTTTATTGTGGTTTAATGTGGAATTGAACTCATTTAAGGTTTGATTTACTAATAATTGTTTTCCCCCAAAACAGAATGTAATACATTATTTCACACTTTTTCTTCCAGTGGAATCCTTTTTTAAAAATACATAATTTTATATCATGTCATTTGTGTTGTACATAAAGCATCTGCATAAGGACATCTTAATAGATGAACTGGGTGCTGATTTTAAGGTGAAAACAAAAACCAGCAGGGCCTGTGGCTCTCTAGGGCCAGAGTGGCAGACCCCCGGTGTAATGGTTGTATCTCCTGCTGTATGTCACGTACAGGAGGGTACCACCCTGTTCAGATAGGGGACACCTTCAACAGACGATACCAGGTTCTAAGAAAGCTTGGCTGGGGCTACTTCTCCACGGTCTGGCAGTGTCTGGACCTCAGGTACTGTGGAGTTCCACTGGACTCCAGGAAAACACACCATTGCGGAGAATTTCTCATCACTGACTCTTTGCACAGACAGTTTTTCTATGATGCTTTTATGGCCAAGGTGATGTTGGTCATTCCTTTGTTGCATGTGTTTGTGTTGCTGATCAGTACTTTTGTACTGATGTTTGTGTGTGTGCGTGCATGTGTGTGTGTGTATGTGTACATGCTGCAGGTTGAGTAGGCATGTAGCAGTAAAGGTGCTGAAGAGTGCAGCGGGCTTCACACAGGCTGCTCAGGATGAGTTAGCACTGCTGCGCTGTGTGAGTACCTGACACACCTCCTATGGTGTATACCAGCTACTTTACTCTTTCTGTCTCTCTCTCTCTGTATTTCCCCCTCTCCCTCAGTCTCTCTTTCTCGCTATCTGTCTCACTCTCTCCCTTTGTCTCACTTTACTCTGGGTGCTATTTCAGTGCTAAATGCTTAGTCTATGCGGGGTCATTTCAGTAGAAAATGACTGGGTTATGCAGGGCTGTTTCAGTAGAGAGTGCCTGGGTTTCACAGGTGTATTTCAGTACAGAACTGATGGGCTGTATTAAATCTTGCTGTCCCCTCTCGTCACCCCGAACACCTAAACCCACCCCACCATCCCACCAGGTCTGCGGGCCCAACAGAAAGCACCCACAAAGTCAGCAAGTTGTCCAGCTGCTGGACGAATTCAAACTGGCCGGAGAGAACGGGATTCATATCCTTACGTTTAACTGTTGCCCTGAGGTCACCTGAGACGAAGTGGGGGGTGGCACAGGACTGCGGGCCTGAGCGGCTCTGGGTCTCATGTGGGGGGGGGGGGGGGGGGATGTTTGTGGAGGCGGTGAGGTGGGACCTTGACTCCTGCTCTCAGACGTGTGCTTGGTTCTGGAGCTGCTGGGCCCGGATCTTCACAGCTGGCAGAACTGCTTTGGGAACCCCGGTCTCCCACTTCTCTGGGTCAAGCAGGTCATTAAACAGGTGAGTGGAACGGCCTTTTTAATTACAGTGATGCATGTTATACTAATAATATATACTTTCTCCCCCTGCAGTTTTTTCTGACAATGGCTGAAAAGTAATATTTATGATCAGCATCAAACAAAATCAAGAAATAATTAAAATCCCTTAGTTAAATTTTAGTCGTATGCTTTCAATAAACTTTATTAGCATGGCCAATGACAGTACATAAAGCAATAATTGAAGATCTTTATTTATGTATCAAACTCCCAAATCTCAAAAATGGAAATGTGAGTTTTTTTATGACCCTGAGGTTATCAGATAAAGGATTTTTTTGCCTGCAGGTTCTACAAGGGCTGGATTACCTGCATAACCAGTGTAAAATCATACACACTGACATCAAACCTGAAAATATACTGCTGTGCTTGGAGAATCAATCCTGCAGGCAGACAGCAGAGGGCGCAGTTCGCACACAGTTCCCAGGCAAAGAGGCACTGAACCAGGACAGTGCAGGTAATCTAAGGCCTATTACCTTACAGACATTTCTAGCTCACACATTCAGCAGCCAGAGGCTCATAGGTTTAACTGCATTCATCTTTCGTGCAGCTACCATAAATAATAGTCATTCTGGTTATTCCACCATCTATGGTCAATGTCTTATCCACAAGAAGACTAGCAGAAGCACTGCCAAGGAAGATAACTGGTCACTGTGGTGTTCTAAACAGAGAAAAACAGAACTTAGCCAGTACTCAGTGTATCAACTCATGGCAGTTGTTTATTGTTAAAATAACCGTGCCTCCTTAATGAGGTACCCATGCAATTAGTGCTAAAACTCAATCATGTGACCTCCTCCAAAGCTCCTCCATTCTTGCTAACCAGTGGCTACTTTACATTTAGAACCAGTTAAACTATTTAACATAGAATTTCCAAAAAAAAAACACACACACACACATACAAACACTCACACATGCACAATCACAGCAGCTTGATTGCTTTAACTCTCAACCAGCATAGACCGGAAGTCACTTCTTATGTCTGTGTGTGCCTACCTCAGTTCCAGTAAGCAAGTCCAGGGGCAGTGGGTTGATGTCCAGCAGCATGGAGGGGATCTCTGTCAAGATAGCTGACCTAGGGAACTCCTGCTGGGTGGTGAGTACTAACATCTCAAACCATATATTTATATACATTCTGTTACCGTCACCCACTGAATGGGAAAAACAGAGTAAATTTAGTTTGGTAGATAATTCTGGGACAGAATTCTAACCAAACCTGTGATGTCAAATCCACTGAGTGACCCGTGTGATTCTGAACAATGAAAACTGTCCTTGTATGCTGAAATTGACCCACGTCTCTCGCCCTGTGTTGTTGCGTTTATACACTGACAGTACAAGCACTTCTGTGACGAAATCCAGACGCGTCAGTACCGCTCCCTGGAGGTTCTGCTGGGCTTAGAGTATGGCCCGCCAGCGGACATCTGGAGTGTGGCTTGCATGGTGAGCAGGGCCTGAACACCCCATCTGCCTTTTTCTGCTTCGCCATTTCTGGCTTTGTTTGATGAGAACGGCGCGTGTGCGCACGGAAGCTAACCGTGTTAGCGGCTTTCTTTGCTGATGTCACAGGCTTTTGAGCTTGTCACTGGTGAAGCGATGTTTGAGCCCAAGAGAGGGAAGACCTTCTCCTTGGAGGAAGGTATGTCTGAGAAACCTGAAGCTGAGAGGGTAAGACATTACTCTGTGAAATGGAATATCCATTCCATTAACTTCCATATTAACTTTATCCAAATGTTTTTTTCCAGACCACTTAGCTCACATTATCGAACTTCTGGGAAGAATCCCCGCTTCTGTGGCCCTGTCTGGGAAATACTCTGATCACTACTTTAACCACAATGGTGAAGAATATGTTCCAAGTGTTTTTAATGAATTGTCATAAGCATGTGTATTCTAGATTTAACTCAGGAAGTTCGATATGTCAAATAGCAGAACACTTATTTTTTTAGCAAAGCAAACCTGCACTTTTTCAAGAAAATACTTATTTTGAAGATTCTGTGCAATCACTTTTTTTTCTTGCATTTAAAGTGTTCATTAAGCCACAAGATAATGATACATGTTTACTTGCTCCAAATATATAAACAAGAAAATAATTAAGTAATAAATTCAATTAGATTTTAGCCGACTAAACATATATACCACTGATTGGTTACAACATAAATCACTATGTGACTAAGTGACCAATACCAAATCCTCTGGTTCTAGATAGTATGAAAACTGCACAAAATAGGCTTAATATCATAGTATTTGTTTTCTTTGGTTATGTGTAATATTACATTTTTAGATCAAGATTTTGACTGAAGGATCTTGAAAGACCCATAGTGATCGATAGTAAATGCATGCTAAGTGCCATTTTAAATGTTCTTTAATTTAAAAAACGCATCAACACCAAATATTTGCACTCTCACTCGTTGCTTTCTCTTTAACCTCACACTTGTTTGGACCCCCTTCCCCCATCCAGGTGACCTGCGTAGGATCAGTATCCTGCGGCCGTGGGGTATGTACGAGGTCTTGGTGGAGAAGTACCACTGCAGCCTAAAGGAGGCTTCCCTGTTCTCTGACTTCCTGCTACAAATGCTGGATTTCCTGCCAGAGAGAAGGGCAACTGCAGCCCAGTGTCTCTCTCACCCCTGGCTCAACTCTTGACAGCAGCTACTGATGAATAACGATGACCTCTGACCTTCAACACCCTTTTATACATATTGATACCCTTTTATGAATTGGATATAGCCCTTTCGCGACTGGTACCGGCAATCTGAGTGGATTACCAGACCAGAGGATGTAAGAAGAGAGTTTTGAATTTAACTGAACTCATTTTAAATTATGAAAATGAAATCATTTTTAATTATTTATATTTATTTATATGTGCCTTTTTATAAATGATGCGTTCAACATCAATATAAGAAAATTTGAATGTCTAAACTTCACAAGATGATGATTACATAATACCATAAACAGAAGGGTAGACAAAAAAATAAAAAGTTTTACATAGCATTTACATATTGTTCTTTGCAAATCTGTTTTGATGAAAACAACTACAGTTCACTGAATACATTATGAGTTTTTCATTGTGTGTGTGTTTTTGTGTGTCTTGTGCCCATTAAGCCTACTCTTTTAATGGGCATTGGAGGCTAAATGCTGTTTTTTAATATAAAATAAAATATTCCAAAATCCATGCCACCTCTGCCTCTTGTAATATATATTATTAGACACACATCCACAATTCTCTAGTCTCTGAGCCTTCATGGCTATGCAGTGACTCAATTTTATATGGCTGCAATATTACTGTAATTATCATTATATGGTGAGGAAAATAAATTTAATTATCCTATTGTAACGAGCCAGTAAAAAGTGTGCGTATAAGCCTCATGTGCATATGGTCCTTATATGCATATTACCTTAATGTGCATATTATCCTTATGTGAACATTGGCCTTATGTACATATTATCCTTATCGGTATATCAGCATCATGTGCATGCAGTATTATCCTTATAGATGTATCCGCATAATGTGCATATTATCCTAACGTATATTGGCCTTACGTGAATATTATCTGTATGTTGTGTAATGTGTAAGTTGGGTGTTTATTCCAGTCTCCAACTGATACTGGCAACTCCATTTGAGCATCCACTTTTTTGTTTTTCTATAAGTCTTATCTCAGTATCCTTTTCTGATCATCATTGTCCCTTCAGTATTAGAAACAAATATGCATGCTAAATATACCATTTAGTCTGGTCCGCTTCACCAGTCTGTGGAACAGCAGAATAAAGTCTGTGCAATGTACAACGGGAATATGTGTAAATGAGTGACAAAACATTTATTTAAGTAGGATAACAACTATGCAGTTAACCATGAATGGGGGTGTTGTGGAATACCCCACATCTATACAGCAATGGGAGATTTTAGGGTTTCCAACAGAAATGTAGCCTTTCCTTCAGAAAACCACAATGACCACATGCTCCTTATGAATACTGACTTGTGTAAATACATATAATTTGAATACAACTTAATATAACTTAAGTGATTTTGTTTCTTTTTTATCTTCTACTTTTTTTTCTGTTGATTGCATCATCAGAAATCCTCAGTTCCCCTCAATTATTTATTCTTCCTCCCAGGCTTGCTTCAGTAAGGAGCATCTATTTGCGCAGCTTGTGTCCCAAGGGTGACGGCAGATGGATTGGCCTATATGATTTCTTCCACATTACTGTGAGCTACATACTATAATCTATAGGGTTTCATTAATGAACATTACACACAGCCTACCGAAGACTTGTGTTAGGTACGGGCACTTGGTGTCCTTAACAGCATTTCCACCCGACAACTATTCCCTGCTGGACTCTTTGCGAATTCCATTTCCATCCAAGTGTGTAGCGCACATACTGGTTAGCGCACAGTTCTGTTGTTTATCGGGTTAGCTTGCCAGCTGTCTAACGGGAAATGAATGGAATAGGAGACTGTTTCAACTATCATTTTTACATAACAGCATATCGGATCAGTAAATGTTTCTAAACCCATCCACGACTAAGCTAGTTCGCTAGCCAACGTCTGACATCCGGAATTGCTCGCTAATAGTGAGCAGTAGGTATCGCTACATAACATAGCCAGCTGGCTGACTTGCCAGAATTAGCTTGCTAGCGAGCAAGCTACCTAAATTGCAAAAGAAAAAAATTAATTAAATAAAAAAATACAGTGAGTCGTCCTCACAGCCTGCAAAGCTAACTGAATAACGTAACATTAGCTATTTTTCGTGCTATCCCAAGGTTAGCCACCTTCCCGTTCTACAAGCTACAAGTGGATCCTAGGTAGCTCTGCGTAGTACAGGTTAGTACCCAGCTAAGCTAGCAAGGAGTGGCTGGTAGCGTTTTGGGAAGTCCAGTGATTGCATGACATGGGCGGCATCCCAGGGAAAAAAACTGGCTAGTTTGAGTAATTTGGGGAGGGGTGATGTTTTTGCTGCTGGCTTCCTAGCTGCATAAATGCCTGCTAACACAGTGGCTTGTTAGCTACTGTTCAGACAACTCTGACTAGGTGCTAGCTTTTCAGCTAGCCACCTAACTAACAACAGCACATTGTCTAATAGTTTGAGCGTCACATTGGTAACATTAACACATTTTTGGCTACATTGTCATAAGGCACATGATGTTTTCAGATATTGACGTCTTGTGTACACGTAGTCCTGGTGTGACAACCTTTTATTCCGGGATATTGGATCTAGCTATGCGTAATTTATCTTTTTTTTCTGAATTCATAAAGAATTATGACAGCCCAATCCTCACTGGTCCGAGTTATGGGTCCGATTGACGCTGTTGTACCATGTTCTAATCTTATGTTTAAATTTCTCTCGATTTTCACCGAAAAGCTCATAGGCAGAATGCAGATGCGTATCCATGTAAATGTTCGCGAATTTAACTTTACCATAAGTAAAAATGTAACTGAGCGGAGTGAAATGCCTTTGAGTACATTATACGTGAATCTACATTATGCGTTTATTGCTATCTGTGACAGTACGCAGTGGAAACGCAGTGCTAGCCATTTTTGGAGAGCTGTCGATCCCAGTTAGCCGGCTTTCCAATGTAAACGCCATTGACTATTTTTGCTGTTTCTTTTTGAGTTAGGAAATGGAGCCGTCGCAGCAGGGTGGCCCCGATCCCGCCTCAGAGGAGGTGAACCCCGCCTACCTGCAGCAGCTGCGGGAGTTGGACATACCTGAGGAAGCGGCCAAGCAGGTATGGTTACACTCTCCTCTGGGCCATGAACTTCACCAGGTCGCCAGCATTCCCTCCCTAACACAGGCCTCGCTCCTCATCCACTGCATCATAACGTGTTCAAGCAGGATTCACTGCGCACATTATTTGCATCTGAATTGATTACCAGATTAACAGCATTGGTTCAGAATACAGAATTAATTTCAAATGAGCATCTGATTTTGTCAGCTTGTGTTGTTTAAATGTGGATTAACAACCTGGTTATTTTGCCAGAGGTTCCAGTGGCCTGGCACGTGATAGACTGCTTGTCTATCTGTATTGCAGCTGTTCTCTTGCAGTCTGCACAGTATCCATTCATACCCCTGCATAAATACTAAAGCAATTCAGGTTACCTACCATGCTGAAGCATATGAAGGCATTGTCCTACCTGGGAATAGAACTTGCAACCTTCGTTTACAAGTTCAGTCCCCTAACCATTATACTACACTGTGTTTGGTTCCTGTCAGGCTCTTATACACACCCGGAATGTGTCTGCAGAGGAGGCTGCCATGTACTACTTCAACAAGCTGGAAAACGAGGTTATTATTATTATTATTATTAGTAGTAGTAGTAGTAGTAGTAGAAGTAATAGCAGCAGCAGCAGTAGCTTAGTAGTAATAGTAGTATTGTTTCTATTGTTGTTGTTATATAATAATAATAATTATTATTAGTGGTTGTAGTAGCGGTGATGCTAGTAATGATATTACTAATAGTACTAACTGAAGCAGAAGTAAATTAATCAACTGTCAGATGAGTGACTGATTGGTCAGCTGGCTATTCTCAAGTTGACTTGCAAAGATGACATATTACCCAGTCATAGAGGGTTGATAGGAACAGTAGTAGTCATAGTGGTAGTGCACTATAAATTAACTGATTATTGGATTGAAATGCTCACACCCTAGGTAGTTTCCAAAGCTCATATATTATCCTTTCAAACAAAGATGACACTTGTCTGATGATTTGTGCGGTAAACCTATTTACCACCTTGTTTTCCAGGAGGAAGTTGATGACGATCTCATATTCAAGATGGTGTTTGTGGTGAATATGGATCTGTCCATGGGGGTGGGAAAGGTCAGTGTCTCCACATTAACAAAACCATTTGTTTTAGATTTAGTGTAATATTTTCACAGGTTCCATTATTATTCTGATGAGTAATTGAAAATGTTGGACCTGCTGAGGGACCTTCACAAAGGTGCACACTTGTGGTACAGTAAGAATTGAGGACTGAATCCAGATGCATGTTTGTGTGAGGTTAGAGCAGCTGAATCCAGATGCATGTTTGTGTGAGGTTAGAGCAGCTGAATTCAGATGCACTCTTTTGTGAAATTAGAGCAGGTGAATCCAGATGCATGTTTGTGTGAAGTTAGAGCAGCTGAATTTAGATGGGTTTGCGTGATGCGAGAGCACTTGATTTGCGATGCGCGCTTGTCGTTTGCGAGCAGGTGGCAGCGCAGGTGGCGCATGCCGCTGTGGGGCTGTACCAGGCCTTGCAGGAGAAGAACAGCTGGAGGGAGATGGCATGGAAGTGGGACCGCACTGGGTAAGGACTGCTGGAAAAACTCTGAAGTCCTGCAGAAGATAAAGTAAATGCCCAGCACAAGATGTAGGCTAACACCCTGTGCTACAAGACAGCCACTGGCGTAGTGCGGACTCCACAGCCCCGCCCTAGTCTGATAAAAAAGAAGAAAAAGAAAAAGATATTTTTTAAAAATGTGACTGAACAAGGTGAGATCTGACAGTTGGTGTTGATGCTGATAGACAGCAGAGAGCCCCTATTGGCTACAAGCCGAATAGACCGTACTGAGTAGCCAATACCCTTCATCATCACAGAAACCCCTACCCATCTATCACACTACCATCGAATCACGCCTAATTTAAACCAAATAGATTCTAGAACCTAGGGCTGACCTGTGTGAATAGTATCCCTTTCAAAACATATAGAGACAAAGGCTGTAGCTTTCTCTTGATAACTAGCTAGACCTGCTTTTTAAAATGAGGAGAAAATATCTGAGTGTTGCTCAAAAAAGAACTAAGATTGTTGAGGTACCATGAAACAAAGCTACCAAAAATACCATCACTCACTAAATCAGGTCGTGAGAGAGAGAGTTGTATGTAAGGCTGGCTGCAGGATACATAGAATCTTTTTAAGCATAATAAGAATAACCGCCACTTTAAATGTTGTATTTAAGGCTTTAAATTTAACTCATGATGTGAGCATCACAGAGACTTGGAAAAGGGTTTAATGAAGCGAGACACTTGCATCCTTTACAAATACTAACAATACTAGATTAGTTTATATTCATAATTCAGGTAGAAATGAAGTGCCACAAATGCAGTTATCTTGGTGAAAATGCAAAAATGTTGTTCTCCTTTAGTTTGAAATTTTGAAATTCTGCATGAAGTAGCTGCCTCCCCATGTTTTATTCGAAACAGCGTGAGTCCACATTAGTTGTTTATTTCTGCAAGCAACACACTATACTTTGCTTTGATTACTTTTTCTTTTTAACGTGACATATAACCAACTGTCATTTCACTGTGTGCGCTGCCAAGTCCTCCCTCTGCTCCGATGTTGCGTGGTTGGGATCCTTTTTTTAAAAGCTGCTGGTAAATTTAAGGAGTCACAGGTTGCATTCTTTTGTGCTTGTGTTTGTTTGGACATGTGTATTTTTGGGATTTTTATTATTGTTTGGCAGTCTGGGATAAAATGAAAGCTACACTATGCAAAATGCTGCTAGCTCTCGCCCTCCCCTCCCTGTGCCCAAGAGCTGTCGCTTGTGAAAATTTGCCAGTTGTGTTTTATTTCACTCTTCAGTGAGCAGCGTTTTCACTGCTGTATTGGCATACCTATTGTTGGCTTTATCTTGTTGCTATGACAGAATACAAATTTTTGGTGTTGAAAGAATATTTTTATGAACTCCCAGATGGATGTTATTGTCCAATGTGCCACGCTAGTTCCACATGAAACTGGGCAGGGGGTGCTTGTTGAATGGATTAACTACTGGACAATGGTGGCACTTAGAAACTCCATATTTGGCATAGTTGTCATGTACTCATAAAGCTAGAACACAGAGTTTGTTGTTTCCACTCATAGTTTGGTTGCAGGAGCACTGAATGTCTGATTTAAGCAATCTCAGGACAGCAGCGTCCTGGCCACTAGGCGGCTTGCGCAAAGGGTTAAATCACCAGACATAGTTAAAGTTTTCCAGACGTTGCCACGGCATTTAACCCCTTAAGTCACGGAGTGGGCTTATTTACATTCATTCCGTTTTTTACGGTGAAATTTTCAGTCAACCTAGACACACAATACATAGTTTTAAAACTCATGATTCTATCTCTATAAACTTGTTACAATGGCAGTTTCTGAGGAACAACAGTTCCTTATTTTATAACGTGGGAGTGAAAAGTGGCTTGGGAAATCCGCACCTATGGGGGGCCAGAGAAACTGCATTATGCCAGTGAACACACCTCTCCTTTCCCCACAAAGAGCCAGTGTCATGTAGAGATCTGACCCCACAGAAAAGGGATCAGATGTCACTTCCGACCTGTATTAAAGTTATTTGTTGTAAATTTGTTTTATGTTTAGATATGCAATGAAAATGTAATTTTATCAGTAATTTGTATGTTTCCCCGAATAAGAATACATAAATAATTGTAGGTTATGAAATTGCATAAATACTTGTTGGGGTCACTTCTCTGTGTGACACCGGCTTCCTGTCTCTGCAGGGCACAGAAAGTGGTGATGCAGGGCACTAATATGCCACACCTGCTGGAGCTGCAGGCCTTGGCCATGAGTCTCAGCCTCCCCACTTACTTGGTGCAGGACGCTGGGCAGACTCAGGTGGGCACCTCTCTCTTCAGCACGGTACCAATTTACTGCTGTTTTGCCAGTTTTTACCTTTCATGTTAGACGTTTAGTCAACCTTCTACAATAGCAGTGCCCCATCAAGATGTGAACCTGCAACCTCTGTTACAAACTGTTCCCTAAACACTATATTGTAGTGCCGCTCAGTTCTGTACTGTACAGTTCTCTGTACCAAAGCTGATGTTCCTCTCGAATTTGGTGATTCACATGATTAGTCCTATAGGTTTATTTATTCTGGGAAATCTGTCTGTAGAGGAGTTACAAGAAAGCAGGTTATCAGTGTCTAAATGTTTTGACAGTTTAAAAAGGGTTAAAGATATGTATACTTAATTTGCTACAGTTTGTGCCTCAGTTGCTGTGCAGCCAATGGTTGTGATATAGGCGTTAATGGCAATAAACTTCCTCTATGTGTAAATAATTTTGGAAACCCTTGGGTAGGTGGAGCCTGGGTCTCGCACTGTCCTGGCCCTGATTGGAGAAGAGGAACTGGTCAGCAATGTGACCGGGAGCCTGAAACTTCTCTGAGGACCGGGGACGCGCCACACAGTGCACCGAGGCGAACAGCAGGGGGCAGCATCGGCTTTCAGCGGGAGGGTCCGGGCACGCCAGCATCGCAAAAAAAAAAAAAAAAAAGCGGGAAAAAAACAGCATAAAAAAATCACAGCCATCTTCTCAATTATGTTCCATTACCACCACAGACCTGCAGGGGGGGTGATAGGAGAGGCTCCTGAAGAAAAAAAAACAGTTCAAAAGACAAGTGAACTTAAATGGGAACTGTTCTAAATAGTTGCAGGAAGGTAATCAGGAGTCAAAATTAGCTTAATTTATATAGAATTTGATGAAAACTATAAACTCTATCATCCACACGTCATTTATTTAAAATATTATATCCTGCCGAAAAATTCTGCGGGAAACTATAGCTCAGTTTATGGCTCATTTTTAATCTAAAGTAGTAAAGGTCAGTCCAAGTTTATTCAGAACTGTCTTGTGCATACCCCTTAAAAAATAAGGACCTTAGGTTTTAATAGAATAAGTAAATAGGCCCATGTTACCTGTTGTATTGGTGTACAGATTGGGTAGATGTTGCTGTTTTTAATCCTAGGGGAGTGCTAGCAGTGAGTTATAACGGTATATGTTCATGTAGAATGGCTATCATAAGTTATGCGTTTTCTCCGCGGTGCCATTTCCGATGATCCCTTCGGCTTTTGTTTAATCTTTGGGAATGGGGAAATGTGATTCAGTGTGATTGACTTCCGCTCCTTTTTTAAATGTAATTCCCGGGGCCATAGAATGGCTTGGGGTGTAATTTTTGGGCCGCTCTGCAGTCGTCACTTAACGTCTTCCCCGTCGCGTTGCCCCCCACCCCCCTCCCTTTTGTCCCTGTCTTTTTGACGGACGCTCCCTGAAGGGCGTACGGGGGGGCATTTTCGTCCACCCCAACAAAACTTTGCGAGAGCGGGAAAGGGCGCGCTCTTAATTTGTAATATAATTGGCGGGAGGCGGAACATGATTTGCATCGAACGCTCTTAAGTCATTCCAGATGTAAAGTGTTTAAACACACAGAGGACTGCGCATGATCCCGCATGGTGTGTATACACATGCAAACACAGAAACACATGCACACACACACACACACTCCCTCTCCCGTCTCTGTATTTCCCTTGGTTATATCGGTGGTAGGAAGCTCTGTTCCTGCAATGCCATAATCCTGCAGGTTTTCCTGTCCGTGCATGACAGCAAAATAACAAAATAAGTGCTCCAGTTAACAGGGTTTTTATTGAAACTTCTTAAATTCCTGTCTTGGAAAAGACATTATATCGTTTGTGCGGTGTCTTGAAAAATTGGCTACGTTCATGATTTTTACTTTTTGTTCTTTTGCAACTATCAACTATATGCATGCATTTCTCACTAACTTGCTAGCTTGAATTGTTTAATACCAGGATTAGCAATGTTAGTGGGACTTGGCTTGTAGCTCATCGGCTTGTATACAGCCAGATGGCCTTATAGTCTGGAATTTGCTGCCAAGAAGACATGCAACACACGAACATAATATATTTGCAAATTGGCACCTGCATGTTTACTGTAGTTACATGTTCAGAATTACCTGGCTTTCTGGCTAATTCACTAGCAACACAAAAAATAATCATTTAAAAAAATCTTGAGCTTTAAAATGAATCTGATTATGGGAACCTTGAATCTAGAAATATGGGCTGAATTGGAACAAAAACCTGCAGTTTTTTTTTTGTCTTTGCAGGACAGTACACCGGCCCCTATTGAGAGAGGGAGTTCAACCCACATTGAACTGACAGTACTGACGACGCATTACCTGCGCTTTATTCCAATAACAAACACAGAACAATGCAATGCTTATGTACAAAAAAACAAGGTCATGCTGAAAATGTGTGTTTTTTTGTGCTTTCCTCGTTTGGTAACCTTGGTGAAGGTGATTTCCGTTTTTGCAGTAATGTTATCCTCTTACATAATGTGCCATTTTGACATGTGGAACACTGACAAAGGAACTATGAACTGCACCAAAAAAAAGTATTTTCCAAAAAATGTGTAGCCTAAGTTATTGAAAGGATTTCCAGTGTATAGAGAGGGCAATATGTTATGTGAATATATTATGTAAAATATATAGTATTTAAACAAAATTTTCTGTTGGTAAATGTTCTTCATCTATAAATGTTAGGCTTCAAGCCTTTTCAAGTACTTAATACTCATTCCGCTGCTACATTTGAGTTAACTGTGCTTGCTAATAGCAATTTTAAAATGTTTTAAACTGTGGGGAATATTAAAATAATCCATAAGTAAGCTGAGTTTGAGTCTGGAGTGTTTTTTAAACACCTCGTCTTATTTCATGACAGCTATTCTCGAAACCAGACAATTCATAACTGACGTTCCAATTTTCACAGTGGATTGAAATATGATGGTCTAAAAGACAACTAGATATTAAACCAGCATTTTTTTAAGAGGAGGAATGTTTTCTCATATGTAGTGACTTGAAATATTATCTAATGCATCTAATGTTCTTTCTGTCATGTTGGCATTTATGCATTTTATTACCTGAACCAAAAGCACTGAACCTGAATGGGTAAGATTAATAATGATACACCTGCATGCTACTTGTGCTTGCAGCTATTATGAAGCTCTGTGCTGCATTACTCTTTCATTTAGTCCCAAATGCAGAATGTCGTTTTCTGGATCAAAATAATCTGGAATGACAAAAAAAAAAAAGAATTGCCTGCAGCCTTTAGTGGGTTGCTGTCCACTATTTGTACCTCAGTTTCTGTAGCATCATTGATTGCTAAGGACCTGGTGCTAGCCATTCCTGATAGCTAATGCAGGTTCTCAATCGAACCTTCTTCAGTGAATATCCAGCTGTTAAAATGGATCATAAGTTAAAAGAATTTAAAAGCGAAGTCCTTTAGTTCAAGAGTTTAAGCAACATTGAAGTTGACTCTGGTAAATGTTCAGTTTATATGTGCACCATAGTAGGAGTGTTACCTGACTGGATAGAAAACAGCCTGGAACACTAACTGGAGCCACTATACATTGAGCGTCAGGGCAAAATGAGAGTCAAGGTTGAATAGAACGAGTCAATTGTCAAACACAAAATCCAATCCGCAATCAAACCAGAAGAGTTAGACGAGAATTGGAATCGAATGGAATGAGTCAATGTTCAAACACAAAATCCAATCGGCAATCAAACCAGAAGGGCTAGACGAGAATCAAAATTAAATGGAACGAGTCAATTTTCAAGCACAAAATCTAATTGGCAAACAAGCCAGAAGAGTTAGATGAGAATTGTAATTGAACAAAATAAGGTCAAACTAAGTAATCGCTATCCACAAGTTCCGAGCACAATTTCGAAGAGCTAGTCTCCCCTGAGGTGTGTCCCATTACTTTTTACTCCTCCCCTCCCTTCCATTGCTTCCCAATTATCGCTCGTCTCCTACCCAGAAGTTATGTGGAGGAAAGGAGGGAAGGAAAGTTTGAAGCCGCTTCGCCAATACAGTCCTGTGTGCTTCGCTCGTCTCCTCCAATGTTGGGACACTGGAAGGAGGGAGGACACAAAGATTGGTTTCTGGGGCACGGAGGAGATGAGATGGTAGTGGAGGCGTGATTGAAAAAACGTTGGACCTGCATATCCTGCGTCAATCTGTTTCTGGTTAAGATGTCATATGGACGTATCGAAAACTTTATTGGATACAAGGCTAAGCATGTGTAACTGTGCTTATTCACATACTGTAGGATCTGCATTGGACTTTATTACCTTTTAGCATCCTGCTTGCTAAAGCACTGCAAGTTAAGTTGCTAAGGCAAGTGAACATTTCAGTTGCTACTTGCTTAGCTATCAAGCTACGCAGATACCGAGCAACTCCAGGTTCGATCTGCGCCAATCGTGGCCCAGCAGTGCTGACTTTTTTTAACTACAAAGTGACATTTCCACACTATGAATTGAACCAAATTTAACGTGGCTTTATCATCTGGCTAGTTTGAGACAGAAACGGCCGATTTTATGACGAACCAGAAGAACGAGACACGCATCAAAATAATTGTAAACATTGGGATGGCAGGTATGCCATCCCGCCAAGTTACGGCTTGGTAGGGTGAAACTTACGACAGAGGTCATAATGATACATGTGCATGCATACCCATGACTATACCCTCGACTGGTGAAACAGCAGCACCCATGGGCTTTTTAGGATGCTCTTTCATAAATAAGAACGCATTCATTTCCGTTCCAGCACAATCTATGAGTGAATGGTGTATATAGCTAGTTAACTAACTGAACCAGGGTACTTGGTGAAAAAAAACTGCATACATACCCACCCTTCCAGGAAGAGAAATGGACACCCATATATTACTAGCCAGCATTCTTACATGAAGCGGACAAAGCCGTAGCCATGATGGGAGCATTTGTGGCATCCCCTTCTGAAGCTGCAACTGACCTTTATGAGGGTGTCCTTGTGCCTGCATTAGCCTGCCGGGTCATGATACGCTATCCCTGCAGTGCTGTAGGCTGTCTCATTTAGTCAGCAGCAACCAGCCGAACTGAGGAAATTCTGCCTTATTTATTCTGTGTAATTCTCCTGATGACCAGTATCCTGCATGTCAGCATAGAAATGGAAAGATGAGCCACAGGGTCTGCAGGTTTTTATTGTTACTCAACATTTGATTGATCAATTAAAGCAGTTGATTAGACAGGTTACACTTACTTCACCTGGATTCATGGGTGTGGTATCATTGCTGATTTTAAAGTGAACTCAAAAATAAGCAGTTGAGGACACCATTCTGAAATGAACACCACCATTTCTCATTGGGGCATTCCATGTGAAATCAATCTTGGGTGTTGGGTCACAGGTTAATTCATATGAACACATCTGATCTTCAGGCTGGAATGCCATGTAATTTCTGAGATACTGCCAGAATGTTACAAGTCCTAAATCCAAGGTGGGTTGTCCCTTTGAACAAAATATTTAATCTGGATTTGTTTCGTCTCAACATTCAACAGTGAAATTAGATTGCTAAATGTAACCGATGTTTGCAAAATAATTAGAATATGTTCTGTCTGACTGATGACCTTATCCAAGTACTCTAGAATGGACAAGTGAAGAAACTGTAATAAATTCCCCATATAAAGAAATAAATAAAATTAAACTCTATGAGCATTAGTTCTCTCTTGTTGCATTGATTGTTTGCTTTTGTATATTTGCACATAATAACTTGCTGCTGACAGACAGGGTGTGTGAAAATTACTGTGCATTATCGCACGGATCCACCTGGGAGGCTGACGCCATGTTTAGACCCACAGTTTAGCGGAAAGGCTGTTTTCCCGCTGCAGAGGAGGCATGTCGCACTCTTGGCGCTGAGTCATGTGCCCGGGTCCTGCCCAGTCAAGCTAAAACCTAAAACACTCCAAAACTGTTTTTGTTTTTGGTAAACACGAATGTGAGAGGGAAAAAAAATGCGCTCGGCTGAGAAGGCCCTCGGCTTCTTTAAAGAGAAAGGCTGTTTAATGGTATGGCCTGGTGCTGATTTTTACTGTGGATACAGCCAGGCAGCCTCAGGACACCTTTGAGTCTGGCTCTGACCAAAAGTGACTGTTCCTGACAGAAAAGGGGGGTTCACACTGAATCTTTATTTTCTACAGACAGGCTGCACTGTACATGATGTAAGCAGTCCAGCGAGTGGTGTGGTACCATCGTTGGTTCTGTATTTGCATAGAATGTATGTCCGTCTGTCTTTGTTCTATGCAGATGTAGGTTTCTCACATAGGCTTCTTCTGTCACTTGTTCTCATTTGATGAAACAACCAATTGACCTGTACAGTTATTGAGCCAGAGGACCGCGTGGCTGACACCACTGGCACAGGCAGATCGCTGGCACTGTTTGCCCCTGAAGGGGGTGCTGTTACCTGTGGAGGCAGAGAATAGCCAGCTCAACAAGACCTGGGTGAGACTGAGGTCTCCACCTAGAAGACTCCATGCCCACACATCTCCTCCAAATCCCCCCTCTCGGTTTGATTGTGCACCATGGTGGGAATCACTGGACCAAGCACTAGTGGCATTAGCAGGATTATCTCACATCCAGTGACAGATTATAATCTAGTAATGGCAGACAGGTCAAAGCTATGCTGGAAAGTGATGCATATGTCAGTAATTCTATCCATTTCAGTGTAGCACAGGCTGAGTTTGGCTTGGATCAGCTCAGGACTGAGTGTCTCAATCTGTGGGATCCTGCAGAGGAAGGAAAGCAGAACCTCAGACATGGAGAATTGAGGTTGACTGAATCCCCAGACATGGAGAATCAGGGATAACTGGAACCCCCAACATGGAGAATCAGGGATGACTGGAACTCCAGACATAGCGAATCACGGGTGACTGGAACCCCAGTGTGGAATGAGAGCCTCTGCCCGACTTTTTGCGGCCCATTTAGTTGAATTTTTTCTTTTCCTCCCACGTCATTGGCTTTTCACAAGGGCGAATCGTGAAACCAGAATGCTAGCATTTTATTCGGCCAGTACCGCAGTTGACGAACAACCTGCACGTATTACGCCCGCAAGGGAACGAGGGATTCCCACAATTTTGGCCCTGCTCCTCCCCAAAACTTGGCCAGCTGGCACCCCTGCCACATTCATCATCGACACCGGGAACAGCAGCACCTACGTGCTTTTTTTGGATGCTTTTCAGGCAGTGTAGTTCCCTGCTTTTTTAATGACAATGAGCAGATTTGCTTCTCTTCCGGCACAAAAATGAAATTGCCTTGGGAGGAATGTGAATAATCTGTTCATGTAAACAGGTGCTAATGCAGGGCATGGGGTGGGGGGGGGGGGGGGGGGGGGGGTATGACTGTGCAAGAGCGAGCTGCCACTATTACAAATGAAATAGTTTCAGTACAACAACAGCTATAGTATTAGTAATAAAAAATAATAATAATATAAATAAAATAATAATGTTGTTTTAAATTATGTGTTCAGGCTCTGATGGCCTTTTCAGGGTTATCACACCCTGAAAACTGTGCTGTACAATAATTTGTATATTTGTCTATAAATTGCATTATCTATTCCCGATTATATATTTAATTTCAATATACTGAAACATTTTCTTTTTCTGTGAGGATTCTTCTGGATCTCTTTGTTAAATGCATCAATTTGTACTTTCTGAATCTTGAATTATAGTACAAATATATTTATCTGTAACATTATCTGCAACATTAATAAAATTAAGAGACAAACTGAAATAAAACACAGTGGTCTTCCTTCAAGTCAGACTTGTTTTATTCAAACTTTCCAATGAACTTTCATCAGACATGTCATTTTGGCTTCATGAGGTTGAACCACTTTCTCACAGTTTACCGGGGTACACGGACGGGGCTGCTCAGAGCATGATTGGTCTGATCACCGCCCCAATTTGAACTCCTCATGAAACGACACCCCTAATACATAGTGTGTCAGACTCACCACACAATTCTTAAATGCTACAGTATTTACTCTGTCAAACATCTTAGTATCAAGCTTCCATTTCACATTACCAAGGTTTAAAGACTTAGAAATAATATACAGTTTAAATAAGCGAATGTCAAGTAAAAACTGCAGAATCCTGCAAGAAAGATGTTGTTATTCACCAGTATTGGCATAAAATAGTTTTCACCTGTTTTAATGACTTGAGTCAATTGTGCACAGATGTTTTGCCTTTAGCCACCATGTGTGGTCTGGAGAATGCATGTTCTTCACACCTTTATTTGATAAAAAATAAAAATAAATAAACAACAGCGAACATGTGAGAAGTGATAGCAGTCATCATGTCTTGCTTCCGAAAGACAATCTCTCATAAATATCTCCATTTCATAACACCAAAAGACAGCACAGCATCTCCTCAAAGTAAATAACATTTACTCAAAGCAAAAATTAAAATATATTTATATATATATATTACTCAATTCATGTTATACATAGTCAATAATACATAAATGAAAAATAATTTCCACAGTTTTTGTATCTCATTTTGGCAAAGTCCTTTTTTTAAAAAACTGATTACAATTCTGGAAAAATATTAGAACAAAAACAAATGAAGATATGGATGTTCACATTGTTAATGAAGAAATATCTCAGGCTCTCTCATACATGCACATATCTTATGTGTGTGCTTGTTTGTTTAAGATCTCTAATTCAGCTCTTCAATGCTGCTGAGATTCCTTCAAAGTTATTTATGATGGATGTTGATGGATATTTCCAAGAGACACATTGGACATAAAATATGTATTATAATGTCCTATTTACAGTTGTCAAACATTTATTGGCATTATTGTTAACATCATATTTTGGCACATCTGATTGACTGTGTTTGTCTTACAGTGTGGACAGGTTGCCTGAAGGGCAGTTTTTTAAAATGTATATATTTCTTTATTTATAGTGTGAACCACAAGTAAATTCTTCAATTGCACAACTCCCACATAACTTCTAAGTATCATTCCTACGTACTCCAGCACATAACCACAGCTCTCTTTGCGGTCCTTTTGACCATCTAATAGTTTATTGGCTTACACAGGTTACACCAGGTTACACCCCCCCCCCCCCCCCCCTCCACACACACACACTAATCCATCTAGACACTGAAACTGGACCACTGTTTATCTGAAACCATTACGTATCTGCCAAAACTACATGGTCCTACAGCTTGATTAGCTAAAATCCATTTTCTCACTCGGGCAAGAATTCTCATTGCAAATGAATCACAGGTGAACTTTTCATTGGAGAATGCGAGACAGTATTTGTGACCCATGCGTTTCATTGATGTAGCTTCTACGTGCATGGCTGAAATGGTCCTTACTGTGAACACTTTGGACCATTGCTGTATTTCTTCCTTCTATAAATCTGTCGAAATATCACATCCCCTTTATCATTCAAACTGTTTCCAGCCCCCTGGGGGAAAGATCCTGAGGCACCTTGTGCTGCTTAAGTCATTGTTAAATCAGTACTATACATGTTAGCAAAATACCATAGAACTACAGCCCCATGCCACTGACTATTAAGGGGGCAGCAGAGATACTTAGGCACATATTGTCCCAAAATGAGTGATAACATTAAGATATAAGATATTTGAGTGTGAAAACTTACATTTCTCAATAAATGCCAATATATTAATAAAGTCAATTAATCAGTGGCACCTCCAATATGCATAAAATGTACCTTCTAGAATAAGATTTAAGATAAAATAATTCATTTATCTAGTATATTCAACAGAATGTTATGCTGAAATTGCTTTTATGAACATTTCATTTTATTACTGTCAAATCAGAATACTGTTTTTAATACCAATACTGTTTTAACCAAAAAAAAAAAAAAAAACGATTTTGATTATATTTACTGTAAACATTTTGTAAACATTGTATCAAATGGGATGCATATATTTGCACTGCTGTGGTGCTTTGAAACTAGTAGTCATTATAGCTAAAGATGTTTCAATTTTTCTATTAGTTTTAAACATTGAATTGTGACACATTACTCATATTGACTGAAACAACCCAGGGTCATCTTCAAGTTTGTAATAGAGGTATTCTCATCTGCTATGGTATTTCCACACCTCGAGTCTCCTTACCATTTTCGCTCTGGATTTTTTTCAAAGTCTGTGAAAGTGTACTTGGCACTCTCTTGACAAAATGTTGCTGTATTTTTATTGGTTCGAGGAAACTTGTGCTGCTGTCGAACATTTTCCTGTCAGATCCGTTTATTTCATCACCTCACTGCTGCCAAAGAGACGAGGAGGGCTGTCTTGCTTGATTTCTCTCAGGGAATGATTTCTCGCTTTAGCTCAGTCGTAATGAGTCTGCCCACTGTACTGATAGAAGGAACAAGGTGCTTTTTGAAAGTCCCTTTATCAGCGATGACACAGGCATGCCACTGACAATACTCTTAACATTTATATTCATTGTGTTTGTATATTCCTGAAGTAATGTAAGAAACCGTAAGGATCAAAATGGGACGTTTAACTCCTTGCATTATAGTGATGTTCCATTCGGCTTTGAAAGGCTGCTACGGTCTCGAAATCCACCCGCAAATCTGGGCGAGATTCCCGAAAAAACTTTCAGATTAGCTCAGAGAAGCAGGAGTGGAAGAGTGCAAAGGAATATGTATTCTGTGCTCATGAAAAAGTATCTTTAATGTCCCTTAACCTCGTACGCCATGGTTTGCAGGCTGGAAATGCTCTTCAGGGTTCATGTAAAATGAGCCGTTAGTATTTCTTACTTTTTTCTTATTTGTTTACAGTGCAACTTCCTGAGAGATTGCTCTGATCTACAAATACATATTAAAACTATGAGACTCAGTCTATTGAGTTGTACTAACAAAACTTAGAACACAAAGGCTCAGTCATCCAGGAGATGCTATTATAGCATAACAAACTGGATTCTTGTGACATTGTCTGTCTATACGGCTCATCTAAAAGTTGAAAATGTATTATCACAGAATCCAGATACAGATAATTTAAGACACAGGCAAACAGATTTGCTTCTTTATTATTTAAAGAAATGTTTAATTGCATCGGTTAATAAAAATTAATCTGTGTGTTCTGAACGCAGTTGGCAACCTTATTCTACTACTACAGTACTTATCTCTCTAGACTACTAGAAAACTGTTCTCAGAGTTATTTTTTTAATTTAAAATTTTTTGGTTTCATGTTCTTCTATGTGGGTCTTAAATTTGAGCTTACAAGAAGTCCCACGGCAGGATTCCTGCGGCCCCTCATGCATTTCTGTGGTGCTGCGGAGACACGTTGGGAGACCTGCATAACGTTGGGACGTGAAAGCCAGACATGGGGGGAAAGCGCGAAAGCCAGTCGGGACAGCACAGTGTGTGTTGGTCGCTGTAACTGTGTCAGGTGGAAGGTGGGAGGATGTCCATGCACACAGAAAAAAATACCCCCCCCTCCACCACCACCACCCCCGACGGAATTTGGAGCATGGAGAGCTTTCCTCTCAGGCAAACATCAAATAGGTTTGCACCAGTCAGAAATCACCATTGGCTGGCAAGCATTGCCCCACCACCTGCCCTCACATTTGGGTAATAACCACATTAAACAGAAGAAACCATTGCTGACTGAAACAAAACCATGAACTGAAAGCAAAGGATGTCTCAAAAGGAAATCCGCCAGGCTACATTAGTCCTAAATCGGGGTTCAGGGGGATGGCTTGATTCGCCGACATGTCTTTTCCAGTGCGGTACCCTTCGGTAGTGCAAGACCTTCCTTTGGAACTGGAGGTCAAGGGTCAGATGGAGATTAGGTCCGGAAAAGAAATCACTGGTTCTCAGTGCATTTCCTAAATCTGTACTTGGAACCCCCAATGGAGACCAGATCACATGATGTAAAGCATTGAAGTAGGCTTTCTAAAGGATTGTTTTAGGGTGCAGAAAATGCATACACTTCTTACCCTGTTTTTCTTGTGTTTTCTTTTGTGTTCTTCAGAAAGGTGTCAGTTACAGTATTTGCAGCTGACAAGCATTGATCTTAGTTCTTAGAGAGCAGGCTTTCCGTCAGGCAGCAGTCTTCTTTGAAGCATAATCTCCTAAACTACATGGTGCGCTGTTTAAATTTTTTGTTCTAAATTAGCACCAGTGTGCCTGCAGTTAGTTGGCAACGATAGCTTTTCTCCAACAAAGTCCCTTTTTAAAAATCTGAAAACAAAAAAATCTGCAAGTTAAGTAACGGACAAGTAAGAATGACAGAACACTGCTGCAGCGAAGAAGTAATCAGCGTCATTGATAGTCATAGAAATAGCATTTAAGTCCTGTACTGTGTTTCCAAGGGTCTACTCAAGGGGATTATTTTTCTGAAGCTGTTGTGGTTTGTTTATTTGCTTTATCTATTTCTTTTCACACCTTTCTGTATTTAATAATTTTGTACTTGGTTTGTTTTTTAAACCAGGATGTCACAAACAATTGTCTTCTGGGTTCACAAGCAAAAGTTGTCTGGTGTTTGACCTGAGGACCAGATGGGGGGTGGGGGGTTGGAAGCCCAGGGGACAGGGAGGCGGTGGCGGAGAGAGGGGTCTGATCAGCGGTACTGACGGACTCTGAAATTCGGGTCTCTGCTTCCTCGTACTTCAATCTGAAAAAGCAAACAGCATACAGAGGAGGAGTGAGTCAGTGTTCTTTCCAATCGCTTATTTTTACCTCCTTGCATCCTTTCCTCACATCCTTTCCTAGCTTCCTTAGTTCCACCCAATGAGGATGCCAGGAAAGGCCACAATGCAGTGCAAAAGCCACATGGTACAGGTGCTGTTTAACCCCTCCCATGACCCCTAAAAATATTAAACGGCAAGCAAAATAAATACTGAAGTAGGCCACATCGACTACACACAAGCATTTGGCATTTGTGCAGTCCAGGAATGTGAGAGAGTATGTTCCTGCACGACAGTAGAATGGCTGGCAACAGGAAAATAAAATGACTTGCAAATTTATTTGCTGTGGAGCATAACGATATTTTAGCATCCTTTCTTCCCACCTGAAAACCAACACATTCTAGCTGCATTGCAAATTACACTTGCATTCACATTTAGGCACTTAGCAGACGCTCTTAGCAGAGCTCTTACCTTAGTGTGCACCCAAACTGGTTTGGGCAACAAATAACTGACGTCAAGGGTCATAACCGATAGTTGCTGTTAGTACAAAACTACTTTACTTGTAGGTTTATGTTTTTAATATCTTTTATTAAACATTATTAAACACCTACAAAAAAAGTTAAACATGATAGTAAGTGTAAAAGGGAGACCGAGAATGCAATGCTTCAAGAAGCAAATGGGTTTAATACAGTATAGTTTTAGATGTAGTATGGGTGGGGTCAGTAAAGTTTAAAAAAAATTTGGGTTCAGTATTAGCTCAATTTAAATATATCCATATCGCACTTATACAATACTTTGCAATTTTGCAGGTGGCTCTGCAGTGCCCCCTGGGGTATCAGTTGCATGGGTGGCATGCATAATAATTTGGCAGCCATACCAGACATGCCTGCCGAATTTCATCTGAGTTTTTGAGGATGGGAAAAGGATGTAAATGTAGTGAGAGCCAGAAGAAGAAGAAGAAGAATTCTAGCAAGAACAACAGGGGTCCTACGCACACTTGGTGCTTAGCCCCCTAATAAACAGCCCTTTGCAAAATACATTAAGCGTTGCAGTAAGTGGAAAAAAAGGTGGGCGAAACGAGTGGATTTGAACAGAAAGCTAATAAACACACTGCCATTTTTATTAACTGGAGGCTCAGGCCCTTTATGGATTTTGGCAGGAAGAGGAGCCAGTAATTAAGCTAGTTTATGAGCCGGGCAGGAGGTAGGGTGTGCCCTGTCTGTCCGTGATTGAGTGCGGAGTCGAGCTGCCGCTCTTGTAGCCTTACATAACCGAGGCAGAGCTAGAGCTGCCGCTGTGAGCCGTAGGGGGAGAAAAGCTTATTTTAAGGCCTGTGTAACCAGGTTACATATTGCGGGCACCAAAAAGTAAAAAGAGAATAAGGCAAAGTAACGACGCTGCACGGATAGTAATTACTACCCAATGAAACCGCACTGGGATACATCAAAGGGCAAGAAATGTGTTTGAGCAACGTACTGGGCATTGTGCAGCCTCAGATGTGAAGTTACGCCACAGTGATTATGTTTAATTATTCATTCTCTGCAGGCCTCAATGTGTGCATGTTTAATTAATGAATCCTGTAAGCTCTGCAGCTGCAACAATAGTGTTGGGAACCGGAACGTAGCGTGGGGTTTATTTTGGGCTGAAACAAAAGGAGCCTTTTCTTAAAACCTCTCCGTCGCTTTTGTTCAAGTACTGTAACGAATGTTTACTTGAAGTCAGCGCAATGTCTTTTCTGATATTTTCCTACGTTGGGGCAGGTAGAAGAAAATAAATGCACAGACAAAATGCAGTCATGGGATTCGCTGCTGCGGCCCCTTCTCCTTGACCGCGAAAACAGATCTCAGCTATGGCTTCTGCACTGTCTGTGAGCGAGGATCATCCTTCACAGATCGTCACTGAATTTTGATATGTAACAGTTTGTTAAAATGGATTCTGCTCTGGGGCAGCTGTAACGCAGTGTGGAACGCTTGACCCATTTGCTCACATGAACCACAGACAAATTTGCGCAATTAACCCAAAGTGAACAGTCGAACCGTCAGTAATAGTGAATCTACTGCGATCCACGCATTTTCTGAACTGCTTAGTCCTGGTCAGGGTCACAGAGGGGGCAAAGGGGGTGGGGGGTGGGGTGGGGGTGGGGGGTGGAACCTATCCCAGCATGCAGTGGGCAAGAGGCAGGAATACACCCTGGACAAGTTGCCAATGCATCACAGGGTGGGCCCACACACCATTTACTCACACATTCATACATATGGGCCATTCTGAGTCTCCAGTTAGCCAGTTAGCATATCTGTGGATTGTGGGAGAAAATCAGAGTACCCAATAGAAATCTACGTGGACAAGGAGAGGACATGGTAACTCCACAGAGAAAGGTACTTGGTCAATTCAATTCATGAAGGCTGCTGAATTACAATGTATGGCAATGGTAGCAATTATGGTAGTAGGGGAAATTATGATTGACAAGTGTCATAAAAGCATCAAGGGTTACTATGTGTAGAGGGTATGGACTATTCGTCTTGCACTTAATTTCTCACCCTACAGGCCACACACAGTACTACAGGAGAGCTAGTGACTATTTTACAAACTACAGGCCACAAACAGTACTACAGGGGTTCCAATTACTATTTCAGTAATAGTAAGAGTAGTACACTCTCACTCCCACTGCCCTATCATTAGCTTCAAGTCACTTTTTCCCACAATGCTGTTTTCTGAAAAAATTGTGTAGTTTGTGATTATGTGCAAAATTTCCCCTGAAGTCTATGAATGTTCTGTGGAAGGGGTAGTTGGTGATTCAGAGGAAGAAGCTGAGGTTTTGGGTGGGGAGGGGGGTTGTTGGTGGGTGCAATTACCGTAGGCAGGGTGTATCTGTGTGCCAAGGGGAAAGTAATTAATTTGGAAGGGGTGTCGTTCTGTAGTCAGCGGGGTGGGGCGGGGTGGGGCGGGGCGGGGCGGGGGATCTTTATTGTGCCATTGAGGATGCAATAAAAAATCTGAAGAATTTGCCTGTCTGTGGGGGCTCATGCACCAATGAGCTCCATACACGGATGGATTGCCTGACGCTTCAGAAAGCAGTTTCCTAATACAGCAACAACTATGAGCAAGTGAGGGCTTGTGGGGACCTAGTCCTTACAAGACCAGAACACACAAACAAATATTCACCTTCAAAACTCACTCAGTTTTTTTCTGCTGAGTGATACCAATAAATAAAAATATTCATAAAGCCTTAGATATGACTGAGAGCAAGAGAGAAAACAAACATAACCTTGTAAGATAGTAGCTAGTAACTGTCCATTTGGTTTTTCTTTGTAAATCTAAACTATTTTTATTCCTGCAGCTAAACTGATCTGTGGGTCCCTGCTGACTAAGATGTGTTGACTTTGCAACTGTAAACAGCAGAGATATCTCTTGCACAGCAGAGCAACCCAAGTACACCATCTGCTGTCATCGTCTGTTAGTTCGGACCGAACACATACCATATGGAATTTACAGTCCCGTTGTATAATACGAAAACCTTCTTCATCATCATCAACAATAACAACATTGAATAATACTAACAGTTACTACTAATAATATATTCATCATCAACAACTAATAATAAAATAGCAGTTGTTTGCTTTTTTGGAATTTATTTATGAAGATGCATTTTTAAAAGGGAACAAAATCCTGAAAAAATGGTTTCAAACTCTAACTGTAACAGTAGGAACCGTGGCCAGGGAGTAGAATGGACTGCTTCTATACTGATGACAACACAATGGAGACAGTAGTCAGGGAATAGAATAGAATACCTCTTGACTGATGACAGCACAGTCGAGACAGTAGTCAGGGACTGGAATGGAATACCTCTTGGGCTTTCATGTTTCAGTCACATTATGAGGTTCTAGGGTTCCAAAATTAAGAGCAGCAACAACATGGACTGTGACAACAAGTGTTATGTAACAACTGGGAAAGGATTATCAGATGCTAACTCTAACTAGCACAACCGGATGAGTCATCCTGTAAGATCCTGTACAGTTAATAAATATGCAGCTCTGAAATAAACAGATACGTTCATGAAGCCAAAAAAAAACAACAATGCTGGGATCTCTCAGAGAGGAAGGCATGTATCAGCATATTAATAATTGGCTAATATAGCAATACTCCTGCCAGAGCAGGTGTCAAATTTGGCAAGGAAGATGGGCGACAGAGCCAGAGAAGAGGTCTCCGCATTCCTGCGCGGAACATGCAGCGAAGCGTCGAGACGCCATCTGGAACATTCCCTTTGCCTGTCTCGTTTGCGTCAGGAGGCTCGCCCAGGAACCGACGCTCCTCTCTACGGGCGGCCCAGAATCCTCCTTTTCCCCCGAAACAAATTAGCGAAAGAACCTGAGGCGCAAATGTTTACGGTCAGGCTTCCTGCCCGTTGAGATTGCGTAAAGCCCCCGCAGAGAAAGAGATGAATAGCTGGAATCCTCAGAAGTTCTTACAATTTATTAGATTTCAGACCTGGAAAATAAATTCCAGGCGCAGTTTATACCGAAAGTACTCCTGAGGCTTGTGTCTCTGTGACGTCCGTTCCCTCAACAAAATATATTGCTGCCACAGCTCTTCCTGTCCATTAATTAATAGTGAGAAGTTTGGCTCACACAGATCAGGGGAAAAGACAAATAGTCCAATCTGCAGTTTCCAGAAAGAATGGCTCTGCAGATCAGAGACTGAACTCACCGGTCTGAAACGAATGGCTAAACCTCTTGCTTTAAGGTTCTCCGGGGCTGCTTTTAATTCCGATGCTGATGGTAAAAGACAGGACTGGGAGAAATCTCAATTCTTAGATACACCAGAGCAAATTCCTTATAAACACAGTTACTGCATTGTCTATGCATGCAAATCCACAAAGCAAGGATTACCTCTAAAAATTATCACGCCCAGTAGTGTACTGAGACATTTTTAATTTTATTTTCTGTCTATATTAATCTCAATTTCTCGTCTTCTTATCCTTAAACATCAACTAAAATAAGGAATAGATTAATATTGTTTCAGCATGTGCAAACAGCGAGAACATGAGAATTGTTTATAATACGGTCTAGGGTATTCTTTTTTTAGATTTGTAATTCTTTATTCGTTAATCTTGAAGTTTAGAGTCAGGATCTTTCTGAAACCTGATGGTCACATGCCGCATGACGATCCTGAGAGGGATGGAATAGCTGGACATAGGGAAATGTGGAAAATTTCACCAGCTTTTAATTGTGAAAGAAAGAGAGAGCATATTTAAATGGATCCTGGGGAAAACCATGAACTAAAATAACTAAAAGAATATAGTTGCAAGCAGTGATGTTGGGGCCCAAGCACCAAGAGTGATCTATGGCACATTGGGAGTATTTTGTCATGGACTGCAAACCTAATCCAAATACCATCCATACCAACTTTGGTGCATATTGGATGCAAGGGTACATCTGTAATAATTATTTAGAAAATTGCAATTTTGAAGTGGTGTCAAATGCAAGCTTTGACACCTCAGAAATGTTCCATTCCCAATATTTCCTAATCCGACAGGTTCAAAACAATGAGTACTCTCAACAGCCAATAGAAACTGAGAACTTCAAGGTAGTCAGTTCATGGAATTTTGGGGGAAGCCATGTGTATTGCTGTGTAGCATGTTGTTGTTTAGTGTGACATGTAACATGATGTTGTGTAGTGTGATATTGTGTCGTGAGATGTTTCATGTGAAATGTTTTGCATGAATTCATAGCTGTATGCGCTTTCCTCATCATGATCATGTTTCAATGTTGATCACTGGCTAAATGAGGAAGTGGGAAGAGGTTCCACAAGGGTGACATGCATTGGCATGTCAAGGATCGGACATGTCGAAGGTTTGTGACACGCTACATCTACTATTCACCCAGACAGTGTCTCAGCTAATGCAGCCGTACAGCTACCTCACGGAACCCCACACACCAATGCACTGTACACCAGCACTGTTATACAACAGTCACAGACCACAAGGTACAGACCCACGGTGGCAGCCAACTTACCCTGGATACTGCAAAATCTGTAAAGACAGAATAGAAATTTTGTTTTAGTTTCAGGTGGCAAGATTCACCTAGGTGACCCTTCAGTGGGCTTGGGTTTAGACCCCATGAAACCCTTTGCTTCTCACTTGAAGTTGTCTCATAAAATTCAGATTTCAGAACCAGAGGAAGACATTTTATTACTTCAGAGTGAACAAAAGAAATAATTATCTGATGTCGGGGTCAAACAATTATTGATATTAAAAGGCAAATTTACCAACCTTTGTTCTGTGAAAGCTGAATTTAGAATTCTTCAAACTAAGCAGATGCATTGTGAACACAAAAAAAGCCAAGTAGACTGTTAGCTTGGAGACTTGAATTTTGTATCTGGCTAATGTAAATGCAATTAGAAGCAAAGATAGTGACATCATTACAGATCCTGACAAGGTCTCTTCATGTTTCAAAGATTTCTACGCCAAGTTATATTCTTCTGAGATACGTTTTGACCCATGGTCAAAAAGTTTCTTGGGAAGCTAGATTTACAGAGACTTTCCAAAGAAAAACGCAATAATCTGGATGGACCCTTAAATTTGAAAGAACTGCAATTGGTCATTAAAACTATACAACCAAAGAAATGGGCTGGGATGAGTGAACTACCCCCAGAACTGTTTGTAGCAATGTGGGACTTAGTGGCCCTCTTATTTTGGAATCTTTTAACATTTACATAAAAACAGGGCCAGGATCAAAATGTTTTGCTAATTATGCTGCTGCTGAAGAAGGAGAAGGACCCACTGTCCCAGTTATCGTCCTATTTTATTTATTAATTCATATGTTGAATGGTTAGCTAAAGCATTAGTCAGGCATCACCATAACACCTTATCAGACTGGGCTCATGAGGGGGCATTGTGCTTCTGATGATCTGCAACGTTTATGTCATATAATGACACTCAGCTTCAGTCTTGTGCAGCTTTCTTTAGATGCTGAAAAGGCATTTGACCGCATTGAATGGAACTTATTTAGTCAGTTATGGAAAGATTTGGCTTTGGTTAGACCTTTATCAATACGGTTAACACTGTACATAGTAATCCCACAGCTATCGTCCAAACTGGCTCTATACAGTCCCTCCCCTTTTCACTAGACAGAGGTACGGAGCAAGGTTGCCTGTTATCCCCCTTGTTGTTTTGTTTATCTTTAGAACCCTTATCCCAAGATATACGACAGTGCTCGGAGTTGACACAAATCTGTATTAATGGCATAAAACAACATATTTCATTATTTGCAAACACCATAGTGGTATTTCTGTCTGAGGTGTCAAATGATCTGCCACAAGCTCTGGAGGTTCTCAATCACGATCGAAAAGCTTCTGGTTTTAAAATAAATTGGGGAACATCTATTCTTGTGCCTCATAATGAAAGTGCAAAGATTGTTAACTCCCGTTGCTATGACATGAAGAGTTTATTTGGGATGGCAAGCATCCCACAATTCAACCCTCTGTACTACAGAGACCCTAAGATGTAGGAGGGCTTGCGGTACCCAATTTTCAATTATATTATTTAGCTTTCCAACCTCCAAACCTTAAGTGCTTAGCTGGACCCAGACTCGTCAGTACCATGGAGGAAAATCGAGTCCCCATTAGTCGGCCCCACCCACCAAACAAAATCAATAAGTATTAGAACTGGGAATTAGTATTGCAACTGACCTATTATGTGTCACTCCTTAATAATATGGAAAAAAGCAGACAAGCTAATGGGGATAAATTCTCCTCTTACAAGACATTCACCAATCTGGAATAATACCTTTCTACTTTCAGGGGGGTTAGCCATTTAGCCACCAGGGTGGTCATCTCGAGGGATACAAAGTCTCAATGATATATTAAATATATCATCAAATTTTGATGGTCGTGGGTTCCGCAGTGCAATCAAAATAAAGTTGTAACTACACTCCATGTGTTTTGGGAAAGTGCTATTCTCTCTGCTTTTTGGAAATTCATGGCAGATGTAACTTTCAATGTGACTGGAAGCAAGATTTATCCTTCATCTATGATATTTCTTTTTAATGATGGCACTAGCATAAATCTGTCCCACATCGTAAATTTTTACTGGCACCACTTAGCGCTGCAAAAACAAACAACAACAGTGATTCCAACCTGCTGTACCACTGGCGGGAACATGGTTCTTACATCTTCAGGCATTTTTAAACATTATAAAGATCCACTGCCAAATTGCATGGTGCTGTGTTTTCAACAATTTCTGGATGGTCACGTGTGATTGAATCTGCATGAGATGTGATGATCGATTAATTATGACCTTGGAATGAACACCCCTGTACCATGTACTCTTTGTCGTGTATATTTTTCCTCTGGAACGTCCTTGTTTTTTTTTTTCTTTTCTGTTTTTGTTCAAAAAAGGTTTAGACCCAATCTCCTGCTGTAGGCAGACCTTTAATTAGACTGCTAATTTCGAGGCAGACCCTTGTTCTTCCTTCAGTATAATAACCGGGGAGTATATGGGCTCATTCCTTTGATGCAGATGATTGCAGGTATGGTGATACATCCTCAGGATGATGCACACCCACCTTTTAAAAAGGTTGCTGGGGCACCACATGTACTCAATGGTATAATAATAAACGGATACGAGGAGCAAAATTCAGCAGAGGTGCTTAGGGATATTATTAATCATCTCCACTAAAGGTAAGGCACAAGGTGCACTTCTGTGCTACCAGAGTAACCCCAAAGCTCATATTTCACTACTGTAGTGCAGTTTTATCATGTTCATTATTTTATTAATGATGGAACACCTGAAACAGGTGCCTCTACCTTTTGGCTGAACAGCATTCCATTGGTGGAGGAGGAAACTACAAACTATGAACCGGGGATTTGGAAAGCTTAATAAGACAAAATCAGACATCTGTGTGTGTGTGCATGTGAATGTGTGAGTGTGTGTGTGTGTGTGTGTACTACATCGCAAAACGAAGGAATGACTCACATGGGCATCGCATCTAGGGAACATGATAATGATAATTTTGGGATATTTTTTTACAAAGTAGTTTGAGCTACATTTTGCAAGCTGCATTTCCCTTTAGGGTAGCTTTGCTGTAATTAAACAACTTTCAGTGTGAAGTAATTTATAGTTTGCACAACTGCGTTTTCAGAGCAGTAGTTTCCTCAAAACTGACCTCTACAAGATGCTCACAGAATTAGCTAACTAGCATTGGAATAACTTCCTTGTGTGAAATTCCCATCGCAAAATGACTTTAAGTTGCAGTGAAAAGTTTATTTTTAATCTAGAAAATATGCTTTTTGAAAATGCTACAGTGCAAAGAGCAAGCGAGAATGCATGCGCAACCCAGACATCTCTCAGCACTACAGCAAGAGAACAGAATTACTTTGTTGTCCATTTGTGGAAACGTGCTTAAAATGTGTAGCTTCTGACTCCAATCATTAATAGTGAACAAAAAAATAAAGATTAAACAGTGCAGTAATTTATCTGCTGGGCACCAACAGCCTCTGACCTTTGTTGTCGGCCTTGACCTCGTCGAGGAGGAAGTCGTTCTGCCGGTTCCCGAGGACGAAGGCCAGGAAGGAGAGGATGAGGGCGTCCAGGATGCCGATGATGGCCAGGATGTAGGCCCAGCGCACCGAGCAGTTCCCCAGGGTGTACTTCCCCGTCTCCTCCCCGCACATGTCCCGCACCACCTCAGAGTCCCAGCCGTCCGGGAAGATCATGCACCCCAGGACCAGGCACACCGCTGCCGGGGGCAGGGGATGGGAGGGAGAGGGGTCAGAGAAGGGGGTGGGAGGGGAGAAGGGGAGGAAACTTAGCCAAATGCACAGGTGAGCAGTCATGTTCTAGCATTTATTTTGACCAAACACCTCACCCTATACCAGGGTCTGCTGCAGGAGTGTTTTTAACCCTTTAAGGTGTGAGATTAGAATGTTCTTAACCAAACATTCTAAATGCTGATGTAACAATCATTACTGGCAACTGCCAGCCATGGAGTTCTAAAACATTGCCTTAGAGTTCTGAAAAATACAAAATACATTCCAAAGGGTGAAAAGGGTTAAATCCAATGTTTTTAAAAGCTGTCAAATGTTGCCATCGTCCAAGGTGAGTAGAAAAGCAGCCATTTCTGAATTGAGTGATAGTTTTTATTCTAATCAAAAAGTTGGTCCTTTCAATCTCCCTCTGGGATGTAGATGAGACAGTCAAGCAGGTTGTCCTTGATTAAACATCAATAATGACGGAGAGAGAGGGGGAAAGCTGGGATTGAACAGGACCAGGGAAATTATTGATGGGGAGAAAGATCTGAAGAAAGAGCAATAAGATGAAAGTATAAAGAAAGCAAAGGTATATGATTTAGAGATCACAGAAGACAGGCAGAACTAGAGCAGGCCCTCAGTCTCAAGGGAATTCCTCCTCCCTTCCTATCAGAGTAAGAATCTACAGTAAGCAGCAGACATCTTTTTTTGGAGTACCTTAATTATATAACTTTTATATAACCTTGGCCCAGTTCTGATTTCATAGGCCATATGAATGCAGTTTAAATGCATTTTTATATTAATTTACATTTTTTACAACCTATTTGAATTCAGCAAATCAAAATGTGCATCGCCAAGCACCTTATAATACACACTATGCAAGCCACAAAAAAGACCTTGGTACCGTCAGGAAGCCAGCGGTCCACAGTGCTGCCAGAACAGCATTTTTTGTTGCTAAACAGCAAATTTTCCAACCCTGTCAATTCTTTCTAACATTATTTTTTTTCTCAGAAAGTGCCTAGTAATGATCTAGCGGTGCTCTTGAACAGTTTGAGAACAGAAAAAGTCAATTGATTTTCCCCCACAATGCACCTGTGCCGTTCGCTGCGGTCTGTTCAGCTTGTGAAATTGCGTGCTGTGCACTGTTGTGCTCCGCTGGGACCGGCGCTCTGGGCCTGGGCTGACTGCGTCAGATAGAAGATGCACAGGTGCACAGACACGCAGCGTTCGACATCGCCGCGCACGCAGCGACCTTGCGGTTCTAAACCTGCGCGTTCCAGAGGGCCCCTTAGGAATGGGGGCAGCCGATTTTGTGAGCTGCTGGAGAGCTGCACGTTATGCTTGGCTTGGTTTAACACTCAGACCCAACACTCAGACCCAGGAGTTCAGGTGAGGAGAATTATCTGTGTAATCAGGCTTTAATTTGAGCTGAGCACAAACAAACACCAGCAGACCCTGTGGCTCTCCTGGACCAGGGTAGGGGACCCCAGCAGACCCTGTGGTTCTCTGAAACAGGATTAGTGATCCCCGATCTAGGACCTTCAAGAAAGGGTCACACTTTGAAGTAGAACACAAACATGTGGAGAGTCAAAGTAAAGTACTTTTTGTTGTGGAATATATGGATCAGATTAATGGTAAATGGTAAATGGACTGCATTTATATAGCGCTTTTATCCAAAGCGCTTTACAATTGATGCCTCTCATTCGCCAGAGCAGTTAGGGGTTAGGGGTTAGGTGTCTTGCTCAAGGACACTTCGACATGCCCAGGGCGGGGTTTGAACCGGCAACCCTCCGACTGCCAGACAATCGGTCTTACCTCCTGAGCTATGTCGCCCCTGATTACATGGGTGGGGAGTAGGTCTGTTTCACTAAATAAGACCACAGCCCCCCAACAAACATCAACACTGAAGCCATGGGGATCTGTTAATACTGAAAACATTATTTTTGTTAAACAGCCTGTCCAATAACTTTTTTCTTGCTTTTTCTTGCATCATGCCAAAAATAAAATAAACATGTCCTTAATTCTCTAAAATTGTATGCTAACAATAAATACTCAGATTTCTGCTGCAAAGTATGTCATTTCCAAACACAACGTTTTGATGGTACCAGGTTTTTAACTTGTATCCATACAAGTCTGAGGGTGTAACGTGTGTGAGTCAAAAGGTTTACTGCAAAAACAAACATATCCATCATGGTCTTGTTTGATGGACAATCATTTATGCTGCTCCCCATGAGGAACAGAACTAGGCCATAAATATAAAAAGTGTAATCTATTTCTGCTTTAAATTTACTTGAATTTTTGTATTTGCTGCCACAAGTTAAGTACTCATCGATAGCCAACTTGAAAATAAAGGTTCTGATAGGTGCAGTGCAGTGAAAAAGTACATGCAGGTGCTTTAACTAACCCTCTGTATGTGATCTTTGCTCTCTCTCTCTCTACCTGTGCTCCAACTTAACGAGCGGCTAATTGCCAGATTGGCTTCACCTGCTGGTGGCCCTACAAAAGGACTGCTGCAGCAGGAGAAGCTCTTGTGGAGCAGTTTGTGGCTGGATCCTGTGCATGTTGTAGACTTGTGGCCTTGTTTAGGGATTTCTTTATGTATCGTGTTCGGACAGTGAATGTTCATTTTCTTTTATGTGCAGGTTTTAGGTCAGAGTAGAAAACCTGCAGAAGACTCACCATTTATTTTCATCAGGAGAAAATTACTATTTGTAGCAGATCAGGTTTAGTAGTCTTCTGTAGACCCTGCTTTGGCCTGACCTGTTTTGTCCAGCATCTACAACTGTTTGTAAATTACAGTTTTGGTTTTTTGTTTTTGTGTGTCTTTATAATAAATGTTTATAGTTTGTTTTGCCCTTTTTTTCTTTGGGCAGAAGGGACTTTGTTGCGTTCCATGGCATACTGTCCTTGTTATTGCGTTGTGGGCAGAAGTAGCAGCCCCGTTCCTGATTTCCTGCATTATCACATATATGGCACTCGGAATGGATTCAGATCTTTGGCCAAAATGTAATATTAGAAAAAAAGATAACACAAAGTAAACTCAAAACAGTGGTGAATATTCCATTTTGTGTAAAGATCTGAAAACATGCAGTGTGACAAATATGCAATTACAGAGGAAATCCGGAAGGGGGCAAATAATTTTTCATGGCACTGTAGTTTCTCTAATTAGCTTGAACACCTGCGGTGATACTGTAGAGTTAAGCATATACTGTAAGACTGCCGTCAGCATACAACACCATCTCACAGGCAATATGCCAGAATGATTGAATCTTTCATCCCCATCTTAACTAAAATGATGAGTACAGATCTTTGCTGAATGTAGTTCCTGAATGATTTCAATCTATGCACCTCAAACGTCTGAAATAAGAGCGAAATACACTTCTACTCAAAGTTAAAATTTTTTAATAAAAAGCTATCATCAATCACAGTCATGTTACTAAATCTTGAATTTGACATACCCCACAGTAGGGAGTTAATTCATGTCAACAATGAGCAATTTCAGTTTTGCAATCTGAAAATACAGTTATTAAAAATACAAGTTGTTCTGGGACAAAACAACAGCCTTTCCTAAGTTTTAACACCAAGCAATCTGTCAGTGCTGGGTGAAATTCAGCCTGCCTGTCCTAAAGTCGCAATTTGTACAGTAGCCATGAGGTAGCGCCACAAAGAGTGGGTGACAGACCCAGTGATGTGGGTTATGGGGGAGGAGGGGGAGGTGGGTGCAGGCGTTTATAATTTAATAGCACATGTAATTCCTCTCCCTCCAAGGGCCATTAAAGAGCGAGAGGCTCATTAACCAGACAAATCAGCTCTGTCACACAGACGGGCATTTTACAGATTCTGCTGCGGCTCATGCAATTAAACAATGTGCTGTCTGCATCGCACGTCAGACGCTTACAGTCCGGAACGCATTCCGACGCACTGCAATGCCCAGGTTTGAGTAGGATGGGTGCGCGACTCAGAAGTTGTAGGAAGTTTTTTAATTGGCTGTGTCTTATCACTATCCGCAGTCATTTCCCTTGTATGAAGCAGCTGTCAGAGCTGTATTTTCCACAATTAATGGAGGGCCACAGGACAATTTTCTCTGCAGAGGCTATGCCCCCTACCCCATGGCTGCTCCCTGCCCCTGCTCTAAGTCTGCGTTCTACGTTCTGCCTGCTCGGGTGCTGATTTAAGCCCCAGGTTGAATACTCCCTACATAGCTTATTCTGGAAAGTGGTGATGCTTTAAAGTTTTTTTTCTAAATTTCTAACCCCCCCCCCCCGACTCCTCATTTCTGAACTGGCGCCGAAAAACTTCAAAGACAGTAACGACGGTGGAGCCAACTGAAAGAAATAATTCTGAAAAATGCCGTGCTGCTTGTTCATCAGTAGGGACCCGTTTTAGCCCCCCCCCCCCCCCCCACACCTCTCCCTTTAGCAATTCCCATTGTTCCCCAATGCCCTCTTCTATTTTCCATATTCATATCATATTCATATTCATCATCTGCGCTCATTACCACAACCTCTGCTGTGCGTTCAGGTGAGCGCAGACAAGAGTGTGTTCTGTGAAACACTGATGTCAGCAACTGCTTCTGATCACAGTGCAGTTTTCAAGTCCAGGTCCCAAAGACGAAAACTGAGCAGAACGCTTTGTGTTTTATGTCTGTTTACTTATTTTATTTAACCTTTATATAACCAGGAAAACCTTATTGAGATTTTAAAAATCTCCCTTTCAACAGTGTCCTGGCCAAGACAGGCAGCGTATACCATGTGAATTATAGACAATAAAGATTACAGAACACAAAAAGGTAACAAATTACACGAGGAAAAAGACAATCGCAGTTGTAAAAATAAGAAAGCCATCATTAAAGTACAGGAGCACACAGAGGCAGAGAATTTCCATGCACTTTCAACACCAGCAATACGCTTAATTCTCTCCCAGTCGAAGCACAAAAGATCATGACAGAGTCCTTGTTTCACAAAATGTTTTATGTTACGCTTCATAATGATTTGTGGCTTGGTTTTAGGAAATTTTGTATTTCTAACCGTAGCAATAACACAGTGCTTACTAATGTAATTTGCAGACAGCAGCAGCTGAGTACTTATGAGGAGCATTTGTTAGGATTAAATCGATTAAGAATGAATTTTCAAGACATTTCAAATTAAATCAAGTCGGGCTGTCAACAACCTGGAAACATTTAGCTAGTCACAGTAAGCCTCAAAATCATCAGGCACGGAATGTAACCAGTTCCAAATAAAATATCCAATCATGACAATGTCATTGTAATTTTACAATTGTGCATGCAATTACTTTGTATTTCATTAAAATGCATTTCATAAAAACATTATGCAACATATATACAACATGTTAGACAGCCTTTTTAATGAAGGTTGTGGAACAGGAAATTCATTTTCTTGCAAAGTGGGTCCAGGAAGTTTGGGAAATCCAGATCCATGCAGTGCCACAAGTCTTTATAAATTTATGTCCAAACATTTGGCTCAATCCATCCTTGATCCCACAACCACATTAACTTGCTCTACAATACATTTAGAATTAATAATTTACTTCGCTGCGATCACTCCACTAGCTACCGGTCGCTGCCAGGATCCGGTTTAAAGCCCTGACCCTTGCCTACACTGCTGCCAACAGGACAGCCCCCATCTACTTGCAGGACATGACTTGATTCTATGTGCCTGCTCGACCACTCCGCTCTGCGGCAGCAGGGCGCCTTGTAACCCCTCCCAACCGCCCAAAGGGATCACAGAGCTTCTCCACCCTAGCTCCCCAGTGGTGGAACGAACTCCCCGTCCCTCTCCGAACCTCCCCCTCACTACCTCACTTCCGCCGTGGCCTGAAGACTCATCTCTTCAGACTATACCTAGACTAACCACCACCACGCTGTATATTTCACTCTAAATCTCCCCCCCCCCCTTTTTTTTCATGACACTTGTTACATGTTGCCCCATCCCAGCACTTTTTGGTAATTTGTATTTGTCCTAATACTGTAGCTTATTCTTCTGCCTAGTTGGCTTTGCAGAGGTTAGGTCTGAATAGTGTTCACTGTGTGAACTAAACTGTGTTCTTGGCTAGAGATAGCTGTACAAAATAAGTATTGTACCTTACTGAACCTGTGTTAAGCAGTTGTCTATGACCATGAAATGCACTTTTTGTACGTCGCTTTGGATAAAAGCATCTGCCAAATAAATGTAATGTAATGTAATGTAATGTAATTTGTACAGGAGTCTAGTCCTCCTCATTCAGAACAACTGACATCTTAATGTTTGCGACAGAGGAGGGAAATATCAGTGCCAACATAAAAATAAATATATCTGTAACACAAATGAAACAAAATGTGCATTTATGAAAGGATGGAAAAATCTCCTCTCTGAAATAGACTTGTTTGACCAATTAGCTCAGATCAACAGTGAACTGAGATATCAGGTCAAGGGCAGATATCCCCCCAGTGAATGCTAAAATGTTGCAGGTTCATCAAGCTAAAAGCTAGGTCTCAATTTTGCCCCAAGACTTATGTGTCTGAGGCTGCTATCATAAATCTTTTTTCCTTTTTGTATCTCCCACATTATGATAAAAGACGCTGACTCTCATGCTGATATCATTGGAACTGTCTTCCTGTTTGTATGCCAAACAAACGCGTTGTTCCTTTTGCCTGAATTTAGTCCCGATCAAACAGGTGAATTTAACCTGGGTCAAACAGGTCAAATTTATCTGGGGTCTGATACAATACAATTTGACTCATTTTCTTAATGGATGTATAAAAAGCAATGCCGCTTGCATTTCTGGTTACATTCACAATACATTTTACATTCATATTTGCACTTTTATCTTGAATACATTGAGACATGATCTATGAATCCCAACTAGGATTTGACCTTTCAACCACAGTTCCTTTCTCGACACTGATGCCACTGTGACTTCCATATATGGAGATGTTTGGGGTCCTGGAGTTGGGGCATCTGGGACAGCAAGGCTTATGGGGAGCTTGAATGATGTATAGTCTATTTAAAATGTATGTTTATGGATTTGCTGCCATGGGTTAAGTACTCATTAATAGCCTACCTGAAAATAGAGGCTCAGATTGGTTGTTCCTCTCTAATTAGCGTAGACCCCCTGTGGTAGAGATGCTGTAGAGTTGGCTATAAAAGACTGCTGCCAGTACACAAACACAGGGGGTATGTGCTAATTAGAGAGTAACAACCAATCAGAGCCCCTGTTTCCCTGTGGTGGGGATGCTGTAACATTTCAATCTTTTAGTCTTGTCTTAAATAAAAATGTTGAGCATGGACATTTCTCATTTGTAGTTGGTGCATTATGTAGTTTGAGATCAAAAACAATCAAGTCATTTTGGGAGAGCTCTTAGACTTAGTCTGCTTAAACAAAGTCCTGTTTCGATCAAAAGCAGGACAGACACATTAACATCAAAGGTCCTGCAACAGTGCATTCCAAAATGTACAATAAACAATTTTCCAGCAATGTGAGCTTTTCATTACCACGCTTTTTGTGCAAGTCCCCAAAAATCAGATCAAGAAACAGGTCGTCGATCTTTTTTTTTCTGCACCGTTAAAAAAAAAATAATATATTTTTTATAAAATCATTTCACACAAGCCATTAGCATACTGTCAAACACATTTAAATAGACTCAGTTTAATTTACACTGGGAGCCCTAATGCTTATTCAGGGGAAAATATTTCATGTATTTTTAGCGCAGTGCAAGCAAGCGTGGAAAAATCTGGCTGTGACAGAGCAACATTAGATTTCAGTTGTGTGCTTGTTCTGCTAGATGCAGCAAAGATAGTGTATTCAGGAGAAAGATACCCAGTGCCTGTGAAAGGAATAAAAGAATAAACAAATGGCAGTAATGAGTACATCTGGGGTACTCCTTTATTAGGGGAGCCCTGAGGTCTGGAGAGCTGCTCTTATGAATGATTCAGAGGTGGAGGGAGTCCAGATCTGGCCCTTAGCTCTTTGTCTCTCTGTCCCAATGAAACAGGCATCCATATTCCTGTACATTATCCCCATTAAAAATTTATATTGAGAAAGATAGGACACATAAAAAAACCAAAGAAAACAACTTCTATAATATTAAGCTTGCTTTATTCAGCCCATTACAGGTGAATGTGGTACAGGCCTTTTGGAGACAACAGGGAAATATATAATTTAACCAATCAGCAATGCTTCTGTTTAGTGGTCTGCCATTGAAAGGTAAGGGTTTGTGCAGAACAGCACCGGCCCCTTAGCTCTTGTGTTTAGGAATGATATATTTTACATCAAAAGGAAATTTTAATAATTTTCCACTTCAGAAATGTGGAAAAAGTATATATATTTATCTTGTGGCTTACTGGAAAAAAAAATTCACAGGGTCACATAAACACCCAGAAATGGTAGCTACTCTAGTGGGCATCTAGTGCGCTTACCTAACACTTTAAACGTTGAAAACAGAAATTCGTTAAGCTCTTTAGAATGCTCTGGGCACAAGGAAACTGAGTCACATAAACACGGTAACTACTCTAATGGGCATCGACAGTTGTGTTGTTATCCTGGATGACATCATGATAACGCAGAGACTCCCAGCCCTCTGCGGTTTCCTTCTAAATTTGGAATTTGTCTTTGCAGCCAAAAAGCAACCTGGACATAAATTTTACCTATTCAAAATGAATACATGCATAATGCGTACACACACACACACACACACACACACACACACACGTGTGAGTTTTCAAGATTGGATTTATGTTCTGAATCGTCAGTGTGATCTCCTATGATCAGGCAAACACCCATGAGGCTGTTGGAAACGTTGTGCACGCGCAGTGCTGATTCTGCCCCGTGATGACGCATAACGTACGGTGGTGTAGAGCGCGCGCTGCGCCAGCGTGGACTGAGCAAGAAGCTGCAGCAGGGCGTCGAAACCCGGGATGCCACAGCGCCGACGCGCTCTCCTCCCGACCCACTTCAGGCATTCTGCTGTTTTCTGTTTGGATCAGATGCCTCTACAGGACGCCGTTCACTTTGAGCTCGTCTGGAAAAGCCACCGGAGAGGAAGAGGAGGAGGAGGAGGTGGAGGGAGGGTTACCGTAGCAACTGAGAGTAGTGAAGCTAGGACTGGTCCTGGGGGTCTTTTATTAGAATTAGTACTTCAGTAGAATTAGAGAATTAGGAGAGAGAGAGAGAGAGAGAGAGAGAGCAGCTGGGAAACAGATGGATACACATATTCATGTACAAGTGAGCATGTACACACACACGTACACATGCATTAACTCACACACGTACATACATACACACATGCATAGACACGCAAACAAATGCACGCACACATAGACACATACGCAGGCAAACACACACCCACACGCACATACAAACACACAAATTCTTACGCACCCACACACATGGAGAAACTGATGAGAGAGAGAGTCCTAAATAGGGAAAGGCAGAGAGAGGAGAGAGAGAAAGTAATGAGAGGATTTAGAGAAGATGGTATGACAGAGAGCCAGCAGGGTGCCTCCTTCCCCTATGTGGTAAACGACCTGGTGAGATCCTAATGAGAGCGAGGATAGCTTTTATTCTGCCTCCTTGCTTCCCTCTGCTCCCAGAAGCCATTGCAATGTCTGCGATTCACTCTACCGTGAGTGGCTAAAATACCACTTTGAACCTGCCTCTTTTCCGCTCCCTATCCCTCCTGGAGTTTTCTGCATGCCTGTGCTCAAAAAGCCCAGCGCCAGTGTCCACTGTGCCCAGTACCTCCACAGGGCAACACGCAGTTGATGATCGAACCGCGCAGAGAATAGGAGGGTTCAGGTGGTTAGGGATCCACGTTCATCGCATTCTAGTGACCCTCGCTGGTCGATCGGGCACCCGTGGAACGCATGCAAAAGCTGCATATGAAAGGTCATCCTCCAACTCCTCTCTGTCAAAGCTTAGCTATAGTCTGTGGTGTGAAAAGAAGCATCTGGTGACACACGGTGTTTCTGAGAACCGTGGATGTCACCACTCTTTCGAATCAGCGGCTACAGAAGATTGGCCATTCCAAATTGGGGTAGAAAGTGGAGATCAGCCCCATGTTGGGTGCAAAATAAATAATAAAAAAGACTGGGGTCTTAAAAGAGCCAAATCACCCTGGAAATGTCCTCATAAAGATTATGATGTTTTTTACACCAGTCCAAGTTCTTGCCTTTATCTACCTGCTGTCCCTTTGTTCCTTTTTCTCAGGTACTTTGGAAGGCCCATTCTTTGCTGCGACCTCAAAGACATCACCGATACGATTTTTTTCAGACATTTATTTGGGAATGTTGGAAATGTTGAAACCCTATTCTATGGTATTTATTTTGGCTCTGTGAAACCAAAATGACTGTTTGCTTGATATTTTGAAGTCCTGCTCAGAGAATAAAGGTGTGAATGTGAGATATTAGAGAGTACCCTTTCCTTCTTCTAAGCTTTTCCCCCTTTTTTTCTCCAGTTTGACATGCCCAATCTTGCTCACGCTGCTATAGTTTGAGAAGAGCGTGGACAAGCATGTGCTGTCCTCCAAAGTATATGATGTCATTGCCACTTGTTTTTGACAAGCTATTGCTCACAGAGATTGAAAGGAAGACACTTCAAGCGCAGCTCAACCGGCAGACTTGTGGCTGCCCGATATACCAGCAGGGGTCACTAGTGAGCAATGAGATGCTCTCATCCTAGCTGACTGATACCCTTTCCAGGGTGATGCTAGATTAATTGTGCTGTGCCCTGTGGAGCTTCTGGCCAGACTGTGCAGACTGGGTACTGGCATGGCTGGATATCACACCAGACTGCAGGGCCCGCACATGAAATTGAATAGTAAGTGCCTTAACCGGATAAGCCACCCAGCAACCCTCTTAAATAGTTTTATTGTGACCTTTCATCCTCAAAAAAGCAAACGTTAATTTATAAAAATTTATAAAATGTCTCACTGAAGACCATCCATATGTTGCTTTAACTTTAATTGCTCATCAAAGATAAGTACTGGATGTTGAATCAGTCCAGTCATATCAGTCCATTTGTGTGAGGCATTCCTTCCAATGTAAATGAATTGTAACACTGGAAGCTCTCTTCAATTATTATTTGGTTTATGAGCACTCTAAAAAATACTGTCTCATTGAGTACTTCACTGATTTTGCAAGGGTTTAAAAAGAAAATGTGACAGAATTGAGGAGATTGTTCAAAGTTTAAAGGAACAATGAATAATGTAGATTGCAGTCATCGCTACTGTATGTGTGTGTGTTTGTGTGAGCGCATGTGTGTATGTATGAGAGCGAGAGAGAGAGAGAGCAAGAGAGAGTGAACCCATTGACCAACTGCTAAAGGACACTGACTTGTACCCCTGCTGACCAACACCGCAGGGAACAGCTGTGTTGTGTTTGTAGTGTGTGCGTGCTTGTGTGTGTGTGTGTTTGCAATGTGTGTATGCATGTGCACACGCGTTTTCAGTGTGCTGTATGTGTTTGCAGAGTGGATCTGTGTTTTTAAGAAGTGTGTCCTGGTATGTGGTTGCAGAGCACAAATGTGCGTACATGCATCTGTAGCCTCAAAAAACCTGCGTGCGTGTGTGTGTGTGTGTGTGCGCATACACGCGTGTGCATGTGTGTGACTGCACACCACTGCAAACGAAAGAAATAAAGAAGCTGTCCACTGATGCGATCGGGAAATGAGGTAACTATGGAAATCCGCAGAGCCCTCCATTCAGCTGCATCTGGTGCCGAGGGAATGGGAGGGGGCAGGGCTGAGCTGAGGGAACCAATCACCAACCACGGGGGGGGGGGGGCTGACTACAAATGACTTACATCCCCTCTTTCACAGTATTGCAGCTTACTTTGCTTAAGATGGCCTCCCCCTCTTCCACCAGGGACAACAAGCACCTCGGCTTGAACAAGAGTTTGATTGTCATACACTCTGTATGACAGTGCTCAACACCTGGGAAAATCATATCACTGTACCATCTTTACCAATTAAATAATTTTATCTTTTTTAAATCACAGAAAGTAATGTATTGGGTTAAGGCCATCCCATGGGATTTTGTTTTTAGGTTTTGAGGTGAGGCTGTGTACCTGTGCCATTGTTCTAAATATAATGAAACAGGGTAATACAGCTCCTCTCTGTATGTCAGCCAATGGGCAGCCACTGCACAGAGCACACCACCTCTACTTAGCGAATGGGGAGCCAGCAGTTTCTGATTGGCCAGATTACCTCCAGCCAGAGATGTCTTCTGTACATTAGAAAACATCATTCTCAGACAGCTAGGGATCAGTGTTCACCTGCTGCTCTTAATAAGCAGTTTGGCAGCCACAGCCAAATCTGATTGGTTGAAGCTGCTCTTCCATGCGCCTTCGGCGAGCGAATGCAGTTCTGTCAAAGGGCTCAGCTTTCCCATGCTCTAATGCCTCAATATACAGGCTGAATTAAAAATGGAAGGTTAACAAGACGTATTGCTTGCAGGAGTGGCACAATGACAACTTCTTGTGTATCAAGAGCTCTGGCTGGAAAGCGCCTGTATGCACTGATCCAGGGTCAGGTTGCTGAGAATAGGATTTTTGGGTCGTAAGATAATCTGGGATCAGCGTTGGCAGTTCACCTTTTCCCTGCAGTGTCATTGTTGTTTTCCTTACACCATCATGTTCAGGATTGTGTGATTGGATGAAATGGGCCCAGTGATTTGACTCGCTTACCTGATAGATTAGCTGCTTAGTTTTAGGACAGAGGCCCTGTTTACCGAGCAGAGATTCTGATTGGTGTGCTTCGTTTTTGCAAACACAGGGGGCTGGGATTGGAAAGCTTACAGCGGCCCTGTTACTGGATAGGGCCCGAGAGGACAGCAATATTGGTGAATGCCAATCCGTCATGATAAATACACAAACAGCAAGCTCCACCACCCCCCTCCACCCGATTTGGCACTGACAGCTACTACAGTACCTCCTCAAGCTTCAAGTTCAACTCTGATTGGCAGCCTGCTAAATGGTCATGCCCTGATTAGTTCAAATATAAACAGCATGTTAATTACACAAGAATCATGGGACACCGAGTCATCACATTGTAGGTCCAACAATTGAGGGTTACCAATACCTAATCCTCCTTTTGAGGATGCTTTCAGGGTCATAAAAAAAGCTTAAAATCATAACTGAATAAAATAGCCTTAATATCATAATATATGATTTCTTTCTTTTTATCTTTTGCTGTTAAAAATGATTGATTTGGATGTCACAGGATTTTTACAGATCGATGGTTCATAAACGATTGGTCCTTTTGATGGCACAGGATCTGTTGACCTGAGCGCATGCATGAATACTGATTCCCATCTCAGGATGTTTTTCACAGGTTTATATACCTTTCGCTTTGCGTCAGGGATGAAGGGAAAACCAACTCAAAAAGAGCACATACTGCAGCAGTTTTCCGCCGACATGCATTTTTTCCAGACATGAGAAATATAAATTGAGCCATCTGAGCAACTCCTGTATTTAAAAGTGATGAATCAAAGTGATAAACAGCATAGGAAATCTCAAAGATGCCATAGATGTTAAGGTGTTAAAAAAGCTCAATAAGTGAAATTTACTGCAGAACAGGTACAAGCACCATTTGCTTGCATTTACAACATTTTCTGTAGCAAAGAGAACTCGCTTTTTCACTTTTGTTCTTCAAAAATTAAACCAAGATCTGTTATATACAGTCATCCTATGGTGCTACTGATGATGTCAGGGTGGTATAGTGGTTAGGAAACTGGGGTTTTAACTTCAATTCTAAGCTGGGATGCTACGGTCAAACTTTTGAGCAATGTACTTAACCTGAATTACTTCTGTAAATCAAAATTTACTTTTGACCTGTCCCACTGTGCTTGGTTTGTCTTTCATTTGCATTCAACCCTTGGAACGGAGTGACTGCAAACAGTATGGAGTGATGTGGGCCATTTGTGCACACTCTGCTGACCTTGCAAGCCCTGCTCTCTGGCACTGAATGATCTCACAGAAATGAATTATGGGTTTTTTTTCCTGCTGCAGGGTTCCTGATTTAAGACCTGGCGGCAGGTTCCTTCCGCCACAAGGAATCGAGTACACTGAGAACATGCCTTTAGTCCTTCAGTCTGCTTTCATCTTGTCTGCCACATTCCCTCCTTGTTCCCCTCTCCTTCTATATTACGTGATTGAAATAATCCCACAGAGCGTTCCTGTGCTGTTTGAAATTCTGCTTTGGGAGATGTGAGGAGGACAGCACAGCTCAGAGATCCTGTCAGATCAGTTCACAGAGAGAGAGAGAGAGAGATAGAGGAGGGAGGGGCCACGAAAAGAAGCATAGTATTGCTCAGCTCTACTCTACAGTTTATGTCAATAAATCACACTAGCTGCAGGTAAAGAAGAGACTATTTATGTATCTATAAATTTATGATTCTAGTCTTCTTAAGAAGCAAAATTTATCCAATGAAAAATACATGGTTTTATTTTCTGGAAAGTTGTGCTACTTTTTAAATGCTACAATGTCCATGCTATATTGCTGTGTTGCCAATAAATAGTTGACATAGCAAATAGATTGACTGTGGAGGGCCTGGCTGGCAATTTAATATGAAGGTGAAGTCCAGGAATTAGGGCTGTAAACAGAAGGTTGCCCATACAGTTTCCAGGTAGAGTGCTGTAGAGTTCTACCCCTCATCAAAGTATTTAAACTGAATTGCTTCTGTGAATGTGCGTTTCACGGGTGCTCAATCAATGAAAAGTGCTCATTCAAGGAAAAAGGGAAATAAATATAAGTTTTAGGTGGGGGTAGATTTAGGAACTTACTGCTAATAATAATAATCAGTTAGCCAAAGGTCTATGTTTGACTGTTCATTTTGTCTACCCTCTCCACTTCAGTATTTAGAGGTCAAAACATGCTCACCGACCCACGATGCAGTTCTGCATCAGCATGTGAGCACAAATGAGACGTAGTCCACTTTAAGAACAGCACACAGAATTTAAAAAGTTAAGGATGGAGCAGGAGGGGAGGGGGGCGTTGCCTGTTTAGTGGAAGGCGGGGCTACAGGCCTGAGCCTGCCCGGTTAGCAGCTGTGCGTTCTCCATGGACCCGCTGTGGCCTGGCACACAGAGCGGCAGCATGGCGGGCCCAGATTAAACTATCATCTCCTCTTGGGCTGTGAGCATTAGGCCCGTGTCCAATCCCATTACAGCGTTCCCTCTGAGCGTTTACCACAGGCTCCCCTCTGCCACCACAGAGTAGAGCTGCAGCACCCTCGCTAATAAGAGGAGAGTATACACACACACACACACACACTCCCACAGACACACACACACACACACACCCACTGACACACTGGATCTTTGGGGCTGATTGCTGAAGGTAGGAGTCTCTCAGTTCTCACAGACACAGCAACATGGCAGCCCTGTTGCCTGCCCATCGGCAGATTAAAATCTTTTCAATTGGGAGACACGCTGTAGATTGCAGTGAGCACTTTCCCACATGAAAACATGTACAGCTTGTCCCACACAGGGGTAACGGGGAGGTGTTGTTTAAACAACCCAATCCTGCCTGGCCTGGTTCTACAGTATCAATACTGTAGGTTTCCTGATCATGGGTGACACACAGTTTGGCATCTAGCATCGCCCAGGGAGAGGATGCTTCCAGTCATCTGTGACAACAGAATTTCATTACAAGCCAGTGACCCCCGCTGGTCGTTTGGGTGCCCTGCTTTATGTGCAGCATCTGTTGGGCATCTGTTGAGCTGTACATAAAGTGTCTTCCTCTGACTCATGTCCAAACTTACAAATTATGGTGTGATAAGAAGCAGCTGCTTCATATGATATCCTGCATTGATAGCAGGGGTTGAGCTGAGCGTTGCAAGGTGAGAATGATTGGCTTTTCCAAACTGGGGAGTAAAAGAATAAAAGAAAAAAAGTTGCACACTGGTGGTACACACAGTTGCTGGGTAAATGTAGGTGAAGAACAGCTTCACTTATTTGTGATTAGTGAAGAATATCATGGCTTTACTTTTTGGTGATTAGTGATGAATGTGACAGCTTTAGTTTTTTTACTAATTAGTGGTAAATGTGACAGCTTTACTTGAGTGATTGGTGATGACTATCACAGACAGTCCAGTGCTTGACACTGTCATATGAAAAAAACAAAAAGGAAAATGATAGAAAAAAAACTCTCTCTGCTGCTATGGTATAGTTGTTTGTACAGGTACCACCCTCTTCTGAATATAGCCACGATTGTGTAAGAAAGGAGTTCCTGCAGACAGAAAATTTGAGTAGGAGGAACCTGGATGAATATCAGAAGACACAAAAAAATGAATCCATTTTTTCTTCCTTTCACATCTTCCTACCCTTATACCCTCATATCCTTTTACCTAGTGCATATCAAGAAGAAAAGAAGCCTTTTCTTTTCCAACCTTTGTGAGCTGCCAAAGGGGCAGAGGAACTGACAGAAGAGGAGAAAGGGAGTGAGGAAAAGAGGTTTGCACCGAGAAGACGGAAGCAACATACGGTGTGAAGATGAGGTTTGACGGCTAGCGTTGGCCCGGGGAATGTTGAATCATGGGAAGCGAGGGACCAGACTGGCTCCACTCGCTTGTGTTTGGACACGGCCCAAACCCCCACAGTAACAATTCTGGTTTTTAGTCCTCGAATTTACAAATCATCAGTGATGCTAACACCTGTACATAAACATGTTCTACAGTGAATCAATGAAGTGATTTGATGAGTGTGTATGTGAAAAGAGGGAGAGAACGACTGTGTATGTATGTGTATTAGTATTTTTGTATGAGTGTATGTGTGTGTGTGAGTGCAAGTCCGTGTATGAGTCTTTGCAGATTTTCAGCTTTTTTTCAGGTTTTTAAAAATACATTTTGGTTTCACCACAGTTTTTATACCTTGCCGCCCATTCCAGGGCACCATACTGTTTGGGACAAATGGCTTCACAGGTGTTTCTGATTAGCTGTCAGATATATTCAATTGCTTCCTTGGTGCAGGTTTAAAGCTGGGTGTATACTTAAGACAAAGACAAACTCAGCCGAAATGGGACCACATCTGAACACAGCACCTTGTAAAAATGTGTGTATGCTCATTGTGGCGTGTTCTCTTAGTGAAGTCTTCAGTGGACAGTAGTCTGACTGACAGATCCATGTCTACCTCCTGAAGAGTGGTTCTGATCTATTGGACAGGTGTTTGGGGGTTTTTCTTAATTATGGTGAGAATTCTTCAGTCATCAATTGTAGAAGTCTTCCTTGGCCTACCAGGTGCTTTGCGATCACTGAGCTCAGCAGTGCTCTCTTTTTCCTAAATGATGTTCCAAACATTTTTTCCTGTTTTTTTTTCTTCCTATTTCTCAGCCTCATAATGGCTTCCTTGACTTTCTCTGGTCAACTCTGTTCCTCTTGTTGACAAACACCAATAACAGACTCCAAAGGCAGTCATAAGCCTAGAATCAAGACTAGATACAGAAAGCTCTCATATACATGTACTAAGGAAGCAATTGAACACACCTATCTAATCAGAAACACATGTAAAACCATTTGTCCCAAACATTATGGTTCCATGTAATGTATATATGACACTGTATAAAAAAGTTCTGTAATTTCTACATGGTGAAACCAAAATGTATAAAAATACCCTTTAATAAAAACTGTGAATGTGCACTTGAACCACAATTGAATTGCTTGATTATGTATGGAGTGCCTTCCTGTATGATCAGATTCAGGATTGAATTCAATTTGTGTTTGTTCTCAGTGATTTCAAAATATATACAGCTCTTCTCTATTTTTTTTTCTCACAAGCTCAGTTTCATGAATTAATTTTTATGATTGCTGAATTCACACTAAACTGAAAACAATAATAATTGCATTTTAATCAAAAGCTCAAAGCTAAGGACGAAATGTTGATTGAATCTAGGCCTCAGCCCCCATGGAATTATCACTGTGCTACTTTGGTAACTCATAAATATTATTCTCAGTTATCAGATATAGCAATTATACAAGAAAAATTGAGATGTCGCTTCATTGTTTACAGATCAAGTTAAGTGCGCTTTAAAACACAGAACCCTGACTAACATATCGTATAACAAGTGTCGAGTTGAATACAACATCACTTCCTGTCCCCATTATAGCTTTAATTTCATGCTAAATGTGACAGTGCATAAAAACCGTTGCCTCTTGTGGGTCAGTCAGCCGATCGTTCTGGCATATGTGTGTCAAAACATCTGTCACTCAGCCACCGTGCATAGTTTTGAATGTGTGGAGAGGGAGCGAGGGATTGCATTTAAAGACATGCTCATGTAATACATTAAACACAACATGTGACACTAAATTTAACAATATTACAATGCATGAAACAAGCACATCTTCAGAACTGAATCCCTTTGAGTGATTTTACAACAAATTGTAAAAACTGAAATATGTTCTTGCTTTGGCAGATAGCGCCGGTGGGATGTACACTCATTAACTCTTTCTGTTCTGTGGTTGCTGTTTTTTGTTTTTATTGTATTTTATGTTGAATGCTGTAACCTCGTGGCTGGGAGATAAAAAAAAGATTTTTATAGATAATCAGATAAATAAAATATACAATAGAACATGAAACATCACATGTTAGTAACCATACCCTTAGTAGGTCATGGACCCCCTGAGTAGCCACTTTCCTTGTAAAGAAGATGTAAACCGCCCTCGTGTTCCATCCACAGACTTGAACCTCCTTGAAAATGAGTGCTTTCAATTGAAGAGGTCAGATTGAAGAATCTGAAGGGTTTTAAAAGATTTTGTATGGGGGGAATGGTCAGAGATTTTCTATTTTGTTCACTGGTCACATTAAAAACAATAGAAGACTTGGGAGTATTATCTTTGTGAAGATAGGGGATACAAAGTATAGAAAACAGTGGTGGCAAGAATGTTGACACCTATATTTTTATTTAAGTAAATTAGTACATACAAAACATTATTCTCTGAACAATTGTATTAGAATAAAATAATACATTTTTTAGCTTATAATATTTATAGTAATAAATAATAGCTTATTGCATGTGTGGTTTATTTATTGGCTCACTTTTATCAAGAGTGTCAATAACTTTGGAGGCCAATGTATTTGCATTTTTTTAAACATTTGTGTCTGTCATGTATTGCCTCACGTTGTGCTAATGTAGGCCACATTCCCTGAATAGGCATAAATAAATTTTACTCTTAGGTTTTTCTGAGTCTGTGTCTGCATGTGAATGGGCTAATGATCTCAATGGCCAGGGTAATGACTGCACCAAACGGGGTCTTACAGAGTCGTCGTGGCGACACCCCTGCTGGCTCGGATGTGACCTTTCTAGCAACGTGGGAGGCCGAGCTTGATAAGCTTTGCAGGGCGCTGATGAAAAGGTCAGGGATCCTGCGAAGATGACTTGGGGGTGCTTTCCAGAATAAAAGTCACACATAAGGAAGGGACACATTTAATAACCCTGTATGAGCCTGGAATGCCAGGAGAACTGCCTACAGCTAGTAGCCAAGTCAATTGTTTTTCTTTTTATTTTGCGTTTTTAGACATCATATACATTTTTGTTTAATTAATGAATTTGTGGCCCAATTTATTTGTTAGTGGAAAAACGAATTTATGACTCCGAGCACAAAAACTTCCTTTTCAGTGAGAGAACACTTGCATAACTTTGCCTCCCTTAACTCTGAATAAAGAACTCTAAGACATTGTCTCTGGTGCTGAAAAATCAGTCAGTAACTCTGAATAAAGAACTCTAAGACACTGTCTCAGGACCTGAAACATCCCTCTGTAAATCTGGCTAAGGAACACTCAGCCACTCTTTCCCTCACACTCCATTTCCTCACTCCTCAGAACTCTCCACCCAGTAGCTTGTACTGCCCAACTGGATGCAGAGGGAGAAAACCACCCCAACCCCCTCCCCCATTGCTGAGAGCAGGTCTGGACTTCCTGACTGCTGTTTAGTGATTATAGACTCATGAATTTCACTGTTGATGATGGATGGATCTGAGTTCTGATTATGGACTTGAAGGATATCTAGTGTGTAGATTACAGCCATTGAGAGAGAAACATATTAATTGGATAGGTAAGCATGTTACTAAGGTAATGAGTATTGGACTAGCGCGGTACTAGCATGGAGTTTCTTTACTGTTCAGTCATCATACAACTCAGAATGTTTTTCCTTTACTACTAGCCTGACCAGATGGGCTGTTTTCCCAGGACGTTTCTTCTTTTTGGGATCAAACATGTCCATCCATCTGGGATTTCTACATTTCTAACAACATCTGGTTAGGTTTTCTCATTCCATAGACCTAGCATGGAGCAAGCATTATGTTCATCACACCCACCTGCCTCTAGCCACACCTGCCTTTTTTAATTTAAATATATAGTCACCCTAGGGTTTACCCAGACATGATGCATGCTTTTAAATTACCATGTTGTCACCATCATTACTAGTGCTAGGATGGAGTGTGAGGAATACTTTATCATCCATTGACTAACACAAAACCACCCTAGAATATTGAGCACCATTGGATTTAACAATATTGCCAATCAGAAAGCACCCAGTACTAAGGTGTTGTCACCTTGATTATCAGCATTAGAGATAACAAAATTAAGATTGAAGAGCATGCTGTGATCTATTACTCCATTAAAGTGATTTATTCATTATGCATCAAGGTAAGTCCTACTGAGATAAAGTATCTTCTTCAAGGAAAGGCTGGGCAAGAGGTAGCAACATAGACCATTACATTGTATTAAATACACATTTACACCATGTCATGCAAATAAAATATGATAGAATTGAATATTTGCACTTCTAACAAAATATTTGCAACTTTTTTCTACACGCTTAAGTGAAATTGCAACATTTCCTTGTGTAACAAAGGAAATGAAGCATTAAGGTGATGACCGGGACCCAAATAAGAATGCAAAATGACTGGGGATGTGACACAGCCGATTAATTCAAAGCAATTCTCACCAGAATTAACAGACAGCAGCTAGTGTGCGTTCAGGCCACGATTCATTTGCACCTAGTCTAATCAGGGGCTTGTTCTGAGTGATTAGAAATCCACAAGGAGTGCTGGTGCAACTACGGGCAGATGCCAAGTGAACCACACGGTAGGTAGGCCGAAGGCCCGGAACATTCCCTACATAAGCAGGCTAATGCAAGTGACAACGCTGGTCTGTGCATTTGCAGTGCTTCGGTCCGGTAGCACATACTCCACGTGCATTCTTATGTCCCTGCGTACTGTAGGTAATCATCCCGATTCCTCAAGACAGTTGCGACAAAAACAGACTAAGGGGAAGAAAGCACATATTGAAGACAGCTTCAACCTGTTGTCACCTGCTATAGCGCCCCCCCTGGTGCAGCGCTTAACACTGCAGCTTGTGTTGAGCTAAGAATTTCAGGAGACACATTTTGGAAAGCGATGACAAATTAAATCTACTTTCATGTAGCTCCTAGCGTCTGCGTTCCTGTAATCATGTAGAGTATGTTTTGGGCTTAATTCATGCTTCATTGCCCTGTCCCATAGAGCATATGTAGGCGGACAACACCTTATTTTTTAAAAAAATTTTTTAAGGAAAACATAATTTTTGAACCATGATGCTCCCCTGCTCTTTTACCAAAAATAAATAACCAGGATACTCCCTTCACAAATTAAGATGGCGTCTAACATTGTGCCCAGCGGGAATGATCAAGTGCAGCACCATCAATTAATTCTGAACCCAGTGCATAATGTCTGATCATGTTTCCATTGCCATTGGTCAGTAATTTTGCCAATCACTTTCAGAAAAGCAAACAAGAGACCTCTTCAAAAGCACGATTGTGGGGGGGAAGGCGGCTGATTGATGAGAAATTAACATATTGAACAACTCCAGATGTGTTGGCAATTGTGTGCAGTTAACTTGAAAATAAAAATGTCTGGGGTACTATTCTGCCACCACCCACTGTGAAGAGTGTGTCAAGAGATTTGATTTACTTAGAGTGAAAACTCACTGTGGCCCACACAGTATCAGAAACAGCTTACTTGCCTACTACTGAGTATGTAAATTGCATACACTTGATGATTTTCATTTCATTTTAATTTCACAGGAAGTAAACCACAGGGCCATGTCCAAAGCAGTTTGCTCACCTATTATTAAGTATACAAGGTGCATACAAGTTTAATACAAGCAGTTGAGTACACAGTCATTAGGAGGCTGATTTGTACACGGCCCTGGTGTCAAACAATATGCAAAAACAAGGCATTGTTCCTGAGCAAAGTTGCCCATTTCGCACATATGAATGCGTGCCTGTGCCACTTGCCTTATGGGATTTTTAGCATGCACACTGCAGAATGTAATTCAGCAGATTTCACGCTGAATAGGCCTTTTTGTCTATAGATTCGTATACAGAACTGCAGAGCTCTGCTGTCCTGTAGGACTTTATTAGCATTTCACTTCTTGCAATTCGCCATGAATGATTAAGCCTGCGCCTAACTGTCGCTTCACCAGTAGCCTGTGATGGAGGTAGCATTCAATACTGCTGAAAATACAAGTCTAAGTTTGTGCTTACACTGTGTTGCGGTCTCTAACATTTGCCGATATGGCAAGAATTAATTGCCAAGTCTTTTACAGTGTGGCAAGCCAGATGGAACTTAAAACTCGCTGCCACTGTGGCCATCAGTCAGCCACTGATTGAAATGAACTTCTCAAACTGGTCAAAGGTCTAATTCCATATTCCTTTTAGGAACTGAGGCCCTGAACAAGCCACTCGGCAATGTTGCAGCAACAAGACTTTAAATTCCCAGTGATGCATTCTGGGTAGCTTCACAATTTTTGTGATGTAAAAAAGCAAATTCTTTTCATGCAGACTTGACAGATCCATTAATTGAAAATATATTATCAGGATGGGTGGCAGGGTAGCATTATGGAACTGGGACTAGGACTAAAAACTTAAGAAACTGGGACTAGGACTAAAAACTCAGATGTTGTGGGTTCCAGTTGCAGGTGTGGGGCACTGTTGTACCCTAGTGCAAGGTGCCTTTTGATTTATATCTAGGTGAAAAATATGTTTTTGTTTCTTTGGGTCAGTAATTGTTGAAAGCATCAATGAAAAAACAATTTACTGCACAGTTTTTTTAGGCAACTCGTTACTGATTCGAGTTTCCTTCTCTATCCGTTGTTGTTCGTCCCTGTAGGTCAATATGTACATTTAGAGCTAATGGTAATCATTGTATTTGCAGACAGTGTAAACTTATCATGAGCGTGTGGTTAATTTCTCAAAACACACTCATTCCACACGCAGCGAAGGAAGGAAAACATGCAGCGCAAAATTTGATGTTGCAGTTAAGATGATACAATGCCAACCGAGAAGAAAACGTAGCCTACGCACTTGTCATCTAAAATACAGATTAAAATACTCACATGACCGAATGTTATTATTAAAGGTTGCAATACGATTAAAAAGCAGCTTGATGTCTCTCAGCACATCATTAACTCTAAATTTAGTATGTGTAGAAACCAAAAACGAAAGTAACGTGTGTCAGTGGGTATGTGTGTCTGTGTGTGTGTGTGGTGGGGGGGGGGTCCTCTCCAGCAGCCGTTGGTCAAAATAAAATGAAGAACATATTTATAAACAATGCCACGACAGCTGTCGCTTTTGCTCACCACACAGCAGCTGCATCCAGGCGCACGTCTTGTAGACAGTGGAGGTGTTGCAGAAGAAGAAGAGTATGAAGCAGGCGATGCAGCCCAGGATCAGCACCATGGAGAGCAGCACGAAGAAGGTGGCCGCTTTGAAGGCGCTCGAGGGGATGGAACTGAAGTCGGCGAAGGTGCCCTGGCAGGTGAGCTCGCGGTTGGGGGATCCGTTCCCAACGCAGTAATGGAACAGGCCGAAGTAGCCGGCTTGCGGCGTGCTCACGCTGTCCCCGATCCAGTAGGGCTGAATAAACACCACCACGTTTATGATGGCGAAGCAAATGGTGAAAATAGCCCAAAGTACGCCAATGGCGCGCGAGTTCCGCATATAGTTGTCATGGTAAATCTTAGAAGCTTCTTGAGAGGGCAACATTTTTCACCCACCCCCTCCTCCCCCGGAACTCCCACTGGTCGCTTCCCTCGCTCTACTCGTATCTCCAAGCTTTCCTCCTTTGGTCGCCGAAGATCCGCTTGATTTTTGAAACTGTGGTTTTCAAAAATTGAATAGTATTCGTAAGCAAACTGTCCTGTTTGTAATCATTTGGCAGTCTCATTATTCCGACCCAATTTTCATTATTCCGCCAGGTTCACCATCGAGCGATCTTGCTGTAAATGCTTAAAGCCAATAATTCAAGAAACAAAATGCTTGATCAACAAAAATAAATAAAGTAGGCCTAGCGTCAGTTGATTTAATGTTGTTAGGCGAAAAAAAACACAATAAAGTTATTTTGCTTGCAAAGCTTAAAGACCAAACCATGCGATTTGACCTAAAACGAAGTCGACATTAAACACATTTTCCACAGCAAAACGGTCAGGACGCGTTTGTCTTCTAGTTTTAAGCACCTGTAAATGATGAATTTGTTTTGCCCCCCTTCGTAGCGAACGACGGAAATGATGAATTTGCTGTGTTGTCGGATTTCCGTGATGAATCTTCAACTTGAAAACCGGGATCTAACACACTATACAGACATCTGGAGGAGGCTTACGAGCAGAATGGCTTGTGATATCATGGTATTATGTTTTTAATAACGGAAATGATCTCTCCGGTGAATTAAGACAGTCCTCGGTCTCGTTCTGCAAGCCATTGCTCCCGCGACTCCATGACACACACTCTCTCTCTCTCTCTCTCACACACACACACACACACACACACAAACGCGCGCGCGCATCATATGACTCTCAATCCGAGCGTTCACTGGGGCCATTCATTCCACCGTATGCACTCTTTATGTGTAGTAGGCTGTTCCAAGAATATTATGACATTAACCCAATTGTCACATGTATGTGGGACTGAATTTAAACTGAGTCTTTTTAAAAATAATAATTTGACTATAAATCGATATATTTTGGTCATAAATGCATGAGGTGTTTTAGAGAAAGCCTGGAGGGGCGTAGGCTACTGCATAAAAAAACCCGACTGTTCTCAATATGTAGTGTAGAGTACCCCTTCATTCTTCTGTGCAAAGAAATGCGACCGACGTAGGTCACTAACAGAGAATATGTTAGTGTGTCAAGCACGTGATGCAGGATAAGTGCCGGAAGGGTGATTGTGCAAGCGAAAGGATTGCGATGCTCAACCATCCGCTCTACAGGTAGCCTTTCCTATGTCTCACTACGCACCGTTCAGGAGACCCCTTATTCATCCTATTGTAACCGCAATGTGTTTTGGCAGGAGATTGTGGAGTTTCTTCCTCCAATATGTAAAGCTTGATAACCGACGCCTTTATCGATGTATTTATCCGTATTTATTTACAGACGTTGACATAGTTTTGTCTCTGTATGTGCCGTGCCCTGTTTCAAATGGCGCCTTTGTGATGTAGCGTAAGGCTAAAATGAAATTCCTTTTTTTCCCCACATAATTTGCATTTCAATTAAAGAGCACGTGACAGATTAAAAAAAGAAAGGCAAAACAAGGGCTTAATGCCAAACGGAGGATAAAAGGAAGCACTTCACATCACGCTTTTTCAATTTAGCTCAAAGGATACAAAACAAGCTTGTCTAACATTTGACAGTCAAGCTGACAGTAGTATTGGGAATGGTGAGAATGGGAAAGCTGAAATTAGGCGATCTGAGTTTTCCAGGATTAAGCTTGCTGATTGTGCGCAGTTGTATACATTTGCACACTCTGATATTCGCTGGAAGTATTGCTTTTCCGTCTGAAATTCACTGGTACTACTACTACTAATTAATAATAATAATAATAATAATAATAATAATAATAATAATAATAAAAATAATAAATATAGCTGCTAGCAGCTAGGGTTAGCTGTAGCAAATTGAGGGTATATTGTCATGGCCTGCAAACCGAAACCAAATACCATACATACCAATTCTGGTGCGTATTGGATATACATCTGTAATAATTATTTGAAAATTGCACTTTTGAAGCAGTGTTGTGGCGCCACCTAGGATGGTAGTGGCACAAAATCCAATAGACATGACCTACATGGATCCTTCTTCAATTAGTACATTGCACAGAATTTTAATAGAGGTTGGAATTAAAGGAGGTGTGGTCACATATTTTGCACAATGCACATTCATGTTTAATTCTCTTTTAGAATTTTGACTGAGCGGGCTGGGCATGCTTCTCTGGACTGTTGCAGGGGAGCTCACTGACTGTTCCTTCACATTTCATACAATTTGGGCTCATGGAACGACTGCAGATTAGTATTTACAAAAAGCTCCCCCTATAGGCCATATTGTAAATAAAATCGCTGATAGAAAATCGTGTGTGGCGGACATTATTTGTCCAGGATGAGAAGTTGTACAATAAATTTGGTGCATGCATGTGAAACAGGATGGCTTCAATAATTTTTTTCAGGGTTGCATGGGTGTCATAATAAATTTGCAGACATGCAATGCGAATTGTGTGTTTTTGAGCATGGGAAAGGGGTGAAAGGGTAGAAGAAGAAGAAGAATAAGAAGAATCCTATCAAAAACACCCTTGGTGCTTGGCCCCCTAATAGTAATCCTGGCAAAAACAATATGGGATCTATGTGCCCTTGGTGCTTGGCCCCCTTATAATGACAATGAGGATGATGGCTCCCTTTGGCATTGCATACATAGTTTTTCTTTGGTTTGTTTATTTCAATATGCCATTACAAATCCGATTTACAGATATATACATAGTAGCACTGTGCTAAATAAAAATTATGAGTCAAAATGATGTGAGTTGGAAACATGCCGGAAGTGTATTCCAAAGCTCAGGAGTAAAAACAGCTGCTGGTTCCGCTTGGCTGCTTATGGGGGGGGGGGCGGGGTGGTGGGGGGGTGGTTCGTGCCAAAATCTTTCCATATGCCTTTTACAATGTGATTAGGTTTTGGCACTAACCACCTCCCATATTTTTTAATGTTTACTGTTTGCACTTTGCACATCTATTATTAAGGCTGTGATGTTTTTATACTACCGGATGAATGCCGATTACGTTTTAATGTTGTAAAGCCAAAGGCAAGGTTTCATTTCTGTTTGGTATTTCCCATGAGACCTTTCTTGCTCTGACCCCATTACCTGATTGGTATTTCCCATGAGTCTTTTCTTGCTCTGACCCCATTACCTGACTGCTCTTTTGTTGCTACTTTACAGTGCCCATGATTACAGCTGGGTGTTTGTCGGAAGCCTCGCTTGCTGTTCATTCCTTTATCTGATTTCCCCCATTTTTTGTGCTTTCCAAAATTTTGCAGCAGCATAGAATATTCATTTTCAACCTTTATGTAGCATACAGAGTATTTTGTACAGGCCTAAGGCAAGGCTGCACAACTCTGGTTCTGGAGGGCCCATTCTGCCTGCTGGTATTTGTTCCATTCGGTCATCTTGGTTTTGGTTTTTTGACAGCTCTTAACTACGCTGGTTCACTCCTGTACTTGAGCGCAGTAAAAATTTTAGGATTCACTTGCAGTCTGTGGGATTAAAAAAAGTGCGACAATGTATAAAGATCCTGGAATGTGCTGGGATCCAGATTCCTGTCCTTGTCAGTTGTTGCAATCAGGTGTTTGACGGCCCCGGTCAGCAGTGTTGATGCCGAGTGCTCCTTCCCCCTTCACGGTAACATTGCCAGTTACAAGAGCTGCTCCATCAAAGACTCAAACCTTGTAATAGCCTACAGCATGTTGTACCAAAACAAGCTTCAATAAAATAAAAATGGGCATACATTAACCCTGTTACTATTATTTTATTAATGCAATTTGAGCATGTTATATTTCTACAATGTTCAGTTAAATTAAAAGCAAAAATGCATGCTTTTTCAGTCAGTGATGGACCGAAGGGATTAAATGCACCATGCACTACCATATGTAAAATATATTACACTGTGATGTGTGTGTTTCTGTGCATGCATTTGTGTGTTCGCGTGTGAGTGTCTGCGTCTGTGTATGCATGCACATGTGCAATTGCTTAAGCACATTTGCATGTTCTTTTGTACTCAATTTAGGATAGATTGCTGGGGCTTTGCTGCAGCCGTAGTAGGTTTATCACAATAACATTTATCTTGGGAATGATTTCATCACTTGCAAGTGCACTTGCACTGCTGAGGGTTGCCACTTACTAGAACTGACAATATTTCTCATCTGTTTCATTAAATTCAGTGGCTCATGAACAGTTTGCTGTATCATCACTGGTGCATTCTTCAGTGTCACAAACTCTTTTCACAATGGAGTCACTGGGTAATGTTGGTTGCGTTCATTTAGAAACTTGGTCGCTTTTCATAACACCACAGTATAACAGTGACACCTGCTGTTTAGGAATGAAACGGCAGATTCTGCTAATTTTTTGCTGTGCGTGGCTACGTCAGCAAAGACGTTCTGTTCAAATGGTTGAATGATTCTGAGATTAATGCCCTGTATTTAATCACAAATTGTTTTTTATAGCCCTATCTAAAATACGCCACCTGGATTAATACTCAGTTCTAATTGGCTTACTGCTGTACTGTTTCTGTATCAGGGAAACTGCCTGATCTCCATTTGTAATAACTGGTAAAATCACAAGCGTTACAAAGTGTAATGACATTATTCCATTTACCAAAATTCCATTGTTCATACAGGAAATAATTAGCTCAGAAACAAAACAAAACCTCATCAGGAATGATTACATTACTGTTTACTTTTATTTTATTTTTGGCGTGGTCCGGACAGAGGCTTAACATGATACCCAGATGCTTATGACAGGAAGCTTTGTTGTATCTGTTCCACCGTGTCAAAAACAAGTATCAATGTAAGCAAGCATTTAATGACCTTAGTTGGCTAACTGGTTAGCTGCAGTGTGTTATAATAAAGGCAGAGGTGTCAGTGAGCCATGAGTACAAGCTAAGTACTCCAGGGAACCTGCTTCCCAACTCTGAGCTTGTGCATGGATGGGTCCCAAAATCTGGTTTACACCAGAACCATGGAACTCATCCACACACTGGAACAGCTACATAACAGATGACAGACTGCAGGACCAAGCCATGTACTGGGAAAGTGTATTCTTACATTCTTAAACACCAGGTCAGGTGTAGAGAGAAGAGGGAGATGAACGTGGACTTGAAGCACTTCCTGCATGTTCCGGGTTTTCAGGACGCTGTCATAAGACCGCCAATCTTTTGTAATTTCACTCGGCTGTACTCTGCTGGGAAAGCACATGCTCAAAACGTTGATTCAAATGGAATAAAACATTAAGTGGACCCTTTGAATTGGCTGACTTTGTTGGGGACTGATGGACTTTAAGTACAGCCACAGATGGAGTTACTGTACTATGCTTGTGAATTTTAATGTTGCTCATCAGTAGAGTCACCGGTCTGAAAATATCCATGAAGAATACATTCACTACTGTGGTTCTTATGAAGACTCCTGCTCTGCTTTAAGACCCACAGCAGTTTGAGTTTGAATGCTATTTTGTTTGGCAAAACCAGGGGGCAGTGTTTCACAAGAAGTATATACAGTGAGCTCCATAATGTTTGTGAGAAACATATATTTTTTGTCATTTGTCTCTGTACTCCATGCTTTTAGATTTGTAATCAAACAATCCACACGTGGTTAATGTTCAGATTCTCTTTAAATAAAGTGAATAATGTACACAATTTGGTTTCACAATGTAGAAATTACAACACTTTTTATACATCACCGCCATTTCAGGGCACAATAATGTTTGTGACACATGGATTCACAAGTTTTCCTGATTAGTTGGGAGTGTTCAACTGCTTCCTTAGTGTAGGTATAAGAGAGCCTCCAGAATCTAGCCCTGATAGGCTTTTGATTGCCTTCGGAGTTCATCATTGGCATTTGTCAACAGCAGGATCAGAGGTTTCCCAATGAAGGTCAAGGAAGCCATTATGAGGCTGCAAAATAATAATAAGAAAAAACAGTCAGAGATATAGGCCAAACCTTAGGCTTACCAAAATGAATAGTCTGAAACATCATTAAGAGGAAAGAGAGCACCGGTGAGCTCAGTAATCACCAAAAGCTTAGTAGGCCAAGGAGGACCTGTACAGTTCATGACTGTCCTTACCATAATGAAGAAAAAAAACCCAAACTCCTGTTCAGCAAATCAGAATTACCTTTAATAGGCAAGGCAATGCTGCAAGATGCAAACCACTAGTTAGCCAAACAAAAAAAAAATGGCCAGGTGACAGTTTGCTAAGAAGTGCCTAAAAGTTCTGTAAAAAGGTCTCTGTACTCCACGACATTAGATATGAAATAAAACAGTGAATATGATGTTAAAGAGGAGACTGTCAGATTTAATCTGAGGGCATTTACATCCATATCAGGTAATCCATGTGGGAATTACAGCCTTTTTCATACATAGTACAGGTTAATACTCCTCACTCCATTACACCATTACCACCAGCTTGTACCATAGACACGAGGCTATCCATGGATACATCCTGCCTTGTGTCTACAGTACAGGCTGCTGGCAGTGATGTAATGGTGTGGGGAGTATTAACCCATGCTATGTATAACAAGGGCTGTACCGTAGACACAAGGAAGGATGTATTCATGCTGTTTACAACAAAATTGTTGCAGAAGAAATTGAGAACTATCATGCCAGGCAATGGTTTTTTTAATCTTCAACCATCCTGTTTTTGTGATAATGTGCCCACTGTTGTCAGATTACCTTGCTCTTAGCTGACAAGGAGGGGTAGTCGTCTTCTGCTGCTGTAGCCCATCTGCTTCACGGTCCAATGCGTTGTGCATTGAATGATGCCCTTCTGCACACCGCCATTGTAAACAGCTGTTATTTCAGCATTAGTGGCTTTTCTGTTAGCTTGAATGAGTCAGCCCATTATCCTGTGACCTTTCTCATTAATAAGCCGTTTTTACCCACAGATCTGTTGCTCACTGGATTTTTTTGTTCATCGCACCCTTCTCTGTAAACTTTAGAGATTGTAGTGTGTGAAAATCCCAGAAGGGCTACTGTTTATGAAATACAGGAACCACCATGTCCGGCACCAACAATCACACCGCAGTCAAGGTCATCTAGATCACGTGTCTTGTGACATTCTGTTTGGTAAAACCACAGCAGAGACTCTTCATCATGTCTCCATGCTTTATATATTGAGTTGCAGCCATGATTCGCTGTTTGGAGGAGCAAGCTATTTGCATTAACAGACAGGTATACATAAGAAGTTTGTATTTTGTAATTTTTTTTGCACTGATAGTATTGCACATATAACATTGTTTTATATTTATATTTCATATGGATGTTTTTCCTTTTAGATTTTTTCGTTACTTTGTTTTTGTGGCCCATTTTTAAAAAGCGTATGGTGTCTGTGAGCAGTTCAAGGTCGGCTTGTGACAGCTGTGGAGATGGGGAGGTTCTGTGTTTCGGCTGTTTGCTGGGCACAGAACACAGACCCCCCCACCCCCACCCCAGCGTCTCCTGAATGTTTAATGCAGAATATTTTTAGCCAGCGGTATTCAAATTAATTACGCAGACTAAGATTTCATGGTGCCAGTTTTGTTATGATCCAAAAAGCTATTATGCTTTTTAAATTTTTATTTAAACTTACTAAGGAGACCTCTCTCTCTCTCTCTTGCGCACACACACATCTTACCCAAGTAAGCACACACACATACACCCTAGGCATGCAAGCATGCATGCATGTATGCACCCAACCCAAGCAAGCATGTATAGGCACGCACACACCTATGCACATACGCATGGACACACACACAAACACACACTTAGACACGTGCATACATACACATTCACAAACATACACATGGCATCTGAAAGCCCACAAAGTAATGAATGTGTACAGACACAGACTGTGTGTATGGTACATTCAATAGTTTTGAGCTTGGTGTTGGGGTTGGTGGTTCTAAAGAGTGTAATCCCCTCATCTGTAATGTGTTACACTGGTGTGTTCAGTCAACATTAAAAACTCCCCCTCGGGGCTGCTGGGTAGCTCACTAGGTAAAAGCACCGCTTGCGGTGCATGAGGGAGCAGCATGGTCTCAGATGGAATCTGACCCGTGCCACTGCCAACTGACCAGCAGCCCTGCAGAGGGAGCACACAGTTTGCTTTAGGGGAAGTCGGTGGGGATAGCAGTGTTCATTTCTCAAGCAACCCCTGTTGGCCAACCAGACACCCAGGGCTTGCTCTCTGCACGCGCATATGACTGGGTCTCCTCCTGCCCTGCGTGTGTCCGGCTTGTGGCTTTGGTGTGAAAAGGAGCAGCTGGCTGAAACCACATTATTTGGAGGAGAACTGTGACTCTTCACTCTCCTGAGCTGGCAGCAGGGGACATATATGAGCATGCTTGTACATAGTTTGCGAATTGGATTCCAAATTCATGTGGAAATGGAGATGCCAAATTTTTTAAAAATTGTTTAAGCAATTTGAGAACCTCTAACAACCATGCAGGGGGTGTGCATCTCAGCTTAAATCCACCAGACCCAATTAAAGGCAGTGCAGCTGCTGCTCATTAGGATATGCCATTATGGCTCTAGTTCAGTTGAGTTCAAAGGTCTCATGGTCTAAATCCCAACTAAGATAATTACAGTAGACCTTTAATATCCTGTGTTTTGTTTCCAGTGAAACTCAGTCACAACAAAGGTTGTCAAACAATGCTAGCCATATGTGAGAGGTGGGGCGGCAGAGCAGTCCCAATGATGCACATACAATTCTGAAGATTTTTCAATACAGATTTTATGTCACACTTGAGATGTGTTATTGGCATTACTTTGAATAGATATTTGGTGGTGGACGTGAAGTCGATACATCCCTCTATGATGATTTATGGATATTTTAACTATTTTAATCCCCTTTACAGTGCCTTTAAATTGGGGGTGAATACAGATTACAGAGGTGGCGTGTGTGGGTTTTTGAAACCTGCATCTTTCTGGTTAAGGCAGGGGTGTGAAATTCCAGTCTTGGAGGATTGTATCGCCTGCAGGTTAAAGTCCAGTCCTGGAGGGCCTCAGTGTCTACAGGCTTAACTCCAGTTCTGGAGGGCCGCAGTGTCTGCAGTCTTCACTCCAGTCCAGAAGGGCCACAGTGTCTGCAGGCTTAACTCCAGTCCTGGAGGGCTGCAGTGTCTGAGGTTTAACTCCAGTCCTGCAGGGCTGCAGAGTCTGCAGGTTTAACTCCAGTCCTTGAGGGCTGGGGTGTCTGCAGATGTACTTCCAATCCTAGTGGGCCGGAGTGCAGTTTGTTTGTGGTTTCCTTTCAATCAGAAGCCAATTAAGGCTTTGGGAACAAGGAGTGTGGATTCTTTAGATAAACAATGAATCTTGAATCACTGGTGCTGAAATTCACTAAAAAACTCACAGGCATTTTAGACCTCTTAGATTTCTGCTCTAGAAGCCAAGTGTACTTTCTTAGTAGCCAGTTGTAATTTTGAGTTTGCAGCTTCATTAAATAACTGTTTGTGGTTATTTTATGCTTTGTGTTACTTAGTTTATTGCGCATTTCTTTAGGGGGAACTTATATTATTTTGTAATTTGACATACTTATTGCAGACTCAGTTTCTGTTTTGCTAATTAGTTGGCTGTGTTTCCATGGCAGTTTGCTTATTGCTTCCATAGCAGTACAGCAGCAGCCTGTCCTGATGATGACTCACTCAGACTAAGTGAAGGGATTCTGCAGTATGACATGTAATTGGCCTTAACATCGCCCAGAAATGGAAAGGTTTAACTCGCCAGGGTCTCTCCGAGCACCGCCATTGGTTTATCGGGCACCGCCAACTCCATCTCTTGAAATGCACATTAAGTCCTTTTGTCCAACTTGTGTCTGCAGAAGACTTGCCAACGGCAACGTAATAAAATGTCTGACATCACATGCTTCGGAGGAGAACACATGCTTGTCTGCACTCTCCCGAATCGATAACGAAGGTTGCGATGAACATCGCAGCGCAAGAAGGATTGGGTGCCGGTGCCTTAACCTGGAGAGAAAAAGGGGAAAGAGATTAAAAGAGGAAAAAGGTGCTTTCTCCTGTCTCACATTAACACCTTTATTCTATGAGCAGGGCTTCAAAATACTGAGCCACCATAATGTCAGTCTATAGACATTGTGGTTACTGAGCCAAAATCAATACCATGAAATAGGGTTGCCAAAATTTGCAAATAAATAATTGTAAAGAAGCTAGAGCAAACAATGGTGTCCTTCAGGTCATGTGCATCATTACTATCAGTTGTGATCCCTGTGGTAACAATGCATGCAACCCAAAGCCCACAAATGTGTCTTGTGTGTTCACAGGTTACTGGCTCAAGATATGACACAATACATCCTACCATACATCCTACTATGCCTCTTCTGCAACTGTACTTTCAACCAGATTGCCATGCAGTGAATACACAATGTAGATCATGGTTGGGGATGCACTTTGGAGGTGCTTGTCTTATAGTATTGATTGGCCTATAGACTGTTTTACAGATTAACTACACAGGCATTTTTTAATCCAAAATCAACGACTGTCTTTCATCATGTTCACAGGATCACATCACAAAGTCATGCATTACCCTCAGAGAAATCACCTGGAAGACATTAGGACTGGGCTTTGCCTGCTTGGCCCAGCATGATGCCTTCAGTAAGGCAGTTGGTCATATCGAAGTCTGCCACAATGGAGAGGTTTTGAAACCAAAGCCAGATCCTGGGGATGAAGACCTACATGCACCAGCTCTACCAGGTGAAGGACTGCACTTCCTAGAGAGGAGTTGGGTACAGATGTGAGACAGACTTTGTGCTTGAGTACCTTCTCCTGCTAACCAAGCTGCGCACATGATGAAGTATGATTACATAATGTATAACTGCAGTTAGGTCTACTGCGGTTAGTACTGTATTAATGTAAATATGGAAATATAGTTTGAAAGTGCGAAAAACTGGTTAAAGTTTGTTATTTTATGTTAAGAGATTTCTTTTTACTCAGTTTGGTGCCGATGCATTACACTTTAAATATATTTTAATTCTATAAACCTGTGTGGTCCATAATTGTTTCTATGTGCAATTTAAAATATATGCATACGCTTGTCATTTATATCAGACAGCAAAAGACTGACATTTAATAAAAGTAAATAAAAGTAATTTAAATTTCAAATTAAAATTTAAACACGTAACCATGTAGGCCAAAAAAGTGGCACTAGTTTACACAATTTAATTGTCATTTTAATATTTAATTACAATATGATAATTAAATACAATATAGTATGGTAATTATTTTAATGACAAAAAAAGAGCCAGGCAATAAGAACAGTGGCTGATACATTACAAAATGTACCTGCTACTTTCACTACTACACCAGCCAAATTTTTTAATTAAAAAAAAAAAAGATTTTTAAAAATAGAACAGTACCTTCAAATGCCATGGGAGATCATTTGTACAAACTTACCAGCCACAGTCCAAATCTTCCTGCATTTAGCTGGTGCCTAGTATTCATTTTAAACAATGGTACGCTTATAAATATACTTATGTTTTGTCTGAGAAAACATTCAACAAGGTCTCTGGGCAGTTTTTATGGGCAGTTTGCTCTGCTCTTTCTTCCTGTCCCCCTGCTTTCTCCTGTATTCTCTTCTCCTGCTTCGCACTCTCTTCCCTGAGAAACAGCAGCTCTCCGTTTCTCCTCTTTTGAGTGAGCATTTCCCCTTATCAGATTTCTGCTGGGCTCCAGAGAGCAGTGCTCCTGGCTAAGCTTCTGGGGACTGGCTGAGTGCTGTGCTGGTCCTGCTGCAGGCGTCTAACACCCTGCCTGTTGGCTATGCTGGAGGCTGAGAAGCCCTCTGGCCCACCTGATGTAAAAAGGTTGACGGGAGTAACAGAAGCCTTCTCTCCTATTGGCTCATCTGTCCCTGCCCTTGAAACCTTTTTTTATTTTTAAACTCCTATCAAATAGATCAGAATAAAACAGGATGATTAAAAAACTTAATGCACATCATATTATCAGAACTCTGTGATATGCTTTGTAATGTATAGCAGTGGCTCCCAAACTTTTAAAACCCAAGGCACCTCCGTAAATAATTTACATTTCCACGGCATCCCTAAAATGAAACATGCGGATTGCAATACCTTATTCACATTTTTTCCTCCAAGGAGTCTTCCGCTTTTTATATTTGTTAATAATTTCCATAAATGAAACCTCTTTGCCTCCACAAATGTTCAAGACTAACTTCTTTTCTCATTTTATTCACTGATTGAATAAACGTTTCGACATCAGGGGAAAAAAATGTGACACCTCCACAGTTTTGGCAAAGGAAAAAAAAATCATTATTTTCCTGCAGTGAGTGCAGCTGTTGATACTCCCCAATTTCTGATGCTATTACAGAAGATCTCATTCTCCTGAAGTTTCTCCTCATTGTTTTCAACCTGCTCCATGACTGAGTCAGTACTACAGCCAGTCTTCATCACCGTCTCTGGTGTCAGTATTTCCTACAGTTAGCTGTATCATTACTGGTGTAGGCACCACCAGGCCTAGTCCAGCCTCGGCACAGCTGGCACCTTACCATACCAAGTATATAGCACAGTGTCACACAACGCTGTGACACCCCTGGGAGGGAGATGGGGCAGTTCTGGGAGGGGACCGTCTGGAGAGAGACAGAGCGCATCCACACCAACACAAAAGTCGCTTCTCCAGCGGACCGAATGTTCTCACACAGCTTACGGCCTCCTTTGAACTACCCTGCACCTCATCTGCCTTCTTCTTTACCCCACCAATCGCCCCAGTCCTGCCCTATACCTCACCTGCCTTCTCCTTGGCCCCACCAGTCTCCCCCGATCCATCTCCTAATTCTTCTGCCTGTCATTAGCCCCAGCAGTTTCCCCAGGTCTACTCTGTGATCCACCTGACTGCTCCACAGAAGGCCTAGTCTCTCTGTTTTATGTGTGGACAAACCACCACATGTTCCCTGTATCCCCACACTCAAAGCACTTCATTCTACCTGAGCTAGCATAGTCCATATAGTGCCCATCTCTGTGTTTCACATGAAGTGTAGGTGACTCTACAACTATGAAAGCTTGCCTCTGAAGAGACTGCACATGATTGAGTTTGGGATCTTTACACCCAAATTCGACAGTTTTAAGATTGCTGGCAGACTTCCCAAAATGCTGAAACTTGCGCTGCAGCAGATCATTGTGAATAACACTGACACTGTGACCTGGGCAGATGGTACAGCCATCAGGGAAACATTAACAAAACTATTGTCAAGAAAAACACTACTTGCAATCAGGTGATTAGCAACATACTCTTCCCTGACAAGTACATAAAATTAATTCATTCAAAAGTCATGAAATGTTTTTATGTCCAACTTCCTCCACTGTGAAACTTAGCACGTCCTCACTCCATGGTGAATAGAAAGGGACCTCTTTCTTCCCACAGTGGAAGATGTCATCCCAGGTCACGACTATCACCAGTTAACCGTGTTTAATTAAGGATTCACTCAGTGTGGGACACCTCTTACATACCTGTTACCTTATTATACTGCACAAACAGGGAAAAGGGTAATATACTGCAGAAAAAGTCATGCACTCACATACCCAACTCTCAGCATGCTAAGAGAGAGATAATAAATATATAAGGTACCTGAGACATGAGAATGAGGTTCTGAAAGTCCAGCTCACAACAGTGATGGAGGACATGATGCAAAGAGAGAGAGTGGGGAATACAGGAAGTGAAGGGATCAACTCCAGCTCTACCCACAGACATAGCCCCACCCACAGCCCTGCCCAATCAACACCCCACCCACAGCCAACACACTGCCCACAGCCCTGCCCAATTAACACCCCACCCACAGCCAACACACCACCCACAGCCCTGCCCAATCAACACCCCACCCACAGCCAACACACCGCCCACAGTCCCACCCACAGACAAGGCCTCACCCACAGACACAGCCTAGCCAACGGCCACAACCCTGCCGAGAGCCACAGCCCCACTCACAGCCACCCCACTGCCCAGACCCTCTAAAATCTCCTAACCCCGCCTCAGGTAACAACGCACCAGTGCTTCTGCAGATGGACTCTGCCGGGAAGTTCACTGACCCCAGAATGTTGATCCCTGGCCAGGCAGTGGGCACAATCAGATACAGCAAAACAACACGGGTCCTACAAATCCTAGACCAAGGCATATTAGAGAGCCACCACTGCATTGTTATGGGTCCCAAGGCCCTGAGCTCCCTACAGCACAACACCACCAGTGCAGTGAGGAAAGGAGCAGTGAATGCTGCACAGAAGCATCCAAATGCTAGGGGAGTTATCCCCACTCTGCTATGCAGACACCTTCCCACACGTCATTCACAGCATTACTGCTGAGACTGCCAGGGGCTGTACAACCATCCCCAATGTCCACCCGGCCCACCACCCCAATCCCAGACCCTAGGACCTGCACGATGGCCTACATCTGGACCGAGAGGCCTTTGCAAAGACTCCCCGGACACCAGCTCGCCCACGCAGCACCATCTGGTCCCCCACCGCCTCCACCGCCCCCACGACGTTCCACCGGACCACCCCCCTCCAGACCCACACTCTCACCAATAGCAGCACAATTATGCTACAGCTCTGACCAGATGACCCCCTCCACCACCCACTGACCTCAGAGCCAATATAAAGATAAAGCAGCTACACAGCTACCTCTGCTCAAGACTGCTATACAATAAAATGTTTGCCTTAAAAGTTTTGCAAAAACCAGAAAGGGTTTTAAATAACAACACACTGTAATTATATTCAAAAATAATTATTAGCTTTATTATTGCTTTGAATTCCATTTAAGATTTTTATGAGCTCAATCATGGTTTGCTCATGGAACATGGGCTGAAGGGTACAGACCCTGACTTCCTTAGAAATGTGCAAAATATTGACTTTTCAGTATTATTAGAGACATGTTGCCCTGAAGACATTCCTGCTCACTGTGCCTCAGGCAATAATGACAATATATTGCTTTCTATAAAAAAAGAACAGAACAAGGCATGGTAGAGACTCCGGGGGAATGCTGGTTTGGTACAGAGGGGAACTGTCACAGTTATTACAAAAGGGAAAACACATATATGGCTCAAAGTGGATTAAAAAACAAACAACAAAAAAAAAAAACATTGGAGATAAGGAAATGCGTGTATAGATTGCTTACAAACCTCCATTAGAATCCCTGTATTTTGAGGAGGAATTATTTGAACTCCCTACAGAGACTAACCATTTTCAGGCCCAGGGAAATGTGTTTCTCTGTGGTAATTTTAATGCCGGAACAGGGACTGAACCTGATTCTCTTGACACAGGGGGAAACAGCCACATATTTGCCCTATACACCACACTAACAGTCATTAAAAGAAACAACCCAGATACCATAGTTGATCAGAATGGTAGAGAGTGAGTGCATCTCTGCCGAGCCATAGGCCTGAACATTCTTAATGGTAGGGTCAGAGGGGACTCTTTAGAGATACTTACGTATTGTTCAGCTCGTGAGACAAGTGTAGTTGATTATGCAATCACTGACATGGATGGTTTCCTACTATATCAGTGCATTTGCTGTCAGGCAGCAAACCTCCCTTTCAGCCACTAATCAAATTGATGTTTCTGAAACAAATTGGGCAAACCAGAAACACTCAGACATAGCATTGTAAGTAGTTGCACTTAATTATATGAAACACTCATATGAGCTCCAGACAAGACAGGTGAATTTATAAATGCAACTTGTTCAACTGAAATAACTATATACATATTCATTGTCATTTTCATTAACAAGTTAGCTCATTAAGCAGATGTAAAGCTGGCTGCTGTGTGTATGATTTTCAGGACAGCTGCAATAAAAACTAACATGCCAAAAATAACATTTAAAAAGAAACCAAAACTTGAAGAAAAATGGTTTGACATGGACTGTGGAAACATATGAGAAGTTCATTACCGTAGGTCTTTATCAACAGAAAAAAATAATCAACCCAACAACCAAGCTTTACGTCTTACATATTGTGTAACTCACAAAACAAACAAACCTGGAAACAGAAATGACATACGTACATGTACAAAACACTGAATGAAATTTAAGAATTAATTCTGGGAAATGTGGAATACATTTAGCATAACAATACCACAATACCCGCCACACAAAATTTCTAAAATATATTCTTAAAATATGTATGGAAGAAACCCCACAAAACAAGGCAAAATTCAACCAAAATTTCATTCTAGATAAACAGAATATTCTAGAATCTGCAAATCCAATCACAATCCAAGACTTAACTAATCTAAACTAGGCTATAGTCTGTAAAAACTAGAAAAGCTAGTGAACCTGACAGCAACAGGACTGAGATGCTCAAAAACAATGCCCCTGAGCTGGAAAAGACTGTGCTTGAATTACTCAGCCTTGTACCAGCTACTTTCCTGACACCTGGAACCAAGGGTGTATATCCCCAATCTACAAAAATGGAGAAATAGTGAAAATAAAAATAACGTGTGATGCTTTTAGAATTTTTTTTCATAAAAATAAAGTGCTGCATCTGGCTATATAAAACAAAGCATACTAACATTTTTTCTTCTGTGACCACGTGTTCGCATAGAAGCCGAAAGGTCATACCACCCAATAGAAGAGTGTTAATGTTTATTTTTACCATGCCCAGAAGCTTTTTTTTTTTTTTTTTTTTGCTTGAATATTTGGTATAGTAGCCTAGTAGCCAAACATTTGCACGTTACACATTACGGTTCTTGTTCCTAATAATAATAAACTCAAATTTATTATTAGTGCATTTTCGTTTAGCATTATTTTAGTACAGTTACAAAAAGCTAGAGTTTACTTTTCATATAAGACTTGGAAAATCAAATACCGGTCGTATACCGTCAGTACTTTTAGTATCAGAAAATTAGACAGGCTGTTAGCATACCAAACAATGAGTATATGTTACCCTTGAACCTGCATAAAACAAATTTAGTAATCATGACAGACTTTAATCCCATTGACCACGAAACCCAGGAGGAAATTGTTGTGCATCAAAAATCTTCTACCTGCTGCCTCAATACTTTACCAACAAGCTTCCCAGAATATTTTAATTGGATTGCATCAGACTTTCGGCCTTGAAAACCACAGACCCTTCTAAAAAAGAATGTTCTAGAAGAATTGAATAATCCAGAAGATCTGAGGTCTGCTCCAACATTAGGCCCTTTTATAAATCAGGTTAAAAATCAAAAAAAAATTTGGGGCCAGTCATTTCTGCACAGTAGCACACAGTCTGCTATTTTTTTATACTATTATATTTTATTGTTTTTATTATATTTTCTTTTTTCTCTTTTAATTGTTCTAATTATCTTTACATTTTCTGTGTTTTTATGTGTCTAACTGCAATGCTCTTGTCTTTTATGCTTGTGTAAAGTGCTTTGAATTGCCACGGTGTTTGAAAGGTGCTATATAAATTAACTTGCCTTGGCTTTCCTTCCCTACTAAGGAACTGGCAACCTCGATGACAGGAAAGCTAAAGAGAAACTTACTCCGAAGACCAATTAAATTCCCCCAGGAGGGAGGGCAGTGGAGTTTATCATCTTGTCACCCTCCAGATAGAGATGAGCAGAGGACCAACTGAGAAAAAAACCCATCTTTCCATGATCCATCAGTCCACCATGACTCTCTTCCAGGATGAGAAATTTCAGTTTCTGCTTGATCAGGTGACCAAATTGAGCATGACTCAAGAACAGTGCAAGCGCCTAGCGTACGCAAATAGCACCCATTCATCTTAATTCAGAGCAAGTGGAGAGAGAAAGAGAGAGAAAGAGACAGAGAAAACCGTGGAGAGAGAAAGAGACAGAGAAAACCATGTAGAGAGACAACGAATATGACAGAGGCCTGGGGAAGGTGTTATTAGCGGTTCGTTTAAGAACGGGATTCTTTAAAAAAGCGCTTCTCTAAAAAGTTGCCGTCATCCTCCCGACGGTTCTTTGTAAATGTTTTGTGTTTCATGACTTCTTCGCCTAATTATAAAGGTTTTCCTGCATGTGTCGCTTCCCCTCATTAATTAATTACAAGACAGACGAGGCAGACAGTGTTTCTGTTTGAACTCTCTCCTCTTTTGTTTAAAAAAAAAAACAATCTGTGATCCTTGTTCCAGGGCATTTCTTGGCTAATTACCTTGTTTCTTTCTTCCCTTCCTGCGGGACGTGTCACGGTGCACTATGCAGACTCTCGCTCTCGCGTGCGGAAACTTCAGCAATCTGCCACCTCACCGCAGCGTCAGGCCACGAACAGAACCCGACTCGCTGATTTAAAAAAAAAACAAATAAAAATGCCTGCCCTCCTCCTATTGTGAGCTGTGTCGCTGTACTGCAGCTGCTAATTTCTGTTCCCCTTTTCACTGTTAAAACATGTAGCATGTGCATGGTCTTCCTTTACTCTTTGTATTATACAAGCATTGTAGTATGCTGAAAAATACCTGGTGATAACGAACTTACATTTATCAATAATAATAATAATAATAATAATAATGATTATGGTGATGATGATGAAGATGATAATGCTTATCTTTGACTCAGAAGCTCGTTCCAGCAGCACTGTAGGTGACACCTGGAGGTCATTTGAAGTTGAAAGAGATTGACATGGATCTCCAAAAGCTTTGCCTGGACATTTCTGTGATGCCAGGCAGCTTCCAGAAGCTTCCATTTACCTCACCATTGACAGTTTGTTGTGTTCTTCCAGTAAGCTGAAAATGGATGTGTCAGGGTGTGATTTGCTGTGCAAACTCAGCAAATAGTTTTTCTCTTTTTGAATGTGGACAGTGGGCACAGAGTAGGCTACACACTCCCAAATCCTTCCAGCAAATATCCATCTGTTTAAAGGTGGAAACATTTATTTTGATCAGTTGATCAATGTAGGCGACCGTGGAAAAGGGCATATGCTAATTAAACAATGCTATCTAATCATAAACACTTCAACACTGTGCTGGTGCCACAGCCGAGAGTTATAGATCTAGAACAGATTGACCATCATTTTGGTCTCATGATGAAATGGAAAGCAGTCAGGGGGACGCTGACAGGGGCACTGAGAGGGGTACTGCTTTGCTTAAAGTCCCCCAGTTCCACTGCTTTTGCAGAAAGGGAATATTCTGCCATTACTGTAAATGTAAAAAAATATATACAATACTGAATATATTTGTATGTGAAATGTATATATTGCAATACCTAAAAATGGCATTCACTTTCATGTTTTCCCATATATAGGAAGGGGATTAATTTCTTTTCTGACCTTGATAATATATTTCATTTTGCCATGTTTTCAGTACACCATGCCCCATTGCTGTAAGGGATGGGAACAGAATATACAGCAATGTATTGAAATGAAATATATTATCAAGGTATTGCAAAATTGTACAATATATGGGTAATATACACATTACTGTTGTGAAACATGGATTACAGTTTCAAAAAAGCACATATATTTGGAAAAGAATGCTCTATATTCAAACTGTGTAAGGGAACAGGGCACGCTTGCATGCTCGGGGATGTACACTCTGACTGGTACTGTTGAAAATGAGCAGAGTATTACCGCTGGCTCACTAATAGCTTAAATGTAATCAGTGCTTCTCGCCATTACCCTCCAGATTAATGACAGTATTGATCACAGCCCCAATTTGCAGTGAGGTGTATTAATACCAGCCTAATGCCTTTTTCACAAATGAGACGGAGAGACGGTTCCGTGACGAGTGTTTTATGAAAGTTAATTTTTGGTTTGTTTGTTTAATTAGCTGAACAAACAGAGACACCCTGGCTGGAGCAGAGAGAGAGAGGAATTATCGCAGTCGGGCAGTCCTAACGCAACGACCGCCCTTCTGCTCATTTTCAAAATCTGCCCTTTCCCTCGCCCAGAGCTCAGGAAGGCTCGTGACTCTCAGGGAACGGTCATCCTTCAGTTATGACTGCTGTGCCTCAATCAAAACAACGTGAGCACTTGGACCTAAAGGCAAAATGTCATAAATAACCTACAAAAGCAAAATGATCAATAAGTCTTATATCTATAAAGAACCAAATAAAACAAGCACTGTGATATTATGCCTTTTTATTCAGTTGAGATTTTAATTGTTTTTTTTTTTTTTGTTTAAATCTCGTAAGCAACATTTTTTTTTTAATTGACCGTATGGGGTCTTTGAAGGGATATCACTACCTAATCCCATGTTATTGTGTTTCATTGATCCCTCCTCTGTATGAAGGTTATACAATTTTAATATCTTTAAAGTTCTGCTTGTCTAGATGTGGAGCTTAATACCAGTGGTCAATTAAATTTATCATCAGAAACTATTTTAGAGTCAAATTTCCATTTCAAAATATTGCATATACCCTACATTAAAAGCATGCATGCACAGAGACAGTGCTATTAAAATCAGTTAGAAAGGCTGGAAATTCTGCAGTAGCCTTTGTTGTCTGTCGAAAAATTAAAACAGGAAGTAAACTGGCAAAGTCTGCTCTTCCTGAGAGAATTCTTTTTTTTTTTAATATAACCTTTATATAACCCAGTTCTCTTTTGCAGTGACAAGCTGGTGAATCAGTGTGCGTAGGAAATGCAAGGGATTGTGCGGCTAATCAGATGTAGGCTGCTCGTTTTTGTGGGAATTTGACAAGGACACTGAAGTTAATACCCCACATTCTTTTGAATTGAATCAATGGAGTCCTTTAAGGAAACAAAAAATCAGGACGTTGGTTAAATATCTCATCTGGAGGTGGGTGTCTGTCCCCAGCACTGTACTTTTGAGGCACTGGGCCTTGCATTTCTGTTCAGAAATGACATCTCTCCCAGCAACAACTTATTTTCAGTGGTTATTTGCCACCAAAGTATTAACCAAGCCCACACCTGCATAACTTTAGCAATTAGCCAAGTGGCACAAAACCAATTCAAATATTAAACTGAATAAGGTAATAGACACTGAAGAACAGGCAAGGTGGGCCCTGTAATATGTTTGTTTTCCCCCATATAAACCGTATTGCACAGTTTGACAGAATGAGCTTGAATATCTTCTAAACTCTAAAGTCATGGCTTTCACCACAAAATTCTCCAGGTAAAATCAACTCCTAGAGGACAGTTCACACTGATAGAATATAGTTTACACTGATAGGGTACAGTTTACCCTGATTGAGTACTGTTTATACTTTTCGAGCACAGTTTATATTTAGAGTACAGTTTACTCTGACACAGAACAGTTTACACTGCTAGAGAATAGTTTATACTGATAAGAGTACATTTTCCACTGATGGAGTACATTTTATCCCGTGTGGGCTCATATAGCAGTGTTGGGGCTGAATGCGCACTGTCGATTTTACGTTTTTCCCTTCCTTCAGCTGATCTATAAAACAAGGATAGGAGAAAGTGATATGACAGAAGCAAAGCCTAATCAATCAGTAGCTATTCAGATCAGCTAAATGAAAAATGAACGGAAGGCGAGGCCGAGGGGTCCCCGGATAAGCACCTCCAGCACGTGACAAGTCTAATAATCAATCAAATTTTAGTGGTGCAGGTGGAGCAGGAACCATAAATATCTGAGACACTCCAACACCGTGGCTTCATACACCTGGTGTAGAAAACACCTCTGACTCCAGTGGAATCCATTTTTAAAAAACATATCGAAATTGCCCATCGCTGGCAAAGCCATATTAGGCTACACAAGAATGTTGGAAGCTCTTGGAACTATCGCCCATTTCTCAGATTTTTGTAGCCTACTGTGGGGTTAAAACACTGTAAATTAGAGAAGGCAGTGCTTGACCAATTACACGAGACAAGACGCGAATCCAAAATACAAGTGGATAAAGCCGGGAAAGGGAAGTAGGCTCCGCTTTCGCAATTAAAAACGTGTTTGCTGCTTGAAAGATGTAATAGCATATTCAAAAAGTCGAGAAACTCTAAATATGATAATGTTCCTGTGGGCTCTTTAAAAGACGACGTTGGGGTTTGCTTAGCTATAAATGAGGGCAGCCTTGTTATTTATGTATTACAGCCTAAAGACCATGTGGCTGCTGTATAGGCTAGACTGATGTCCCCGATTTATTTCTGCACATACGCACATACGTAGGTTGTCAGATGTGGAAAGTAATTCGTAGTTCCCAATTCGTAGTTCCTAAATTCCTATAACTGTTCCCTCGAACACGTTTAAGCAATTTTTGTTCTCTTTAACTGAAACTGAATAATGAATTAGTTTTGTCTAATGTATTAGAGCGTACTCCCAAGACAATAACACGTCATGTTTATTTATCTCTGTACACACAATGGGATTTACGTATGGCTATTTATTTATTTTCATTTTCAGCAAACATATGAAAAAAATACTTAAGTGGACAGAATTGTACTTAGACTCAATGATCAAGTTTAATTTAAAAAAGCAATTTCTGGTCGTAATGAAAAACGAATGCGTTTCTAGGTCAAATAGTGTATTTGAAACTTTCTGTGGTTTTCTTTAGTAGCATATGCTTTTTTCTTGCTTGTAGTGTACTCATCGCGTCTCAGATGCGATACTGACTCCACCTGCCGACAGGAGTGGAGAATGAAAAAACAGTAGAAGAAAAGAGTCCGTCAGGGATCCGGCGCGGCGCGCACCTCATACTCGCTTCGCAATGAAGAATGAAATTGGCTCTTCCGACTCCTCAGACAGGGAGCACCGCAATTGTTCCGACTCACCTCTCTGTCAGGTATCCACGCCGTCGGCTCTGTGAAGACGCGTGCGGTTTAGCGACGGAATCGGGATTAGGTATATGTTCTGACAGGTGATCAAACAAAATATAAGTGGTGAAAACTTGAATCAAGAACATAAAATCAAAAACGGAGGATGGCGTCAATTGGGGAATTCGACCCATTACACTCCAGCGTACCTGCAACTAAGATTGAAGTTACGGTATCCTGTAGGTAAGTTCTAAATTTACGAAAGATTATATGTGTTGTAAGCGACAATGCAAAATAATGTAGACGTTGTATCGAATGAATTTTTCCTGTACAAACAATTAGGGGTTGCAGTCCAAGCTGTAAGTTTGCAAACAGCTTTTCAGAGAAAATGATTAACTGCGTGTGCAGCATTTTAACAAGGTGTCTAATGCGTATGATTTGGCAGTCCGTGCATTCTAACGCGCTCGTCTATAAGCTCTCCGACCGTCATCACAACAGGCATTGTGCACTTTATTACTGCCTTGCGGCTCAGTCTTGCAGTTGGCTTTGTTTACGTGTGTGTACGTACCTGTTCCCCGAAGTGAGCGTGAAGCATCACATCCCCAGAAAGGTCAGTTTAGAATCACACTGAGACCTGTGACTCATGTACTGTGAATAAATGATCAGCTCGTGTCGTGTGCTGTCTATTGCTTTGTCAAGTTTGAACTGTGTGAAGCCCACGGCTTTAATGGGTAGGTTATAACCGCAAGGGATTTTACACTTTTCTGTGTTCTGGGAGCTGATTGTTATCCGCGTCGAAAGCGGCGATTCAATAAATGGACATCCCGTTTTCCTAGCTGAATGCCTTCATTTCTTTGCGAGGGCCGCGGTTGCGTGACTGATAAGGGCTCGGCAAGCTACCAACGCCACAGTGGAGTCCCACAGATCCCTAATAAAGGATTCTTACATTTAGTTGTTTTTAGACTTGAACTGCGATCTGTCTGTCTGTTGCACTGGTTCTGTCCACATATTCCCTCTAGTATCTCTGTGGTTTGGTGATAACGTCGAACTACAGATTAGTTCCTTTATCAAACAGGCATTGGGTGTATGTGCTCACCAGAATTCTGTCCAGCTCTATCCTGCTTTACTGGCAGAGTTTCGGTGTCTGGCCTGGATAATGCAGCATTCAACCAATTTCTTTTCTTGTTCACGTTCCAAAGTGACTATCTTTGTGTTGGTCAGAAATTGAAATTATGTTTTGATTTTTTTGAGAATGATTAATACAATGCTCATGTGATTGGCTTCTTTTGATCAAAATTTTCTCAGGTTTTCCTCCAAGTTTGTCATTAACAACCATTCATCCAAAATCAGCACTGTACCACCCAGTTTGAGGCTCTCTATAGGAAAACAATCGACTATTTTACACTCTACCGGCTGCACACAGTACTACAGGAGAGCCAATGACTGTTTTAAACTGTACAAGTCACATACTACTGTAGGAGAGCCAGTGACTATTTTATACCCTACAGGTCACACACCGTGCTACAGGAGAATCGGTGACTATTTTACACCCTACAGACCGCACAGTACAGCAGGAGAGCCAGTGATTATTTTATGCCCTACAGGCCAACACGGTACCACTGGAGAGGCTGTGACTGTTTAATACCATACAATTCACACACAGTAAAGGAGACCCAGTGACTGTTTTACACCCTACAGGCCACACATTACAGGAAAATTTGCCTAGATCAGAAGAGAGTTGCACTCACTAAAGACAGCTGCTAACCTGTGGCTGCTATAGGGATGGGCGCAGTTTGTGATGTAGAGGTGCATGTGTTGAGTAGCATAACCGGTGTTTGCCCTGCGACTGTCCCTGTTTGTTCAGTACCTTCCTGGCCCCGTTCCACTGACTGGGCTGTTTTATTGTTATTAATGACATTTCATCAGTGCTATGTTTTGTACACATGAACAGTGAACTCAGCAATTTCTGCCTCATTAGGCTGGTAATTAGTGTAATGATCAGCTTTTGTTGCATGTGTATGTATGTATGTACAGTACATACAAAAGCAGGTGCTCACGCACACACACACACACACTTACACACACACACATGTACACACCCACCAATGTTGCTTCGATTGAAAAATGTTGACTTCAATACCAAGACCAGCTTTGGTACTATGATATCATTATCAAGTCAATGCTTATTGAGCAGGTGTTCACAATTGAAAGCAATCAATTTTGTATCGACAATGTAAAGGTATGGACGACAAGCCTGTGGTGTGTGGAATATTTTGGCAAAGGGTTCACCATAGATCCTGGGCCCGGCCCCACTGGACCTCGTAGTAAAGAGAGGGAGGGAGAGAGAGGGAGGGGTGGGAAGCATGGTGCATGTTAAACAGGAACAAAAGGTTATGGTGGGCAGGAGGATTTCTTACAGGAAAAAACCAGAAGGCGTGGTTCTGCTCCCGAACCTCAGCTATTATAGCTCCAATAAAGGTAGTCTCTGGGACATGACATATGTCGTATGTTTGTCACAAATAAGAGGGCAAGAAAGTGAGATAGAAAGGGAAAGATTGAAGGAGAGATGGCAGAGAGAGAGTGAAGAAGGAATTGTAACAGAGATCATGGTGGGGTAAATTATTAAAACATATGTTTTGGAGTTTACTTGGGGAAATAAATCTCCTTTTTAATTTAATTTCTGAACATTATTGTCTTTGACACCGACAGAGTTGTGTATATTCACTCTGAAATCATTATTAACCTTCTTTGGAAAGACTTTACATTTTTTATGGTGCCAACAAGGCGTGTTTGCCGAGGGAAGGAAGTGGCTCTGGAACCCATCCCCTCCCGCCCCACACCGCCACTTCGTCTCCGTGGCGACGGCCGATCGAACGCCGCGTTCAGCCTCGGGTCTCGGGCCTTAACGAGCGAACGCTCTTTGGGCGAGGAGCCAAAGCGCTCTGCCCTTCTCTGAATCGCGGGAGTCCTGAGAGGCGTCGCCCGCGCCCCGCGGCCCGTCGCCCCGTCACCGTAACGGACGGGAGACACGTTCGGCGCGAACGGGCCAGACGGCACCTCTCCCCCCCCCACCCCTCCACCCTCAAGGTCGGGCGGGACGCCGGACCCGGGGGCTGGCAGGCGCTCCGCAGATGGCATTCGGAAGGGAAGTCGTTGCTGTTCCGCGGGGCGGCGGCTGACAGCTCTCCAAAGGTTAAGGTTGTGAGTTCCTTCTGCAGGGCAGGTGCTACTGAAGGCCCCCCTGAGCTCAGCGCTCAACCCGACACAGGTCAATAAACAGCAGCTCTGCGAATACGTTCTACACCCGCATACGTTTGGCTGTTCTCTAAGGCAATGTGACTTTTTTTTTACCCTTTGGAATTCAGTCCTGGTTTTGACATGATGTATGACCAAATGCTTTCCAAGCCTTTTGTCTTCTTGGTCGTTTGGTGGGGTCTTGAGGGTCCTGATGACCCATGTCTTGAAAGTAGATACATTTTGGGGTTGAACAGAATGGAGGATTTTCAATTCTGGTTCTGCTCATAAAGCTGGTGTAAAATTCCATCTGTTTGTTTTTATTCTATCCTTTTTAAAATGAAAACATGACAAAAACCAAGCAGACGAATGGTTACGGCAGTTCAGTGATTTCGGAACATGAATAGAAAATCCTGTGTGAATAAGTCTTATGGTGTGGGGATGTAGAACAAGTTGCAATCTATACGCAGAAGCGCATGAGACGCCATGGCGACTGTTTGTTGTCTTCAGTCGCTGCTGCCAGCTGTCCGTCAGCCCCGTCTGTCGCTGCGAGGACGTCTCCCTCTGTTTTTACATTTCTGCTTTCTGATGGTAGCGAATAGAACATAAAAGCGGGCTGCACTGAAAATGTGGAAGAGCTTTCACCTGGGAGCCCGGATTCATCGCCTGACTGGCCTTGAGCTGCTGGGGTAATGGAGAGGGGGAGGGGCTGACAGATTTGGGTCAGGTGAATTTCCCAGCATGCACCGGGGTGGTGGGGCATTGGTTCTGGGCGATGTCGAGGAAATGGGGGATGGGGGAAACGGCTCACCGTTAAAAAGAAATGGTGGTGAGTTTCATTGAAGGAAAGGGAAGTACATCCTTAAAAAGAAGGGAGGAGGTAGAGAGGCGTTGAGAGAGGACGATGTGGATGGCAGGGGCATTTAAGTGGCCCTATCGATTCTAAAAGCGGGGCAGGAGCGCTTATCAACACAGAAGAGTGGTCTGTGATTGCGTGTGAATCAGGGAGCACTCTTCCTGACTGCGCAGGGCAGCTTGTTGGTAACTATGTGAGGACAATCTCCCCCATGTCTGAAGAGCAGGGCTAATTTGCTGCAATTTACAGTTGCTGGGGTGTGGGGAAGGGTGGGGGAGGGCGGGGGAGACTGAACTGCGTACCTGACTGTGGTAATATGTTTGGTGGGGGCTGAATCTGGAAACCCCCTCCAGGAAACCAGGCTCAAATGAACAATTGATAGCTGCAGTCCACTGCCGTTGGACCAATGGTAAGACACCAATGAGGGGAAACTCATTAAGGATGAGTTTTAAGGCTTAATTAGCCAATACTGTAATTAGAAAGCCATCGATAGTCGTTAGTGGTCTTCTGGGTGAAAAAGGTAGCCGATGAGGTCTCTAAGCTCTGTTATCACAATGACAAAACGACTGATTCACGGAGGTCTCCAAGCCCCCAACAATGCTGACTCCATTAACCATTTTTTTTAAAACGCTATGACACCTGATTCAACTAATACACTAATCATAGCTTTCAATCAAGACTTTGATAAGTAAAATCAGTGTGGGCTAAAACAAAAACCTGCACCTCTATTGACCCTTTTCAGATAAGATTGGAGGCCCATGATTTAGACTTAGCAGCGGCAGACGATGCTGAAATTGAATTGATTGCCTGCTTACTTGCTCAGGCGCTCGGGCGGTTAAGATGGACGTCAGCCGCAGCGCTCTTTATCCCGCCGTGACATTCAATGATCCTCCTTCTATAAGGCTCACTGCCACCGCAAGATCGGGAGGTAGATCTACGCTACCTGACAACTGGAGCAGAGCTCCAGCGCCCAGCGCAGTGGAGGCTGGGGCCGTCACACAGACGTGCGCGATAGCGTATCTTATTGCCGGAATCTCGCTCAGTCGCTGTGACTCAGTGCTATGCAGAGTATTTCTGTCTCTCTGACTCAGTGCTGTGCAGAGTATTCCTGTCTCTCTGACTCAGTGCTTTTCAGAGTATTTCTGTCTCTCTGACTCAGTGCTTTGCAGAGTATTTCTGTCTCTCTGACTCAGTGCTATGCAGAGTATCTCTGTCTCTCTGACTCAGTGCTTTGCAGAGTATTTCTGTCTCTCTGACTCACTGCTATGCAGAGTATCTCTGTCTCTCTGACTCAGTGCTTTGCAGAGTATTTTTGTCTCTCTGACTCAGTGCTGTGCAGAGTATCTCTGTCTCTCTGACTGAGTGCTATGCAGAGTATTCCTGAATGGTCCACGTTTTGGCTGTGAGTGAAAAAATATGTTAGCCAAATCTGGTACTATTGCTCATATGAAACAGTTGAGTACACATTTCCCCTGTATTGTAACTCTGTATAACAGAGCTAAGTAAATATGATCTAATGTCTTATATCCCCATTGTGGTTGTTTATATTGTTATAATTGCCAATGTTAACATCCACATTTGCGATTTCATTGTGTGTTCATGACATCTCAGAACAAGATTGCCATTACTGATTAAGTAATAAATGGTACAGAAGCCATGACAGAGAATTTCTGCTGCACAAGGATTCTGTTATTGCGATGGTATTGAAGGATGATGCGAAACACAGCACTGCTCTTAAACTGAGTACATTGTGTATGCCTTATCAAATGAGTATCTGAACATCACAGCATTTGTCTAATTAATGAAAGCAAAGGACAGCTTTGGTGTAATTAATGAAAGTATAGCACAGCCTTGGTCAAATTATTAATAGTACGGCACAGTTTTTGTCTAATTAATGAGAGAAAAACACAGTCTGGGTCTAGTTAGTGAGAGCACAGCACAGCCTTGGCCAAATTGAGAACGCAGGCCTGGCAGACAGAAATAATGACTGAAAGTGAACCTCCGCCTTGGACTGTGCAGAACCCCAGGGCACAGGAACGCAGTTTCATTCCGCCTCATTCATTACTCTGCTTTCTCTCGTTTCCATAGGAACCTACTGGATGTGGACACCTTCTCCAAGTCGGATCCCGGTACGTGCCTCCTCTTATTTTTGTGATCAAATGTCTTTCATTTTGCAGATGACTAATGTTTAGCAGATGGCGGAAGCAGGTAGCATACTTTCCAACCCCTGGAAACCCTCCCAAACCACCCCGACGATGTGAGCATACACAAAGTAAAATGTGCAGTATTGATCATACTCCAGTAGGGACCATATGTACTCTGTAAGAGTCAGAGCCCCGAGAAAAGTGGTTCTCTTCACTGGTCTTTGCCAGTGTGTTCATTGAGAAAGTACCATGTCCCCCGTTCTCTGTCGGTTTCTGTGTGTGTGTGTGTGTGTTTGTGTGTGTGTGTGCGCGTGTGCACGTGCTTGCGTGCATGCGTGTTTGTGTTTGTGAGAGTGCATGTGAGGTGAGAGAGTGTGTTAGCGAGAGAGAGAGAGAGAGAGAGAGAGAGAGAGGGAGGGTAATTTATCTGGCGGTGTGTGAAGGTGTGTGTGGGCTAGCATCTGCAGGCCTTGGCTATAAGGTCTTTCTGATGGTTTTGGATTCCAGGGGACAGTCAGTTTTTCCATTAAAAATATGAGGCAGAACAAGGCCAGATATGGACTGTGGAAGGAGGACACAGCTTGCACTTTCTATTGAGCCAAAAACACAGGGCAGGATTTCATAATGTTTCATGACTTTTATGTTTTTCAGTTCCCTTTGCAATAAAAAGTGCAATAAACAAGTTGGATGGAAAAGTTTAGAAAAGTGCAATTAAAAAGTTAACTCACAAACTATTTTATGAAAAAGAGACGCTCTTCAGAAATTATAAAGAGAAAATGTTTGTTTAAAAAAGCCAATTGTTATTTTCCTTTCCAGCAACTCATAAAGGAAATATAACTTGGATGTCAGTTTCTGTATACTTTTTATCTAATTTTCATGCATCATGTCTGCTTATTTACTGTGTCTACTCATTTATCAGTTTATTAATCTTGAGTGTAGAAATCTGCCCAGGTGTGCATCTCATTGGTCTGCCTGCAGGAGATTGATATCTCAGTGAAGCTGGTTGGTGAAGCTGATTGCTTGGCAGGCAGCTTATTGGCTTACGTATTGGTTCACTGTTTTGTTTGCCCATGGAATTGAATCCTTCTGACAGGTCTGAAGCATTCCCAATGAGATGTGAGGTCCAGGTTCAATGTAATTGCAATGGGTTGTCCTTACTTTTCATTAAAAACGCAGGCAAGTGCCGTGGTATTTCACGATTGGTTTCTGCAATGTGGTGAGCTCACTGAGCACTGTGATGAACAGAGAGAGAGTACAGTGAAATGACTGTGAAATGCTTGATTAACTTTGCTGATCTGATTTGTGAACAAACCTCATTTGAGGGCAGATTGAATCTGGGTCTGGATATTGTGCCTGAGAGTGTGCACGCATCTATGCATGCACATTTTTGTAATACCCCTGCACAACCGTACACACTGCTACACAACACTGCACAATGCTACACAGCACTACAAAACTGTACTCAGAACTATACATCCTTACACTACACAACACTATACTACCCTACACATCACTACACAGCTCTACACAACAATGCATATTCCTACACAGCACTACACAAGTCTACAGATTGCTACACTACACAACACTACACTATCTTATACAATGCTACACAACCCTACACATTCCTACATAGCACTATACAACTCTACACAACTCAACTCTACACAAATCTAAACATCTTTGCACAACCCCACACAACACTACACAACCCTACACATTGCTACACAACACTACACTACCTTACACAATGCTACACAACACTACACAACCTTACACAATTCTACATAACCCTACACTACCCTGCACAGTGCTACACAGCACTACACAACCCTACATATTGCTACACAACACTACACAATCCTACACAACACTATGAAACCCACCAGTGGTTTTTGCATTAGAGCTGAAATTTGGGCAGAGGCGTGCCTATGTCAGCCTGCAGGCCCCCCAAATGACAGCTGGAACAGGGACACCAGCAGCTTTAACCTGAGCCCCCAAACCAGGACAGGAAACCGGTCAAAGGAACATGCTTTAAAGTCTCTGAAGTGGCCAATGGTTCTGCCTGGAGTGAGGTACAGGCCAGCTTGATGGAATAATGTTCCAGATTTCACTGAGGGCTCTGACCCTTTGTCCTCTTTCAAATCGTATTTAAGTCTGACCCATTTTTAAAAATCTTGCTCATAACCTTATGCTTGTCTTTATTCTGTTTTCTTAATGTAAACTGTCACAGAGTAAAGCACTTTGCAAGAAAAGCACCTCTAGCTGTGCATCTGTAGGGAGGGGTTATAGACCCCATATGAATAGTACAGCGAAAGGACAATGTACCTGGACCAATATCAGGGACAGCCCATTAGCTTTAGATTACGATCAAATACTTAATCTCCTTCGGCCTAACGGAAGGAAACTCAGGTGATTAGGTGCAAGTTTTTTTTTATTTAAAAAAAAAAAAAAAAAAAACAATTAAAAAGTGAATATAATAGAGTTCTGTCAGTATAATAAATGTATAAATTTGCTAAAGGTAAATTCCATGCATCATCTGGAACATCTGGAATTATTTTTTACTTCTCATAGTCACATAGCACAGCCAGAAGCCTTATGGGGGTTTAACAGCATGCTTTATGCTGCGATACATATGGCCAGTCTAGATGGGCTGAATGGCCTGTCTCCTTGTTATGCTCTTATGTTCACCGGTGGGTCACTGTGTCCTTTGTTTTTCCTCCCTAGTGTCATCACTGTGATGCAGGAGGGAGCCAAATATGATTAGGGAAGAGGGGTGTCTGTTGCTAGTGGCAGCTGGAACCATGTGTTGCACAAATAACGGGCAGAGTTATTATGGGTGTGGCTGATTATGTATTCCATTGAATTTACTGAAGTTAACGAGGGTTGATTTAGTAAATTTCTCTGCCTCTAAAAAGCAGGTGTAAATCAAGGTGCAAACAAGATAGAGACACAGGTATAGCCCTTGAAGATGCACTGAGAGAATCTTTGCAACAAGGGTCACATTATTTCATCTTCCCGAGCAAGAACTCATCAAACAGTACGAATTATTAATATGAATTATTACTAATTAATTATTGCAGCCAAGAAATAAAGGCTGGGTGTTTGCCATGGGTGTTTACTTCTGGGAGAAATAAAAGGTGACCAGGACCTCCCACATGTACCCATTCCATCCTGGCAATATTCAAGCTCCTTGCAACATTCTTGCATCTAAAGGGTAAAGGGACTGCATTTATATATTGCTTTTATCCAAAGCACTTTACAGTTGATGCTTCTCATTTACCAGAGCAATTAGGGGTTAGGTGTCTTGCTCAGGGACACTTCGACACGCCCAGGGCGGGGATTGAACCGACAACCCTCCGACTGCCAGACAACCGCTCTTACTTCCTGAGCTATGTCACCCCCATCTTGATTAATTGACGCAGTAATTGCTGCCATAGCTGGACTATACATTTTTCTGCCCTGGTTGGGTGCTGGATAGCCTACGCTCTTACGTGGGACCACGAGGATACACATTACAATGTTCAGTGTTAAATAAACTCTAACAGAGTTCATATGAGTCCACTATGGCAAGAGTTGAATTAACACTGGACATGTTACTGGGTATTGAATTCTCTAAACAGGAGTATTGTTGTTGTTGAACTGCGCCTTTTAAGCTCTGCTTCATACGCAAAATGCTAATTGTAGGCAGTATCATTTTCTGATTGTGCAATTAGCGGTAGCTAATAAATAAGTTAATTTCAGGCAAACTGCAAACACACCAACATACTCTCTTCAGCCCGCAGTTTGTGCTGCAGATTTTACCTACGTAAATCTGGCCCTTAGTTATCTTGAAAATTACTTTGTTCAGTAATGGAGTTACAGGTGAAATCAGCATGGTTTTAATTGCTGAAAGTATGGAAACTGTAAAATGTTAAGAGCGGGTTAAAATTGAAATTTTGAAAGTAATATTTCTTTTGTGAACCATATCGAGATGTAGAAAACATCATGCACAGTGAATCCCTGAGACCGTATTTTAATGCAATGTCTTAAATTGCATTTTAAAAGGTGGTTTAAAATGTCCAAATAAATGCAACATGCACTGGACAAAGTTTTGGACTTTTTTTTCAGTCAAACTATTCCGTCTGCTTATACCAGGCTACAGATGTGAGCAGCTCTTCTGCCAGATAATTTCTCCTCACCTGTGCTGCTGGTGTTCATCTTGGTTCATTAACTGACATCAGCACATGTAGTTCACCTCATGCCTTCTAAAGTCCTGTAATGTGTCCTCATTTACTGTCGCTGCAGGGATGGTGTGGCTTCATTGTGTTATTGGCTCCAGACCTCCTGATCTCCAAGCTCATTCAGTGACTGGAGTATGGCATGACTTGGGAGCCTGTAGGTTATTCTGTTCTGCTCTGACATGCCAAAGAGCGATACTCGATTTAAAAATACTCTCCTTTTGCCAACGCACTCTACCATGCTGACAATGTCTCATCCTAACAATGGCTATGCTGAACTTGCGGTGGGAAGAAGTTAACTCCTGCTTTTCCTGGATGTTTAAATGACAGCCACAATTACCTTTGCCCTAAAGGCCGTTCTCCATAATAAATGAGCTTTAGCAGGTGATTTGCATTCATTTACATTCTCTCCTCTCATATTTTTTGCGGTTCAGTGTTACAATGCTCTAAAATACATATGCATTAACCCGAACATGCTCATTTTAGGAATTCCACTTTTCTCTCATTTCATCTGCGCAACCTCTAGTGCAACAGCTAAGCAAACATGGACAAATGCTATCGGTCACATTAGCGCCTATAAAAGCCCCACAAATCCTGAGTAAATATGGCCCTATGTATGTGTCATTAGCCATGTCTTTAAGGGATGGCCATTGTCCCCTTACAGCCACCCCTCCAGGGGGGGGCCCTCTAGAAGACTGCAGGAATGACAGAGCTGGCCAATATAAAGGAGTCATGCCTTGATCCAGGATATTTAGAAAATACATGTGTGACCTTACACGTACCACCGCAAATAACCTGGATGTTGATGCCCAGTCGGGCTCTCTTACGGACCACATACAGTAGGCTATCTTTATACGGCCAATTTTATTTGTCATTACTGTGATTGTCTAATTCCGATCTATTTTATGACCATCCATTATGACATGTTGACATTGTTATTGTGCATTTTTTGATATGCACAATAACAGTCTTTCACACTGTAATCTTGATATTTTTATGTATGCCCCTGTGTAACAGACAGGAGGGTGTACACGTAGGTGTGTATTTCTATCTTGATATTGTGCCCTTAAAATAACAATGAAACTGCAATATGACTTAATTGCAGGTTTTAGTTGGTCATAATACAAACGCTTTTAGCTGAATTAAAATAGCAATGCGCCAACGATTACCATGACCACACTTCATTTTAAGACCAACCCGCCTACATAGGCGTAAGGTCGTTTGGTATTTAAATAGCTTGGCTGCTGGATGGGAAAACGACAACTGCATGTCTGAAACTAGCAAAGACACTTGCATTTGGGTTACCGCCACATTGCGCTGTGTAAGATAGAGCCTGTGATCTAATAAAAAAAGGTTCTTGTCTCATTGGGGTCCACAAATTGAACTTGCACGGACATCAGTTGACGGAAGATGTTTGAGCATGCAGAATCCAGTTACACGATTGACCAGCAGGGGGTGCTTTTGAGCAATGAGACAAAGTCATCATGCCAGGCAGAAGCCCTTCCTCTCTGACCTTAACAGATACCAGATCATGGGGCCCATCCATTCACTAGAACAGTGCCTTAAATGCCAGACCATAGAGTCCATCCACACACTGGAACAGTGCCTTTGCAAAATACCAGATTGTGGGGCCCATCCACACATTGGAACACTGAATACCAGACTGTGGGGCCCATCCACACATTGGAACACTGAATACCAGACTGTGGGGCCCATCCACACACTGGAACACTGAATTCCAGACTGTAGCCCCCATCTACACACTAGAACACTGAATACCAGACTCTAGGGCCCATCCACACACTGGAAGACTGAACACCTGACTGTGCGGCCCATCCACACACTGGGACACTGAATACCTGACTGTGGGGCCCATCTACTCACTGCAACACTGAATACCTGACTGTGGGGCCCATCCACTCACTGCAACACTGAATACCTGGCTGTGGGGCCCATCCACTCACTGCAACACTGAATACCTGACTGTGGGGCCCATCCACTCACTGCAACACTGAATACCTGGCTGTGGGGCCCATCCACTCACTGCAACACTGAATACCTGACTGTGGGGCCCATCTACTCACTGCAACACTGAATACCTGGCTGTGGGGCCCATCCACTCACTGCAACACTGAATACCTGACTGTGGGGCCCATCCAATCACTGCAATAGCATGTTAACAGGATGGGTTGCTGTCATTTCTTCTTCTCTAGGCTTATGTCATCTGTCACTTCATTGCATTGTGGCTTGTCTGTTTATTGGCATGGCATTGATCCTCCTTCCATCACTAGACTGTGAATTCCTGAGTATGAGGATGTATTGGGTGTCTGTGCTTTATGCTTGTCTACTGTTGGGCACTGTCTCTAAGAGCTTTGACAGGAATTTAGCTTTGTCCTTGGCCACCCTCTCTGAGTCTCATCTGTTAGCTTTGTAGCTGTGAAAATGAAATGTGTTTATGTGTGTGTGTGTGTGCATGTGTGTGTGCATGTGTGGAGGAGAGAGTGTTTTCTTCTGTGTTTGTTGTTGTGAGGGTACATGGATCTGGGTGTATGGGAGAGTGTGTTTGCTTGTGTGTGTGTATGCACGTGTGGGACAGAGAGAGTGTTTGTGTGTTCTGAAGAGACAGATAAATGAATGGCGTGCGCTGAATTTCAGTAGCTGAGCTCATATACTGGAGATTAAATAGTGTGGGGCAGCTCTCACAAAGCCTGTGGGATGGGGAGAGCAGGCGCTGTGTCAACAGTGTCTGTCCGTCTGTCCTCTGTATGAGGCCAAAGTAAGCAAATGTTCAAACAAACGCTTCTGGATCATGCACTCTGTACCATTCTCCTGTCACCCTGGGAGGTCATAGAACAAGTCCTGGATCTAGACAGTTCGCTAGCCTGCATTGCTTGGTGATTTTTTAAACTCAAGATCATTGACTCAATCGTTTCCGTTTAATTTTATGCACATGCTCAATTATGTGCTTGTGGTCAAGAGATTAATATCAGACTCAGAGGTCATGTTAACATAGGGCTCTGCATTTTTCTACACAGATAAGAAGAGCCATAATGGAAGGGCAAAATACATGGTGTTCTATACTCGCAGATATTGGTCTGACATTTGTGTTGTTTATTGATCATAATATTTACACAGCTGTTGTTCAATAACAATGTTATTTGGCTAGCAAAGCTAACGGCAAACAGAGAGTGAGCTGTGGATACACAAGTTGGGAGAGCTTGAGCCTCCCATTTTATCACATATCTCATGGTGAGTAGCTCAACAGACCTGGTCATAAAAATGTGAACTTACCCTTTAAGAAACGCATGTGGATTCCGGTTATCCTTATCTGACATTTTACAGTATGATCGAGGTTTATCGTTTGGCATTAGATTGTTGTGTAAATTAATAAACACAATTGTTGAGACACATGGCTGTGGCCTAATTCAAACAATCACAGGCTTGCACCATCAGAAACTCAACACATAATTGAAAAGCACTTTATCTACTCACTCATTTGACGGGCATCCGACCAGCCTTCATTTACAAAATTATCATCGATCTCATTCAATTTCAGCTCCCGAGCTCTGACGTTCTTGACAGAGAGTAGCCTGTGTCCCGTCCGTTCAACCTCTTCGGCCTGATGCTGCTCCTTGATGAATTATTTATTTGAAAAATGATTCAGTCATTTAACAGCACTCTACTGTTGCTAATGTGACTGCAGTAGCCTACACCCCTCAGCAAAGGTTATCGGATGATACACAAGAAGCATTTTCGCAGGTTAGGAAACTGAGGTGTGTGTTGACGATCTCAGTCTTAAAACACGCCTTGAATGACAGCAGGCGTCCAACTCTGGAAACTTCTACGTATGTTTGTCTCCTGGTCCGTTTTCCCTTTTCTCTTCTGAAATCCCCTTTTTGTGTTCATAAGCATTTTGATATGCATAGTTGTAGCTAGGACTCCTCTTTTCTCTCTTCAGCTAGCTAGCTGTCCTTACAGTTTGACCGCCAAAACAGACATAGTTCCCAGCAATCTTTACATATCAGAAAAACGGTAGCACCAAAGACATGACCACAAATAATTTAATTGAATCGTTTTAACAACATTTTCTGTAGAATGGGCATTTCTGAGTTTCAAATGATCACAGACTGATCACAGACAATGAAAGCATACTAACCATGATCAATTGCTTATTGGATGATATATAAAACAGATGGCACAAAGTAAATTAGCATGTATTTTCCGATGTTTAACGAGTGCCTCAATGCAACGGCCCGTGCACAAACATATTTTTTTCGTGTACTGCTAGTTATCCTGAAAGCTTCAGGGGGCAGAGGAAAAATTTGGGAAGGGCTGCCACCCCTCAGATCCGGCCCCTACACATAATGTTCTGGCAGTTGCTTCTGCTGGAAGGTTATCGCTCCACCTGCCAAACTCTTCTTCTCTTTTTCCTAACTGTGAATGAGTTGCAATGAGTGGTACATCTATAATTTCTTTCTTTCTCCATCTTTCTTTTTGTCCTATCATCTGTTCTTTTTCTTTTTGTTTTTCTTTCAATTTCTCCATGTGGAGGAATTGCAGAAGCTGACTTTTTTATGGTTACTATTTCATCGCTTAGACAGTGTGAGAACGTATCACTGTCATGTGGACACCCATTTTTTCCTTGTTCACTGTGGCCCAGGGTACGAATGTACCAATTGCACTGGAATCGTTTCAGAAATAGGGGCTCCAAATATGGAGAAAATTCTGATTTTTAAATGTACTGTAATTTAAAGGCACCATACACGTCTCTTGCCGGGACCTGTCGGAACTCCTGCTAAATTCAAAATGGTTGAAAAATCAGTCTAGGAATAGAGCCATGATTTGAAGGTCGTAGATGGTTCCCCAAATTTATGGCATCGCTCAGAAGCTCTAGAAATAAAATAAAAGAACGCTAGAATGTTTTATGACGAGGACAGGACATTCAGTTCTTCAAGGCTGATCATTTTGTCAAGTGTCTAGAGAATCTAGCCCTGTGTCAAGCCTGGTCTTGAACACCCCAAGGATCTCTGCATCTACAACATGACCTAACAAGCTGAGCCACGCGTTGACAGCTTTGTGTGTCAATACTTCCTGGCATGAGAGCACAATTTACTTTCAACTCCATTCAACCTGTGTCCCCTTGTTCTTCTGAAAGAACACAACCTAAAAAAGGTCTTTCTACTGTATCCCTTTCTGTCCATCCATTCATCCATCCATCCTTTTTCTTACCTGCTTTTTCCTGGTCAGAGTCTGATGCCTATCCCAGCATGCATTGGGCGAGATGCAGGAATACACTCTGGATTGATTGCCAGTCCACTGCAGGGCACACACACCATTCACTCACACACTTAGATTCTCCAGTTAGTGTAACCTGCATCTTTTTAAGACGCACAGTTTTTTTTGGAGGCAACCGGTGTGGAAAAGACCAAAAGGGATGCTGTTTCAGACGGAGAGTGGGAAAATTATAAGAAGAGATGATTTGTACACATATGGCAATGCTGTTTAATTAACACATTTCGTAATCATGTGACTAACAGAAAAACAAATACATCTGGTCTCAAGTGTTTGAAAAACTGGAAAACTTTTTTTTCATCTGCTTAACCAGGTTGTATGACCTTCACGTGTACGATCATGTGCATTTGACTATATTGATTTTGGTAGAGTGACAGCTGACCTCCTTTGGGGGCTGTACCTCTCCATGCTGCATGAATAAACATCACTGATTTATAAACTATCCTAAACTCATAGTGGTCATTTTCCATGACACCGGAGTACCTGCGGGAAATGTAAGTTGACACAAGGGAGAACATGTGAACTCCCCGCAAAAAGGTCTTAGCTGGGATTTGAACCAGATACCTTCTTGCTGCCCATTATTCCCTTTCAAGGTGTCAATAAATCCATACCCCTTTTTGTCTCTTAATGAAACAATATTACAGTGACCGGCATGTGTTTGTCTTCACAAACATAACATAAAAAGCAAAAATGTATTAATTTTTTTTTTTGGGGGGGGGGGGGGGGGGGCTACGTTGTGCCTTTGCACCTGATGAATGCGTTGGACCTGGAAATGTAAGACCAATAATCCTCACTGCTTGAGGACAAGGTGAGAAAACATTGGAGTTCCCAACAGTTCAGGACATTTTGTAGAAATTTTCATTAGGTTTTCTGCTTATCTGTCAGATTCCAGCAAAGTTAATATGGTCTGCTTGGATTCGGCCAGAGGTTCAGGTTCCAGAGTGTGTGCCCACTCGCCTCATTACTGTAGGGGTACTCCAAGAAAGGGAAAGAGAGCACAAATCAGTTTGTGAAGCCAGAATGTTTCATTGGAGGGGTCTGCTTGATCAGTTGCAAGTATTTCACACAGGGCTTTTCCTCAGTTCTGTGTCGAGATTCAAGAAACATGAATAAGATTCGTTTGAGTACTGGTTAGGGGGTTTGGAAACATTCTGGCCTGTACTCCAGACTGGGGAGTTAGGGACTCACTAACCCTAACCCCAAATTCCCCCACCCCTGATTCACACTGCCGCAGATGAGCCGGAATCAGTTGATGAGCAGGGAAACGCGGTCCCCTGCCGAATAAAGGCAGCCCAAAAGCAATCGTTGAACCCCAAATGCATTTTCCACTGGAAGCCAATTACGACCCCTTCCATTAATCCTTAAATGCAGGGCAGCCTCTGAGAGAACCCCTGGGCATCGGGGGGGCTTTACTGAGATCATAATTGTGCTCGTTTATTAAAACAAATTAAACCACAGGAGGGACTTTTTAAAGGTTGTATTTGAATACGAGTTGGAGGTGCCTTTTCCTTGCTTTATAATGTGGCTCCAGGAATCTCTGTCGTGTCTGATCCAGTCTCCTTTTTTTCCCAGTCTGCACTCTCCCATCTTCATTGTAATCAGCACAGCTGAAGTCGATTGGTAATCAGAACATCTGATATTGACTGGTGATCAGCGAAGCTGAGGTTGACTTTTATCAATGAATCAATCTTTTTTCATGTAGCGCATGGGCAATGTATCATGTTTTTAAGTTTCCCTTTGAAAATCAACAAAACATGCTTTGACCACTGTAAGTGGCTTTGTGATAACATCAGCTATGATAAACAGTGAGTGGTGTCAGTGAAGAATGGCCCACCCACTAGCCAAAACAAACCCATGTACCCCCATTCCCCATCCAGACATTTCAGTTCCATTTCAGTTGACCCACTTCAGAAAATGAACTGAAATTCACAAATTGAAACATAATCGGACATAATTTCAGGAAATGGGCAGCTCAATGAACCATCCAATCAAAGGAGTCTACAATGGCCTGCAGGAAAGCAAAAAAAAACCCGGGCTCTAACAAGCGTCTTGCTGGCCCGTTAGCCTCTCGCGCGGTTCTCCCGGCCGGGCCAGGCCGGGCTCCGGGGTGCCCGGGGAGACGGGAGCAGGCCAGGCCTGGAGCGTGAATGATGCCCCCGGCGCGTCTGAGGCATCATTACAAGGGAATGATTTATCATACTCCGTCAGGCGCTGCTCGCGCCGCACGTCCGCGCGTCCGCTCGGATGACCAGGCGATTAACCCTTCCACGCTGCTCCAGATACCGCGAGTCTTGGAGAGGCCCGCTCGGCCCCAGGGACTGTGGTCCAATGGCACCGCGGTTCTGCTTTTGATTAGCGTGCCGCGCGCCGTCCGGCGCCGGGCTGGAAAGACACCCCGGGTCGCGGCAGATTTATTTAGCCGGCCGGGCTCGCGGCTGCAGATAAGCGGTAATCTCAGGCCGCCCTCTCAGACCTCCACGGGGCCATTCTGGGATTTGCCACAGCGCTTTTCTTTTGTAACTGGCCCTGGCTGGCCCTGCGTCTCTATAAACCCCAACACACACACACACACACACACACACACGCACGCACGCATAAACACACACACACGCACACACACCTACACACGCACGCGCTTACACACAGACACTCACACACACACACACATAAACACACACACACACACACACACACACACACACACGCATACACACACACACACACACGCATAAACACACACACACACACGCATAAACACACACACACACACACACACACGCATAAACACACACACACACATAAACACACGCGCACACACACGCATAAACACACACACACACACACACACACATAAACACACACACGCACGCATAAACACACACACACACGCATAAACGCACGCATAAACACACGCACACACACATAAACGCACACACACATAAACACGAACACACACGCACGCATAAACACACACACACACACACACCTACACACGCACGCGCATAAACACACACAGACACTCACACACACACATAAACACGCGCACACACACACACACACACACACACACCAAAGCAAGCACATTTGCATGCACACATGCACTCACACGTATGCATGCACACACACCGGTACATACATTATTTACACACATTCACATGTGCACACAAGCACAAACAAGTGGAAACCTGCATGCGTGCTCAGAGGCATACGCACTCACACATACATGCACACACACACTCAGGCATACACACTCAGGCACAAACATGCGTACATATTCGCTCATGCATACACCTGCACTCATTGACACACATGCCCACATACATATGCACACAACAAGAATACATGCACTTGTACAAACACACTTTTCTTTTCTGCTCTCTCAAGCACACACAAACACACACACACACACACACACACACACGTTCAGTCTGTCATTTCGCCACCAATCTCCCTGCTCTCACAGCCCGTAAACCCTGCACCATTTGTAAGCTGTTTACACAATATCAGCTCAAAGCAGGGACAGATTCCTGGCGAAGCAGAGGCCGATCCTTAGGGACAGCAAAGCCCCACACATTGTGGTAAAGCAAACAAAACAGAACATGCTGTTGGCGTTCACTCCTTTTTAGTCACCAGATTTGTGTTGGCTTGGCTGCAATGTAGCTGATCATGGTGAAATCTGTTGGGGTTAAAGATTACACCAGCCGTAGCACTTCTGTATGCTGTTTCCTCCCCTGTGCTAATGTAATACTTTGTTCTCTGTGCTAACGTAGCATTTTATTTCCTGGGCTAGCATAGAATTTTATTTCCTGGGCTAGCAGAGCATTTAATTCCCTACAATAGCATGGCATTTTATCTCCTTCACTAGTTTAGAGTTTTCTGTGCATGGTTCTTGCAGTTTCCCTTTGTACTTCTTCCTCTATCTCTCCCAGAAACCAAGTGTGAACAACATAGAATTTGTTTAATGATCTTTGAGGGTATATTTACTCTCTCTTTAGTTCATATGACTCATTTTATTATATGACTTTTTTTTTACTGAAAATACTCATTATATCATTTTTTACAGAAAGATTATTGGCATCAAGACGGGGGTATTGTCAACCTCAAAACCGACATCACTGACTAGCAATTTTTGACTCCAAACTTGTTGATGGTGTCGGTAATGTTGGCCTCGATGCCAAATATTTTTCTGTAAATTATGAATCATATAAATTCAAACACCTCAACAGCAAATATACCCCTAGGGCTAATTAAACATTTATGACCGAATCCAGACCTGCACTGAAGTGCATTTTCCACGTAACGCACTATTGAAAGGTTGAGAGACTTATGTGGAAAATGCACTTAAGCACAGGTCTGGATTCATACCTTAATATTTTACTTTGAAGATGTTATAAAAAAAAAAAAACATACCAAACTTGAAGTAAAATAGTTCAATGTTTAGTGTTTAATGAGCTCTGAGCATGTATTTGCTCTCTTTTTAAGTGTTTAAAGTGTTTGCATTTATGACGTAATTTTTTGAAAAATTGTCAGCACCGAGTCGGGGGAACCAAGACCGATAGTTGTTGACCCAGAAACTGATGGTCGTTAATGATGTTGGCCTCCATTTCTCTCCCTTGTGAGTTGTTCACAGGTTTTAAAACAGGTGGCGGCAGTGTTTTCAAAGGCAACCCTAACCGTGTGACTTTTATGCTACGGTGTGGAGGGGTCGGCAATGTGGGACCTCACCGCTGATTGCCGCGACCCAATCCCCCTCTCTTATTTATTTTGGGTGTTTATAGTAGACGGTGGTCCTCTCTTTGATTGTCAGGAAGCCCCTAACCCCCACCCCCCCCCCCCCCCCCACAGGGAGGGATTCCACATATCACCTTGTTTTCTGCCAGATGGGCAATCCGTCTGCATCCCTCCAGGAACTTCAAACCAGCGCCTCGCTCTCAGTGAACGGTCGACGCTCGCGCCCTTATTGGCCGGTTACCGCTCGTGTCTTTGGGGCCCTCCAGTTAGGAGGGGAGAGACACCCGCGGGGAGGGTGCGTGCGGCCCCTCCCCTCTGTTTAGCGGGAGAGGGGTGCAGTACACGCCGGTGCCTGGAGGGAGCCGCTTCCCTACTGGTCCTGTGGACCGAGCGGCAGGAGGGGGGGGCGGTTTCTCCCCGATAGGGCCACGTTGACCTTGACTGGCAGGAGTATATTTGGAAACAAGCAAAACAGGATTGCGTAAGCTCATTGGCCGCTGGAGATCGTGCCTCTTGAGTACTGTGTGCGGCATTCATCCCCTTCAGCAGCCTCTACACCTTTGGAATCACTGTCATTTATTTTCATGTGATTCTGCGTGGAATGGGGGTGGAGTCGTACGGAGATCCTGCGTCTTTGACCTTTCCCCTGGCAATCAATCATCAGCCCAGCAAAGATCCTTTCAGTGACCTCTGCTAGATATTCCACAAGGTCGCTGTTTACGGGGGGAGGGAACTAATACAGAACCTATATTAGCATTCACAAGTTCTGCCCTTCCAGTCAATGACACTGAACACTTTCTGTTGAAATATCCTGAATTATCTCAGAAAAAAAAGAGTAGGCGTTTCATATTCTTAGTTGTGTGATTGTTCATTGATTTGTTCTTTGGGTTGCTCTGTCATTTCACGCCACTCCATTGTGCACGTCGTTGAATAGAGACTTTGAGGAACACCCACCACAATGTCAGGTGAATCAATGGAAGAGTAGGGACAGACAGATATAGAGGGTATCCAGTCATTTGTGAAATTTCATACAGTACTGGGTGTGAGATCTCTTGGCTGACCAAAATTGCTTGCGTGTGTGTGTGTGTGAGAGAGAGAGAGAGAGAGAGAGAGACTGTAAAACTGTACAATGTTGTCTCAATTTTTAGTAAATATTGTGTAAAGTGTACAGCAATATATCTAAACATGCACACTCACACAGAATCAGTAAAAACTGGGACAATAGCAAGACGGTATTGTATTTATGTGTGTATTAATAAATGATCCATCTCTCTCTCTTTCCCTCTTCCTCTCCTTATCTCGTTCTCTCCCTCTCCCTCTCTCAACAGTTGTGGTTCTGTACGTCCAGGGCATTGGGACCAAGGAGTGGAGGGAGGTGAGTTCAAAGTTCACTTGCCTGTTTAATTACGGTACCTGCATTACAGTTTGATTTATTCTGGGGGCTATGACAATATCATCCTCCTGCTCTTCATTAATATTTATCCGTAATTAGATTGTATTGTTTGGTCCATGGCAAGTGTAATTTTGAAAGCAAGCCTCTCCGCAGGATGCCAAGTGAATATATTGTGTGCTAGTTTTCCGGCAGATTTTCAATGTGGTGTTTTACTGAGATGCTGCTGTTCTTCCAAAACAAGACATCCATCTAGGCATGTAGCCTCTCAGTGAACAACCCCTCTTACTTTCATGAGCACTGACTACATTTATGCACTGTTTCACGGGCGATGGGATTTTTTTCTATCAATAACACTAGGACTACTAAGGTTCTTAGTAGTGAACAATACTGCAGCTATTACTGCCATTACTACTAGTCCTACTACTATCACTGCTGCCATTACTGCTACTATTACTGCTACTGCTCCTCCTACTATAACTCTTACTGCTACTACCAATGCTACTCCTACTGCTATTGTTATTACCAAGGAATAATAATAATAATAATAATTGTGTAGATTAGTGCTGCTTGAAGGCTCATCCAAATTATGCAAAGTATGAGACAACACCATTAACTACAACAATGCTAAGTGACATATGTATACCTAAATAATAATAATAATAATAATAATAATAATGTATAGCTACGTTTAACAGTCTAACTTACAACAGTCCTACATTATTATTTACTTTACTTTAAAGACCATATGATCATTGATGCCAGAGTGGCAGTTTTGGGGATGATTTTTTTTTTCTCCTCCCCCACCCTGTTCGTGTGGGTCCCTGCTCAACAAGCAGGCCATGGGGGGGTGGGGTAGGTGACACCCCCCTCTGTATAACGTGACAAGCCTGATCAAAGCACCAACCCCAATTAAACAGCAGCCAACTGAGCACGCTCACTGTTGCCAAAAAAAATCAAAAAAAGGGAAATATATGGATTGTTCTGTGGAGTCAGCAGTCCTGTGAATTTGATGAAATAGAAATGTTACCTTTCTGAGAGGGTTTTTCCTAAAGAAAAAATAATAATAACTGCCTGTGTCCCGCCGTCAGATTAGCTCTGAAACTGTGTCTTTACGGGGCTCCACTAACAATGGCTGTAATATTTACCAGAGAAAAATCTAAAATGAGAATAACCACAATAAGCCAAACAGAGGTCTCCTCACTAGATTACAGACTGAGGACTTGCCTTCTCAGTTCAGGCCCCTAGTCTCTGGAACTAGACTCTCCCTGGTGAGGTAAAAGCCACCAAGTCTGTCTTCCTTTAAAATCATTTTAAAAACCTTTTTTTTTTAAATTTAGCATTCAATTAATTTTTATTTTATTTATTAAGAATTATTTGATGCAGTTTTGTTTCTTCATTAAAATGTTTTGTATGTTTTATTCTGAAGTGAAATTTAAGTTTTTAAATGTAGAAATCTCATCCTTATAAATTGAATTAACTTATTTTTTCTTATTGATATTAATGTTTTGTTTTTTTGTTTATTAAATGCCTTATTTTATTCTATCTCTTATTTTAGCCTGAACTGTAAAGCACAAAGCTGTATACATGATAGGTGCTACACTTTTTGTCAACTAAAACCAAACTTTAAAAATAAAAATTTTAAGTAAGGGTTTCCATTCGCACTTTTAAGTTTGCTCACCCTTCAAGGTTTAAGGTTCTTTGGATTACACATTCTAAGCTTTGGTGACGAGCCGTAAATAAATCATAAACAACAGAGGTTTTTGTAGGGTAAAATGAATAAATATATAAACAAGCCATCCATCCATCTTCTGTGCCACTTAGTCCTAATCAAGGTTGGGGCTGGAGCCCATCCCTGTATGTGTTAGGCTGGGCCTGCCAGGATTCAAGCACAGTGCCTTCTTGTTGTGATGCAACAGCGCTATTCACTGAACCACTGTGCCGCGACAGAACAAACATCTAATCTTGAAATTGTATTAGTACTTTTATTATTTGTTTTACAGTATCATTAAAAAAATCTTAAGCATAAATAAATAAAAGTAATAACTGTTTACTGACCCTTTCATCAGGACAAGAACATACAGGGGTGGACATATCAGTTTGTTACACACATCTGTTATGCAAAACTGCTGCCCTGTTTTTCACGTGATGAATGTGACTCTTACACATTTGTTTGTTTTTGATTATACACTGTAAAAAAAATCAAATACTCAAAATTTAAAGGGAACTTACTTCACTAATCAGGCTTGTTCAGTATAACAGCAATGATGTTTGCAACCACAGCAACCTCATTTCATAAAGATCATGAAACCATGTGTTTTCTTGAGTCATTCCTAAGACTGCAAAGCCCACAATTATTTATCCCCACTCTAAAGTCTTCTTCAAATGAATTGTGAGTGTTTATATGTGCATCATTAGTTTTGATAGCACTTGATCAAGCAGTTTGTATCAGAGCATCTGTAATACAGCTGCTGAATAGCATGCCGGAGGAGAGAGCGAGACATTTGCACCTGGGTACCAACACCTGCTGCCTATTGCCTGGCAGGGGGTTTTGTGAAGAAAATGGTACACACTGCCTGTGTTTCTTTACTGAGTTGATTTAAAAAAAAAAAAAAAATTTTAATTTAAAAAAAAAAATTATTTTTAGCCAAAATATTTAGAACAATTCATGGAAGCAGGACATTACTGCATTTATGGTGTTGAAGTAATTTTCATTTTAAAATCTAAATGCCTGATGGCTTGGCCTCTGGCCATTCTAGTGTTAATAGTGTTAACTTATTTACGGTTGCTGTGCCAACATAAAAGGCTTGTTACTGGAGCTTAGAATTTGTAAAACTTTAAAGTTCGGCAAATTTAAGAGTTATTGAACCGTAACTTTACATTTTTTAGTTTGGAGAGGCTAAATATTTTTTTACAGTGTGGGGTTTGGCAGCACCTCACGTGGACACCCCCACTCCCCCCCCCCCCCCCCCATATAACCTGAGGCCACAACCCCTGAACCCCCACCCCCATACAGCCTGCACTGTGGGCCTGAGGCTCACAGCCCCTGGAAGCTCTGTGGTGATAACCCCCCCTCCCCACACACACACACACACACACACACACACACACACTCTGCCCCCCCCCCCCCCCCACTATGTAGAAGGGATATTTTTGGCAGACCGGTACAGATGTAATCAGCTGGACGCACAGCGTGCTGTGATTGGCCCAGAGCCGTCTCTGGCCTGCAGAGAAATGACAAAGCTGTTCTTCTTCCTCCGGTGTATTCATGAAGTGATTGTAAAAAAAAATGGTGATAGGAGTTGGGTCAGCATGCTCCGACAATTCTCTCCTGCTCTTCCGGGATTTTTGGAGATGTCATGACACAAATAGGGTTGCACTACCCCTGATAGATCTGCAATGCCAGTGATGAATGGGGAGTTTGTAGCAGTGGATGGGGAGTTAGAACTTTGAGGACGGGAGTGTATAACCATACTTTGGATGTGTAAGATTTACGCGTGGATTGATTGAAAATCAGCAGACCCCTGCAGTTCATCCACAGATCGGTTGGGTCAGTTCACAAATGACATTCCGATTAATCATGGATGGGTAGTGGGTGGGTGAGAAAGAAATTAGCAAAATAAAGAAGTTACTGAATGGAATTAGATGCACTCACATCATGGATGAGGAGACGGAGTCTGCAGTAGCCATAGCTGTAGGCCTACCTCTCGTCATTCTTTTGGTGCATCCATGAGATAAGGTTAGCTAATATAGTAGTATGAGATAAAGTTAGCTTATGTCGTACTACGACGCACATTTTGTTAGCGTTTTAATAAATTACCTCATTTGGGGAGTGTGATTTTCAGTGCGGTTATGTAAAGGAATAGTCTACTTTCGGTTTAAGCTGGTTTATTTACCAGCTGGTTTGATTAGTTTGAGGTTTTGGATTAATGAAATAATGAATGAGCAAGTATCAGAAATGTGTCTGGTTCACTAATGTTAGGTCAGTCTTTGTTAAAACCTAACAATATGATTTCATGAAAATGAAATTTTAACATTTCTCCAACAAAAAAAGCGGAAATAACCTTGACTCATGAATTAATTTTCATATTATTTAAAAGAGGGGTTGAGCACAAAAACTTGGCATTTTGTGATTTCTTGATGGAAAAAAATTAAACAGTTAAACAATTTTCTTGGGTCTGTAAAAGCTTTTCGTTATAATACATTTTGAAATTGTATTGTACCTCTGAAATAAAGGTGCACTGGAGGTACATTTTTGTTCTTTAGGGAAGAAATTTCCTAAATGTACCCTGTAAGTACATTAATGTTCTATTTTGGTAGCAAAAAGTAGCTTTTGTAGGCAAAAAAGATACAAATGAATTATGTGCAGTGGCAGAGCCAGGACATTTTCAATGGGGAGGTCGGGATGGGACCTGTAGGTGGCACAGAAATATGAACGTAAAAATGTGTCCATCTATTAAAAAATGTGCTATTTTAGGCACCTACAACACATAACTACAATATTTGGTACACAAAGGACCAGGCAGTGCCACCCATCTATTCAAACATATATCAAATATAAACACATCCTTACAAACCCAGTCCATCAATTCAGGCTGTGGTGGAATAGACAAAATAATATTCTGCGTGTCAAATATTCCATGTGTTTTTTCAATCCCCGAAGATACAGTGATAAGAATAAGTTTATACTATGGCTGAGTATTACAAGCGCCATGAAAGCAGATGTTCAGGTTCCTTGTTAACTGCATAATAAGCTCCTTCTCTGTTGCTGTATCTTCAGGAATACAGACAGTTAGACAAATAGATGGTTCAAAGAAGTCCCCTTTAATGAGAAGGTCAACCTTATAATCAATAAGTATTTTAAAAAAACATTTGAAAGTGAGCCATAATGACATTTAGCCATTAAAATGATTTATTACAAAAGACAGACAACTGTGTACATATAGAATTCAATTTGTATTTATTTTCTTGAAAAATGTAAACCTCTACAATTAGCTTACAAGAATTGTAAGTGGCTATCCATAAGCAATGTACACTATATGGCCAAAAGTGTGTGGACACCTGACATCCGGCATTTTATTCTAAATTATGGGCAATAATATGGAGGTGATCCACCCTTTGCTGCTGTAGCAACCTCCACTCTTCTGGGAAGGCTTTATACTATATGTTGGAGCATTACTGCAGGGATTTTCTTCCATTCAGCCAGAAGAGCATTAGTGAGATGAGGCAGTGATTGGGCGATAATAGGCCTGGCTCACAGTTGGCTTTCCAATTGATCCCAAAGGTGTTGGATGGGGTTGAGGTCAGGGCACTGGGCAGGCCAGTCCAATTCTTCCACACCGTTCTTGACAAAACCATTTCTATATGGACCTTGATGTGTGCCCTGGGGCATTGTCATGCTGAAACAGGAAAGGGCCTTTCCCAAACAGTTGGGGAAGCACAGAATCGTATAGAATGTGATTGTATGCTGTAGATCTAACATTTACCTTCACTGGAACAAAGGGGCGAGCCCAAACCATGAAAACAGCCCCAGACCAAGAGGTGCCCAATTTCAAAATTCTGAATGCATTGCTTTTTTTGGAAAATGAATCATAATAGCCCATACAGAAATGTATTGTATTAAAAAATACAATTTTTACCAATTGAATTCATTTGGATTTGGATTAATGAACCACTATACACATCTCATGGCATGCCTATGTATACAGGTATACAAAATACAGACAGTTGTTTACATAGTGCATTTTATTTCTTCATTTTGATTTGGACTCATTTTCATGAATGAATTAGAATGAATCAGTGATGTTCCAGTTCCTTACAACAGCTGTATTCTGTGATTGTTGTGGTTTCTAGTGATGCGATCAACAAAATTATCCAAGTCCAGGGACTTCGCTTATCTAGACTGGCCACTTAAAATACACAGATGGGGAATTTTAGAATGCACTATACTGTCTGCTGAATGAAAAACGTTGGCTAGCTTGTATTTTCCTGCATGGCTTGCTAGATAAACCCCAAAAATAACAGTTATACCTACAAACACCCACTACTTTCCCTAAATTAATACATTCATGGAGTAATTAAAAGATACTCGCCTAGCAATCAAGCTAGTTAGCAAAAAAAAAATGCGTTTAGCGTCAACATGACAAAACGATATGACAATTCCTGTGATATGAATTGAACCAAATTTAAACTGGCATTATCATCTCCTTCTGATTATGCTGCGACTTTACAGATGGTTTCACCTCAAAAAATTTTATTCATGCCCATGAAAAAATGCTCTGAAAATGTGATGGCAAGTGGTGTGGCACTGGGGTGGGCTGGTTCAGTGCTGGGTGGCTACGGCTTCCCCTGGGCACCCATCAGATCAGTGTCTGATTATGTATTGCTGGCAAAGGGTATAATTTTGTCCACGTAAATGTTTCGACCCCAGAGGTTAGCATGTGTACCTTTACAGGCAAATTTTCTTACCTTTTGTCCTGAGAGTGCATTCATGAGCTTATTTTTATGTTGTCATATGCGCTTGTTTTGGTATTGCCACTTGTCGCCACTGCATCAGAGCGACAGGTTGGTAGCCTCCTGCCAGAAAGGGCCAGTTTAAATCGAGTGAAAGGTACATAATCTACCGACTGGGGCGCCCCTATTTGAGCGTGCCCTCTGATTAAGCGGGTACGCTCAAAAAATGCCAGGCTCATAAATATTTAAACTCATTGTCCAGATTTTTTGATGGAAATTATAAAGATCATTAGTTATGGAAATATGTTAGATATGAAAATCATTTTCACATACTGTATCTCTACTTGTCTTGACCTACCAATCACGTGCATACCAAGACTGGTTACTCCTGGTTAAAGCTAGTTGAAATGTCAAAAACATGTTTTAAAATAAATGCAAATATAATTTCTAAATGTGCAATCATAGGCTTATTATAGTATTATTTGTCGACAATGATAACCATGGTGGCAATATATTTCAAAGCTACATTAATTTACCACCCAAAAATCTTACTTTAGCTATTTCATTGTGGACAAAGTGAGGCCGTCGTTACCTTCGACATGCAAAAGATGGCAATGTCTATCTATGGTAGCTAAAAGAATGTGAACTATTTGTGGCAGGCTCTAGCCTAATCCGTTAGGTCCCAGGGAGTATCACTACGTGCCTGGGTTTGCTTACAGATGAGATGATTTGCATGCTGGGATAGGTGTTTGGCAAGGGGGGTGTTTGAAAGCAGATAGCTATTTAGCATTTGATTGTGTAGGGAATGACAGCAGGGATCGAGACTCACAGAGACAATGAAAGGGGGAGGAAGATCGCACATAAACATTTGTTGGGTATTTTGGCTATTATCTGGTTTTCTACTGAGAAATGATAGTACTCTAAGAGTTGGAGAAAAGTAAAAAAAAGGGGGAAACAGAGTGAAAAAGTGAATACAAGGGAATACATGAATGTACATACATGTGAAGTATAATATAGGATACCATCACATGCATACTTTAAATAAAATCATCATCCGTGTGGGATGATGGTCAAATGGTCAAATTTCACCCAGACGCCCACATACATTTTACACTATATTTAGATTTTAAGCATTTAGCAGTTTTATTCATCACTTTCAGTCTTTCATCACTTTACATTTTATTTTTTATGTATTAGTTATTTTACATAAGATACATTTGTACAGCTGGTTATTTTGCTGAGGCAATTCAGACTCAATATCTTACCCACATGTACAAACTGCAGTGCCCCACCTGGTATTCTAACCTACAACTTTCTGGAGTTGCCTGCTCAGTGTGAAGTTTGAAAATGACAATACAGGATTATCTTTTTCATTCTGATGTTGAAAAACCTGATACCTCATAACATTAACACTTTGAGCAGGGCTGCCGTTGAGGTGATGGCATGGTGAACCTTTCCAGAGAAAAGCCGGCTTTTCAGTCACGCGTTGGGGAGAGTCGTAACGGCACGTTTAAAACTGGCAGTCTCAGGAAGCTCGACTCGGACTCTGTTGCGCCGTTTCAGTAAAAAAAAATCGAAAGCATAGCACGATGCGGCGTTCTCCAAAGTGGAGGGAAAAAATCTGTTCGAGAGCTTCGCCGTCTAATTGCTAATTACGATCTGGAGTTCCAGGTGGGTAAAAAGCCCCTCCCCCCGTCTCCGTAGCGACCAGAGCGTGTTCATTAGCCCATCTCCAGAGTGCCGAGCCGCACGCTGTGCGGCTCTCTGTGGGAGGCGGTGTGGAGGCTAACCTACTTATTTTGGACTAACAATGCATGCTTCTCATGACTAAGATCGGGCAACCAGACCGGCCTGTGGTTTGACAAGCGAGTTATGTGAAAATGAGAAGAATGGTCAATCGATGTCATTTACGGAGGGAAATAATCTGGCTCTGCTCATGGTGTAACCATGACACATGTTTTACTGTTCGATGTGTTGGTACTGATAAAAATGGACACATATTAGCTTATATATGCTTACACAACTACAACTGCTGCTATTTTAACAATACTGTTACTACCACCCCTTACTACTACTCCAACTCATGCTACTAAGTCTTCTATTTCTAGTGTTGTGAAAAATCCATTACTCTCATCACAGCTGTAGTTTAAACTACAAGTAATACTGCCACTACACCACTGCTCATTGTGTGCTGTTACATTGTCTACTACTAAACTAATAAAATGTGTCATTATCAGTTTAAAAAATGATTACCCATACCTGCTTGTAATTGTTTCAGAAATTATATCTTTGTTTAGATCCTGTGAGATTAACATGAAACTGAATTTTGGTAGCAGACACAACGTTTATTGTGTTTTTATGTCTGTCGTTGTTTCACGTGTTATCATATCACCGTTTGTGAGACTTGTAGTGCAGTAGCTGCTGGTTTGATTGCCAGGTGGAACACTGCCTTGGAGTCTTGAGCTGAGTACTTAATGGGAACATTTTCAAATCTTAGGTATCCTTCTACAATGCATTTCTGGTGGATTCAACCAAATAGAATTTTCATGGATAATTTCATTCTGAGTCGTCGTTGTGTAATTGGTTTAATTTGACCTCCAGGTGTATCTAGTATAGGGGTAAAAGACTGAAGAAAGTGCTTAACTACATACAGGTGTGCAGTAGAAGTCTGATATCAGAATATTTGCAACACAGAGTTTTCATCTTCAGGACTGGAATTATTCAAAAAACAGAAAAGAAATATCCATGACATTTGTGAAGCAGGAATCATTCCTCTGTCCTGAGTGGGTGGGATGCTGGGGTGGGGTCTGTGGGGGTGATCCCTCATTTGCGATTTCACAGACGGTACTCGCTGGGGGGGGGGGGGGTTTACTGGTGCTGCTGAGACCAAGCCATACTCATCGGGGGGGTGGCACTACTAACTGGAGTGAGCAGTGAGACAGGAAAGGAAGGTCATTGTAGCAAGTCAGACTTTGTTGTGAGAAACGGATGCAGAGCAAACACTCTTCCATTGGAAGACAGGAGCCACCTGTGGCATCACTATGGCAATTATCAACTCCAACAATGTAAAATCTGGACAGATATGGGAACTCATTCACCCGCTGTCAGTATTTGAAAGTGGCAGTACTTGGTCCATTTGTGAAGCGTTGCAGTATCTTGATAAAAATAATTTTAATAATAATTTTCTCTCCCCTCTGGCAACAAACTTAACAGTTCATCATTTTTTTATTTAAAGAGTGTCCCCCACCCCTCCACAAAAAATGGGGATGCCTAACCCCACATCAAGTCTGTGGTCCATAGTGCAAGTTGGATCCCCCAAATTCCCCTACAAAGGGCCAATAATGGGCTGGAAGTCACGGCTGATTGGAGGGATCATGCATGCTAGACACTGAGGCCACGGGCTGGGCAGTGAAGCAGCACCGCGATCAATACCTCATTACTCTCTGCTGTCAGAGCTTACCCTGGGCCCATCTGGCCCGTGGGGGCTCAGGGCCTTATTTCAGGAGAGAGAGGGGAATTTGGGACCTGGTCGATACGAGCTCAGGACCACCGAGCTCTTTTCCACTTGCTGTCCGCCTCAGGGGGTCAACCCTGCTGTGAGCCGGGGGTTACAGGCAGCAATAGCCACGTTAGCGCCGATGAGCGCGGATCGTTGAAGTGTTCCTCTTTGTTTTCTCTGTATCTTTCTCCTCCCCTAATTCTCTCTCTTTTTCTCTCTGTGTCTGTCTGTTTCTTCCGTTTCCCAACTGTAGTTTGGCAGGACGGAGGTGATCGACAACACTCTGAACCCGGACTTTGTGCGCAAGTTTGTGCTGGACTTCTTCTTTGAGGAGAAGCAGAATCTGCGCTTTGATGTGTGAGTGACGCCCGGCTGCACCCTCCTCCCCTCTCTCTGTGTGCGTTTGCTCTTGCCTGTTCTGCTCTGAGAGTTTGATGTTTTCTTCCACTCCAGTAAGAAAATAAAAACTCTGGGCATCTTTAGCATATAGTTCCACCAGAGAAGCCCCTGCACACACACACATACGTACAAACATACATGTGTACATACACACATGTATGCACACACACACACACACACACACACACACACGCACGCACGCACGCACACTTAAGTCCTGTACTTTAGGAATTACTAAAGTCTTTTCCATGAGATGAAACCGATAGATTGCACATCCTCTGGAGAGCTGCAGTTAAAATGAGAAGTTATTTTCTTTCTTACTCTCTACCTCTTTCTGTCTCTATTCCCACCCCATCCTTTTTCTTTCACTGTTTTCATCCCTTCTTCACTCTCTACCTTGCTCCTTTGTTCCCTCTGTCACTCCTTCCCTTCTCTTTCACTCACTCTGTCTCTCTCTGTCTCTCTCTCTCTCACACACACACACACACACACACACACACACACCCACCCAAGCTGGGCTGGTAACGGTCCACTACAATGATTCTTCACACATCCACTGTGATTAGCCTCGGAACCGATGGTATTGACAGCCGCCATGCTAATGAATACTCATGAACACCTGCTTCCACCTGAACTCTTCCTGGGTTCAGCAGCCTGGAAATGGAACTTTCGACGTGAAGCACCCTCGCGGTCCCCAGTGTGCGGTCCTGATCGACAGCGCTGTACTTCCATCACGGTCCCCCAGCGGGACTGGGACCGCCGTTAGCCCGGTCTCCTCCGGTTCTGCTCCTTACCCCTGCGCCCGGGACCAGCCCTGAGGACCATTCAGGGCCCGGAGCAGAGCGGGGGGTGAACCGCGCGCGGTTCTTTATCGTTCCACACTGATATCGCCGCCAACAGAGCGAACGCTTCATCATTACATTCTGCCACTCAGCAGCCCTGACGGATCGATACCGCGCTGAGGACCCCGTAACTCTCCGGTATAATTAATGGGTAAAGCGCGGGACCCCATTAGTGGGCTTTAGTCACGGTGTCCCTGTCTAGTGTGGTATTCCTAACATGAGACGCATGCAAGAAGCCCGCAGAAGATTGGCTTTGTGTGCAGATTGATGAATGGAATGAAAGAGGAATTAGAAAAAGGGGGCCTGCTGAGATAAATTGCTTTTGCGTGTTCCCTTATGAAAACTAAACGTATTCATTAAACCAGAACGGACATTGCAGGAATTAACAATATATGATGAAATGTATGCATAATAAAAATTATTTTTCAGTACATTATAAATAACTACATTACTGTAATATATATGTATTATTTATATTTTTTTTTCTAAAGTCTAGATTTTCACGATAAATTGCAGCATATGCAATTTCTTGTACGGGAACCCTTATCTGGAGTGGATTATACAGCAGATTTGCTCAGCGCTTTAGGTTAACTGGCATGGTCAAGGCTCCCAAAATTATTTCCCAGCCGGGGTGGTGTGTGCTCCCGCCTGGTTCACGAGCCCCCCTCTCGCGCACCGGCTCAGCGTCGATCGTTGTGGACCCGGGTCACGTATGGTCATTTAGACACCGTTACCGGGGCATTCGTCACTGTCCGCGCGCGCCGCCATCGCGCGCTAAGGCCATTAAGGCCTCTCCGCACGCCGGCGCGCGCGACAGGAATGCGATGCGCGGCTTCGGAATCTCGCCGCGCGAATACCGGAGGAGCTCCGTCTCTCTCTCCCCGGCGCTCGCCGCCGCTGTCGTTTAATGACGGAGTGATATTAAATCTTCTTTGAATTAAAGAAGGATCGCTCCCCGGGTGGTGGGCTAGCATGGCATGACGCTGGGTGTGTGTGTGTCTGCGTTTGTGTGTGTGTGTGTGTGTGTGTGTGTGGTTATAATTAGTGCGAGAGGGCTTCGGTGTGTCTACGCCTGAGAAATTGCTTTCCCCCTCGCTGCGTGCGCCCTCGCCGTCATTTAAAGTGGAAATAAAATAGTATTATTTTTAGATTTAAAATGATGGCTCCCCGACGAGAACAGAGAACATGGCAGGTGCGGCAGGGACGGATTCTTAGTTGCGCTGTGTATTATCAGTATGAGGGTGCGGGCGCTGCTCGGGTCGTTTCTGACTGTGCCCCTCTGCCGGTGCCGAAGGTAGCCTGCTATGAAAAACGTACCCCAGGGATAGGGAGTTTTAAATAAGCCATGGACTAGAGGCCAGGGCTGATAAAGGATCAGGTTTGCCCTGTCAAAACCTAACCTTATCCATTGCGAGCAAAAAGACAAGACTGACCCTAGATCAGTGCTCGTATTCTGGGAGCTATATGAATGCAGGCCCAGATTTCTCTGCTAAACCCATTCAACTATAACAGTTGAAGGACAATTGCTTGTGTATTTATGACTTTTAAGAAATCTTCAAATTTGGCATCCCTGCCAGCAAGGCGTACAGTGTTAGCGGCGAGACAGTCAAGCTGTTAAAAGTGCATTAAATAGCTGGAGAACAGCTGCTAGCCGACTGCCGTAGCGCCCATTTTCCTGGAAAAAAAAACAGCGGAGGATCGATGGCTGGCACAGACGGCTGGCTGACAGACTCTTGCATGCTGGGGAAGGCTCGAGCACATACTTGGCAGGTCTTGGCTAAAGGGCTAGGCTTATGTTCCTTTACTGACCGAGCCACTCGGGCACCCGGATACAGCTGGTGTGGCTTTCATAACATACCCGTGTTTGGGATGCAGATGGCGGAGTTGTTTGATTCCAGCTGGTGTGGCAGATGCGGTCCTTGGGTCGAGTGCGGTCAGAGTTGGGTAATGGACAGCGTGCGTAACTATCAGGGTTTCGTTCAGGTTGATTCCAAAGCCGAACATGCACGGCAGCACATTTTTGGATGTACACTCACAAAATCTGCCTCACAAAGGTGCTCAATACAATACGTGACCATTAGCGCCCAAATACTTTCAGAGTTGTACGCCTCCACAGAATGTTGATTTGATCTGCTCCAATTTGTTTTAAGAAAAAATAAAGAGTGACTCTTCCCTGTGTGCATACAGAAAGGTCGAGATCATGATGTACTGTCATCTTTTAAAATTTATTTTCTACCTTCAGCACTGACTAGAATTCGACTTAATCAAAATTCTTCAGATTCATTCTTATACTGCCTAAAATATTGTGGCCAAATATAACAAGTTCACGCCATTTCATAACTTAAATAAGAAGGAACATAGCAATATAAGGTCATAAGAACAATTAGTGATGAGAAAAGACCATTCAGCCTGTCAAGGCTAATCATTTTGCCATCTGTCCAGAGTATCCAACACCATGTCAGACCTTGGTCTTAAACTCTTGAGGCAGTGAGGAATGAGTAAAATGTTCGACAAAGATATCCGAACAAAGTGTATCAACAGCTAAAACATCTCACTCATCCAACATATAAAATATATTAATTTAATTTGGTAATTATTATTATTTTATTTTATTTAAACTTTATTTATGCAAGGAAGGCCTACTGGGACCCAGGTCTCTTTTTCTGAGGTGCCCTGCCTCATACTGGCAAAAATAAGACACAATATTGAAACTTTAAAAAATAAACATATAGTTACGATACACAGTATTCAAATAACCAAGTAGAAAACATATCAACATTATGTGCAAGTCTCGGGTTTTATAGAATGGGTTAGTGAATTAAAATTACTAAGAGGAACTAAACAGTGTAACATAAATATGCTAGGAGGTAATCCAGCTCAGCTACTGAATATTTCTTTAGAAAAATACGGAAGTTTGTTTCTGCTTTCAGCACATAGGTGATATCTATATTGGCATTAATATTGTCAATCAGTGATCTCTATTAAATGTCACTGATTGCATTCACACCTAAAAGTAAGCTTTTCCTTGATGGGCATTCTTTAGCCAGCTGGGGCTCTGAGTCCTTAATTTGGATGTCCTTGTCCTCAGGTAATAAAGTAATACACTTTCAAAGGAGACACAACTACAGACACCCCAGGTTTGTAAACAGAAAACCTTCTGGTGACCCTAACTGCCCAAGGATTTGATGTTCGCGGAGGGCAAGGGGGACAGATAGAGAGCAAACTGGTACATTCCTATGATCACACAGAGCAAGTTTGCCCAGTAAAATTACATCATATGTTTCTCAAAAGTGACAATCTAAAACTAGATATCCTACAGATCTGTGCTTCTACTATTATTCCTGATAAGCTATTCTATGCGGATAGAACTGTGAAAGTATGTTCTAGCATTTATTCAACCAATATTTTGTAACCATAACTACCTGTAAAAATCCAGAGTGAATTGTGAACTGAACTGCTCAAAGGAATTGGATCAGAAAGCTTGAAGAACTGCTGTTACACACCGTGGGTGAGAGAACTCTGACACATATACAGAGAGTGGAGAAAGGTTGTGTTTTAGAGTATTTACAAGATGCAAAGAGTAGCAAACATTTAACATTCCTTACATTTAAATTTCTTCTTTTTACACACACAAACACGTGCACGCATTCACACACACACACACACACACAAACACACACACACAAACAGACATACGCTCACATTAGCACACACACACACACACACACAGTGGTCTTTCATTATTTCGCTAATTTATGCAAGACTATAGGAAACATATCAAGCACAATAAATAAGTAATAAACTCAATTTCCAAGTGCTGGTAGCTATACTGTAAGTTAATAATGTAGCCTCATCACAAATACGTTCCCAATCTATTATTCAGTACACGCTCCAGAGAAAGTGTTTTGGACAATTATATTTATGCAATTTGCAACTTTAAATCTTTAAATATTCCCTGAAGACTCAGCCACGGTTGTGTTGTGTACGTGAGCTGGTCTAGTTCTGACATCATCCTAAATGGAAAAAGATTGTCCTGACATGAAGCCCTGGTGGTCTTTTCACACAGAAACAGTCGGCAGATTTTTCATTCTGGAATCGAGGGCCTAATTTTTTTCCAGCTTCAGTATTCGCATTGCAATGTTAATGCGCTATAATCGAAGGATGTTAGTTGAGCAGTTTCCTGTGAAGAATGTCACGTGTTTAGGCCAAGCCACCCCCCTTTGGGGAAAATCACGTTTATGAGCAATAAAAACAAGTACATCGGTTTTCAAAGTGAGAAAAGGGGAACCAATGAACAAACTGAAAAGAGGGTTCAGAGATAAAACAGAGAGAAAACAGAGAGACGGAGAACCTGCGGAGAGAAAGAAGTAAAGGGAAACCAATATAAAGGGACGGCAGATATATTTACCTTTCGATGACAAATACACCATATTTTATACCATTTTAATTAATTGTACCCTTGAGCAAGGCACTGAACCTGAATTGCTTCAGTATATAGCCAGCTGTATAAATGGATACTGTGTAGAAATGTTAAGTCTCTCTGGATACTAGGATCGGCTAATTTACTGTAATGTAATGTAATTTATATTTTTGTTAAGAGAATACATTAAAATGACTGCAAAGATGGGAGTGGGGGGGGAGGTTAGCCTAGGGTGTTGGAGCACTGCTCCTTTAGTTTTCCCCTTTCTCTACTCAGACCATTTGAAATGGTTTAAATGTCTGGTTCCCGCCTTTCCCTGTACACCCTTTCAAAATAGGTCCTTGGTGCACTGTGGATGGGCAGCAGCTCAAGCAACACAAGATTTTATCGCTTGTGGAAATGGGGACAGAGGTCAAATAGTATAAATGATTTAATTGATTAAAAAATCAAGAGGTTTGGGGAACGCTCCATACAGCTCCACAGAGTTTGACAGGCCTGTTTTAAAACTACTGTTGGAGGTAAGCACTCATTTTTCCTGTTCGACGTTAGATGAGGCTCTATGTGTTGAACATCTGACACCCTGAGGAGTTTGGTTCTTTTTTCCACCTGACCTAGAACTGTTCTCTCTCTTCTCCTCTGAAGCCCATCTCTCTTACGGTTTTCTTTTTACCTTCATCATATATTCATTACATTTTCTTTTATACTGATAGCATTTTTATGTACACCCCCCCCCCCCCCCCCCGCACAATAATAGTCCAGTTTAAAGCAATGGAACTTGTATTACCTCAGTAATGAGTTCTGAGGTTGTTCTGTAATTATAAATCTTTCATAGTAAGTAATTTGTAAAAAAAAAAAAAAAAAAAGGTTGTATTTTTCTCTCTATAGCCTGTGTGTGTGTGTGTGTGTGTGTGTGTGACAGAGAGAGAATAATATGGAAAATGGTGTGTGACGGGGCTGTAAATTATATATGCTGTTAACACTCTTTAAAACTGCAGTTTAAATGTGGAGAGAAATATCTAGTTTGGCTCCGCTTCGAGCAGATGCCGACTGACTGGGCGCAGCTGAGATGGTGGTCGGAGAAGTGCACGGGCGGTGGTGTAGGGTGGTGGTAGTGTAGGGTGGGGGTCAGGGAGAACCAGGCTTGTAACTGCAGGGCTGTGAAGTTGATTCCTAGCCAAGCCACTGCTGTTGTACTCTTCAGCAAGGCACTTACTGTACCTGAATTGCTAAAAAATATCCAGCTATAAAAATCTTTGAATTCAAGAATCTGCAAAATGCTGAAATGTAAATGTGTTGATTGTTCATTATTGTGTCAGAGTTAGAACTCTGAAGACGTATACTTTGTTTTCCTATATTTTTGGGGTGTTCCTATATATTTTACGTTACATTACATTGCAGGCATTTAGCAGACGCTCTTATCCAGAGTGACTTACACAACTTTTTACACAGCATTTACATTGCCTCCATTTAAACACCTGGATGCTGAAGCAATGCAGGTTAAGTACCTTGCCCAAAGATACAGCAGCAGAGTCCAACACGGGTATTGAACCTATGATCTTTAGATCATTACTTACCCAAGGTTCTACCCATTATACTACACAGCTTTACAGCACATTGACTTGGTAAATATGGAAATTGGAAATGCCAGAGGCATTTCATTAGTCTGCAACACAAAACTTGAGGTGCTCTGATTTGAGTACTCAGTCAGCACCCAGATAATGGCATCGCAATGAGGACTGCGTTTGTCAAACTGATATTAAGCAGGACAGAAAAAAAGATGGAGAAAACAATTGTTTTATGCGAATTTAGTCCTTTGATGTAATTAGATGTAATGTATGCATTACATATTTAAGTAATCCTTTTTTATTGAAATTTATGTAGTTATTTTTAACTTATGATTTCTATTATTGACAAAGTATATCACACCTGAAAAAATTTGAAGTGAGGAAGAGTGTTTGAGAGAAGTATTGCTGGCACGTGCACCCTAGCCTTTGTCCTGACCTGGCTCAGCTTACTGTGGGCATGGGCGTAACACAGTCCACAGCCTCGGATAGGATTGCCTATTTCAGCTGATTTTTCTGTTTGCAACAGTAATATATACATATATTGTCGTAAATTGTCATGTATTGAAGATGCTCTATTACCATGATAAATGTAGCTTTAAATGTATCTATTGCTTTAATTCTGATACATCTTCAGCCTGCAGCTCAGTGTCATTATTGGCGGAGGGAAGCTGAGATGACTTTTTAGATCGTTGTTTCTTTGTTTGGTCTGGTTAGCTCAAGTCCATTTTCCTGATCTGAAAGGCTCATCCTTGACATTCTCCCTGTTCTGCGCTAACTGGACTGAATGAGTCGCGCGTTTCGGTCAATAACTATCGACCTGTTTTCTCTGCGCGGCTTTCTCTTCTGTTCGGCTTGTGGCGCTTTCTGTGGCTCGGAGCAAGTGCCGCTCCATCCTTCCGTTCTGTAATGCAGCATCATCAGAGATCATAAGCAGCGCTTCCTTTAACATTGAGTCTGTGTGAGGGAATGTGCCTGTGTGTGCGCGTGTGTATTTGTTTGTGTGTGTTGGTACATGTCTGTGTGTGTGTGTGTTCACGCACATGTGTGTGTTTGTGTGTCTGAGTGCGTGCATGTGTGTGTGTGTGTGTGTGTCTGTGTTATGATAATATGTTATGTTTTCCAACCCTACATCTCTACATGCCAGCTTGACCTGCTGCGACTTGCACTCCCTGCTATCTGGGTGAATGGTTCTCGCTCGTCCCAATCACAGAGCTTCTCCACCCTAGCTCCCCAGTGGCAGAACAAACTCCCCATTCCTCTACGAACCACTCAGTCATTGCCCATCTTCTGCCATGGTCTGAAGACACATCTCTTCTGACTGTACCTGGACTAACTATCATTACTCTGCAGGGCACTCCCAATCTAGGATCGCTCTTATTACTTGTTAGCACTATCATGTTGCGCTTGTATCTCTGTCCAGAGCTTATATTGCACTTGTATCATTAGCTTGATAGCTCGTCGTCATGCCTCCTAGTTTGACTTACCATAACTTTCTGACCTAGCCTATGCTTGGACATTATGTTAATGACTATGGATAACTGTTACATAATGAGTATTATACATTATAAGACCTGTGTCTTGGGGCTGTTCTTGTGATCTTTGATATGCACTTATTGTATGTCACTGGATGAGAGCGTCAATTAAATGTAATGTAATATAATTCATGCTGGGGTAATACAACTGAAGGAAATAAGAGAGAAATGTTACAGTGTACAGCAACCACACACTCTTGTGTGTGGTTGCAGTTAGCAGAGGTTTGGAGGAGTCTCCCTCCTTTAATGCAGTATTAGTTATATAGTATTAGATGAAGTATTTCAGATCCATCTTCCCCAGATGAACTTCCCTGAGTGTAGTGCTGGCACAGCGACGCCATGTTGATTTAGACGGCGCCCAGTTCTCTCTCGATTGCAGCACTGTGTTTTCTGTAGGAAAGCTTTTACAGTAGGGGAGGAAAGTTTTCAAAGTGATAATGATTAAACCAGCGTGTTTCAGAAACTCGCACAGATAAATAAAACACTGCCGTGTAGTTCAGCTGCATGTCGGCCAGCGGACACGACGCAGGGAGAATTTCTAGAAGGGCGGTGCGGCCATTTTGCACGTTAATTTTAAAGCAGTGCATGCAATTTCAGGTCAGTGCTGCTCTGCCGTGGAGCACCCACATTTTCACTAAGGCAGAAAGTAATTTGATCTGAGAACATTAGAGGCAGCTTCCCCTGTTCTGGAGAGGAGGTGGGAGATTACAGAAGGGAGAGAGGTGCAGAATATTACACAGTAATGGAGAGAGAGAGAGAGAGAGAGAGAGAGAGGGAGAGGGAGACAGAGAGAGGGAGAGAGAGAGCGGTAGACTGAGAGAGAAAGAGAGAGAGAGACAGAGAGAGAGAGAGAGATAGAGACAGAGAGAGAGAGAGAAGTGCATTAGCTATGTAAGTTACTTGTGAGACACAATCTCCAGAAGCATGATTATATTTTCCATTCATCTGTTCTATATACAGTGAGCTTCATTACGTTTGGAACAAAGACATATTTTTTCCTGATTTGGCTCAATTTGGCTACTGGACAATATTAGATTTGTAATCAAACAATTCACATGCGGTTAAAATGCATACTCTCAGCTTGTATTTAAGGGTATTTTATACATTTGAGTTTTTTAAAGTAATTTTATTACATTTTATACTGTGAGATCACATGTATGAAACCATTACCATAGGGGCGACATGGCACAGGAGGTAAGAGCGCTTGTCTGGCAGTCGGAGGGTTGCCGGTTCGATCCCCCGCCCTGGGCATGTTGAAGTGTCCCTGAGCAAGACACCTAACCCCTAATTGCTCTGGTGAATGCAAGGCATCAATTGTAAAGCGCTTTGGATAAAAGCGCTATATAAATGCAGCCCATTTACCATTAAAACTACATGGATTAAAACTAAAATGTCCTGGATTATAGTAAGCAGTGTATCCTGGTGTTCCTTAGATTTAGATTTATTGATATAACAGTACATTCCAGAACCTATGTGAGAAGTTATGTGATTTTGTTGTGCATATTTTTTGTTATATCTTTGAATTACGTACTAGATGTTAGCTATCGCGATTGTACCGCAAGCCATGTGTGATGCATGCCTTATCATTCTCCCCTGTGTGCTAGCTCAACAAGTACATGACAATATCTGCTGGCTGTTCATGGCTAAATGCCATCATTTCAATCAGGAAAACACGACGCAGCAATAAAGGACAGTTGCATTTGCTGTAATGTCCACTTTTGTTTGTCCACTATATTTGCTATAATGTGCACTGTTGCACTGATCCACTATATTTGCATTTTATGTGCATTATTGCTGGGATTTTTCTTTTGTGCGATGCATGCTGGAACTTTCCTTTCTTCAGAGCATAATGTGAAGTAAAATTTGATTTGAATTACTGTTTCATTCAACATTACCCTTTAAAAAAAATTGCCCTCACACTGCGAAACAAAGCCGTCATGCCTGGACAAGGAAAGCTTTCCTAATTAATTCTCGAAAGCAAGCATTGCTGGGTTTAATTGTTCTCGCTCAATGATTTCGCAAAGTCTAAGAAAAGTTTACTGGAAACAGGTGTTGGCAAGGTCAACGCTCCCCTTTAAAGCAAGGCAAAAAAAAGAACCTGTGCTTGCGTACTTTCCCTTGTTCAGAAATCCATGACGAATGTGCGTGGGAGAGTGAAATCCCTTCTGACAAAGTAGAATAACTAGCTGATCTGAATAGAGTGGGACACTGCTTTTTCGAACAGGAAAAAAAGCATTTCTACTGAGAAACGACTTAGAGGGGTCTCATGACCAAACCAAGGAAGTTTTATTAGCGAGAAAAGAGAACAGGGAGAGAAACGTTCAGGAACAGCAAGATATTATTGCTGTTCATGAAATATTTTTTATTTTTTTAGAAAAACCTCTTTCTCTTTCTGTTTTTGCCCTGATAAAAAGAAAACGTAAGCTGCTAAGAACAAAACAAGTCAATAAATATTGTGCTTTACTGCACTGACAGGATTTGAAAACCACAACAGGTCCCAGTCCTATGGCAGCTTAAGTGTATCATTAAATGAAACTCCTCATCTATTGAGGAGATTGAGGAGTGCTGTTACTGTAGAGTAGGTTAGCCAACATTCCTGTGTGCAGTGTAAGTCAGATACCTGCGTAGAGGAGATGTACTGTACTGTGGAGCAGGTTAGGCAGTATCCCTCTGTACAGCATACAGACTGACACATGGCTTGAGGAGGTCTACTGTACTGTAGTGCAGGCTAGCTAATAATAACACTAATATATTGCTTTTTTCATATCATGATCTCAATGTGCTTCACAGTTCTGGTGGAAACTCAGCCACCACCAATGCGCAGCCCCCTGGGTGACGCGCAGTGGGCTTATTGCACCAGAACGCACAGCACACATTGCTTGATGTGAGAGGGAGCGAGAGATTGAGCCAGTTAAGCTGGAGGATGGTTAGGTAGGAGGTAGAGGGAACTTCCTGTTGAACAGATGGAATGCTCAGAACATAATAGAACACTCTGCCTGCTGACCCAGCCTTAGGTACAAAGGGAGATACGGGTGTTTCAGGGGAGGGGAGGAAGGGTGTGGCGCCAACCTGTTGCTAAGGCTGTAGTTCCCTATCACCTCAAGTGCTTTTGGTCTGTCTGTCCAAATGAATAGGACGGCTGTGTAAAATGGTACTTATTTGAACTATTATTCCCACTGTTAATTGTGTATTAATCTTTGTTCGCTTTGGCAATACCAAGTGCTTGTCATGCCATTAAAGCTGATGTGAATTTGTACTCAAATTTGAAAGCTTGACAGGCGTCCACCAGAGAGACAAACAGAAAATTGATGTTTCTCTCTCTCTTCATTTCTTCCTGCATCAATATGGTATCAATTTTATGAAAAGGATAAAAGGAAACCTTGTTTGGCTCTCAAATACAAAATGAATGAACACTGAAATCCACAAAAAATGTCAGTCATGTGTGAATAGGTTTGTTTTGCTTTACATGATTATTTCACTGGAGCTTCTAGTTTATCTTCAGTTTACTAGTACCCCTTGACAACAAGAATGGGAAAATGTGAAAACGAATGTGTAGGATAAGTGTATTACTGGATCTATTGAATATGAATCCAGTAATGACCTTCATTTACAAATACTGTGTATGTCCAACCAAAAATTTTCAATTGGTTTTATTTTCCATTTGATCCACTCAAAGCTGCCTTTTAAGCTAACAGAAAATACATTTAGGGATGCACAGGCTTTGGTGTGTGTGTTAGCTCGCCTTGGTACACATTTTAAGCTAACTTCTGTTTGTGTATCTGCTTTCCTGTAGGTACAACGTAGACTCCAGAAGCTCGAACATTTCAAAACACGTAAGTACATTTTCACAGTCACGTTTTCAACTGTATGCAATTTATGTTTTCATCAACATGAAAAGGGCTGAGCATTTACATTATTTTTCAGCTTAATACAGCATTAATCATTGTATTTTACCACCTTTAACTATAAACTACATAGTTGATTTTGAATATAACATAAATTAGTAGATATGATGAAATTTGATTAAAAAGAGACCATGTGATACATGATTTGAAAGAGACCAGGGTTTCTGCACTTCAACTTCCACCCGTGGTTTCTGTTTTTTTCACTGCTTCTCCTATCACTCTCTCTTCAGGAATCTGACTAACGGAACTGTTTTTATTTCCTTTCCCGCTAATCGCACGATGAGCAGAAGGTCAGTATTTCAACCTGTTGTGATTCTTTTTTTTTTTTTTTTTGGTATTTATCTTATATTTCTGTGAGCCGCGACCCCTTTCTGTCTGAGGGTGCCATTTAGTCCTCCGGGTTCACATTCCCACAAACCTCTTTTATCAGGGGGCACAGGTTAAAAAAAAAAAAAGAAAGCCACTTTCGCCAGCCAACTTCAAAGTGAACTGCGCTTTGACACTCTGGCACCCGAATCTGTCAGAGTTCCCACAAGCAGCCTTTGTTCTCCACCCCTCCACCGCGACAGACATCTGCGGTTTTTCAGATTTCGTGGCGTTTATTTATTTATCGCGTCATGCCGATCCTTTTCAGAGGGCCCATCTGTTGCCTCGCAAGCAGAGAGCAGTCAGTCAGGACCAGAAGCATGTCAAGGCCCCTCAAAACAAACTGTCACAGAGTATCACCGCATTGCCAGGCCTTCAGAATGCTGCCAGCATTCATTATATTACCTGGAGGATTAATGTAATGCTGTTTTAACATTCGGCCTTGTTTATTCTGACTACTTCGACTTTGGGTTCTTACATATGCGGAGCAGCTGAGTCCTGGAGCTCATCATGTAGCTTGAGCCCTGTGTCAATCAACATGTGTCAAATCACCATACGTCAATCAACAATTTTGACTTAGGTTTTCTTTGGTGTTTGCGTAACATGCTAAACTGTATTGGGAAGGGTAAAAATGAGCGCAATGCATGTGTCATGTGTCAAACCCAAGATAAGTCTTGCTCCTCAAAGGGAAATGTTCAGGTACAGCATTGTCATTTCACCATCTAAAGTGTCAGCTGCCAAAATAAAATATTGATTGTTGTAACAGGGATGCAGGCAGCTGCCGTTAGGGTAGCCTCTGTTAAATTATTCCAGGGTGTAAATGGCAGCACCCACATGACGCTGATGTCCATCTGTCTCCCTGTCCCCAGGACTTCCTGGGACAGACGTTCTGCACCCTGGGGGAGATCATCGGGTCCACAGGCAGCAGGCTGGAGAAAACCCTCTCGTAAGTCCCGCCCCTGTCTCTCTGGTATTGGTATCCCAATCGGGGTAACTATCAGCCAGGGCTACAGGGATGACTGGTCACCTACGTGGCTGCTAGGGGGATTAGCCATTCCGCAATTGCTATTTCTAAATTTCTCATTTTCGGTTACTGCAGTTATGGGCCCTAAATTGCTTGCGACTAGAAGTCACAGTGGGGGTTCATGTTTGGGCATAGTGTAAACCCATGGAAGAGTATGTTAGTCAGGGTTCCCTTTACAGAATAGAAGTATATTGCACATATGTAAAATATATATCAGGGTTTATGAAACGAACCCCCCCTCCCCCCTCCAGTCATTGTCACACAAAGTCGCCACCTAAGCCTTATTTTGAGCCAGGAAAAAACCCTGAGTTTACAACCATGGTGTTTGGCTTTTGACATGATTTTAATGCAAAAGGTGGTCAAATGTGAAAAAAATAAAGATGCAGTGCCTTGTTTTTTATTGGATACTGGGTGTCCTTGCTCTGGCAGGTCTTTTCCCCGCAAGTAATGAAAGCCGAGACCTTACCCAGGTCATGGTGACTTTGATGCTGGTCAGTTGCTCATTAGTATTCGTCCTGCGCTTGGTAACCATGAACTCGTAAACTACGAAGGCAGCTTGTATCTAGTGAATGAGGATACAAGTAATTTTGATGATTCCAGAAAAAATGTAGAGTTTGCCGATTGTGTTGATGACACTGTGAAGGGTGGTTTAGATGTAGGCAGGTTCAAATTTGCATCTAGGGGCGTCAAACTCAGAAGGCAGTGGGCTCCTGGATTGTGAGGAAGAGGGAGCGGGCTGGTATAGCGAGCTTGGAGGGAGAGTCAAAGTGCCCAGCAGTTGAGGGACCCGGCCTTGTGTTCCCATGGTGTGAGGAAGACGATAATGAGCTCACGAAGCGTTTGAACGAGGAGCTGACCTGTTATGGCAATGTTGCACCTGCTAGAGCTGGGGTTGCAGAATCTTAATAAGTTGTGCCTGAGGAAGGTGGCTGTGAATTCCCTGAACGGATGAATGAGGGACAGGAGTGGCATGGCAATATCATTGCTGTAAAAACTGGAATTGCAGAAGCTGAATGTGAGTGCTGATTCATCTGGGATACTTGGTAAAGCCACTACACACCGGATCCCGCCAAATACATCATGACTGTACAAATAATGGTTCAATGGTTGAAAAAAACTAAAAAACATGGCATTCTGGCTAAGAGCCTAGGCAGCAACAGTCACGGTATTTTGGGGAACAGTCTGGGTAGTCAGGGTAAGAGGCAGGGTATTCTGGGTAAGAGGCTGGATATTCTTGGTAAGAGGCATAGTATTCCGGGTAAGAGGCAGGATATTCTGCGTAAGAGGCAGGGTATTCTGGGTAAGAAGCAGGGTATTCTGGGCAAGAGGCAGGGTATTCTGGGTAGTAGGAGGGGTATTCTGGGTAAGAGACAAAGTGTTCCAGCTAAGTGATACAGTGGTAACAGGCAGAGTATTCGGTGTAACAGACAGGATTTTCTGTGAGAGGTATTGTCTGTGTTAGTAGCACAGTGAATAGATAATACCTATGTCACCTGCACGGTTCCCTCCCTACTGCCGGTCGACTGGTTTTGGCAGAGCAAAGAGAAGAGATAGCAGGCTGGGAGAGCAGACTGCCTACTGACAGATGGGGTGACCGCAGTGGTCAAGTAGCTCAAACCAGGGGACAGAAATACCACAGAGGTCAAAAATAAGGGAGGGAAGGAGATGCTTCCTATAAGGGAAAGAAAATCTTCGAAAACTGAGCAGTCATCCCTTGTTGTCCCCTCCTCTCGGTCTGCTGGCTTCACTTCCTTCCTGATGGCTTGTGGAGGGAATGTGCCGGACCTTATCATTACCACACAGCTGGAACTGTACAGGTGCAGGTTCCATGGCACGGCCCTGTCAGAGCGTAGCGCAAGCATCTTCTTGCATCGCTGCATCTCACCCCCGGGGGTCCTTTTTATGACATGAGCCCCCAACCATCCTACACCCCCTCCGCATATCCCCCCCGCCCCACTGCACCCACCGGACATGCTCGCGGTAACCCCAGCTGTGACATGGCACAACCTCTGATAAAATGCCCCCAACCACATGTGTTTGAGTTTCTGTATTCTTATTGAATGTATGTGTGCTCGAGACAGCTACCAAGCTCATTTTCACCAATATTCCCAAGGCAGGGTAAAACAGATGTTACATTCTCATTGAAATACACCAGGAAAAAAAACAGCATATGTTAAATTTCATATTTTTTAAGGGTTTTTTAAATTCCAAAAATAGGGGAAAAGGGGAGAATGCGTCAAAACACTGCCATCCGTTAGTGGCACTAAGGATTGCACCCTTTTAGCCGCATCCTGAGTTTATGTTTAAAAGTGGGATGACTAGTGCAGTTCATTTCAGTTTGCGGAGGGTTCCAGCAGCGAGCTGCTCTCTCTCTCTCTTTGTGTGTGTGCCGTCATCATCGCGCCACCTTCACCGCGGCACGCCAGGCTCGGGTGCCAGCTCGCCCGCTTGGCCTGTTTCCCGTTGCCGCTGGCTCCTGAGGCCGCAACGCTGGGCGGGTCGCCGTTCCCCGAGGGAAAGCACCGCGGCGCTCCGCTCCAAACGGCGCCTCACCTGAGATGGCAGCCCCTCAGCGCCTGTGATTGGCTGCTGCCCGGGGGGTGTGGCTGGCAGGTGCCTCTGACAAAAAGCCGTTAGCGCCAGTCAAGGAAGGTCTCTCCGTCTGTTTTATTAACCTCCACCTTAGGGGGAGAAATAACAGCGGTTATTAAAATTGATTTTTTTTTTTGTCACTGCCGTTGTAACGATATTAACGTCCATCGTTTATCCAGAAAGGATAGCTTGTTTAACAAGAGGAAACCTGTCATCGTTTTCCGTGATAGAATGGACTGTAAGAGGAAGTGTCTCCATGGGATAGGTGTACTTTCTGGACCAGCAGACGTTGAACACGTGTTTGCAGGACAGGCCCTGGCGGGGTCGTATCGCGGCGCGGGCCGTCAACGGCTTCCCTGAACTCAGAGAGACGGCCCGTCCCCAGGCACATGGGGCGCTGGGCCAGAACAGAACCTGCAATTCTCCGATTCTCTCGGCTTTTATAAACAGACCAAACACCTGAAGACCTTCCCTGAAGGCTTCTGTTATATAACTTCTGTCAGATCCCTGAGAGAGTTTTAAATTACTGGGTTTCATCTGTGGAGAGGATGTTTTCAGTAGAGCTGAGAACTTTCCTTTCCCATGTCTATATTTATGTTTTTTTTAACATTCATTGTGTGAAAAAAAAACATAATACAAAGTGTCCGGAGGCAATGAGCCTTCTCTTAAAGTATATAGCAAAAAGACAAAAACTAAGGCACTCTTCCATTCTACAAAAAATAATTAAATTGCTGTTACATAGCCAGTTGTAATTAAAGGTTAAATATCTTGACATGTTTTGGTAAGACCTTTATCTGGGTTTGAAAAGGCCTGCCAAAAGCTTTTGTCTGCTTTTTAACTGTTCGTTACAAACCTGCTACTTACCAATGACATTTTATGATTTTTTTTCAACCATAAAAAGAGTGCCTAGGCTTCTTATTAGTACATTTACTGAGACCCTTTAGTGTTCTTCCGGTACTTCTGCGTAGGGGGATGGTGATATTGTATAGCATGACCTCTGGGGGTCAATCCAGTAAATCAGGATATTTCAAAATCTCTGTTTTATACTAATTCACTTGTGTTCTGATAAAAATAAATTAAAAATAATTTTCCATGACTTGCCAACTCACAATAACATAATAAATGTCATTCATAATTTCATTATGACACTTGTAACATAAGTGGGTTGAAATAGCAGGGTTAGTGTGATGAAATAAGATACAAACAATGTCTTGGCCTTTTGATTGAAATGAATTTTTTGCCACAGAGGCCAATAATTTTTACAAAACCCAGTTCTTGATTTACTCATGTTGAGTAAGCCAGCTAGAGCGTGACATCTCATTTTTGACTTTTCATTCAGATTAAGCACTTTCCCCTTGAATCTTGCAGTGCTGCCAATGGCTGTGTAATATTATGATCAAAAAACAGTATAAAGGTCATGACTAAAAGACAGTTGGCTCCATGAAACAGGTGTAATTATTTTGTTGTGGTTCAAGTCTGGGTCAGCGCCTGTTGTATTCTTAAAAAAAGGATCCCAGACTATCTGCATTTATAGAATGCAGTGTATTTTGTTCTTACGTTTTAACTCTTCTGTATGAAAAACTGCATTAATGCCACCACTGAAAACACATTTTTGACTGGGATATTTAGGAAATTCATTATCTAATGAAGACAATGATTGCTAACTTTATTTATGAATTAGCTACTTATTCTCCTGGGCTTGTTTCATAAGGCCATGTTTTGTGGCAACGGCCCTCAAGCCAAGCCAGGCCAGGCTGTACACAGACTCCTGGTGTTTTGACTGCACCTGTATGATTCGCGTTGGCTTCTGTAGCCTCTGACAACAAAATGGCTCCCGCTGTCACCGCTCTCCCTGATCTCATTTACATTTACATAGAAGAAAGACAAGATCTTTACCTGAGCCTTTTTTGATGGCAAGCTCCTCGTATTAGCTGAAGATGACATTATCATTTAGCTAGGCTTTCCTTAGCTAAATTTTGACTACGTAAACAAATACACATCTGCTTTAACTGCCAACCAGAACACTTGCAATTTCATACTAGGAGTTGGTTACTAACCGAGGGGAGTCTGCACACCCCACAAATTAAAATATTGATCATTTCCGAAGACAAATCACAAAATTGAGCACTTACTCACTGTGGCATTCGGTCTGCCGGAGAGGTGGATTGGTCTCGGCTGCGCCAGCTGGTGGAGAGAGCACACGCACCTGGGCTGTGTTAGCTAATCAGCCCAGGTGATTAAGTGTGCTGCTCTCCACAGTTCGGGAGACCAGGAGCTCACACCGAGAGCACATTTATGATTTTAGTTTTGTTTTATTTGTGGAATTTTGTTCAAAGAAGATGAACGAAAAAGGAAGTAATCCTCAGCTGGGATGGTGGAGGAGCTGGACCTGGCCGGGAAGGCAGGCCAGCTACGGGCGGTGCACGGGAGAGTGGTCGTGCCATTTTACTTTCTTTTGTCTTTGTTGTTTGAACTTGTTGTTTTAGTTTATTGTTTTTGCCCGGAATCTGTGAGGTGAACGGGAGAAGGTGTCTGTTTATTTTATTTTGTGTTTGTGTGGGTGCGCTCTCTCTCTCTCTCTCCATGCGGCAACCAATAGTGTTCCCCGGCACTGCCGCATCTCCCTCCCAGGGGTGTCATGCTGGTGTGTGACAGTTATATATCCAATGTTAATAACTCACTTTCCTGAGTTAATAACTCAGAAATCCAGTGTTAATGACAGTGTCACTTTTACAATATAAGAACTCACATTTCCAATGTTAGCTCACAAATCTAATGTATATAACCCATATTTCCATTGTAATAACTAACTTTTTCAATGTTAATAATTAACAAATCCAATACTAATAACTCACTTTTCCAATGCTAATGCCATACTTTTACAGTGTTAATACAATTTCATACTTTTCTAATGTTAATAACAAAAATGTCAGATAGGGTGCTGCTGTGTGGCTCATCCTGTTAAGGCATGGTTGTAGTACATAGATGGGCCCCCTGTCTGGTTTCTGTTAAGGCTCTGCTCCAGTGTGTGATTGGGCCTCAATTCTGGACCTTGCCAGTGCTAATTGTGGCTGGCAGTCCGCCACGGCAATGCATAAGTGGTTCTAGCAGTGCCCAGGAATGGGAGGGTTTCAGACAGCTGTGAAGAGAAGGGCTCATTGATTGGATCCTCACTGGTTCAGCCTGTCGAGCTGCACATAAAGTGTCTTTCTTCGACTCATGTCTGCGTGAGCCTAGTGTATCCACCACCACTTTGAACCCTCCCTGACCCCTTGCCTGCCCCCCCCCCCCCCCCCTGTCCCTGCGCTCTTCACCCCCTCCCTCCACATCCCCGAATCGCAGAAGGACGGCGGTTTCTGCCACGCGGCAGTCGGCATTCGGGTCGGCCCGACGCTTCCCCGCTGGCGGCGGGGGAGGTCAGGCGCCGCGGGGAAGACGGGTCATCTCGCTTCGCTGTCAGGTTTCCATGGCAACCGAGAAGAGGTGTTAGCGTGCGCTGTTGCCGCAGTAACGACCATCGGGGCAAACGTGCTTTTCGATGTCTCCAGTTTTTTTTTTTTCCCGCCTTTCATGCGTGCGGATTCGGACCCCCGTGTGATCCGTGAGTGAGGAGGCGTCCTTCCTAAATTGCTGGAACAGTTCATTGCCATGATTCACGTCTCTGAAGTGACTGTTTCACGGTGCTCGACAGGGGGGCTTTCCTTTCCAGAAGACCCCCTCCCCGGCTCTCAATGTCCCCCACAGCTTCTGATGGCTTCCCCCTCTCCCTTCATCTCTTCGTCTTAATCCCAGCTGCCTCGGTATCCGGGTCAACGGCTCCGCCACTAACCTGCGTTAGCCGAGCCGACCTCGACATGTTTACACACGCCCATCCACTTCATTCTGCTGCTGCCTGTCCCATAATTCCACACTCTACTGAGATAAATCGGATTGTTCCGGAGTGGCAGTTAATACAATGCGGGCATGAGCTCCCAACACTGAGAGGCCTCAGTCAAAAAGAACAGGCCATCGCGGGTGGCGTTCGGCAGGAAACTGCATGAGATCGGGAGGCCTGTCTGGTGAGAGCCCCCATCCCAGCTGAACTGGCACAGCCATTTCACCTAACACAGCCATGGGGTTCCCCAGCATAATGGGAACACATGTACACACACACACACACATACACGCATACATGCATGCAAACACCTGCGCATGCACACACATACATACAGACATGTACATACACACACATGCATACATGCAAACACACACACATGAATACACATACACGCATGCACACTCGCAAGGACACACATGCATGCATACACACATCGAAACACTCACGCACGCATGCACATACACATACACACAGACGTGCACACTCTGGAAAATGAAGTTTTCATTATTCAAATAGTAACCGCTTCTTTTTTCCTCCTTTTTCAGGGGGATTGATGATGTAGTTGATAATGGCGACACGATTTCCCTGCGTATATGCAAGGCCACAAATTCCATAGGCCTTGCGTATAATACCACACGTCCTTCACGTCAATCCCCGCTGTCTACCGAACCCAATTAGGTCTACGCAAGCGAGGGGGGAGCCCCCAGTCGGGAGCCTTTTTCACCGCCATCACCATATAGCGAGATTTCAATGAGCTTTTTATTACCTCAGCTCGTGTGGCAGTCGCATGCAGAGCAGTCATATTAATCCCGCGTGCAATCAGAAGGCCTTAGCCTGGGCCAGCGGTCCTGCTGCAAAATAATAAGTCACGATTGACTTTCAGGTGAGTCACATCCGACAGTGACTCGTGATTAAATTTTCATGCCCCTGATAGGTAATTCACTGAACAGCGTGGGCCTGTCACCTCCCTCTGACTGATGGTGGGAACAGGTGCTGAATACGAACGGGTACGGTATCGGGGCGCGGCTGCCCGTCGGGGAGGGGGGGAGGGAGGGAGGGAGGGAGGGAGGGAGGGAGAGAATCCATGTAACGGTCTTGTGTTCGCTGCAACTCTCTTGTCAGAGTTAAATTTTCGCTTCTCCAAAGTGTTTGCCGTGTTTGAGGCACCGAGATTGTCAGTCGTGAACCCTGAGTGGATCTGCTGGTGGATCAAGTAGGCTCCTGTTACCATGGGGAGGAGCATGCAGGTTTCTTGAGGCTCATTGGTGGGTAATATGGTGCACTAAAGGAGCTTAATTTGCCCGTGACTAGTTACTAGAAATATGTACAAATAGTTTTGGTTTTTTTTCAACTTAGAAATAGATTCAATTCAATTTTATTTTATTTGTATAGTGCTTTTTACGGAGAACTGTCGCAAATATACTTTACAGTGTAGCAAGGCAAGAAACAGAGCGAAAAAGAGCAAATAGAGCGAACACCAGGTCTGAACCCCCAAATAGCAGGTCCATAAGGTAAAATCTCCCATTGGATCGGATTTATGTCGCCCTTGTGCCAAAACTTTTTGTTAAAAAAAAAAAATAAGAAGGGGTAGAAGAAGGGGACTGTGAGTTAAATGTAAATACTGTATTGATGTCAGAAATATTATTTTCAAAGAGTTGTCAATGTGTGGGACAGCTTGCCAGGTACTGCAGCACAGGCAGAAACCCTCAGGGTGTTCCCGTCTATTCCTGATGAAGTGCGGGATATTCCCTAGTTTGTAGGTAAGTGAGGAGCCCAGAGGGGCAGAATGGCTTGTTCTTCAGTTCAGTTCAGTAGATTATTAATGTCTCCATAGGGAAATTTATGTGCAGTATTAGAAATCCACATTCAGAGCATAGTAACTAGGCAATGTTAGAAACCGAAGCTGGCTGACTGCCAAGAATACAAAATTACAATATTTCACAGCTGAAATTTAAGGTTACAATCTCGAAGATTTACGTTTCTTTCTCTTTGGCGGTACCAATGGCGAGAAGCGGTAATTGCAGGTGTGTTTTTGGACCTCACTTCCCGTAGATCCAACCGGATCCAACCAGTGTCGCCTGTGTGACGTCAGTCAGTTGGCACCTGGGCCACGCCAACTATAACACTGAATAAAAAATGGTTGTTATGTATATACTCATTAGTTGTCTAACATTAGGCTAACTTAAGCTGTCTTTACACTGCCGAGCTGGGTTAAAATGCTGTAGCAAGCCTGGGGTAGAATTAGTGATGATCAATTTCCACAAATGTTCTTTATCCACCTTTTGCCCGGTATGAACATCTTTACACTGCAGAGAAGAATTTGCCGGATTCGTCTTTTTCGTGAATGATTGTTGTGTGATATTTTTGAAACAATTGCCTTGCAAAATGTTACCCCTGGTGTTTCTGGTTTTGCTAGCTAAACTGTTTGAGAATAAAGCTGAGCTGGGTGTTAAATTAGCAATCAGAACAAGAAGAATAAAACAAAAGCAAAGGAGATTTCATAAAAAAAGGGCATCAAGGCTGAAGGAACATATGAGGAAGCGTAATAAAATAATAACAACGCTAATCCATGCTGCCATATTCTTTTATTTAGTTTTCTCCGGCTTGACATCTTTACACAGAAATCAGACCCGGCTCTGCTCCACCTATACCCCGGTTTTATTCCGATCATTATAATATATTGATGAACTTGATGGCAATGTAAATAACGGTAACGTTAAGGCCAGTTCAGATCAATGATTCGCAACGACACGAAACGGTTTTAGAATGTTGCAGAGAAAATTGCAGCGGTGTGAACTGGTTTGTAGCAGAGCCGTTGCCTGCCCTGGGGAATCAAAAGACCCACCTTGTCAAAATGCCAAGTGCAGTTTTAGAATGTTTACAATCAGACATCTTGGAATTTTGCAAGTTGCATTCAGTCTCGTTACGAATCATTGATCTGAACTGGCGTTTAGTCAGCTAAATTGCAACGGTGCAACAAGGTAGCATTGCATTCGAGAGATGGCTTGCGAGGTCGGTACCGGTCGGTAGCGTTAGCTAGCGTTTTTTCTAATTGTTAGCTGACATTAGATTGTGTTAATTACATTAGCTAGCTAGCTAACGCAATGTTACCTGAAATGAGAGATGGATACTGTGCGCAACGTTGTCTAAACTAATGTCTTTCTTGACATGGTTCAGTAGCTAGCGTTAGCTGTGCAAATGTAATTTAGTAACGTTACATTGTCATCAAATGTAATACAAAATCTACATTAACTAAAAATTTGACCTGTCGTTGCACAAAAACTTTTTAGGGTTCCGTAACCACCACCACCATCACCCCCCCCCCCCCCATCCGCCCCCACCCCCACCCTTCCCTGTTATTGTAACACTAGCAGACACCGCAAAAAAACAGTACGCCCCTCACACACGAGTGAGTTGAAGAGCGAGCTTGTTGCGTTAGCTCCGCCTACCCTCTCTCGCGGACCAACCACCAATGGGTGATGGAAAACGCGTCACTAACTATGCGCCACTTGTGATTTTTTTCACGGGAATGTCACCACAGACACCCAGTTCTTTAATCATAAATGATAATAATAATAATATAAATTTATATAATAATAGACTCAATCACCATTGTGTTACCTAATTCGGTGATAGATAGTGACTTAACAGACATTTATTTTAATGAAAATCTTTGAGATTATTACTTTATGTTAAAATGAAAAAGACAAAATGGCGTTCTGCATCAAGGCAGTCACAACAGAAGCACTAACATGACTTTCTTCTCAGGGGTGTCAAACAATTGCAAAGTGAAATCACAAGTTTCTTCCAAATTTAATGAACAAACCCTGGTTGACACAAGACTAATGTTTAGCCCCAATGCTAATTTCCAATGACAGTTTTCATTAATATCCATCTTTAAAACAAAGGTCATCTGTCCCAATTGATTAAGCTCAAATGTATTTTTTAAAAATTAGTTGTTCCAGGCCCCAAGAATGAACTGAGCTGCTAATTTATCTTTATTCGATAACTTTAATCTAATTTCCTTGATTAATGTGCTTAAGGGTCACAAGTCAGGCAAAAATTAAAGTAAGGCAAAATTAATCCGTTCAGGCAATGCTTCTTCACACACTGGCTGGCAGTATTTGTGCCTGGAAGTTTATATCATGAAGTGCTTGTGGAAGAGCCCGTGACGTACAGGTAAAATCAAAATTTCTATCTGTCTACTCAAATCAGTCGAGCCTCGTTGCAACTGGCTGCAGCTGAACTTGCAGCACTTGGGGGGGGGGGGGGGGGGACATGCTATAATAGATAGGTACTATACTCTAATACTTCATAATATGTTAGAGGTGTGGATTTTTCCATATAATATACAATAAACAAAAGATAATTGTAAAAATAAATAAACAATAAATAGATACATACATTTAAAAAAATAATAAAAATACTAAATAAAAAAGAGTGAAAAATATAATAATACTACTAATAATAATGATTTGTTTTCTAGAACTGATCAGATTAGGACTATGTTGCATTGTTCATTTCTTTCTTTTTTCTCTTAGTTCATGTCAGGCTGTCATGTATTGAGCAGATGACTCTATGAGTTCTGGCACCTCTCCCAAACATATGCATAATCTTTCATAATATGTTTTGCTGCCATATCATGCAATGCTGGTGTTGACTTTACATGAGAAAGCTTGTCCTTAATTAACATATATAGCACAGGAGAGAAAAAAGTGGAAAGGCTTCCACTCTTTTTTATGGTGTTTTTTTTTTCCATTTCCAGATTATGATCACAGAGCGTGTACATTGTTTAGGTTTGTCTCTGTTCAGGGTTTTTTATATTTACAATGTACTGTGGTAAAGTAATTTTTCTGTTCAATGACCAATAACATTCTAATGCGGTTTATTTAGCTAAAACCACCTCAATGCGTATTTTCAATTCAACTGGACTTTTAATTCAATGTAGAAAGATATATTATGAGTATTGAAATCAGTGTTGTCTCTCAGTCGTGCTGTATAGTGGACGTGCTGCTTCCATTTGTGATCTATGACCACGGTGTGAAAGCACAAATAATTAAAAGTGCTATGGAGTGCCAGAGTTTCTAAAACCCGTAAGTGGGTTAGCGTTTTTGAGTGATGGGGTACCCTCAGCATGTTTTTTTTCCCCATAGGGATTTTGACTTCTGCAGAAAATAAGCTCTGTGGTTAACATAAGCTTAAGAGAGTTTCACATTTTGTTAAACGACAAAAATGAACCCATTATTATCTTAACTACGAATTTTGAAGTATGTTGCTAATAAGTTGTGAGGTTAGGTATACGCCTGCCATTGCCCTTGACCAATGCGCTGACCTTAAAACCTGGGTTTGGTCCCCCAGGGTGCTGAACTGTGGCTGCCCACTGCTCCTAGGATGGGTTAGATGCAGAGGACCCCAAGGAATGCAATAACGTCTTATCTTATCATCTGTATAAATAGCAAATTTGATTTATTTTCCTTGTAAATCTAGTCCAGGACCTGGAAATTGTTAAAATGTAGTGGCTGTTGGCCTTGCAATTTTCAAGGGCTTTGGGTTATTCTTTTAGTTCTTGGATGGAAATTGGACAGTTAAGAGCACATTTATTGTCTTTTATTGTAGTTTCCAATGCTTTGAGTTTTTCAATAATGAATGTCTGATTGGAAGTGAAACCTTGGCATTCTGTAATCTTATAAAGATCTCTTTCTGTTTGGGGATTTTAATTATTATTTTTTCCATAATTGCCAGGTGTTTTCTTTGACATTCTTTTCAATTTTGGTTAGTGCCGTTTTTGTGATGTTTTTCACATTGAGTTCTTTTTTGATGAAGCACATCCCCTTTTTTTCTTTGTGCTTGGTTTTCTTTTCATTTTAGATTTCTTTGCCAGTTGTATAAATATGTTACTCAAATCACGTGTGGCCAAATTTATGCTTTTTCTGTTAAGTTCGTATTGTGTGCTTAAATATCATGTATTGAATTTATTCAGTGCATACAGTAATGCTTCATTATAATCATTAATGCTCTGTTCTGTCCATTTGTATGCCTTTGGAAGAGTAAAAAGGTTGGGTTGTACATTTAGTTTCACAGTTTCCGTCACTGACTTTTTTAAATACAAGATTGATTGGATGTGGTCTGATATGGGGAGTTGTGGTTAGACTACAAATACATCAATATACCCTGGTTCAGTATCAGTGATGGAATAGTCCACCATGATACTGATATCTCTCTCTCTCTCCCTCTCTCTTGATTCCATTCAGTGCCAGTGAGCAGAATAATGATAGCTGATTGAAAGAGATGCACTTCTGCGGTTGCTGTTGCCTTTGGAAGTTACATATGCAAATGCGGGGCATCAAGGTTAGCCACTGCAAAGCAATAACACTCTTATTTAGCCTCTCGGAGAGGGGGCGGGGGGATGGGGGTGGGGGGGTGGGGTTGCAGACATGCTTAGAAGTCATTTCTCCTGATAGTGATGGTATAACAATGCGTTATGCTGTGAAGCAGACAAGGTGATTAAACCTATATCTTGACTAGAAGAGTGCACTCAGTAGAGTTCAGATCTCCGCCAGGCGTGTTAGCTTTGCTGATGCAACAATAGAGGCTACACATTCAATGCAACCAGACAAAGACAATATTACAAGTTTTTACCATGTGCCACTGAAAATCCCAAAAACGCAGATTCAGTGAAGTAACGCTAAAGGTGGTGACCTGTTAGCTAATGTCATTCATATCAGCCACGGTGTTGGAACGTTGACGTTATACTCTGGCACTTTCGTTTCAAATCTGGACAGGAACAATCTGGACGGGAACAATTCCAAAAGACCAGTGATGTAAAATATATTTTTCAACGTTAAAATGCCAACAAAATAATTGCCGCAGATTTGAACATTAACGTACCCCGTTAGTTGGGAGATAATTTTGTTGAAATTGACATTTTACATCGCTGGTCTTTCATTCCAAACGGAAGCAGTTGTTGATCACTTGCGGCTCCTACCGGCCGGTTAGGAGGAGTGAGGAGTTAGCACTCAATGTTTTTCAATGGACAATGATGAAAATTAATTCAAATAAAATACTTGTCGTTGACCGATTTGCAAACTATCGAGAATTCAGGTCCTTGGCCTGCTGTCAGCATGCACAACAGGTGTTAGGCTGACCGGCCCAGTAGTATGCCAGATTACGGACAGATACGCACACGCGACCAAACGCATAATCCCCTCCAGGCACTCGCCTGGCGGAGATAAAAATAATAATTATTTAACCCGTTTTTCGGTTTACCCTCGTGAATTCAACACAGCTGGTGGTCACGGCCATATATATAATCATGTAAAAAATATAATTAAACTGTTTTGTTTGCAACACTTCAGAAGTTAAAAATAGAAATAGACAATTAGTGGAAAACACATTTCATTGTATATATATATATATATATATCGGCTTAGGTATTCAGTTAATTAGGTTGTATTTTTGAACAAGTGACTTAGACTTACCACTCAAGCTTGACTGGTGTACAGGTAAATAGAGTAATTTATTAAACAGCAGAGAACATGTCATGTTCGGTGCTTAAATTGGGAGGGAGATGATAAGAAGAGTTTGTCTGAATTAAAAAAGAGAAATACCTGCCAAAGGTGATATTAAGATAAAGAACAGGAAGAGATATCTCTCGCTCTCTCTGACTTGTGTCCCAGTCCTCCATCTCTCTGTGTGTAGTTATCTCTTTTTCTCACCCCTCCCCCTGTATCAGCACACACACACACACACACACACACACACACACACACACACACACACACATAGATACCACATGGTCTCTGCTGAAAAAAACTTTAGAACCCTGACAGGTGGTTATCTCCAAAAGGGTTAAGTATTGAATTTTGTTTAAATAAACCTGAGCTTTTTTTTAAAGGAGAGAATACACTCTGCCCTCCTTTTGTATTTCTTCCCCTTTATTCAGACGGGGACAAGAACAGAGGGTTGAGCCACACGGTCTCGCCCGTAATGAAACTCACCTGTCAAGTCACTCTGCTCAAATATTCTGAGATATAGCCTACTTACAGTCAGATGTGTAAAACGTTTCTTTTATAAAGCCCTTTAACATAGACATATATTCACTTAGCACAGGATAGTCTACTTGCAAACAAAAGAATCCAAGACAGTTATTTTGGCAGACCTCCAGGTTTGGGTTTGTGAGTCGGAAGTCTTGCTAATTTCAAAGGGAAATGCACGGCCAGCTGTGGAGACTGACGCTACGTACGGACTCTTGTGAAATGCAGAACGTGTTCTGTGGCTAATTTTGCTGTATAATTCCAAGGCTACCATACCGCCCACCTTCAGAGCAGGAAGAGGTGGAGCGATATCTGAGGATTCACTTTCATTAATTCACCCGCCTGCCCGTAATCTGGCGTAAGTCTCCCTCTCTGTGCAAACGCAGCGAGCGGCTGCACTTCATCTCCACGTTATTATCCACCTTCAGAGCAGCCACCCAGCCTTCTGAGTAACCTGCTAACCCCACATAATATAAAAGCGCCAGAGGTGTGTGTGTGTGTTAATGTGTGTGTGTGTGTGTGTGTGTGTGTGTGTGTGTGTGTGTGTGTGTGCTTGTGCATGTGAGAGAGAGCATGTGTGGGTGACAGAGCATGTGTGTGTGTCTGTGCGTGTGTGTGTGCATGTGTGCGAGTGTTTGTGCGTGTGCGTGTGTGTGTGTGTGTTTGTGCATGTGAGAGAGAGCGTGTGTGAGTGACAGAGCGTGTGTGTGTGTGTCTGTGTGTGTGTGTGTGTGTGAGTGACAGAGCATGTGTGTGTGTCTGTGTGTGTGCATCTTTGTGTGTGCCTGTGTGTGTGTTTGTGCATGTGTGTGAGTGTTTGTGCGTGTGCGTGTGTGTGTGTGTGTGAGTGTTTGTGCGTGTGCGTGTGTGTGTGTGTGTGCATGTTTGTGTGTGCCTGTGTGTGTGTGTGTGCCTGTGTGTGAGGACGGAGTGTGGCACAGTGGGTAAGGAACTGCGCTTGTAACCGAAAGGTCGCAGGTTCGATTCCCGGGTAAGGACACTGCCGTTGTACCCTTGAGCAAGGTACTTAACCTGCATTGCTTCAGTATATATCCATCTGTATAAAATGGATACAATGTAAAGTGCTATGTAAAAAGTTGTGTAAGTCGCTCTGGATAAGAGCGTCTGCTAAATGCCTGTAATGTGTGTGCCTGTGTGTGCGTGTGTGTGTGTGTGTTTGTGCACGTGAGAGAGAGCGTGTGTGAGTGACAGAGCATGTGTGTGCGAGGGAGAGAGAGCATGTGTGAGTGAGGAGGAGAGAGATAGAGGCAGAGACAGAGAGAGAGAGAAAAAGAAAGAGCGCATATTCATGTGCAATCTGTGAAAGTAGGGGACCTACATACCCAAATATGCGTGAGTGGGTTTTATACACGAATACTGTAAGATGATCCGTAAATATGCGTGGGAGATGTCATTTAAAAATAACGAAAGCGGCATAATCCTTTTCTTGCGGGAGGTACGATCGCAGCCACTCTGATCTATTCCAGCGTCCTTCCGTTTCCTTTATCTCCCCGTTCCCACATTAAAGTGAATCTCTTGGCCTCCTGCACTGACGCTAAGCCCCAGTCTTATTGAGGGGACTGCCCTGCGCGTCCCGAGTGGGCTGTTTCCTTTGGCACGTCTCCCATAACCCCCTGCCCCCCCTGCCCAGGCTGTCGTGCCGGGCGTCCCCATTTCACAAGCAGGGCAGGGGAAGAGGAAGCGGATATAACTAAAGCCTTTCTCCGGATCCCAGAGCTCTAACCTGTGACATCATGGGGTTTGGTGCTTACTCATGCTCACTTCACACCCTGGGCTGCCACTGTATTCTGTTCTGAGCTGTGCCTTCAGTTTTACACACACACACACACACACACACACACACACACACACACACACACACACACACACACACACACACACAAACACACACACTCTGTCTCACATACACACACACACACACACACATGCAGACACACAAACACACACTCACATATGGTACACATACACACACACACACACACACACACTCTGTCTCACATACACACACGCACACGCACAAACACACACTCACACACACACACTTACCTCCATTTCCCTAGATTTACATGCACATAGCTTTTTAAAAAGAGACATTGTAATAACATGACACAGACTGGAACAGGTCTGTATTCAGATAATTAAACTTTGTCTCTCACTCTCTTTCTCTCCAGCTCAGAAAAAAGCTTTAAAATTATAGCTGGTGTGGCGATGCTGATTTTGTCCACATCAATCAGTTTACCTGTTAGTATCTGACTCCTCATCATCAGTCTCTGCCTCCCAGTCTACCTTTCCCTTGCATGCTGTGTTGTGTCTGTGTGGTGTACACGGGCTGGTGGGGTAGGGGGGTGGGGGTGGGGGTGTGGGGCTGGGGGACTCCCTGCCAGGATGTTCCTGATTTCTAGGGGGGCTTAAGGGGAGAGAGGAAACGTTGTGAGCTATTTCCGTTCTCAGGTAGAATCGGGCAGGGTGTAGGGGGGGGGCGGGTCTGGTATCCGGGCAGATTTAGCACTGAGGGCGAGAGGGAGGGAGGGAGACACTTTCAGTTCTCCAAGGAGATTAAGGGATCTATGTGACCCTGGCAACCTGAAAGGGAGAGAGAGAGAGAGGGTATGTGTGGATGTGTGTATGTGTATGTGCAACAGAGTGATAGATAGATAGATAGATAGATATATAAATAGATAGAGAGAGAAAGAGAGAGAGAGAGAGAGAGAGAGAGAGAGAGAGAGAGAGGTAGGGAGAGGCAGAGAGACTTCACTTTCAAATTCAGTTTATTAAGCAATGAAAGTAAAATGAAATCCACAAATATGCTATTTTAAGCAGAACCGCACAATGCCAACAAACCCCAGAAAATAATAAACTAATAATAATAAAATGCCGCTGTGAATAAATGAAGAAGAAAAACCAATCACTCAATCAGTATGAAATCGGCCAGTCAGTTTTACATACCACCTGAAAACATTCAAATCCCTCACCATGGAACGAGAGAGAGAGAGCAGGTGGGAGAGAAAGAGAGGGAAATTGGGAGAGCGAAAAGGGAGAGATTATTTTCTCAAGACAAACCAGTGATGAGCTCTTAAAAATGTCATCCCTTAACTAAGTGATGATACAAATGCATTTTTAATGACAGAATACCTCAGAAAAGAGTACGGAACTAGTGCAGAATAGGACAATTTGTATTTTAAAAAATAACACAATTTAAACTGAGTATAATTAGCAAGCAAAGCTCATTAACAAGCAGCTACTGAAGAGGGACACACTGGGGAACCCCGTCTGCTTTGTCATACATACCAGCACCAGCGATCTGCGAGCTCTACAGCAGTACACCACTCACACCGTGAAGAGTAGCGGTAAGTGGTAGTCTCCTGATTACAGCCCCGAGCAGACACGCCTCCACACATCCATCAACTCACCAGAGGACGTGCCACCATACCCAGCATGCACCTGGTACACCCCTCTGCCCTGGACCCAGGTTCGCGCACAGACTTTTGGACGGGCAAATGCTGAACACTCTGGGCATGCGTTCTCACCTGCACACTATAACTTAATTCACACAGACACTTTAGTCTTCAGTGTATTTTATCAATGTAATGAACATTAAATAAACATGAAACCTGTAAAATATAGAATAAATAAAAGTGATATTAATAAGTGCTAGTAAGAATGTACTAGAATTTACTGTTGGAAAAAGTCCCGCCATCCTTAGCGACTGTTGCCATGTACGACAAACAAAGCAGATGGAGTCAGCTGGCAGCATCTGCTTGAATTAATTACCGCAATTAATTACAGATGGTTTTTGAAAGTTTAATCCAGTATCTTTGTTAGATAGTTCGGCTTGATACAATCATAAATAATGTACAAATAGGAAAAAATGAAGGCATTTTATGGTCATTGATGAAGTGATGGAAAAGGTTATTTCTCATTTAGCCTATCTTGCTTATGTTACTGAATAGTTGGTTGGAATAGCAATACTACGACAAGATTTGCAAGAAAAGCCCAAGAAGTTATCCTTAATGTTAGCTATGATTTCAGCCTAGAGTTAGTTTGACCAAACGTGAGGCCAACCTTTTGTATCTATAGGGCTAATGTACGGGGCACTGCACTGTTGTGGGACATTGCACCGACATAGACTAACGTTAATCATGTGCAATATCTAACCTACCTACCGGCTTTATTTATACTTCTTTCTTATCTATCTTATCTTTTGTTATTTTAGTTTATTATTTCTCTTATTGTTTCGGCACTGTTTTCCCTTCTCATAGCTACACAACAATGCTCGTGGGCATTTCATTGTCAGCTAACAACTGCCCATCTGCATTTCACAGATAAACTTTGATTTGATTTAATCACTCTGGAACAAAAGTAGTGTCTGTCTACGGCATTGACTGCAAATGCCAAAAAGTTTTATCTACAACAGACACGTTACCTGTGTAATGGCTTATGGAATAGTAATTACAGCCGGGTCATCCCAATACCCCCCCCCCCCCCTTACTTTCTGGATAATGCATGTCTGTTTTGCAAATTACACAACAGCAGCTTTTAATAACCGACAGAAGCTCTGTAACTTGTAGCTAGTTTTTTCCGCTATTAGCTATATTGTTGCAGACAGTGTCGGAACTACATGTCAGAGGAAGTGGTACATAGCAACTGTTTCTAAGCAGGGATTGGTGGACTGCAGTGTCAATCATGCATTTGCTAAAGGTTAATTATTTTTTTTACATACAGGATTTTTTTTTTTACATGACATGAACCACCCCAACTGATTATTAGTCTTGACCTTTTTTCAGTTATTTTTCTTGATTATCAATACAGTGGTTCATTCACAAATTACTCAATACCATCAAATACAGTATGCCAATTTCTCCCCAATTAGGCCTCAATATCTTCTCAGTAACCTTTTATTTAAGAAAACATGCCTTTCAGTTTCGTGTTTTAAGATGCTTCATGAGCAGCATAATGAGCCGTTTTGGACTGTGTGGAGCACAGAAACATGATCAGTGTTTAAAACGTGAAAGTGTAGAACACGTTACACGGAAACGTATATAAACTGAGAATGAAGGCTGAGAAGAGGCTTGTCATTCGTCGTTAATCCGTTAGACTGAAATTTTGTGACTTCAGAATGTCAACTCAGTTTTGTTCCCAAGTCAAAAATAGCAATGGAAATTAAAGTCTGAAGTCATCGCCAAGGTAACTGCATGAGGCAGGTATTGCTCAAATAACCTGAGAGCATTTCAACCCCCCAAAACAACTCAAAATCAAAGCCTTTTGAGAACACATTTATTTTGACACTTTTATGGACACCAAGCCATTATTTGCTTTTAGCCTTCCCTCCAAAAAAAGGAAAAACATCTTCTGTGAAACGACTGAATGGAATAGAAATGTTTAAAATTGCAATGATTGTGACTGTGGTTGCCTGGTGTTATTACTGTCCATGGAGGGATCTCCAGGGCTGTAGATAGGGCCCATATAATCCCAAACATCACAGCCAACTGTAAAGGCAACCTGCTGCAACACTCTTTAGAATATTATAGAATAGAACAGAATGTATGGAAGCGTATCCGTGCCACAATATTCTTGTTCTTATTCTTTTTCAATTATTATACAATAGTGATATTTGTACTTACTGATTCATATGTTTTTCTACCCAAACAGCCTTGCCCATTCAGCCTTGATGTACTTCCTGTTGAATACTGCAACTACTGCCGAGAACTACTGTAAGAACATAATTTAACAGCAGACTGGAGGTTCCCTGTTACTTGCATGAAACAGTGTGACCTGTACATTTAGCCTAATTGATCTAAGATGGAGTGCTTGCAGGCCCACATTGGTTGATAACATTAAGAAAACACTAGGTGCACGTAGTCCTTGAAGAAGGAAGAGATATAATGCATGTTACAACTATGCTACTGTAAACTCTTCTGTATGCTCAATTAATTGGCAGGCTAAGAATCAGCACTGTTCTGCCTCTGCTGTTGACTTAAGCACAAACACTGAAAAAATAATGACCACCTCCACAACTCTATCTGATAAAGTACACTGAGTACAATTTTATGATGAAGTGGCCTATTTTCTCTGGCACAGAGTTGGTTTAAGTCTATTACTATAGTAACAGCAGGCCTGGGATACTTGTAAGCTACACCTAGATACAGTACATAATTTTCTTAACCAGTACTCTCGTTTCTTGCATTAATACATAAAATGGAATCATCTGCTTTTATTTTGATTATGTGTGTTTGACTACTATACTGAAACTGGAATTCCAGTATTGAAATTAGATCTTTGTTGTCAATGTTCTTCTGAAGCCCTTGATCATTTCCTGTGTCTTTTCTGCACCGCATTTGAAATAGTACTGTTGGTTTTTTAATGCAGTTGGACTGCGGGTTTTCATTCCTTACCTCTAATCAGGGACTTGTTTATTAATCTCTGGCCAGTCAGTTACCTTATTGGACTATGGTGAGGCAGAAGAGAAAACCAGCAGTACTGCTGACCTTGAGGGCCAGATTTGAGTATTCCTGGTCCTGATGTTACTACTTTGAACCCGCTGAGGTCTTTCTGTCAAAAAGGACAATACCCATAAATTGACATAAATGTTACTCTGCATGTTCAGTAGTTTCGAAACCATTACATGTGACTGAATTGTGTTGAACACACTAGGCAAATCTACAAAATTTGGTATGGTATATGATTTTGGTATCCCCAGATGGGATTGAACCAGATGAAGAAATCGAAGAAGTGGTAGAACAGCATCGTAAACTCCTCTATTACATTGATAGGAAACATGTAATTGGTCTGCTGTGTTCTGCACACTGATTTATGAAAGCACCAGGCGCTCCAAACACTTCATGGTGACTGTTAACGCCAAGGGTTGAAAGTCATTGGGACCCTTTGGGTTGGTCTTCTGTGGCACAGGTGATAAGATGACTTCCACAGGGCTGGTAATGTGAGCTCCTTGACTGAGCAATTGAACAGATCCAGAAGATTGGAGCCAGTTGATTTTGAGAGGACTGCACTACATAATTGCCCATGTTGTCTGGACCAACGGCTTTGTTCAATTTCACCCTTTTCAGAACCCCATTAACAATTTCTTCCTGTAACAAGATATTGCTGCTCTCTTCAGTCGACAACAAGACTTCTGATGTTGTCCTCCCTTTCTGCTTTGAAGTTATATTTGTCAAATCTGCTGCTGAAGTTGTTAAGAGCTTCAGCAAACTGACTGCAATGTTCCTTCGACTGAAGGCCAGGGTCATTCAGGTTTGTTGATAGACCTGAGAGGATCATTATTCCTCTCAAAGCATCTCTCCTCTGCCCCTCTTGAAACTGATTTTCATCCTTCTCTTCACCTCTTTAATTTGTTTATTCAACCTGACCTGAATGAGGTTTGACTCTACTTTGTCTCTTGATTGGAATGTTTTCTTTATCCTCGTTTAATGTTATTTCTGGGCTTGTTGTTTTGAGGACACCTTCGCTTTCTTGGATGGAACAATAGTGCCTCACAGAAAATTATATAGCCATTCACTGCCTCCACCGCCTCGTCTAATGTGGCATTCTGTTTGAATGCCTCCCAATCAGTGCATTCAAAACAGTCTTTTAGAGTGTCACCAACATCACCATCCCATTGTTTTACTGTTTTGTAGACAACGCCCGCCCTCTGTAGTTTTAAAGATATGAAACCAGGCCTTTGTGTGTCTGAACCTTGGATGTCTTCATTTTCAAGATGTGAGGAAATTAGTCAAGAAACATATTTGGATCCTTGTAAGAAGTTGTCCAAAAACATTTTGGAATTTTTTTTTTCTTTTCTTTCCTCTTGTAGAGAACGTACTCTTTGCTACAACAGGTTGTGAATGGTTGTGAGCTGTGCACAAGACTGTTTTCAGATTTTTGTCCCTTGACACGCTGGATAATCATATTAATCCACCGGAAAAACAGGGAAAGTTGCCAGAAAACAGGGAAAGTTTCAGAGAACACATTCTGGTCAGATTTGGTTTTGTGGTGACGTTATTGTCCAGATGTTCCAAAAATAACCTTTGAACATGTTGCTCCAAAAATATTCTGTCGCCTTTACAGAAAACATGTTCCACGCATGGTCATTACAGCTTGATGGTTATCATTTAGTCAAAGAAATATATAGAGTACACACGGAAATACAATTTTCAGAATGTTCCACACATAATCATTGGATTTGCTGGTTAATTAACTTTTTTCTGAAAAGAGGAAAAAACTCCTTGTGGCTTTTCAACTGTAATATTGTAAGTGACAAGCAGGAAACTGGACAATTGTTTGTTTTCCGGGCTATTCTGGGAGCCAGACGTCACCAGCTGGCTTCTCAATTGCATTTGTCAACGGGAGGGCGAGAGCCCATTCTGCTGTGTTTTTTGGGGACCTGTCTTTCTCCAATAGCGAGTTGGAGCCCTCAGATTTGACCGCGCCTCTCTCAGAGTCTTCAGACACCCTCGCCTCCTCTTTCCTCTCCCTCGAACCCTGAATGAAGATGTTTGGGTATTCGTTTCTGTCTGAATGTGAATCCGGAATACGGGTCTGAAATATTGAGAGGACGGAAGCTGGAGCCATTCCTGTGGGCTTCTCGCCGTCTTTAAATTTCGAAGAAAGCCTTTCTTCTTTGCTTCCTCTAAATTTTAGATGGGGTTTTTGCACGACTGACTGCATGGATGCAAAAGAAAGCCGGCGCATCAGCCTGCTTAATAAGCTGGCCTAGTTTCCTCCGGGTCCCAAAAATTCCCTCCCTCCCTTGCAGATTTCTGACGTCATGAAACTGCTGCGCTAAACGGAGAGAGCTGGGAAATTTTTATGCATCTCATTCTCACCAGAGTATTTTTTTAACCATAGACTTTAAAAAAATGTTTTCTTTTACAAACTTTTAATTACAAACTTTTCACTGAAGGAATTTTACCTTTAAAGGAGACATCTTAAGGGAGAATATTGACTTTTTGCGAAAGATTTTTAACCACAGGTGTTTTTCCAGAAACTTTATGGGAGAGTTTTCACCAGAAGCTTTTGGCCATACACTTTGCACCCACCTAAACGCTTCTTCCTGTATGTGTCCATACATGTCAACATTATTGCATTGTTCTTTCATGATCAGATTTATTAAAATGGTATTCTCGGGTATCACTGTTTTATTACTATCCAAATCTGAGAAATCATTGGAACTTGGAGTGTGAGAGGATCTTATATTTAAATATTACTCATAAGCTGAGTTCAAACTGAAGTGAGTGTTTCAAATGAATGCATCTTGTTCATTTCTCATTATTCCTGAAGAACAGAGCACAAGATTTTTTGCCAAGTAAGGGATGTGTCTTTGCTTACCTGTTATTGCATTCACTGTATGCCATGTTTTTTTGGAGAATTGCTTCCTGCCTCTTGTCACTTGCTGGATTGCTGTTGGCTGATGCTGAGGGGGGAAGACCCCTCTCAAATACGCTCCCTAATTGGATTGCGGCAGCCAAGACAAACTCAGACTTTATCTATTCTTTTTCCCCACCTCTGGTCTTTCTGTCAGGCATGAGATTTTAATCAGAACTGCTGAGTCAGAGCCACTGGTCCATATTTCAGCCCCTCAGTCACTTCCTGTGACAGGAGTCGAGCCAGGAAGTCAGAGATTAGGGCCCGCAGTGGGCACTAAACCGGCCGACTACAAAATAGCTACTGTGCTTCAGAAATGACTGCACTCCTTGTGCTAAGCATCTGCAGGATGACAGATAAAAACAGCTGTGGTTTGTGTGAATATTTGAAACCTGTAGTTGTATGGTACAGTACAGCTTTGTTGGGGGTGGGGGATCTAGGTGGAGTGGGTGGAGAGATAGAGATGTGGGAGGAGTGGGCAGAGGGGGATTTGCACACTGTGATAAGCTGCTCATCTTCACCATCTTGTCTCAGCAGTACACAGGCTGCAGGCCCCGATTGGATCAAATGGAATAATTCAGTCGGATTGGGCTAATGTGATCCATAAATGCAGTTTGATTGGACGCTTGGATGGCTGCCTGGCCGCTGCTGGCTGCTTGCTCTCAAAGCTTCCAGCGGGGCTCTCCGGGTCCATGCCAGGCTCAGGGGAGCCGAGGAATGTTCTGACTGGTCGCCAAACTTTGTTTCAGTTCCCAGTCCAGCAAAGGTGTTGTGTAAAGGCACTGGAAGGAGGTGCGCTTCAGCAAAAGAGAGCTCAGATCAACTGCAAAGAACATGTAACACTTGTGGGACACACGCGAGCATCTGTGTCACAAGTGCAGGGCTGTCATGCTTGTATACTGATAACAGACACGTTTAGCAGTCACACAATGGAAACTAAACAACCAATCATTAACATCGGGGGCAGTTCTTGTTTTCCCCATGGTCATTTTAAAGCTCCTGCTGTCTATTGAAGTTTGAACTAGCACCATGGGTAAATCTATGCGATCATATTGTATACAATCACACGCAAATACAAATTACATTTACATGATGAATCCAAATGTATAACAAATACTCTTCAAAAGTTTTGATTCTGTACTTTAACCATGTGTGAATTGTTTGATTACAAATCTAAAATTGTGGGTTACAGAGCAGAATCAAGAAAAAATTGGGTATATATACACATATAATACATTCTTAAAAATGTATTACTCTTCCTCATCCACTACCGTTAGTTTCTGAGAACCAATGAAAAGTTGCTGAAGATGGGACTTGCATCGCATATCAAATAGAAACAGAATGAGAAGCCACACAGGTTGACATGAGACGTGACATACGGCTGGTGCGGGTTTCACGACTGATTATAATAGAGGCGTTGCATCAGACTGAGGCAGACGCTCGCATGAGTCCAGTGTGGGGAGGATGTAAATGTAAATGAAGACGTGAACTCCCCCAAACCAGAGAAGGACACTCAGCACTGACAGCCTGGGGGCATCGCCGCTTATCTAGCTGGAGGGAACGCCATGATCAGAACTTCCGATTGATGGCTCACAAGAGAAATGCAATAGCCTCTGGTTGTTGGCGGTTATCCAAGCAATAACCATTAATGGTATCGTCCCCTGAGCCATCTCTACCTCTTTGCGCCCTGCTCTGGTTAGCAAACTGCTGTGTTCAGAGGGGAGTGGGGGGGGGGGGGGGGGGGGGTGGAGACATAGGCAAGGATGGGGTTAGCCACGGGCGTGACCAGAATAATAAGAAATGTGGCGAAGCCTTGTGCAGAATGGCGGGCCATAAATCTGAAGAGAGATGGGTGATTGGAAATTCTGACGATGTGCGTTGAATGTCTCCCGGGTTTCCCTGCCTTAAATATGTATTGTTACGGTTGGAGGGGGAACTCTCTCTGTGAATTTATTATGTTTTATATCACCAACAATGGGGGTACTTCACTGTATCTCCTCTCTGAGTATACCGTGAGCCTGGGTCTGATCTATTACCAAAACAGGGGTGTCCTTCTGAAAGTCGTCCTTGAAAAAAGTAATTTCATTATGTGTCGGCGGGGTAGGGGAGCCTTCTTAACAAGATTATCATATAGTGGGCTGTTCAAGGCTGAGGACTTTAAAGGGTCTGTTGACCCCATCATGCATGTATTTGGAGCGGAGAAGAGTGTGGCATTGTTGATGGGAAGCAGAACAGTTTTGTTTGTGACATCAGACATAAGCGTCTTCCCAAAATTATACCCTGTGGAGCGAGGGCCACTGATTGGACGGATATCAGATGAAGAGGGTCCCCATGTTGATGACATATTAAGATTTAAGGCCCAGGTGTGTGGTGAGTGACAGGCTGAATTATAAGTGCGGGTAACGGGAAATTAAAGTGCAGTTTGCGGAGATTCAAAGCGCGACCCTTCCGTGTAAAAAAATAAAATAAAAATGAACCTTCGAGTCCCGGCCAGGAGAGTCCCAACTGCATATCAAAGCACCTCAGGACTGTTTGTGATAAGGGCCTGCCCCACCTGCTTTAATGCTCATTTGTCTGTAGATAGTGGAGAGAAATCTCTGGCTCATTCGATAACAAATACACTGGGGATTCGCTAACTGTCCCCTGTCAACTCTTTCAAATCCATAACTGTATAATTCTGGCCACCTGCCTACATTATGCGATTATGTGTGGTTATAATGCATTAATTAATCTTTCTGGATGAGAATGAGTTTTCTGAGCCTGACAGTGCTTAATGATTTGAAAGAATTAGGGGTCTGAAAAGAAGAAAAGTGCACGGCTTTGTCCCGATCTAGTTTTTGGTCCACCCTCATACACTTCACTTGCAAACTTCACTTGGGAGGATGAGATGCACATACCAGTACAACTGGAGTATACATTTGCATTTAGCCAGTGGGAGGGAGTGAGGGCGGAGTCTTTGAATTAAGAGCCGGGCTGCGTTCCAGTCCAAATGAAAATGTTCTCTTCACTTCTTCCCTCCAATTGCATGAACCCTCCAGTGATGTATCATGTGTCATTTTTGCTAGGGTGCCCTTCTCGAACAAGGGGAGTGCTTGAGGGGAGGGGTTAGAGCTGCTTCAAGTTTGAGCACCCAACACTTGCTCTTATTCTTTCGCACTTAGCACATTCTTCAACAGCACAAAGGAGGATTCTATGGTAGGCCTTTGAGGACATATATTTCATACGTTTCATATAATTATTTACACGTATGCAACGATATCAAATGCATATCTCATTGTTTACATTGATTACGGGTATGTTACAAATAATTAACCATCGTTAATAAAACTTTATGAATGAGTTTCATTATTAGCAGGATGATCTGGAGGATCACCACGGTTTTTTCCTCATTCTTAGATTTCACCTCTGCCGTATCAATCGATTCAACTTCTCATCTTACGGTTTTTTTAATGGTGAGGCTTTTTCAGGGTTTATTCTGCTTTGTGGATAAGAGGGTCAGATTAATGTTTATATTGTAGCAATTTCAGTTAGAGAGAAACCAGGTGGGTCGCACTGCTGGCTGCCCCTTGCGGGCGGAGACTGGCGACTGTCGCTGGGGCACGCTTGCTGCTGCACACTATTACTGGGGTGAGCTGGCTGCTGGCTGCTGCTTGGGAATGGTTACTGTGGGTCAGCAAGCGGGGTCCCCCCGATATGGCGTAGGGCCAGGGGTTGGTGCAGGTCCAGCTGCAGGTTTGCTGTGAATTGTGGGCAGTATGAGCTTGCCAAGTCTGCTCTGATGCTCGCTTGAGAAACGTTGAGGGTGGAGGGGCTAAAGTTCATGTCACAAACTTCATTTCACTTTCTTGCTGGTTGGACTCACACCTAAAATGGCCGCCGCGGGTACTTCCGTGTCTCGAAAGGGATTCCCCCAAGTGAATGTTTTCAAGGGCGTAACAATAGTTGGATTGGAACTCCTAAGCCTATGTATGTGTGTATCATTGACATCATACAAAAATGTATTTACATCTTTGAGTTTGATGACAGTGCAAATAAGAACTTGTATAATCTTTTGTGTGAGTGTGTCTATATATATATAAAATATTTATACACACACGCACACAAACACATATGTTTCATGAAACAGATGAATGGTTTGTCACTGGGGCTTTTTGGCATTTCACAGAAGAGCCAGACAATCTGTATCATATAAAAATAACCGGACTGTGATGTCGCCTCTGCCCTCCATCCATGCCCTTTTCAGTAATAAGGAGCCAGAGAGCAGGCCGCCCTGGACAGGCAGGCCGCGGACAGCTGTCTCCATCGGGGCCTTAATTACGTGTCCGGCTCGCGAGGGGTGACCTCCCGTGAACCCTAACTGCCACTTTATCTCTTCCCTCATCCACACTCCCTTTCTCTTTCTCTTTCTCCTTCCCCAGAGGGATCCCAGGGAAGAAATGTGGTCTTATTATCTTCACCGCAGAAGAGCTAAGTAACTGTAGGGTGAGTACCGGCCTCCATCTTATTGTCTTGTTGTACAGGAAACCACTGTGTATCAACATGCATTCTGTTCTTTTTGGGAAAGAAGGTGTTGCTGATGCCTGGTAGAAAAGCCACAAGAACATATTTCAAGGCAGTATTGTTCTTTTTTCCTTTCACACCATTGGTATCATGAGACAGCCTTGTGCTGTGCAGTATGTCCATGTTTTGAAGCTGTGGGGTTGTTTCTGATCATTTCATCCTGCTATAAATTCTGTAAATGTCTCATGGATCAACAATGAAATGAAGTTCAAAACTGTAATTAAACCATGGTGGTATGTTGGTCAAAAGAAAAAGATTTCTGCTGATTCTGAGAATCAGTTTTCTGAGGGTATGAAGGCACAATGCCAAAACTGGAATTGATATTGATATATTGACATAGAGGAGGCGTGTGGACATAGTATAGGAAGATGTGACCTATATAAGAACAGAATCAATTACTTTCCAATGAACTCAGAGGGGCAGATACTTGACCATATTCAGTTCAATGTTATTTTTACAAGGAAACTCTCTGAACTCTCCCCAAAAACAGAAAAAAAAAAAAAAAAAAGCTGCACTGACAAAAACTAGTACAATTAGAGAGTGAGCAAAATCCCCTCTTTAGACCACAAGTATAAGAACATTTCTTAAACGCTATGTAAGAAATGTCCTTTGGTGTTTGAACACCAAGGGTGATTCTTTAGTAGGACGCAGCCAAACATGCGAGCAGGCAGCCTCCACAGGTAAAGTTTGCTAGGGCAAAGCAAGCAGTGTCCCAGAATTTGCCCGTGAGAACGACTCTAGGTCCATATTAGCTTATGGCTGACGCCCGTAGTCTCTGGAGGCGGACCGACAGGTGGATTGATAAATCAGTGCATCGTTAGGTACAGATATGCATACTCGCAGACAAGAAAGATGGATGATGGATGGGTGAAAGAATGGGCAGATGGATAGACTGACTGGTAGATATAGGCGGATAGATAAGCGCTGTGCGTTTGGGATCCTCACAGAGCGGCTCGGCGTCAAAGACGCGGAGAGACTCAAAGGAGACTGGAGCGCGAGTTCTGAGCAGTCAGATTAAAGCAGAGCTCTCCCCTCTTTGAGCTTTTCTTCCAGAGTCTGCGTTTTCATGTGTTTTTTTTCTTTCATCTGTGAATCTTGCACCCAAGCTTTTATTCATCCATTCATCTGTCACGGGTATATTTTACCTACTCGTTGATTAATACTTCCCTCCCTGAGATAAGATGTTTGGCTTGTTTGCTCTTATCTAATATCTACCGTTGATCTGGGTAACGAGTTAGATCTTCCTCTCGGCACGTGCTGTAGTCTTGTGAGAGCCGTGATGTGTGCTCTGCTTGTGACTGCGTTTCGCTCACCCAGCTCCCTGTGATTAACTCTTTTGGTTACGGGCATGTGATTGCTCATGGTTAAATCATTTTCAGTTAGCCCTAGCCTGTGACCTGGAACCTCGCTTATGAGCCTTCAATTTGGTCAGTGCAAAAAGAACAATAACAGGGGCGTCTGTTTTCTCACGCCCCTGTTCTTGTTCAGTTTGATTCGGTTGCGCTTCTGTTTGTAAGATTGTCAGTACGCAGCACTGCCAGTTTCATCTTTGCAACAGGCCTACCATAGCTAAAGGCCTTTCTAGAGTTCATTTGCTTTAGCTAACTACAAAGCTTACAAGGCTTTAGCCAGCAGACTAGCAATAGTGATACTGTCCAAACCAGATCCTACGTGAATAACCACAAAATTGTGCATGCTTAGTGTTGTTTCCAATAAGATGTTGATACGTACACGTGACACCAGTTCCAGAACCGACCGGAAGAGGAAGGCAACCATCATTGCAGCCCACAACATGTTTTGCAGTGAAAGCCCCCACCCCCCCCCCCCCCCTCCCAATTGAGTTACCAATACAGTTTGGCAAATGACATGCCCATTTTCAATAGCACTTTCTCCTTGCCATAATATGTGCAAAATATGTTCGGCTGCATCTTACAGTGGGCTATAATTAGTAGTACAGGGAATGGCTTGCACACATTCAACCATTAAATAAGAACATAAAGGACCATAATAGTCCATTAAACCCATCATAGCTCTTAATTTGCCTATGGTTCAGGGCAGGGGTGGGAATAGATCCACATTGACTTCTGCTCTTCATTATTTAACCAGCCTGATCATTTACGCCATCTGATCTTTTAGCGTACAGTAATTTCTTGACAAGCTCATGAAAGGCAGCTGAAGGCATCTGTTTGTTCCAATATAAAAAGTTTTTACAGTAGTCTAGCCTATCAGCAGACTGGCATTCATGTGCAAAGCTAATTGGCTAAATGAGCCAAGGGCAATTTCTGGAGACCAGAGGGGTCACTGATTCCTCTGCAAATGAGGTTTTTTCTGCTTCAGTGAGTCTGCCTGTTTGTTCGCTGTTTACGCGGGGAAAGGTAGCATGCGCACAGCCAATCATTACAGCCTGCAGCTGTATCACGTCTTACTTTCGATGGCGTCTTGCTGCGGAGAAGTCAGTCACGAGTCTGCTTTCCTGGGTTTATGAAGTGCGGCACAGCAGGTAGGAGCCTGGGTTTATGAGCAGTGGTCCCACCACCACAGGAGCAGTAATGCAGTCGCACCCTTGGGCATGGTGCTTGGCTTTCGTAAATATTCAGCAGAATACATTTCTCTCATGGAAAAGGTCAGTTTCAGTACATAAGCCTTGTGGATGAAGACCCTGTCAGAAATATCAACACCGTAAAATTATGAAGGTCTGGCAAACTGAAGTTATTCCTTTGATTGACTGAAATTTATTGTTTGTCTAAGCTAGAGGGGGTGTCAAGTAGCTACGCTAGCCCGGCCTACATAAATAATGATGCATCCAGTTTTTCGTCAGCACCCTGTGAGACACGCATCCCGCTTTACAGAACTCAAACACGACCCGCTCATTGCTCGAACGCTCCTAGATCCTTCACCGAAATCTGGAGTCGGCAGCAGAGGCCAAACGATTCTTCTTTCAGTCTCTTATGAGCTTCACACTTCATAGGTAATGACTGTTACACGCACATTTTGCCACCAGGGAAGGTAATTTTAAGTCATTTGAATTTACTCACAGCACAGAAGCCGGGCCTTTCAGCGCTTGGTGGACTGTTGTTTTATGTTCTGGAGGGAAATGTATTCATGCTAAACCTTGGACGTGTTCATTATTTTATTTTTCTCCTCTGGGGATTCAGTCTTGCGGGTTTTCTGGGTCTCTGCATTTTTCTGGCGCATTCAGAGCTTGAGAGGGAGTCAGTGCTATGTTTGAATATTTAAAACATGTTTTTTTTTGTTTTTCTCTACAAATTTGGAATGACTAATCGCACCTGCAGCCCTTTTCCGTTGCTGCTCCATCCATCTGCCAGTTTGGGAAGGCTCAGAAATGCAATTTTGGAAATGCATGTTTGTGATTGCAGAAATCTAAAGTGTTTTTGTGAATTAAGAATGTAATGATTTAATTCAGAGTTAAAGTGTGCTGGGGGGGGTGGGGGGGGTGGAGGGGGGGTAAAAGCACTCAATTATTAGCGCCATTTAAAATGATGGCCATGAAGAGGCTGTATGATGAGTTAATGAGCTATATGGTACACTCAAGCAGGCTGTATAACCTCAATAGCACAAGTAATGCGGCTTATTATAATTATAATAATGATTGTAAAATTATAAATTATTATAATTATTATAAAATGGTAAATTATATTGTTTATTTTGATGTTTTATGAAATTTGTTTACTCTGTAGGGGTTTTATGCACCTGGCATGTCAATTTGACGGTGGTTTGATTGAAGCACAACCATTTTGAGTGATTCATATTACAGGTTTTGCTCTTGAAATTCTCCAAAAATCATGTCTTACCCCCTCCGCCCCGACCCCACCTGACAGGATATAGCCACCATGCAGTTGTGCGCTAACAAGCTGGATAAGAAGGACTTCTTCGGAAAGTCGGACCCTTTCCTGGTCTTCTACCGCAGCAATGAGGACGGAACGTGAGTGTTCCGCATCCGGCGTTACTACCCGTACTGTGAACCAGACGTGCATTCAACCAGGAGAACACTGAACTCATTCCCATGCATTCCCATTCAAACTGTAGATTTGTTGCTGTTAGTTGATGATGCTCATTAAACCACAGTGGATGACACGAGGGGAGGACGGTGATACTACATTTTTTCAGGTGAATTTTAAATGCCAGATGATTGCTGAAGTAGTTTCCTCTCTGCATCGTCCCCTACGGCAGCCATTTTATACCTCTGACTGTTTCAGTCTGTTAGCTAATGCTAGCAATCTTTCCTAATGTACAGGAATAAATTTATGTTGGTCAATTTTATCAAACGTTAGCTAACATTAGTTAATGATCACCTCGTTGAACACCCTTAAGCTCTCATGTACAGTACTGTACTGTAGTTTCGCCATCTGCAACAAGATGGAGTTGTTAAACAATTAGCTATATTAATTAATTAATTAATTAATTTTTTTTTTTTTACCATTGTTCAACAGTTCTTACGTATTTTATTCCGCTCTAGGTTCACGATCTGCCACAAAACGGAGGTGGTGAAGAACACGCTGAACCCTGTGTGGCAGCCGTTCACCATTCCCGTACGGGCGCTCTGCAATGGCGATTATGACAGGTGCGTAAGGCGGTCCACTTGTGGGGGCTAGCTGCCGCATGCAATGCATTAACAGGTCACATGACTGGCAGAGAGTTCCATTCTGATCGCCACCAAGCCATCTTGTTCGACATGAATGACGCACGGACACCAGTTGCATCGTAGTTGGAGTTTTAAGATTGTTTAGTAATTGTCAAAAGCCATTTTTGGTCTTTACATTGTCTTTTAGAAGGCTTTTATGCATCAGATATAACCTGTTCTTGTCCATGTCTTTATTGACCACTTTATTGCTTTTGACAGGAAGTTTAACAGGGTCAGGGTCTCAAAATATAGTGTGGCTTATCAGTTGATATCTGTCTTAAATTTCATCTAAATGGGATAAAGATTAAAGAAGTCAGTAGTGGAACTGTGGCCAGAGAATAATGACACATCTGCATTGAAACAATGCAGGGGTTCTACCCTAATGGAAATGCCTGAAATATACTGCTGTACATACAGACCAATGGACTTATTTTGGATAAATTATGTTAACTATTTTTTGATACATTTCAATATCTAAAAGCAAGAACATTAGTGGCGGGAAATATGGTTAAAAAATGGGAGTTGAATCTTTAAGCATAATGAGCAAAAAAGCATAAATGTAAAAAAAAAAAAAAAAAAACAGCCAGCACTTGCTAAATACTTCATACTGTTCATACTGTTATTAATGCATGAGAACATTGCACTGGAATGTTTCAGAAATGGCTTTCATCAGCTAGTTGGACAATGTTATTGTGCTGTGTGTGTGAAAACACAAACACAAGAACCGGTCTAGTCATTTTACTTCCATGGTAGACCTGCTCTGGCTCAGGGGTCTTTCTGATGGTGTGTAATATGAGTCACAACTACTATCATCAGCTAATGTTCCGGGTCCTCCAGAGATGGTGATGGATCAGTGCTCTGTTGTGGTCAGAATAATGCCAGCAGTCGGTCGCTGATTCTCAAGAGGCCAGCGTTGGCGTTATTGGGATTAACACAGGGGATTCGGACATTGGTTTACCACCCCCGTGGGGACACGGGTCCCCGCCATTCCACGCTGCTCTGCCAAACTGCCAAACTGGGTCAGCCAAGCTAGAGGCCATCAAAATGGCGGTCACTGCAACTCAGACCTTAACGGACACGCAAGGAACACAAAGAGAGCTTTGCTGTAATTTCCCACTGGACAAGGCATTTACAGGCCAAAATTTACGCCCTGGTCAAAGCTGTCTTGTATTTTTTTCCTGGGATGACTTCCTCACCAATCAATTTTCTCATTGAATGAGTATTTTTTCCTGATCTAATGATCACGCTTCTCTGGGTTGGGTCAAAGGTAAGCAGTGTACTGTGCTCTATCTATTAATCCAGTGTCAGTCTTCTTGATGTCCTCTGGAGTAATTTGGAATGGTCTCATCTGAGTTCTTCTAATGTAATTATGGGGCTCCCATACCATATGACCTTCTAGGGGTCACACAGCTTTTATAATGGCTACTCTGAGGAATCGCTGGAGAGAAAGCAGTGTGGGTAATGTCAAAGTAGGCCCTCTTCCATGCTACATTTCTATGGTAGCATCATAAAAATGCTGTAGTCCATGGGCAGTTAAAAAGTTTGAAGCTGAACACTCTCAAAATGTACTGTAAGAACAGGTATTCATCCTTTAGTTACTTGTGCACATCCTTTATCTTTTTCTCTCTTTCCCTCTTTCTCTTGACCCCTGCTTCATCTAAACCTGTCACTCAATAAAATTACTGTCTGAAGTTCTGCACACAACTAGCAGCTGGACAACAGTAACTAGAAGCTTCATCATTACCGCATGCTGTCAGTCATTCACTTGTACGAACCATTCAGAAGACTTTGCTCTTCACAGATTGATTGATTGAATTTATTCGATAATCATATGAGAGTGGAAGCTTTGGAACATCATCAAGTACCAATCTTAAAAAACTATCAAAGATAACGCAAGAACATACATGAAGTTTTCAGTACTTAATAAAGAATTACTTGCAATAATGTGTTGTGTTGATGATTTTCAGCATCAAAAACTGTCCATGTTGGTTCTGAATATACTGAAATGGTGCCATATAGGTTGAAAACTTTGACTCTTGGGAACAGGGAGGTGACTGTGCTGTCTGCTGTTCCCAATTCTTTTCTTTTTTTTGTCTTTATTTTCAGAACGGTCAAGGTGGATGTGTACGATTGGGACAGGGATGGAAGGTAATTTGGAGCAATTTTTTTGGGACTTCTCTGCTCATTTACGGGACTCTTTTTGCTCTGTCCTTTGGAGGGAGGGAGGGAAAGAAGGAGAGAGGGGACAGAGAGAGAGCAAGAGATAGAGAGGAGCCTTGGAAACTTTTGCTAAGTGCTGAAAAAATTTGCCTCTCCAAAGCCCCATCCGTAACAATCCGCCATATTTTTAAACGGCAGCTAAATAAACGTCTATCCATCACTTTATTTCTGAAATGGCTCCAAACACAAACACAAAGGGCATAGTTGGGTCTAATATCATCTCTGATTCATTACATTGACACAATGGGAGGACCAGATAGAGTGTGTTTGTGGTTGTCTGTGTCGGTGTGTGTGTGTGTGTGTGTTTATGTGTAGGATTCTGGCAGACCAGGTGGTGACACTTTTCCTGAGGAAGTATTCGCCATGTCTAATTACAGCATCAAAGCATGTTGAGGGAGAAGAGTGCTTTAATTCAAGAGTGGTTGACAGGGTTCAAAAGAACTTGAGGCAGAAAATACAGAGGACATTTCTATGAGGAGAATTCAATCATTTATTTCTCTATTTGCTTATTTATTTTATTCAGGGTGACTGTATTCAGGGTCCAGAGTAAATGAGGATCTAATCGCATAATGCAAGGCAAAAAATTGGAGAAAATTGAAATTCACAGTTATTTTATTGTATTTGCTTTATTGCATTATTGTATAATTTAGATTGGCAGGTAAAATGAGACTTGCAGGCCTTTAGAAAGACGGTCCAGAATACCAATGGAAAATAACATCAAGTAGAATTTTTGTCTTTTTGTTCCTGGTTGGTTAGTATCCCCTGTTTGCTGGTTTCTTAGCCAAGGCAAGGTGTCCTGTACAGAGTTAAAGAAAGTGCTGTTAAATATTTAAGGGGTAAAAGGAAGTGAGGAAGGAGAGTTCAGGGAAGCAATATTCCACAGCCTTAGGGAAGAAGTGGAAGAGGAACGGATATTGAGGATGAAAGAAAGCCTGAAGTATTTTTATCTCTGCCAAGCGTTGTCCCTTAATATGTAAATCATTTGTGTGTGTGTGTGTGTGTGTGTGTGTGTGTGTGTGTGTGTGTGCACACGTACATGTGTGTGCGTGTATATGTGTATGTATGCATGTGCGTGCCCATGTGTTTATGTGTGTGCGCAGTTGAGTGTGTGTGTGCGCATCTGTGTGTGTGCGTGTGAGTTTGTGTGCAGGTGAGTGAGTGTGTGTGCACACAACACGTGGTCATGTGCACTTGTGTATATGTGTTTGCATGTTTTTGTACATCCATGTGTGGGGTAGGGGGTGACATGAGGTCAGAGGTCATTCAGGTCAGGGCCTAGGCCCTGCTGTCGCAGGTCAGGTGACTGGTTCTGCTCTCGCCCGACAGCCATGACTTCATCGGGGAGTTCACCACCAGCTACAGGGAGCTGTCCCGGGGGCAGAGCCAGTTCAACGTCTACGAGGTCAGAGGTCACCGGACGGCCGCAGAGAAACCGCACTTCTGTTCACACGTGACATTTATACTGTGGATCCTGATCAATTCATTCTGGTCACTTTCATTATAAATCTGTGATTATTCAAGTTATTGATCCATAGCTAAACGCTTATGAAATCATTGTTTTGTGTCAACCTAGGTCTTGAACCCTAAAAAAAAAGGAAAAAAGAAAAAGTACATAAACTCTGGCACGGTGAGTACGGCCCGAATTCAAATTCCTCTGCTGTTTTGCAGTTGGAATGACAGTCATCATCATAAACCGATATGCCCCTCTTCCCCTTCCCCTCTCTGTCCGTGGCCAGGTCACGCTGCTGTCCTTCAAAGTGGAGTCGGAGTACACCTTTGTGGATTTCATCCGCGGCGGGTGAGGGGAGCGTCATATCGCCGTTCATCGCTGAGCTGTCTCCAACGTCATCGCTCTCAGTGTCGCCTGATTACACTATTGCACTTGGAGTTGATTGTTGGAGTTTTAAAGGACGATTCAGGATAGAAATTTACAGATGACCCATCGCGCTATTGCACTGATTTTTGGAGTTTTAAATTTGGACGATTTGGCCGAGTGACCGGATGCAGATGATCACTTTGGCAATTACACTGATATTTTCAGTAGATCCGTTATGCAGTAACCCAGATTATTATTTTCAAAGAAATATTTGGCAGAGAAATTTCCAGAAAAAACTCTGATAGCCTGACTTGTTGGAGTTTGAAAGGAATTTGAAGGAGAGAACTTTCCAAACAACACATGATTACACATACATTAGATATCGCCCCTCCCCATCTGTTGCTGCCTTTTGTCCATAGGATTTGAGGGGGCACAATTTACAACCAGGAGCAAGCCTGTTACTGGACACGAAATTCAATATTATCAGATGTGATGCACAGTAACTCATTCAGACAATTCATTTCTTGAGAATAACATAGGGAGATATTTGGAGTGCTCTACTGATTGAAGTTCATCTATAAATATTCTGAAAGTACTGAAGCAAGAACGTAAATGCCACCACTTAAGACATTTTATAAATGTCTCACATGCAATGCACAGTAATTGCCAATACTTTGTCTGAGAATTGGACAGTAGAACCTCAGAGGTACACCTCATAATTACAGACTTGCAGACAGTGATCAACAGAGTGGTCTATGAACCCAGAAGTAGCATACGCAATAGCCCCTTATCAAGCTTCTAAAAAAACCATGCTGTTCTTTGACAAAAAATTAAAATGTTCTTTGATAAAAATAAAAAAGCACTATATCCCAATCTCCGTTTAGCACTTATTATGGCCCTTAATATTGGTTTAGGTTAATTTACAGATTTTTATCACTTAACTCTGATCTTTGTCTAAACCTTTGTATGTGCTTATGTACGTGAATCTCTGCTGAATGCCTGCATATAAAATGCTGTAAATATCTTGTGTTCCTGTAATCATGGCCAATCTCCTCTTCCTCCACAGGACCCAGCTCAACTTCACTGTGGCCATTGATTTCACAGCATCCAACGGTAGGTGTTCATCGAGGACGGCAATGACAGGCTGTGCACTTTACCTTCAGTCTCAAAGTAATGTTTGGAGGGGTCTCTCAAGGTAAAGACATTGACAACACTGTGTAAAAACCCTTCACTACTTATTCCACACCAGTGAGAGGGAGAGAGAGAGGGAGAGATGGGGAGAGGGAGAGAGAGAGAGTCCCAAACAATTTCTTCCCAAACAGTTTGGTTAGTTCAGCAATGCCTAAAGCTGAGCTTTGAAGAAAACAGTGTTATGCTTGCATGTACGTGTGTCAAAATAAGTACAAATTTTGATTGAATACAATGCATCATATTCATTCAATGTATTAATGTTAGTATGTATCTGTGTATGAAATAAATGCTAAATAGTTCAAATAGTGCCATTTGACAGTCAGCTATGAGTGTACACAGAGTGCTACCATGAAAATCTTGTTTTAATGTTATGTACAATGTGGGGAAGAAACGTGTCGCTCTAGACATGTGTCGATATTAAAATGCCATAGTATGATTATCTTGGCCTACATTTTCATGGTATACGATATTATCTTCATAATTCTCGCCGGTTATTACTCTTCTTAAGTTTTATAAATAGTTGACACACTGCTAAAATGTAGAAGCCAGTTATTTAGGTAATGACAGTGATATAAATCTAAGATGTCTAAATAACCATTAATGTTTTATTACCGGGATATATAGTTATATTGATTATCGTCCTATCCCTGTTCCACACTTTTCTGTACCCTGAGGCAATTCTCTAATGATTTATTTTTGTAAATGGATGGGGCTTATGAATGAATCTCAAATTTGTGTCTTCACCACCAGTCACCTATCAGCTTCTCTTAAAAACAAAAGTAAGAAGTTTTGTGAATAAGGCCCAATATGTGTAGAAACCAAGGAGATTTTAAAAGTGCTTTAAAATATGCATAATTGATTATGATTCTGTTACTGATGGCAGTTATGCTGTCATTGCTGTCAGAATCAGACCCGAACCCAGATGCTAATTTTCAATGAATCCAAATCATCCTTCTCAGTGATCTAAGGGTCGAGAGCATGTCTACGGCAGAAATGCGGTGGGATTTGAGCGGTGGAGGATTTTATTTTTCAGGGAACCCCTCTCAGCCAACGTCCCTGCACTACATGAACCCCTACCAGATGAACGCCTACGCCATGGCGCTCAAGGCCGTGGGAGAGATCATCCAGGACTACGACAGCGACAAGCATTTCCCCGCCTACGGCTTTGGCGCCAAGCTGCCTCCGGACGGGAAGATCTCGCACGCCTTCCCTCTGGTGAGTCTCCCCCTCCCCGGGGCCGCACTCTCCCCTTTAAGTAATATAAACTGAGCTCCATAATGTTTGGGACAGACTCATTTCCTTTTTTTTTTCGTGATATCTTTGCTTTGCACTCCAAAATTTTTGATTTGTAATCAAACAAATCACATGCGGTCAAAGTGCAGAGTCTAAGCTTTTATTAATGGGTATTTTTTTATACATTTTTGTTTCACCATGTAGAAATTACAGCACTTTTTATATATAACCCCCTCCATTTCAGGGCATCATAAGGTTTGGTATGTATTACTGAGGGGGAGGTGGGAGAGAGACAGAGAGAGGGTGATTGTGTGAGGTGTGATTCCCTCACCTCTCAACATCAGTGACGGGAAGGGTTGAAACGGAGTGAATAAATACAGAACTGAGTGAGTGACTGTTCATGTTCAAAGGGTCTGGAGTGGGGTTTTTGAAAGCACCATCTGAGAGAGAGGCAGAGGTGGTTGGTTTGCTGGCAACAGATAGAAATTTAAAATGAGGCTTGCCTGAAATAGACTCTCTCTGGAAGGGTCAGAGGGCAGGTTTAAAGACCAAATACTGAACTGGGATTGGGGAGGAGGTGGGGGGGGGGGGGGGGGTCCGACCACTGGCTCAAAGCGTCCGTTATCTCCTTTTCTGATACCCTCACCGTGGCGACAGTGACGGGAAAACAGGAATCTGATTAAAAAAGATGAGTTTTCCCTCATCCGAGGGTTTTCAGCTCCTCCAATTAGCTCGACTCCTCGTGTGGCCTGGGACCCTTCCCTACTGCCAGCTGAACCCCAGTCTCACAAGTCAGACAGCCGGTCAGGAGGAAGGGAATTCATGAATACATGCGCGGAGTGTGTCTTCTGGGAACCGCCGCAAATTGGTGATGAGGAAAAAAAATAGGAAGGAGAAGGTCTTCAGATGAGCTTGCAACATGCTCGGGTGATCATGGAGCCGTATTTATTCGCTTTCAAAGGGAAAGTCGGCCAATTAACACTACAAAGGGCTAATGGGTGAGCCTTTGCATTTTGATCATACATTTTTCAGATAAACACCACTGTGGTAGTAAGAGTTTAGGTACTTATTCTTTGACTTCAAAGCGAGGAGGATATTTAAATGAGTACACACACGGGCGCACATGCACATACACACACAGACACACACACACAGACACACACACACAGATACACACACACACACACACACACACACACACACAGATACACACATGCACGCTTTATTAACAAAAACAGGCTATGTACAAGCCCATGCTAAAGTGTGCATGTAAGCAGAAACGTTCTTGAAGCGTGTTCAGAAAACAGGAGCATCAAACGCAGGGCAATCATTGGCTGAAACGTTGCAGAACACAGCCGATTCGATGGAAGGCAATCTGCCTGTAGCACGTACTGATAGCGATGGCCTTCAGACTAATCCTAGCTGCCCTCTCACTCACGTCCTATAGTGACCAGAGACCGTGCCAATCTTGGTCTATGGACACGCCTCTTAGGGGTCATTCTCACAGGCGTCATTTTCAATGGGGTGCTTGCGACCACAAATCATAAAATTAACTGCAAGCTGTCTTTTGGACATGCTGCCACCTCTTGACCATTGGACTTGGTCATTTGATCACTTGGTCAAACACATTCCCTAAGGGCTTTAGTTATCTCTATTGTTCTTGTTTTCAGGATCAACCAATGGCAACAGCTTGCTGGCAATTTCTTCGTAGAAATGATTGGACAGGCTTCCTGGATTATTGCAGCCTATGAGAGCAGCCCCTCACTCCCAGTTCGGTCTCCTTCTGCCCAATCAGAGCCCACCTGCTGGAGGAATATAGAATATAAAACAGGGCTTTTCTTGCAGAAGTGAAATATACTGTGATATAATTAAATAAAATAGAGCATATTATCAAGATAATCTATACAAACAAATATACAAATTATTTTCCCTTTCAGATATTGCAATATTAAAAAGAATATGTTGCACTGAAATATATTTATCAATATATTTTCCAAAAAGTCCACACATGTACAGTACATGGTTGTGCATGCCATTTTTGGTTTTGCTTTACTGGGACCTCAACCATAATTTAATCAGCTTTGCCAATTAAAAGCCACCTTAGCATGACAAAGCTAAAACTCCACCATGCATGGATGCTTTTAATTAACTCCTGATAATTATTTTATGAATGCTGTCTGGCTGACTTTGTCATTGTTTGGACTTCCCCCTCGAATTATCAGCCTTACATTTCTGATAATTCCACCTATCTGCTTATTCGTCCTGCAGGAGTACCTCTGGTAGCTGTTGGCAAAGATAGCACTGCTGTAGTGGGCTTTTTGTTTTGCTGTTAAGATCGTATCACTGTGCTGGTTCAATGTTATGTCAGATTGTATCTATTTATTTATTTTTTCTGTATACATTCACTTATTTTTCTATTTTTCTTGCATTTATTTATTTTTAATTTAGGCATTTTAGGTCCAACTTATGAAAGAATCTGTGGAGTCTGTAATTGAATAATTATCGAAAAATGTTTAACAGTATGACCGCCATATGCTTATCAATTTTTGTGGGCATGGCCATTTTTTCTAGAACATCTGTCACTGGTGAGTGCTTTGTCCTATCATCGCAAAACTTGGCATGCATATGCAATAATTGCCTCTGCAGCTGGTAATTTTGTTGGCCTTGTGCCAATAGAAAAATACTTTAAAACTCCTCTAACTCCTCAATTGTTTGACCACTCAAGTTTAAACTTAGCAGGCTTTGTCTTTATGTCGGTCTCCCATTGGATGTACAATCATAAAGGTCATATTGGAAAAAAATATGGCTGCCATTAGCCAATCAGTTTTCAGTTACCTGTATGTTTGTTGACCTCTAAGCTGGGTACAACCATGTCCAATTTTAGGACAGGGACTGGAAATCTTTGCACCATTTATCCAATATGTATTCTTAAGCCTTATATATTCATAATTGATGCATGCTGCTTGGACCACGGTAATTACCGCTTGTTATGTTTATTATTATTATTATTATAGTTGAAGAAACGTGTGGCCTGAGATAGCAATGATACTGTAAATAATTATATCTGCATGGTCTACCGGTGCAGTCTGGTATCAGAGACATCTGTTAACAGTGCTGCCAGACCCTGCCAATCAGGGCAGGGCTTGCTGTCTAACGCCCCCTTGGTACACTCATGTAAATTATCTCAAAAACTATATGAGGCAGGACTCTATTCGTATTTTCCTTTGCTTGGTTGCTTGTTACAAATAGTAAATCTCTAACAAACAAAATTAACATAGAAGCAGGTGTATTTTGATTTGGTGATTAATTAATTGTTAATTAATTATTCATTGATCCTGGAGGCCTTATTTTAACATGACCCCTTTCTTCCTTTTTCCAGAATATGGACAGCGAAAACCCAAACTGTGTGGCAATCGAAGGGGTCCTGGAGGCCTACTTCCAAAGCCTTAGAACCGTTCAGCTGTACGGCCCAACCAACTTTGCTCCCGTCATCAACCAGGTGGCAAGGTAAGCAAACTGGACTGGTGCTCAGAGCCATTATTTATGCATCAGGGGCCTATTTTATATCCATATGTCATACACTGACTGACGCACAGACATTTCACCTTTTATTTAATAACATATTTATGGGATTTAAGTAAATGCTTGAAGATTTGAAAAGGATGCTTGAAAAGTAAATAGGATTTTCCAGTGAAGTGATGAAATTCAGTTAGAAAAGTATATGAACAGATGTACACACACACACAGACACACACGCACACGCACACATTCATACTCGCACACGTACAATTGCAAACACAAGCGCGCAGATTCATGTGCGCAGACACGCAGTGACACAAGCACGTGCATACACACACATACAAATGCAGGCACACACACACACACACACACACACGCATACACACCCACAAGCATGCACACACATGCTCACTCCCTGGATGTGAAGGTGTGTGTGTCCCTGACAGATTTACCCCCTGAGCTGCCAATTGTCAACCCTCTCCCTGGTCCGAGGGCGTCCCCTCTGCCCTGCACCTCTTTAATATTCATCTTAAACGAGGACCACACACTCTCTGATACACGCAGTGGGTGTGTGTGTGTGTGTGCGTGCGTGACATGCTCGAGACACACAGAGTTTTGCAGCGGGGACTCTGGCCTGATTATCGTGTTTGCTGTCATCGCCGTGGGAACAGAAGCCCGGCTCCGAGTATGTAGGTAATATCTCAGTATGATTATCTCCATGGCGACATCACGGGGGCCTCTCCTCGCTACCAGCGTTCCGACAGTGATCGTATCCAATTTTCATCTTTCGGAAAGCATACCCTGATTATGACGACGTGAGTCAGCCGCCGACCGCTTCAGACGCGGTTACATGTGTTTACGGCGGTTATCGCCGTTAAAGGCGACCAATCTGCTCTGCGTAGCCCAGGCGGCGTGAGGCGTGGCGGTGGGCGGGGGGGGTGCGGGGTTCCTCTTGGCCTTGAGAGCAGAGCAGAACAGAGCCCCTGCCGCTCTCTCTCCGCTGCCCACGCTCGCGTCCTGGCGTGCCTGTTCTTCTTCATCCTCCTTGCACAGTGGGTGAGGGGGAGTAAGAACGGGCGGGAGCCGTCACTCCTTCACCTGCGGGGAGTCACAGGAGGAGAACCCGCCTGTCTTCCCCTCATTCAACCCAGCCTCCCTCCCCCTCTGCCGAGTGCGGAGTGATGACCTCACAGGGAGCGGCCCCCTGAGTGAAGTGAAGTTCACCGGAAACAAAACTACACACTCGCTCACAAGCAATTAAACAAACGCCTTCCAGCTCTCATAATACAATACACACTCCTGGGGTGGTCAGCTGACAGGCTTCCAGATGATTCCGCAGATGAACTGTGGGAACTGGCTGAAGTTGCGGGAGTTTGTGCCGCGTTTGCGATCATTTGGCGTAAGTCGGGCAAACGAATCCTGCTGCTACCGCAAGTCCCCGAGCAGGCTTTGTGATCCGTGGCCTTGAAATGTGATTTGCGTCGCAGAGCGACGGATGAGCCTCCCTGTCCCTTTGTTGTAGGATTTGAAAGCGCCTTAGTTCCGGCAAAGTAACACTGATCCTTGTTTATACCGCCAGTACGCATATTACTGTGTAACTTTTTTGATTCCTATTTTTACTGTCACTGTGAGCCAATCAGAATGAAGCATTTGTCCAAGTTGTCGTGTAAATACGGAGCCCTCCAGACCCCAAGATGTGACTACTGCAATTCTCCAAATGTGATCCTTTTTTGCCTCCCGAACCATCGTCTTCGCTGTGCATTGGAACAAAACAAGACTTTGTGTCTATTCTTGGCAGGTTAATCACAGCTTGTTGTTTGAAATTTCTTAATCATTGCCATAATAGTGGCTGCTTTAATCTTCATTACTTAATTTCTGAAGGTAAAAACTTTAGTCTCTTTTAATTTCTTTATTCTCTGACTTTCTCCATATTGATGGATGACCAAGGAAGCTTGGCATGTGTGTCATCTCATATTTATACCTCAGGAAACAAGAAGTAATGGATGACTCCTTAAGATTTCATAAAGACTCAGATAAACTTTTTAAAAACAGTAAAATATGTATGTGGCCCTTCAAATATGAATGAGGGGCAACAAACTTCTATTAGATTTCTTAGAATTTGTCATTATATAATTTACGTTTGCCACTCATAAGAGCTCTAGCACTGGTCCTTGATTTTAATTGATGAACATTGATGGCAGTGGAGTTCATAAAATGACCATGAATTAATTTTCACTGTGTTCAGATTAATGCTCACGCCTTTCAGTAATTTTAAATAGACATGGAATGTGAACTCTATGACCAAAGCTGAAAATATTCCACATCTTGAACATTTGTGTCATTCAAAAACATCAATTAGTGGTGTGTAAGTTCTAACTATTTTCCTCTGGGAGATAAATGCATTGCTCTCAGTACATCACCTTTTTTTGTTTGCATCAAGCAAGACAAAATGCAAATGATTCATTTTTCAAGTTGTATTAATACTCACTTTTTTAATGCAGTTTTTCATAAGAGAACTGAAATTCACGAGCATTTACAGTACAGTATCCTCATAAGGGTAAAAAGTGTACCAAAAGAATACCGAAAAACTAGTTTAGAAAACTTTATTAAAGGCACATTGTTATGTCTTTGCATTTGAAATCCTTGGAATGGGATGGGAGACTTTCTACATCTCTCAGTTTGTTGCTTGGGGCTCTGGAATTGGGTATTCTGTCTGGTTTGCCAATTGGATATTTTACCTCTGGTGGGGAGTAGTCAGTTCCTGAAGGGGAGACCAGATATCACAAGGCCGAGTTGCTGCAGTACACAATTTGTTTCTCCTCTCATTGAGGGTGGGTGCTGGGTGGTGAGAGTGTTTGGAGTGCATCCTGGTAGCTGGAAATGGCCTGCCAATAATGATCCAGCAGGCACATTTCTGAGTTCACTGTCTGTTCTGACAGAGTCAAGGATGTTTCTCCTGCCTTTTTGGTATGCCTTCTGCCATTGAGCGATAAGATGTTTAGTGTCAGAGGTTATCCTAGGTTTTTCTGTGAGGTGTTTTTGATGGTCACCAGTGGGAGGTAGTGATCACAGGCAGTGCTGAATGTCTGGTAGAAGGCATTATTCTTAGTAACTGTGTCAGGTGCCTCGTGGACCTCACTCCTTGGGTGAGTAGCGGTGTATTTTCTGAACTGGGCCATATTTGTGTCTCATCTGTCGGTTTTTGGTTGTGGTACATTTTGTTTTTTATTTCCTGAGAGCTTTGGGTATCCATAATACTGAATTATGACCACTCGGCTCTATTAGGCATAGGAACTAGGATGGAGTATAATATTGGTCCATGTCAGTAATGATTAGATCGCCGCTGGTGTTGTGCTTAAGCACCTGTGTAAGACACACAGAGGTTTTGAATCAAACCTGTCCAAGTCTCTCATGAGCACAGTGCTGCTGTTGGGGTGTTCAGTTCTTTTCAGAACAGTTGCTGTTTGGATATGGTCCTGGAGTAGGTAGACAGACAGCACGTACGCCTGGAGCAAATAGGGTTTGGGGCAGATAGTCTTGCCCAAACCCAAACACACTCCAAGTCTGCTGGAGTTTTAGTGAGCTGTCAAGAGGGAACTCTTCCTGATGTGAATTGAAATGCCACCACCCCGGCAGTCAGTGTGAAATTTTGAGTAATATGTTTAGCCATCTGTTTGGTAGAGTGCCCCAGGGTGATCACGGGAAAGCCAAGCCTCTGTAGCGAAGTAGCAATGTCAGAACAGTTATCTGTAACCCATTCATCTCCCGTTGTGGGGGGGGGGGGGGGGGGGGGGGGGGTGAGGAAATACATTGGTGTAGTTTGGGTTGGGCTTGGCTTGGAACGAGTATTAGTGTTTAATAGTTTTAAGAACAAAGTTACTTACAGTTCTTATTATGCTAGGATGTAGCTTGGCTTGTTTTAGTCTATGTCCATAGTCTATATCCTATGTTTTTTTATTTACCTTTGAAAATTGATGCCTCCTTTCTGTCTTTTTTCCCATGGCTTGCGCTGTAAAACTTCATCAGATGTTCCTTGAGGACTGGATTTAGGTGTGGTCTTTTGGTCTGCAGGCTGTAGCGAGTAAGCGAGTGGTGAATCTAAATATTTGCCATATTTGTCAGAAAAGAATCTCAAAACAATCTCATGAAAATAGTCTAAATCCATGGATTATATTGTGTTAGAGCCAGCTGGTATCACTCAGAGGGGTTTGTAGACCTTACGATTGTAGTATGGGTTTGAAAGCAATCCCAGGCTTGATCCTTGCATTTGTTAAAGTAGGCCAGATTTTTGAGAATCCATAAAAATCTCAACAAGTGAATTGCATTCACAAATTTTTAGGCGATCATACTTGGCGGTAGTAAAAGATTCCATTGTACTGAACATTACTCAAAATGGCTATTTTTAAACGTCACTGGATGATCAGTACTGGATGAAAAATTATAATATGCATGTGTGTTATTTGTTTTGCCTTTTTTGTGAGTTACGCTGTGTGATTCCATAATGTGGCTGGATCTGTCCGAGCACTTTGGAGCTTTGCACACGCGTGTCAGTTCCAACCAGCCACCGCAGTGGAGCAGGTCCGAGCTATCGCCAAAGACAGAGGATTCACAAGCCTGCAGATTTTAACAAGCGAGTGCTGCAGAAGGTCTGATACAGAGCAGCCAGCTCCATCTGGGCTCGGCAAGTCGGCCTGCTCTGGAGGACTCCTGAAGACAGGAGAGCAAAAGGCCAGTCAATCATCACCCAGATCCCGAGCTAGGGGGGGTGTCGATGACAGATGTCTTCACCCGGGGAATACGGCTCACGTTGAGCCGAGATTTAGAGCTGTCGCCGCGAGTCACGTGACCACGATATAACCAATTTGAACGCACCTTGACCCTGTTGCGCAGGTAAAGTCAGGATCGTAAATTGTCAGCCCGCTTCGCCTTCTCCGTAACCTTTGCGGATCCCGCTCGCAAAATGATTGACAGTTTTGTCCAAACGCCTTCATCAAATCCAACACAGAACAGCCCAGCAAGGACTGCAGTCATTATTATGATATCTTCAGCTGTATAAGGCTGACAAGAGAGGTGCCTTCCGTGAAGACTTTATTATCGGTGGACTTGTACATGTGAAGAATGGCGATGGTAACAGAGCAGTGGAAAAGTGGAGAGCAGCACATTATGTAGAGAAATAGATTCTTGTCGAGCAGGTGCTTATCTTCAGTCTCAGATGGGTCTCTTTTGCTCCAGGGTTGAGCCTGGTTTTTTTCTGTAAGTCTTTTACTGTATAACTATATAAAAATGTTATCTCTGAAAAAGAAACCTTTTCACCAGACTGGAGAGATTTCACACTGGCTTTGATTACAGGGGTGTGTGATCAGAGTGTGTTTAGATTTGGTCTGCAGAATATAAGTATAGATCATAGAGCGAGTATATAAAATGAGTAGTGACAACATAGCTTAAGAGCTATTTACTCAACTGTTTTTCCCTCTCCGTTTGTGTCTCGATGATGATGAAATTAGCTTTCCCCTGCAGTCAGAACAGCAGAAGCCCTGCCCATCTTCCAGCCCAGACTGAACAGATACAGTACATCCATTGTGTATCTTGGATTTCCTTTAGGGATATGAATGTTATAGGGATAAATATTATCTATTTACTTTTTTGTTGAAGCACAAATTGTTGTTTGTCTGGCTAACATTACAAATAGCCATTATAAATGGGCCTCTGTGCCTTCTTGGTGATATTACACTTCTGTATTCTTGAAACTGACACTGATGGTTTCCAGTTTAGCATGTCACTGTGGATAAGACCACAGTGGTTAGAGGTTATAGTGTAATGCAATAGCTAAAACTCTTTAACCCAAAATGTTTCTATGTCTAAAAAATTGTGTATAAGAGTAGATTATGGTGTGTGGGGATATTGTCTTATTGACTAGAGTGTGAATATAGACCAGAATAAAATGCAGGATGCCAGTACAGTAGATACTGAGTATTAGAGTAAAATTTGAGTATAGAGTATGGTGTGTGTGAGTGAATATAGACTTTAGAGTCTAAATATTGACTTGAGTGTGAGTATAGAGTGGGCTATAGCATTGGTGAATATATATATATATATATATATATATATTAGAGCTTGTGTGTGAGTATAGATTCAAGTAGAATACATCATGGGTATGAGTATAGACTAAAATGGGGCTGTGAATATAGATTATAATGGGGCTCTGCACCCTGCTAAATGGTGTCAAATGCTCAGTTTGAGAGTTCAGGACCTATTTCAGCTTCTTCTCAAAAAGAGAGGGCTCCCTCTCTGATGGACGGTTCATCACCCAAACAGGACAGCACTTTTATTGAGTACTCACAAGTTACTGAGTTGGTCAGAGGCAGAGCTCATTTAGCACAGCAGTACGATGCACCGTCAACACGTCACATCAGACATTAGCCGCCATTTATGTTTCTATCTAGATAAATTAAGCCACGAGAACAAGCATTAGAACCGAAATGGCCGTTCGCTTCATTCTGCTGATCGCCGGTCGTGTGCGGCTTTGGTCGTAATTTCAAAGAGATGAAGTGATTTTCCCAAGCCCGCCGTGACATTTGGGGAAAGGTTACCCATTTTACAGGATCTAGTCCTGCCTCGTAATGAATAATTTTCAGCCGCATTTTGTGGCTGACTGTGTGGGAGTTCTAATAATATGCCTGGCTTTTTCACCCACTGCATTCTCCCCCCCATGATTTTTTTCTGCTGCTTTAGTGTTGGCTTGCTGTTCCTCTGCGACGCCCTTTCATCTGGTAGCATGGAAGTGCACTACATGCTTCTACATTTTAAAGTGGATTACAGAAAATATTCCAGTCACAATACGTAATGATACAAGTATTCTTTCACATTTTGAGTTGTTCAGGCATAGAATAGTTCACCCGGTCAAAGAGTTGAAGCTGAGATCTTTCAAGACCCGTCACAGTGCTACAGTAGATTCTTGAGCTCTTCTCAGTGTTGGGGGTGGCATGGCCTCTGATTGCCTGTGTTTTCTGTACTCTTTAGTGTTGAGAGCTTTTGTTGTTTGTGCATCATACTACTCAGTGTTGATGACCCTGATTGGCTGTGTGTTCTGTTGTCCTCAATGCTGAGGGCCCTGATTAGCTGCGTGCGCCATACTCCTCAATGTTGAGGGCCCCGATTGGCTGTGTGTTCTGTTGTCCTCAGTGTTGAGGGCCTTGATTAGCTGCATGCGCCATACTCCTCAGTGTTGAGGGCCCTGATTGGCTGTGTGTTCTGTTGTCTTCAATGTTGAGGGCCCTGATTGGCTGTGTGTTCTCTTCTCCCCAGGTCGGCTGCAGACGTGACAGATGGCTCACAGTACTTTGTCCTTCTCATGATCACAGACGGGGTCATCTCCGACATGGTGCAGACCAAGGAGGCTGTCGTTAATGTGGGTGGGACCATCAGTGATGCTCTTTGGGGTGGGGTGGGGTCTACCATTACAGTTAATCATTGTATCTCCAAAATGTAAAATGGTTACATTTTTATGCTTGATATGTGTGTGTGTGTGTGTGTGTGTGTCTATGTGTTTGTGTGTGTGTGTGTGTGTGTGTATGTATATACGTGCATGCATGTGTGTATGTGTGTGTGTGTGTGTGTGTGTGTGTGTGTGTGTGTGTGTGTGTGTGTGTGTGTTTGTTTGTGTGTGTATATGTACATGTGTGTTTGTGTGTCTCTCCACAGGCCGCCTCCCTGCCCATGTCCATCATCATTGTGGGGGTGGGACCCGCTGAGTTTGATGGTGAGTTGTGCTGGGGGCAGGAGGAGGGTCTTGGGTCTCTCCCCCTCTGGGTTTGGGGTGGGTCTTTAGGATGCGCGTGTTTGGCAGTGTTGAGGGAGGGAATCCAAAGCAATGTGCTGCTGCTCATGTCTGCAGCAACCCAGCGGGACCTGACCCAGCAGGGCCTGACCCAGCAGGACCTGTCCTAGGCATCTTCTGTCATTTCTGTAGAATCTCCCCTCCTTTTGGCAATCAAGAGCCTCCCCGAGGCTGGCCAATCACTGCAAAGCATACCAGTCAACTATTTGCATGTGTGCATGAATGTATGTGTATGTGTGTGTGTATGTACGTTTGAGTGCGTGTGCATGTGTGTATGTGTGTGCACGTGCGTGTGTGTGTGCGAGTGTGTGTGTGTGCGTGTGTGTATGGAACAGTGCGTGTGTGTGTGTGTATGTATACATGAGTGTGTGTGTGTGCGTGCGGTTGTGTGCGTGTGTGTGTTTGTGTGTCTGTGTGTGTGCGCGTGTGTGCACATGTATGTGTGTGTGTGTGTGTGTGTGCACGTGCATATGTGTGCGTGTGTGTGTTTGTGCGTGCGTGCGTGTGTGTGTGTGTGCGTGTGTGTATGGGACAGTGCGTGAGTGCGTGCGTGTGTGTGTATGTGTACATGAGTGTGTGTGTGTGCGTGCGGTTGTGTGCGTGTGTCTGTGTGTGTGCGCATGTGTGTGTGTGCATGTATGTGTGTGTGTGTGTGTGTGTGTGTGCACGTGCATATGTGTGCGTGTGTGTGTTTGTGCGTGCGTGCGTGCGTGCGTGTGCGCGTGTCTGTGTGTGTCTGTTCTCTCCTCTGAGCCCCAGGTGCTCAGGTAGGTTTAAATCTCCTGAGTGATCTTTAAACCTGACTGTGTGGGCGCAGTCGCCCCCTGTAAGTGCACCTGCTCGACCCAAATTGAAACCCTTTAAAGCAGACACTGCCCCCTCCAGGGTCCTCAAAAAGCCTTTTCAGCAGGCATCTGCTGGAAGCGTCCCTCTGAAAGCTTCTCATGCGGTGCAGCCTGCCTTCCTTTTTATCTCCCTGCTTTTCTCTCGCTCTTTACATTCCTTTCTCACTCTCTAAATTGTTTGTGGTTTTTTTTTATATCCAATGTGGGATTCATGTTCTTCTGCCCCTTTTGAGTCTGTCTCATTGGACCGATCAGATGTTAGCAGCTGGTGGAAGCTCTATAGAATCAAGCTGTTCCAGTCGGCGATGTGTATTCTTAAATACGACGCGCTGTGGCTGATGAATTTCTTATGAAAGACCTGCTGGGTTGACCGTGCTCGACCCACATTGGGCGAGAATACAGCACTGTAAAACATTCCCATGGTAACAGAGAATGAAGGAGATAGACTGGGTTGCAGGTAAGTCATATAACAAGCTGTAATAAAAAAGCTAAGTGAAACTATCTTGTGGGCTATTGATAACTCACAGGTCTAGACAAATATGTATTGAGAGCTGTGTTAGAGGGACTACGTGTGTGTGTGTGTGTGTGTGTGTGTGTGTGTGTATGTATGTGTGCGTGTGTGTGTGCGTGCGTGTGTGTGTGTGTATATGTGTGTCCTTCCCACAATCCCGCAATATGAGTTATCCCCACAGTGATGCTTCCAAATGAACAAAATATTTTAATATTCACGGGTTAAAGCATCACAGCATGGCATTTTTATTTACATTGCTTTAAGATGCACAAAAGGTTTGATAAATATGAAATTCATTGGTAATTTTATTATAGTGTTCACACCCAGAATAGCATGTCTAATTAAGTGATTAATATCATGTTGTTAATAATTAATATCAGGGCTAAGAACAGTGCTATTCCTCTCCTCCTCTATTACCCCCTTCTACCCTCTGTCCTCTCCTCTTCTAACCTCTCTCTCTATCAAAAAAAATTGCAGGTGTTTGTGAGTCAGCCCTACCCCAGCCTACCTTCATTACACTGTGTGTGTGTGTGTGTGTGTGTGTGTGTGTACATGTCTGTCTTTGTGTTATTGTGTGTGCGTGTGTATGAGTCAGTATGTGGGAGACGCACACTACTCACAATCAATTTTTGTCAGTAATATTCACATACACATCCACTCACTCTCTGACTCATAGGCATGCCCACACAACACACAAGAACACACTCCCAAATTGTGTGGGGGTCATGTCTATCACTTTGAGAGTGTGTTCTTGTGTGTTGTGTGGGCATGTCTGTGAGTCAGAGAGTGAGTGGATGTGTGTGTGAATACTATTCAGAGGAATTGATTGTGAGTAGTGTTTGTGTGTGTCTGTGTTATTGTGTGTGTGTGGTGTGTGTGTGTGTGTGCATGTGGTGTGTGCGCGTGTGTGTGTGTTTGCAGGGTTTGTAAAGCCTTTCAGAGAGTCTGGGGAGACTCTCTCTCTGGGACTTCTTCCACTTGGCAGCAGATGTGAGAGAGCTGAGCTCCAGTGAACCCCCCCCCAACTCCGCCCACATGCCCCCCCTCACCCCAGAGCACCGGTGCTGTCCCCCTGTGGCCAGCTGTCAGCACCCCCTGTCCCCGCTGCTCTTCCTCATCCTTTCCTCTTCTCCAGCACTTTTCCCTGGCATAACCCCAACACCTGCTGCGTCCAACACCCCAGCAGAACACCAGCATCCGTCTTCTCTCTCCCCAACACTCCAACACCAGCACCCCCAACATCCTGCCCTCTCTCTCTCCCAGCACCTCAACACCAGCACCCCCCAACATTCTGCCCTCTCTCTCTCCCAGCGCCCCAACACCAGCACCCCCCGACATTCTGCCCCGCTCTCTCCCAGCACCCCTTAACATCCTTCCCCTCTTAAAAATTTGGAAAAAGTGTACTTTTTTTGTGAGAAAATGGTCTTTAAATGATGCCCAGGGGGATTGCAGAGCCTGTAATCCTACTGACAGAAAATGGACATGGCATCAATCCACCATGGTAAAAGTAAAAGAATCTAAGAACAAAGGGGTCCTGTCTGAGTCAGGTAATGCTCGTCACTTTCAAGCTTTAGGACTGGGGTGTTAAACTCATGTCCTGGAGGGCTGCTGTGTCTGTAGGCATTTGTCATTTCATTTCAGTCAGTAGCCAATTGGCTAAGGCCTTGAGAACAAGATGTGTGGATTCTTTAGCCAACCAATGACTTAAATGAATCATTGGTTCTGAAGCATACTGAAAACCTGTGGCTCTCCAGAACTGGAGTCAAACCTGCAGACACTGCGGCCCTCCATGACTGGAGTTAAACCTGCAGACACTGTGGCACTCCAAAACTGGAGTTAAACCTGCAGTCACTGCGGCCCTCCAGGACTGGAGTTAAACCTGCAGACACGGCAGCCCTCCAGGACTGGAGTTAAACCTGCAGACACTGCGACCCTCCAGGACTGGAGTTAAACCTGCAGACACTGTGGCACTCCAAAACTGGAGTTAAACCTGCAGTCACTGCGGCCCTCCAGGACTGGAGTTAAACCTGCAGACACGGCAGCCCTCCAGGACTGGAGTTAAACCTGCAGACACTGCGGCCCTCCAGGACTGGAGTTAAACCTGCAGACACTGCGGCACTCCAGGACTGGAGTTAAACCTGCAGACACTCCGGCCCTCCAGGACTGGAGTTAAACCTGCAGACACTGCAGCCCTCCAGGACTGGAGTTAAACCTGCAGACACCACAGTCCTTCCAGGGACACCCATGCTTTAAAACAGGGGTTTTCAACCTTTGCTGATCCAGGATCCCCGATTCAGGATCAAAGGCATCCAGGGGAGCCCCATCATAAGTTGAAAGGGGTTATAATAAAACAAAGGTTTTATAAAGATTGCAGACTGGGGAGGGGGGTCGGGGCGTTTGAGATTGAAATTGCGGTCCGGGGGGTCGGGTGGAGAGGAGGGGGGGAGGGTTCTATCTGTGCGTGTGCCAGGTGGCCAGGGATCCCCTACAGCACCTTCAAGGACTCTCCATGGACCCCCTGTTGGAAACCCAGGCTTTAGAAGGTTTAGAAGTGCAAAGTGCTGTTGTTGCCAGGGTTTCTTACTGCGTACCCACTAATGTTCTTTTTCTCTGGTGCTGGGGATAGCACTGCTCACAAAGGTATCGTCATGGCAACACTTTCAAGACTTGTCCCTGCCCCTCTGATCCTCTTAAAATAAATAACCGGGATTTAAAAAACCAAATCAGACATTTGACAAGATCTTCGTGTGACTTGGCTGATGAGGCTTTACAAATTAGCACTTTCATCGCTAAAGATATTTATTTTTGTGTGTGTCTGCATATATCTTCTTTGGAAAATGAATCTAAGCCAGGCAATAACCCTGACATATGCAACTGTACTAATAGTACTGCCAGCCCCAGCCCCCTGGGCTTTTTAAAAGACCTAAAAACGATCACTCTCTTAGTTCATACAGCTTACTTAGTGTACTTAAAATGGATGCCTCTGTATGTGGAGTTTCAAAATGTAATTTTCTTTTCTTCAAATTTAATATATGTGAGCGTAAGCTGGTATAATTTACAGTACAGTAAAGAACTGGTATTTTAAATGTGGTATTTAAAACCCTTTGTGTTCATCTTTTATAAGATTATAGCTTTAGATATTAATTGATATGACTGACTTTGGGGCGTGAGGGTGGAGGTTAGCTTGAGGGTAAAAGAGTTGGGCGTGGGACAGCATTCAACCTCATTTTATGGTCTGCAGCACCTGTGCCGTATCCTCCTGCTCAGCTTTTGGGGTTCTTGAATTTAAGGGGAGTGGGACATCGTAAGGCTGTGGAGTGTTTGAAACGGTGCCCTAAGTTGAATCTCCCTCTCTGTCCCTGCAGCCATGGAGGAGCTGGATGGGGATGAGGTCAGAGTGTCCTCCAGGGGGCGCTATGCAGAGAGAGACATAGTCCAGGTATTTCCCTCTCCTCTCCTCCCTATGTCAGGAATACATCAGTCTTCACCAAACAGCCATGAGCCTGAAGCTACTGCAGGGGAAGCTAGGCTAGCAGAACAGGCATCCTTGGTTTGCCCAGGCTTCAGGCTTGGGCCTGCATTTTCTTTTGCTAAAGTTTAACTGTGGTCAGGTTTCTCCACATTTACAGCCCTATAATATACAATCAATTTTAACACCTGCAGTGCCCTGTGTGATTGCCTAGGGCGCGCTGGTGAATTTCCCTTCATGTTCGCGTCTATTCTGGAAAACAGTGTTCTCATTCAAGACTCATCTTTTGTTTTTTTTTTAAGTTTACATTAGAATGTCAGAGAAAACCCAAAGGTGAGTTTTGTATGTGAAAACGCTGTTTTCTTCTGGAATGCATGTGAGTGTACGTATGTGAATGCATGTATGTTTTGTACGTGTTCTCACAGGCAAAACTCACCTGTCATATGCCGTGAAAATAAGCCCCTGGGAAAACAGTGAGACGCAGGGAAACAGCTCTTTCTGGGCTTTCAAACTTTCATTGTTACGCCTCCTCCGAGGACATGGGGGGGAAGGAGAGAGAAGGCAGGCTGCTCTTGTAATAAAAAAAATAAACAAAAATGTTTACCTGTCACCCTCATGGGACCCTGTAACAGAAATAAGAAAAACTAGATGCTGCAGGCAACCTCGGAGGCTTCCAAGCCCTTTGAAACATTAAAAATGCAAAAAAACAATAGGTTCTTTGAAATTATTTGCATAGTTGCATAAAGATTATATGACCAACAAGTCAAGCAGAATGTCTAAATGTGGTGTTAAATGCATAATGGTGAATCTTAAAGGGCGTGGCCAGCATGCTGTACACGCATGCAGTTGCCACATCTTGTGACCTGATATGACCTGATGGTGTGCAATACCAGTAGGAGGTAACATTAGGAACCTCTGTGCAAAGTGTGAATTCAATGTGAGCTATAGATCAGGAGATAGGGCTTGAAATGGGGAAAAAAAAACACACATTCACCACATGTAAGATGGTTGCCAGGTCAGGTGACCTGCCATGTTTGACCAGGCCTATGGAAACAGGAGGTTTGAGTGTATGCACAAAGTTTGAAGATTATATGAACTTTAGATTAAGCAGGATGTCTTAAAGTCATGTAAAATGCATAATGGTGAGTTTTAGAGGACATGGCCTGCACGGTGTTCACATCAGCCATTATTCCTTTGCATTGGTTGTCGCCAATTTATTGTCGCCCCTGACGTTTATTATAAGCACAATAAGTTCCTGCAAGACATTCCACGAGTTGGTCATGTGCGGTAGCGAGCACTGTTTTTTGGCTGTCTATGGTACAGTTGTGGGCATGGCCAGAATAACCGTACAATATACGCTTGATGTATTCATATTTCTGGTAGTCCGTGACCAGCGACACATATACAAAATGTTAGAAGCTCCCCCAATTTATACTGTAGGATAAAGAGGATTATGAAAGATTCATGGTAAAAAAACGCATGTTTATGGATTTATGGATAGCAAACATTAGGGGGTGTGGTCAGTTAAGCGTAGGTGACAAAGCTTATTCCTTTAAAATTCTGAAACCTAAGATTTATTCCTAATGCCTAATTCCTTATGCTGTGTCATATCATGCTGCACCATTTGGAAAACCAAAATTAATGTTCTTATCGATCCTGCCTGCAGCTTGTTGGTTATAAATTATAAAACATTTATAACTGCAAAATAAAAGGCTGTTTAAAGAATAAAGCTGGACAAATGCAAGAAACCACGCCAATCATTCCGCTCTAATGTGACTTCTAAAGTTCCGAATGACCATTCCCAAAGCATTCATATCTCTGAGGTTCTACCGTATTTTATTTCCATGTCTGTAAACATGGCACATTTCAAGAGCTTCAAGTAACTAGTCTCTTTGTACTCAAGAGTGAAACTTTAAGAATGTGTTTAGCTGAATGAGCCAGACACACGCAGCCAGGTAACATTGCCATATTTGACTGGCTGAGAAAAGCTTGGGACGCCAGAGCTTGTTTGTGCCTGACGCCAGGCCCTTTTCCCTCTCTCCCTCCTACAGTTTGTGCCGTTCCGGGACTACATCGACCGGTCGGGGAACCAGGTCCTGAGCATGGCCCGGCTGGCTAAGGACGTGCTGGCGGAGATCCCCGACCAGCTGCTGTCCTTCATGAAGTCGCGGGGGATCGAGCCCCGCCCGGCTCTGGCGGCCACGCCCTCACCCGCCCTTCACATGCGCATCTGATAAGGGGCGGAGACTAAGGGACGGTCACACCACTGTCACCACGCCTACCCTCTTCAGCCCCTCCCCCCCCCCAACATTCCCCATTAACTCGAGTCATACTGTAGATAATTCAGGATCCTCCAAGAAATCCACTTTTTGCTTTGCAGCTTTGCAAATTTCTTGTCTAAACACTTCTCTGCAGCTTCTTGGGCAAATGCAGAAAAAGACAATATTCTGTTTAAGCTATGAGTAGCACATCCACTAGCTTGCGCCAAGCCGCTGGGAAGGAGACGTTGCTTACGAGCTCCATATTGACTGTCATCTTTTCAACAAACTGCCAACAGACACCGACTCCAGGATGACTCCAGTCCCAGCTGGTTCTTCAGCGTTGATCATCTCCACACCTGTTTTCTTTCAGATAAGGACCTATACCTGCAAAAATGGTTCAGAGACCGACTAAACAGTGCTCTGATCAAACTCTCCCCGCTTTCTGTCTCCCCAAAATTGTGTTCCCCGGTCACGGTTGGGGAGGTTCGAAAGTTCTTCTTTATTTTTTCGACGCACATGCACAAATGTTTGTTTATCGATTTATTTATTGAGGAAAAGCGTTTGCGAAAAAAGACGCGGGAGAGAAGACGGTGAGTGGCGGGCCACCTGTTCGGCAGTGCCAGCTCCCCCTCCCCCGCACTGCGCGGTGACTGTCGGGAGCGCTCGTCTCCTGCTGGAGCAGAAATGCCAGTTGCCCAGGAATCCCTGCAGAGTTAGCACCGGGCCGGGGGTTGGGGGGGGGGGGGGGGGGATGCCAGCCTGCCCAAAGTCCCCGCAGGCGGGGAGGGGAGGAAGGGAGGGCTGGCACGGTGCATGTCGGGCCGTGGTTTTGCTGAGGAGGCATCGACATGGCCTCATCCTGCTCATTCGCCCAAAAAAAGGATGAGATCTTGAGCGCCCAGCTGCCGCTTGATCGCACAGAGCCCGCTAATCTGCCCAGCGGCCGCGGGGGCTACATGTGCTCCGCTGTGCGGCCAGGCTCACCTCGTTTGTCCCCAGCTCACACAAGGCTTTCCGGCTTACCGCATGAAAGAGTGACTGCGTGTCTTCATAGTGATGATGCACAGTAAGTTTACACTGTGATTTTCGTGGTTGGAGCTGGTTAGAGTCCGGCACGCCAATGGTCTCTGTGCACCAGAGGAGACCGAGAGACGAGAGGAGTGCAATGTATTCTGCTGGGACCCTGTTGGATGAAAAATAGAGCACCTGGGCAACCCTTTGAACTATAATGCAACGAAAGGAAATTTGACATCCTTCGTTCAAGTTGAGCTACTCTGTACTGTGCAGAAGTGGAATATCTGGTCAAATCTAGAATATCTGTGGTGGCATTCTGAAGAGAATTCCATAGCCATCGAAACACACCACCCAAAGGCTAATTAGTGGCTGTAATCTCTCTCTTTCACCCCGTTCCTGTACAAATAGTTCCTGTTTAATTCAAAACTAAAAGTATCTGAACCTCATGCTGTTTTGTTTGGCACTCAGCAACATATCTACAACTACCCACTGCTTGTTCATTCTAGGCTGATTGAATCAGAGCAGCAGAACCTGCTTTGCTGATTGGAACGTTTGTTTTCACAGATCATTGCACATGAAACAAACAAATTAAAACAACTCTCCTATCAATTGGACTTCTGCTAAGTGAGATATTAAGCTTGAAATTCGATAGTCACCCAAATAAACATTGTAACAAATCATTCCATCCATTATCCATACCCCCTGGACAGGGTCGCGGGAGGTGCTAGAGCCTATCCCAGCATGCATTGAGCGAGAGGCAGGAATACACCCTGGACAGGCTGCCAATCTATCGCAAGGCACACACACCATCTACTCATACTCACCAATTTAGAGTCTCCAATCTGCTTTCGGACTGTGGGAGGCAACCTACGCGGACACAGGGAGAACATGCAAACTCCACACAGAGGCCCTGGCCGAATTCTAACAAGAACCTTCTTGCTCTGAGGCAACAGTGCTGCCCACTGAACCACCGTGCCACCCTACATTGTAACGAAGAATACTGAAATAAGAAATATAAAATTGCGGCCACAGGATGTAAGTTGATAATACAACGACATCCATTTTCCAAATGTTTTTGAATACTTTTTACCTTTTGAAATATTTATTCAAACTTGACCTCCGTTTAGCGTCTTGCCATGGTTGTTCAGTCACAAAACCCAATGTGTTTGCCAGCCTTTGGGAAGAGAGAGAATTGTTCCTGTTGTGTGAACCAGCGGGGAGAATATCCCTCATGCCTCTCCCCATGATCGCCTGCCTACTCCTTCACTCCTGGCTGCATCGCTAAGCCGTCACGCTTAGCGAGCGCCACAGAGGCTAAATGGGATTATGGGGGATTTCTTTTCATTGTCCTTTGTGCAGGTAACGGATAAGCCAACGCTGCCATTTTTCAGCCATGCCCAGCAGTGGGCTGAGGACAGGAAGTGCTAATGTGGGGGGCAGGATGTTGTGGCACAGATGTGGAGCGAGGCCTTTTTAAGGGGGAGTCTGGGACTGAGTACACAGCAGGGGGGGTCTGCAGCCCCTCTCCCAGAAACCCACAGAGTTTCAGCTGCAGGGTCAGCTTGTTTCTGTTATCTCCTTAAAATCATTAACCATCTCTGATGCTAGAAACCAAGTGAGATACGTTAACAATCAGCTACTTTATTTGATCGGTTAAGTGTTGAGTAACAGTAAAAACTGGCAGGCTCTCCAGGACCAGGGCTGGGGCCCCCAGCAAACCCTACAACGCTCCAGGACCAGAATTGGGGACCCCAGCAGACTCGCCAACTCCCTAGGACCAGGGCTGGGGACCCCAGCAGACCCAAACAACACCCCAGGGCTGGGGCCCCAGCAGACCCTCTGGCTCTCCAGAAACAGGGCTGGGGACCCTAGCAGAACCTGCAGCTCTCCATGACCAGAGTTTAGGACCCCAGCAGATCCTGCGGCTCTCCAGGACCAGGCAATATAAAAGGAATATATAAGAAAGGGTAACGTACTGATCCAAGAAACTACAGGCCTGTCAGTTTAACTTGCATCCCATGTAAAATACCGGAATCTGTCCTTAGAGAAGGTATCTATCATTATTTATTGAAAATAACATCCTAAGGGATAGCTAACATGGTGAAGTGGAGTCCCACAAGGATTGGTGCTGAGACCACTGCTCTTATTAACATAGATGACCTAGACAGGAACATTGAAAGTACATTAGTTAAATTTCCAGATGATATCAAACTGGGAGGTTTATCTAACAGTTCAGAATCTACTAAAGCGATTCAAAAAATTAATCCAGAGCTACTTTATGGGGTGAACAAAATTTTGTATGTGCTTAATTTTGAAGACTTGGTAGAAAGAGTTCAAAGCCTGTCAGGTTCTAGGCATTGTGCTGTATCAGTAAAAAGGGCAACAGGATGCTAGGTCATGTGGTAGAGGCAGCATCCTTTAATGGTAGAAAAATGGTGAACATTGTTGGGCTCAACGGCCTGTTGTCCAGTGTGTTATGTTACGTTATGTTATGACTGGGGACCCCAACAAATCCTGTGATTTTGTGGGTCCAAGTCTAGGGACCCCAGCAGATCCTGAGGCTCCCAAGACCAGAGGTACAGACCTCTGGTCTGTTGGGACCTTGTTGAGCATATGCTGGCTGTGACAGACTATTCTGTAGAGATTTTTGAGTTCTGGAGCGTGGGAGGGTTGTCTTTGTCTTCTTTGGGTAGGAGCTCAGATCTGAGTTTCAGTGGGTCCCCCCTCACCAAAAACCACACTGCTCTGCTGTGGGACGTTTGAGTCAAACTCCGAAACAGACAGGCGGGGGAGCCCCCGGCACCTGGGAACAGATCGATATCGCAAAGGAGGGAGTCTAGGCGTGTGGCCTTATTACCAGTTTCCCAAATTTCTGTGCATACGTGTGTCCCTGCCTGCATGTGTGTGTCTGTGTGTGTGAGGGAGAGAGAGAGCGAGAGAAGAGAGAGATTTTTAATGCAGTGTTGAATTTGTAATAATAGTGTTTCCAGTGTGTCAGCTAGTGCGAGAGACCAAGTGAGTGTGTGACAGCGAGAGAGAGGGATACATTTGTAAGTATGGAAAATTTGAAAGAGACGGAGATGGATAGATAGAGGGCGCGTGTGAGTAAGTTCCATTGGAATTCCATTGGGAAGAGAGAATTATTCCCACCTGAGCACAAGAGTGTGTGTATCAGAGGGAGTGTGTATGTGTGTATATGAGTGTATGTATGGATGAGAGTGTGTAAGAGAGTCTGTGAATGAGTGCGATTTGTGTGAAATTAGTTGTATTTTGTGACTAACTTGCTATATCCACATTTGCATGCCAGAAAGATTTGTACAGTGGTTATTGTTGTTGCTGTTTATCATTCACTAATGATATTATCATTACATGCTGAATGCAAACACAATGATATTACATATAATATGTGCTGTATAGAGATTGTAAAAACACATTTATGTGCAATTTGTCAGTATCTATTTACATTTATAAGTGTTATTTTTGTCTGATGTGTTTACAAACAGGAACTGCCTATGTAGTGTAAAAATTAGATACTATAGTTTGTACTATTGAATTTGTTTAGACCACATCATTATGTATAGTGTATAATGTAATTATAGATATGTCATCTTAACACTCTGGGTGTACAGTAGAGCTAGATATGGTGTAAACTGAACGCATAAAAATTATAGACATACATATGTCATGTAAACTGTAAAAAGCCAAACATTACAGAGGGGGCTATTTTTCAGTTTGTGAACAATGAAGAGGATTACTTTTTATACACCAACTATGCCATATATTTCTTGATAAATGCATGAATGTGCTGTATAACATGTGTGCTATTTCAGTGTTATCTCTAGTGAGGATAAGTTTCATGTTCACTCCTCTACTGTGCAAAGTGTTGCTGTTGGTAATTTTTTCAGCTGTTCCATTTGAGGGGCTGTGCGATGTTTGCACCCTCTTCCCAAAATGCATTGTGTAAAGTTGGTCATGTTTATGTACACTTTTTAAGTGGCTGGTGCCAGACTGTGCACAATATTGTATCTAATGCAAAGACTCTCTGGAAGACCCTGTGCAAATGCTTTGTCTTGCATTTGAAGTGTTTCAAAAGATAGAAATATGTGCTTATTTTATTCTGATTTATAAAGAGGAAGATCAGTCAATCTCCTTTCAATATCATTCTGAAACACGAGAGCTAGACGTCTGACGGGATGTTTCCCTTCTGCATGGATGTTAACTGCGAGGATGGATGTTCAATTCTGGTAGCAGCCCAATTAACAGTCTCAATGTCGATTGGTTAAAATGTAAACCATCCCATAGTGTACAGTATAAGATATTTATTGCTTTCAGGAAAAATAAAAAACTTTTAAGTCCACGACTGAATAAAACAGGGTTAATATAATAGCATTTTTTCAGTGGTTCTTTATGTATAATATAAATTTCTAATATAATTTATTGATTTCCTTGGTCTTTAATTTACCCAGAAGTGGAAACTTTCATTGCAGGCGTTTTGTTTGTTGTAATAAGGAAGCTCATGGCATAATTGGCATGCTGAATGACATGTTATTGCCACGGTGAATTACATGTTTGCCAATCATATACCTGCTTGATGGGAGGTTATTAGCTTACAAAAGCACATTCATTTTACAATATATATCTTGTGAGCCAGGGTTTATTGTGCCTATTGAGTCCACGTTCATTCCGAACCATTTCGGGTATAAAAGCTGGTCCCACTTTGTATTAATTAGCCTTTATATCTGTGTAATTACATTGTAACTACAACAGTAAGTCCAATGAAAGGGCTGTGTATGTATATGTTGTATCATTAGTATTACTATGTTACAACCAGTAGCTGTAGCTCTAGTTCATGTGTTCAGCTTCAGTGGCCATATTGTCAAGTCATAATTTTAAGCACAAGCAAATTTGTTCGAGCTTCCCAAAATCATGATAGAAACTTAGAACATGCAGTGCTTGAGACTAAAGTGCATGAAATTTTACAAATTGTAAATGAAGTATTACAGTGTGTATGCACACTGCTGTTACACTTTACATACCTCTGTTAGTACAGTGGACTTACATGGGTGTTATGGGCACGTAATATAAAGTGAGACCTTTGTTTTAAAGCCTGTCTTGCACCACAAGTTTGGACCGCAGCTGTGTTGTCACTATGGTCCTCACTGCTGGTTGCTGTATCGCAGTAAACACATCTGCTTGGACTAAATAAAGCGACTGGACTTTCTCATTCCATATATTTGTCTTTTTATTCTTTTTATTTTTTTTTTGTCTTTTTTGTTGTTGCTGTGTTTTGGAGAGAATCTTTCCTCTTGAAAAAGCACATCATTTTCAGAAAATCGATTCGTTTTATTTGTTTTGCGCTTTTTACAGAGACACTGTCACACTGTTTTCTATTAACAGTGCCACACTTAATAGAAAACAGGAAATTGGATAACTGGGAAAGATCAAGCCTGAAGCCCCCATCCCTGCAGAAAAAGAGCCAGTGGTAAGAAAAGAAGATATAAAGGAGGAGCCCATAATCCACTATCCAGCCTGCTATCAGCAGTGTAAGTTGGGCTGTAGGACTATGGCCCTACAGATGGAAAACAGGAGACCGCCCTGCATTACTGGTAGCTTTCTCTAAGTTACCAATCTTTGTTTTATCCTTTACAATTATCGTCTGTTTGACCCATTTTTAGTTGGGGACTGGGGGGGTGTTCAGTCAGAAATATTTTGATAACTTGCTATTTAATGTGTAGGTCTACTAAACATATCTTGCATCTATTTTATCACTTTCATGATTGGTGAAATTACGTTACTGGTTGAATTGTGTGACATCACAGGTTGAAAACACAGCCTCGTATCTCGTTACCAATATCATTTTTTCTCAAAGCAACATTTTCGCTTCACAAAGCAATAATTATCCTCTGGATAATGCAAAACATCTCTCAAACTAGATGTCCACCCCTCTAGACTTTTAGGTCCTGGCTTTTGCTGAGAACAATAATCTCTGAAGTTGTATTTGGGTTATTTCACCTTCAGACTTCACCTTGGTTTGCCTGGGATACTTCGGAATTGACACCAGCAGCCACTCACCACCCCTCTTGACCTTTCTTTGAAAAGTTCAAACAAGACTCTCTGCGGCTGTTGCTCTGTCATTAGCTTAGCTGCAGTTTACAGTTTAGAATGAGTTTAAACTCGCATTGTCCAGAACAGGTCACATATTCTCATTAAAAATTAGGATTTATGTGTCCTGAAAACCTAGTTTAATGTGCACCTATGATTTAGGCTAAACCCTGTTGCCGTGACTTGCTGAAATTGCTCAGGTTTAACTAAGGTTTAAGTTAAACTTGCAGCACACATGGTTTAACTGAGGTTTAAAGAGAGATCATTTTAATATTTCAAAATGTTAGTGCCTTTCACTACTACTGTGTTGAGTACTCTAATAAAAGTGACAGTAACAACCTTCGTTAATGACTTATATGATTTGAAAAAGATAAAACTTGTGCTCATCACAGAAATTTCTAGATCTTGCCATGTTTAGCCCATTTCACTTTCCCCAGGTGATTTTATTGGTCTGTCAGTAAATTGGGCAATTGAGCCACATATCAATTCCGTCATTCAGACACCTGAAGCTATAAATAAATTGATGAACCTCAATCCTGGGGTCCCCCTGTGTATGCTGGTTTTTCATGTTTAGAGGGATAATTTTGTCAGAAATGCATGGCATAAAAAATAAAGTTCCCATCATCAGATTATGCTATATTGCAAACAATTACATAAAAAGAGTGAACACATTTTTAACTGATCAAATTAAAGACTGAGGTGAATAAATAAGCACTTAATTAGGTAGATGAACACATGTAATTTTTTCCCTAATGGAGGTTTGGCTTGTTATCCTTTGCTTTGCTTTGAATTCTTCATTATCAACCAATTGATTAGTTTTAGTGGCCATTTGTCCATCCTTTCACCAATTAGGTGAAAGCTGTTGAAATATATCCTCATTATCAAACTGTCTCTGCTTTAAAGCCAGAGACATGCATTTTTGGGGAGAATATCAGTTTTGTGTGTGTTCCAAATAACGTTAGTTTGTTTTGAAAATAAATTAGCACAGTCTTGTGTGACAAAGCAAGGGGCATGGCCTTGGAAGGCAGATACTACCCAACAACTTGACTCCAGGCACCCTCGTGGACAGCTCCGCCCTCGTTGTGAACACCTGAGCAGTGTTGCTAATCAGCAGGGACAGAAATAAGAGAGGGTGCTGTAGGGTTTGTGGGAGAGGACAAACTGTGACGGACTGAAAGAGCTTCCACTTGACCTTAAACTTAAACTGCGCGCTAAACCCCTGAAAGCACCGGTATAGCTGAATACGTTCTTAACCGCGCTAGGCTAGTCAAACGCTAATTGATAGAGGTCCTGTAACTCCCCCACCCCAGCAATGGACAGAATGAAAAAGTAGTCTGAAGATTAAAGACAAATAACGCTTCAGACAAATAAAGAGAGAAAACGGCTGAACGGACTCCACAAACCCCTTAAATTCAAACTGAAGCGCGCTCAAGCGTAAAGCTATCATTTTGTGCTCATTCATACCCAACTCGTTTGATTTTATTTTTTTCGGGGGTTTGATTCATAACGGAAATTTCATCTGCATTATATGTATTAAATTGGTGAGTCATTCCTGCTTAACAGCTGTCGGTGTTAAAAAGTCAGCCTTTATCATAATTGCGTCTTCGCGCCGCAGTTGACAGCAAAGGCACCGGTACGGCAGATTTTCGTTGCAGAAATGAAAGGAGGATGAATAGTTAATGTGGAATGAGCTAAAAAGTTCCATCACCGAGCGAGTGCCCGCTGGCCCCGGCTTTTATCCGAGTCTGGATATTCCTTCCACGCTAAGTGAATTGTAACTTCACACGGCCTTGTATTCACTCTGAAACAGGAGACATTGCGCTATTGAGAGAGTGATCTTTGATGACACAGTTTCGGTGTCCTGAAACTCCAGAAAGTGAGCTTTCGAAATAATTATTTTTACGACTATCATTTATCTATGATCGAATATAAAATGATGTGTGAAATACTTTTTGTGTGTGTTCGCAGTCTCAATTGCAGCAGAGAGCAGAGATTGTATTGAATAAAATATGACTATGTCCCAGATTGATGTTATTAAAGTGAAATGGTAAAATCTTTATATTTATTTGAGAGAAATCTTGACAACTGAATGCCATATTGCTAAGAGAAATTATTCCAAAATAAAGTTGTGTTGTATAATTTGTATATACTGTATATGGTTATCCATCCATCCATTATCTATGCCCATTTATCCTGGGCAGGGTCACGAGGGGTGCTGGAGACTATCCCAGCATGCACTGGGTGAAAGGTTTCGCAGGTGTTTCTGATTAGTCAGGTGTGTTCAATTGATTCCTTAGTGCAGGTATGATAAGTTTTGCAGATGAAGGTCAAATAAGTCATTATGTAGTTGAGAATTAAAAAAAAACAAAACAAAAAAAAAACAGCCAGAGACATTGGCCAAACCATAGGCTAACCAAAGTCAACTGTTTGTAACATCATTAAGAAGAAAGAGAGCATTGGTGAGCTCAGTAGGTCCTGGTAGGTCAAGAAAGACCTCTCCAGTTAATGGCCGTGGAATTCTGATCATAATGAAGTCCTCGAAACTCCTGTTCGGCAGATCAGGAACACTCATCAAGAGGCAGGCATGGATGTGTCACTGACTACTGTCCACGGAAGACCTCCTTTGCTTACCAGTTTGTGATTTCTAAGCTCACCATGGATCTCTCTCTTCTTAATTATGTTCCAAACAATTGGTTTTAGTTAGTCTGAGGTTTGGATGTCTCTGACTGTTTTTATTTCTATTTCTCAGCTACATATTGGCTTCCTTGACCTTCATCAGTTGAAGGTCAAGGAAGACCCTCATGTTGACAAATGCCAATTATAGACTCCAAAGTCAATCAAAAGTCTGGAATCAAAACTAGATACTGTAAGCTCTCTTATACCTGCACAAAGGACACAACTGAACACACCTGTCTAAACAGACACACCTATGACTGCATTTGTTCCAAACATTATGATGCCCTGAAATAGGGTGTTTGTGTAGAAAAAGCGCAAGAAAATAGTCACTTCAAAATACCTAAAGACTCACTGAATCAGTTAGCTGTTGTGCATACCACTGCCCGTTATTACACTTCTGTCCAGAATCAAGACTGTGTGTGTGTCCATGTGTTTGTGTGCGTGTGTGTATGTGTGCGTACATGTGTTTGTGTGTGGGTGTGTGGCAGGGTGGGGGTGGGAGTGCGGGTGGGGGAGGGGGCAGTGCACATGAAAATAGGCCGCTGTATTTACTCTGAAGTTGTCTTTGAGCATGATAATTGAATTGAAGTTTCTTTGAACTACATTTTTAACAAGGCTATCTCAGAGAGGGCTTCAAAAGCTTTGGGGTTATTTATTTATTTGAAAATATATTAAAGAAACATTATAGGAATGCCCGCAAAAGCCAACAGGGACGTCTGGTCCTTTCATCAATAAGGGTGTCCCAGTTTTTAAGAAATAAGATGGTGTGTGCTGTCCTTGTAAACATGTTAATGATTTTCATACTAACATACACGGCTGAATAATGTAATATGATATTAAATTTAAAGGATGAGGGTATTTAAATATCCTACTATTCTTTAAAAATTCTGTAGGTATGCTACAGTTATATTATTACCTGCCAAGGTAATAATTTAACAGTTACAAACTTCATTAAAACTAAGAAAAGTACGGAGAGCAGCAGGTAACCTAATGTGTACTGTACAGCGCCATGTTCTTGTCCATTCGCTTCATCTGCTCAGCTGCAGGTCCTAAATTAAACATGGTATTAAACAATAGGGCTCCAACTAGTGGTGTAATTCAGAACACCACACAAGGGTCACATTTTGGTTCCCCATCCCTGAACTAACGCACTGAGAGGAAAATTCTAGCGGTCACCCAATGCGTCAAGATTGACTTTTTTCTTAGCAACTTTTGATTAGATATTTCAGATCCCACTGTTTAAAAGGTTCAAGAATTTTACGTCATATAAGTTAACCAACAACTCAAAATGAACAGGACTGACCTCTGCGATTTTTTAAGTAAAGACTGATTGGAAATTAAATTCAGATAAAATAACTCGTTCTCACTCAAGGAAAACGCTAATTAAAAATAGGTCAGTGGAAGTAATTAAATATTATGCAACCATAACAACGTGGCATGTAATTTGCTTTGATAATTCAACTTAAACGCGTTTGTTGATTTGACACTGTAAAGCGATTTCGTTGTGGTGGGTTCTGCGTTTCCATGTTAAATTGTCAAAGGGTTTGAACGCCATCTAGTGGTTTAATTCAGCTCACTGTTTCACTGTTACACAAAACTGATTCTAATATAACACAAAAATGTTTATCGATAAATCTGACATTATCTTCCAGATTAAAACTAAATATATATGTATGGTGTATTTGCCACATAAATGCGCCTTTAAAAATTCAAGGAATTGTAAAGCTTTTTATATCTGATCAAACTCTGCATGTCCAGCACACCCAAGAGCACTGCAGCTGGACTGCAGTGACAATAGTGATTGTTTTACTGTCATGTCTACGGTGCTTTTTCTTTTGCTTGGGTCACGTGTCATTTGTTGCAATCTCCGCAATTACTCCCAACAAAATAAATAAATAAATAAATAATAAAAAGTTAATGGCCCGATGCCGTGGCAACGGCACAGGAACTAGGCTACGGAAAGATGAGGCAGTCCTGCAGAACACGTTCAATATGCAAGCCTTATACACGTAGACAACATATGCTAGTGTTAAACCTACAGCAATTTATGCAGCATCGATAGAGAAGACGACTTAAAATCATTCAGGGTCTAAAACAACCAAGGTCTGGAAAATTAGAAGCTTGAAAGGTGCAGTAGCCTAGGGCTACGCAATTTTCCCTATAAGATACGACTAATGACCACAACAAATAGTTTTTCTTTTTCTAACGACGAAGATTAAATTCGGCACCTCATATCGTGTTTATGTCGTCTAAATTCACAGTTTTACTTTTTGGCATCCTGAGATCTGCAGGATGGACAAAAACGCTGCCAATCCCGAGGTCAGTTTAAATCAACTTGAGATCTGCCGGATGAACCAGGGTACTGCCAGGTCCCCAAGGCCTCTGCGGACGTGGCAGGTCTCGAAGAAAAATTGAAACTATGGGGACCGGCACCCACAGAGGGGCGATGTGAGAACACGGCAGATGCAGACAGACAGCTCGCAGCTGGTGCCGCTGTACGCAGGGTGGAGGGACAGGCGACTTTTTTAAAAAAGCAGATGCAATATTTCAACCAAGCTTTTTGTGGAACATTGCAGTAAATGATCCTAACTGGCAAATCATATTCCATTGGCGTCAACATATTGTTTTTCAGCCATCTAGGATTTTGTCAAACACCCATGTACTGTAGACATCCAGCTGCTATTTTGGGTATTACATTTATGGACCATTTTCCTTAAGAGTTGTTCAAAGTTAGCTGCATGGTCAAACAATATGGCCACAATATACCTACAAATTATGTGACTAAGTGCCTTAAAGGAAGAGTGGCCATATTCACATGATTACCTTGAGGCCTGGGGGGGTGAGGGGGGTGAGGGGGGGGGGGGGGGGGGGGGGGTGCACACAGCAAGTTTGATGAGAAAAAAAAATAATGATGAGAATAATTGCGTGGTAAGTTTCTGAAAGGTTTCTGACTTTGGTGTTGATGCTGTCTAACTATCAAAGCTTGGGTGACATTCATTCGCAGGCAGATTCAGTTTTCATTTGCTGGAAGTTAGAAGCCTTTTTTGGAATGGTTTGTTTGAGTTGATTAATTTGACTTAGCTCTTTGAAGAAAGGATTTTGCAGTAAATTGATATGCTTGTTAAATAGATGAAAGCAAGTTGCAATGAATGACGAGTTTAACAAAAAATTCTGCCCTGTCTGACAAACTGACAAACTCCCATTGCTCATTACAGAAGCACTCAATGGCTGCCCATTCAAGTCTGGGATTTCATTATAATAATAAAAAATCTATTATAAATCTATTATATATTTATGTATAAATAGTGAATAATCATGCATAAATAAATATAAATTATAGTGCTGAAAAAGCCTTGTTTTAACCCATTATAACTAAAGATGGAAAGCATTGGTTGTTAGAAATTGTTCAGGCTTCCCTCTGTATGAAAGCCCAATATTGCTACAGTTCATATGTCATCACACAAAATGTAAACTATTTCACTATGGTATTTATCCTTACGGAAAAATCACACGCTCAAAACCATGTGTCCAAAAACCACATGTGAACACTGAACATGTGAAGAGTACACATGTAGCTGTGAAAATCCCGTTTATAAGATGAGAGCAGGAAAAGGTAAACTATGCTATTAACATAACCTATGCTATTTCACATTACATTGTAGTTCATATTTGGAATAAGTGACTCGTGAAAATGTCACGTGATTATATGTCATGTTTTTATTTTTGCTTGTGGAAATTTTATTTACATGTGAAATAGTTGAATTGACATGTGAAACTGTGAAAGCCAATTTAATGTGATGTTTTCATAAGGGTACTGTGGGTATAATAGTACATTTGGGGTTTTTATGATGCCCCCATTCAAATATAAATATAAAAAAATTATAAATATTCCCCAAAAGGTTCCTACCTAATAAATGCAGGTTTTTTTGTGCTATTAAGACAGCATATGTTCAACGACTGTAGTCACAATCATAAATTCAAAATACAGAAATAACTGGTATTTAACCAACTTTATTGTTTTCTTCATGATCATTTTTATTCACAATAACATATCCATGTTGATACTGAACTTCTGCTGTTGATACTGGTGAATTTTCCTAAAATATGGTTTGAACACATACAAGCTGTAACTGCATCATTGTTTATAGGTGTGATGTGATCAGAGGAGGGTGCTAAATGGAATAGCCTGAAAAATATGATACGGTGACAGTGTTTTCAGTACGGTGTTGAGAACCTTGTTGTTATATCCACACAGTTACTCAGGCCTGTCTGGCAGGGTTCTCTAGGCCAGCGGGAAATACAGCAGACAGCGTGGAAAGGCACAGACCTCACAAGGTTCCCCAAAAGCAAGGCCCTAACCTGTGTAACCATTACTATAGCGCACCCGAGCACAGAGCAAGAAAACTAGGGCACACACCGATGGACAAAGCAGGAATCCCCCCATGAGAACTCTAGTATAAGCCTGTGAAGGTATTTATACATTATGATCACAATATTGAGAGAGCTGTTACTATGGGAATGACCCTGGTGTATGACCCATAATGCCCACACATGGTATAAATTATCTAATCCTACATGTTAACCCCACCTGCCACACACACAGATTGGTCACTGAAGCTATGCTGTGGATGTATGGAAAGTGCCGCAACTCAATGTAACCAGGGGGTGCTATTCATTTTCTGGTCTGATAACGCATTGTCAAAAATCACCATGAACCACAGTACTATTGAGGCACTGTCAAACACTGGCAAATATATTTTAAAAAGTGACATTCATATTCTGTGAATGGTTTTCCATAAGAACTATTTTAAGTCTTCATAAGGGCTATATAACACCTTTATGAGCATGACAAACAACATTCAGAAACAGTTATGCCATTCAACATGCATATGCAAATTATACTATGTCACTGTCCATATTATGAAACTGATTTGGAATGTTGTTTTTTAAATTATGTAAGGATCGTTACATAGTGCACCTAAAGTTACATGTGCTTTGACATGTAACTATTTGTGTAGGATATAATGTATAATGTGTGCAATTAAAGAGTACTAAAAGAGCTGCATTAAAATTATTTCACCATTCGTACTTTAATGTGATGTTGCTATGGGTTATTAAGCACATGACATTGTTTTTCAGTGCCTGTTATTAAAATTGATTTATTAAGTGCCCGTCCAAACGCAGAAAATACTTAACCTCTATATGAGAGCTATGAATGCTCAGTGACCATTACAGAAGTTTTTTTTTTTTTTTTTAGAAGCATTCGTGTAATTAATTTTCTGTGCCTGTCTCATTTGGCTAAAAGGCAGCCACCCGGAATTTACATTGGCTTCTATGAATTGCAAAAAATCATGTGCTAAGTTGGAGAAGTCGGCTACATTTAAAAAGGACGCTGTACTCTTTTCATCATTGCTAAGGCTTTGAGTGATTAGAGTCAGGGATAACTAGCTCAGCTAAACTTGCTCATTCAAAAGTGACGGAGTTGAAAATGGTTGGCGAAATAGTCGTCATAAATCTCCCGCAATTTATCCGGTGAGAGTTAGCAGCCCTAGTCGTGTCATGATACCCTCTGTATAACAGGCGTTGCATTGGATTGAAATAATGTATTAATTACATATCACATAATGAATCACTTAACATTCTTATAAAGCGTCGCTAAAGGCAGAATGCATCGTTTCTACAACCTCTTTTTTTAGAATAAAATTGCCTGGAATGAGTGAGACAGAAGGCAGAGCCTCTCGCTTCTGAGATGTCTTTATCGAACCCGAGCAAGTTTCCCTCCTGTGTTCGGTTCATGTTTGCGTGAAAAGCTTGTCTGAACCATGTCTGAGTATGAACAAGAAAGTTTCAGTCGGCGGCAATTAAACAGCGCTGCGCTTTGCAGCTGGCGAGGGAGCATTCTGCACCCATCTACACCAATCGAATTCCAGAATTCCAACGCCCTGGTTCTTACTCTAGTCTAGCATATTAACTAACTAGTAAACTTGCCTTCGTTGCTGTGAAAACCGGAAACCTGCACTGCATTACAGGGTGTGTCGGAGCGTGTGGGCTCCCACGGCGAGACACACATTCTAATGGTGAGAATAACCCCCGGCATTGCAGCCTAAACGATGTTGTGCTTCCAAAAGCGTGTGGAACAGTAGAACTCAGCAGCCTGTGAATGAAACGCTGTCTAAAAGACGTGAGACGCAGCGGAGCGGAAAAGCGATGACTGGGTGAATGAGCTGGCAGCGGAGAGGAGTCGTAGGCTTTAGCTTTCAAACAGTAATCCATACATTTATTAAAAGGTATTTACAGGGATCACGTTAACGAGCTTCGAGTCATTGTTCAACTTCAAGCAAACACTCTTGTACAGATTCACATCTTGCAGGTTTTTTTTTTTTTTTTGCTCCTACGTTATACTACCTTTACTGCAGTAATAAGACAAATAAAAACTGGCCCACGCGCACGAATACATACGATCAGTTAATTATTGGAACAGACAGCTACGGTTATATTAAATGGCATGGCTTAACAATGGAACTTGAAAGCTTGTGTAAATGGAATAGTTATCGTCTGTGTGGTTGTGCTTCAGTCTACAATAAGTGGCGAATAAGAACTTCTGTGAATACTTCTTCATTCTAAATCTTGCCTTCATGTTTTGGCTTAAAGATTTGGCCACTAATCACAATTGGTCTTAGCCTGACAATAACGTTCTGGCAATTTTCTTTTGATGAAACGCTTTGAAAAAGCCCTAAAGCATGTCTTTCCCATAAAAACAGTACTGACAAGTGTACACTTGCATATCAATATACGGTCCACCACACAGTTTGATTAACGTAAGGAGTAATAGTTTATACAATTGAAGCATTGTGTTGTGTTTTAAGATCCAGTAATCAAAGCAATGGAAGGTTGAAAAATTCGGACATTATCAGAGTACAGAGAACCTTAAGAGAGTTCAGATCAGTATAGTGAATGGCGAATGACAGTTGGTGCGATAATCTACCTGGAAAACTCTTACCCTACAGCATGACAAATGAGCCTAGTGGATGCAGAATGACATATGTATGACCTTGGATACGGAAAGTTTAAAAAAAGTTGCATTTTTTTTTCTTTTTTAGCCAAAACTCTTCAGACACAGGTATCTCTCTGGGAAAATTGTAGAAAATGTCTTCAGCCGGAAAGATCTGCTTGCAGCTCCTTATTCCTGCGGACTTCAGCGGCATGTCTCTCCTGGGGGGGGGGGGGGGGGCGGAGATGTATCAGGTTAAAGTTTCCTACTGGGAAATTCTGAAAGCACCAATTAAATTATCAGTAGTTACTGTCTCTTGGTGTAGGCTTCATGAAACCAACAATAATAATTGTTAAAAAATGGATCCAGTCATTAGAACTGCTAAGAATTAGAACCATTCATTATAATTGCTGGGAACCCAGCACAGCCCTAACGGAAATGGAATTTACTGCAATATGTTGCAGTTAAAATATACCATTGAGATATTGAAACCCATAATAGATACAAAAAAGCACACTGCTGTGCATTAATTTATCACTATATTTTGCACAAGTCCACATATTTACACATCTGTGTGTATAAATGTATGCTGCTGTGTTCTGTTTTCATAAGGGGAAGACAAGCAAGGAGGGGTGGGATGGGACAGGACAGGGTGGGGCGAGGTGGGATGGGGCGGGGCAGGGGCCTTGCCTTATCGCGCAGCCGCTGCTTGAGAGCGTTAAGGTGGGCCTCGCGGTTCTCCTTGCTGGTCTCCATCTTGTAGTTAAGCTTCTCTTCTGCCATCTTGCTGAAGTTGTTGTTCTCTTCCAGTGCCTTGTGCAGCACCTCCCTCTCGTGCTCCCTCTTCTCAGACAGCTGCTTCAAGATCTGGGCCTCCTGGAACTGCAGGTACACACACGAATGCACACGCACACGCACACACACACACACACACACACACACACACACACACATACAAACATTTATCCACAAGGGTTTTTCTTAGCCTGTGGGACAGTGAGTCTTTGCTGTGCTCTATTTTCCTCCATACTTTTTTTATTATGATAGCAATAATAATAATAATAATAATAATAATAATAATAATAATAAATATAGCTGCAAGCAGCGATACATGGGGCCCAGGCACACAGCCATTATTAAGCCTATTGTACTCTCGTGTATTTACAAATGTCATTGTGTTGATCTGAGATGTCAACACTGGTTATCCTTGAAAGTTTGGTTAAACATGCTGTCATCATTTTATGTCATTATCTTCATTGCATAGGGATATGTTAAATCCTTTGGGATTTATCGCCATTTTTGACACAAGTCAGGAGCGAATGCAAGTTGATTAGCTGACTGCCACTAAGTGTTTTGATGCAAGACTTTTTGTTTTACTTCAGCGCCTCCTATTGGTTGATTTTCAGGACATTTTGCTGGCTGCTATGAGATTGGAGGTAGAACTTTTGGGAGCCAGTACATTTGTACCAAAAAAACTGGGATTTATTAGCTTCTTAGTAAAAATCCATGCCCACTTGCAGATTAATTCATTGTGAACACGCTTTTAAGCACAGCAACTTTATTTATATAACTTTTAAAGATATTTGCAAGAACATACTATAATTCAAGTGTCAAACCATCCAGGAAAGGTCTATTATGTGTTTTTTATTTATTTATTCAAAATAGTGGTAAATCCATAATCCTAGACTAATGGGTCCTTGAGGCAAATTTATTCTGCATGTAAAGCGGGATCTTGCGTCATTAGTTACTGGTCCCTGTGTCTAACAGACCAGGACTTATTGTTTAATTTGTGGAAATTCAGTTAACTGTTATAGCACACCCACAGGGCCAGTCGGCACCAATTTTGATGAGTAGTGGTTCAGAGGTACCATCTATCAGTGAGCCTGTTTGCATATGAATCAATGATGTGTAAGTCAGAGAAGTGACATATTAACCAACAAAATTCAAAATGGCCACTCATTCAAGATGGCCGTGACCAAATCATGCATAGACAAATTCATACTGATGAGATTGGTCAGAGTGGAAGGTTTAAAATACGTAAAAAAACGGATTTTTAGTTAAAAAAAAATTAATTTAAAAAAATTGTTGAGCTCCACAACACCACCCAGTGGATGAACTGGGCCAATTCTGCATTTTTCCCTGGATGGAGTTATAAATCAACCCATCAAGTGTCATCTCTTTATGTCAGACCTTTCGTTATTTATTAGCTTTGTTGTAAAAAGCCACACCCATATGCAAATTCATTGGATTCCTGTGCGCACATTAGGTGTAGCAGCTTCATTTATATGATTCTTAAAGATATTTTGATATTTGTAGATACTACACTACAGAATGTTCCATGCAAATAGGTCGGGCATTTTTGGTGTTAGTGTTTTTTTAATTTATTCACAATGGCGGACAATGTACCCATCACAACTTTTCATAGAAAAGTTGTTCTTTGTCATGAGAGGCATTGATTGCTTTCACGTCTCTAGGGTGAACAGGGCAGGAGCCATGCCCTTTCAGATTTCATATTTTCAGCTGAATGCTATAGCACCAGAAAGTATCTAAGCAGCGTGAAAATTGCTCCTTCTGTAATGCCCGCAATCTTTGACCCTTGTGCAAAGTTTTGTAAAAAGTGCTGTTATACTAGTCAGAAATGAGATATAATTGCAAATATAATAGAGTGCCAGCAGCATTGCTGCTTGGCCCCTAATAATAACAACTTACAGTACAAATACAATAGGATTCCAGCACCTTTGCTGCTTGGCCCCCTAATAATAATAACAATAATAATAGTAATAATAATAATAATAATCTATCTCTCCATCATTGTCTCTATAGGTTAAGTGACAGCCTCATTTCTCCCAATAATTTCTAATGAGATTGCCTTGTTTGTTCTGCCTAATCCAATCCACTCTCGTGAGCATTATTAATTCCCTCTCAATTTCAAAAGTAATTGTTATGTGAGAATTTATTTATTTATTTATTTTTTTTTGAATGGTGCAGGAATGAAAGTGAATGGTTTAGAATAATAGAAGATAATAAAAGATAAATGCTTCATTCCTGGAATGGTACCTGCATTCCTATGGCAGGGCTGTCACCCCCCACTCCTCCCCCCCAACACCCTCTAACATGGGTGATAATATGCTCCTGATTTTTATATTCAGAGCGGAAGGGAGAGGTGTGTGAGAGAAGTGGGGTAATTGGTCTTCAATCTGTTCAATACCATGAAAATATGCACTTAGCACATGCCATGAAATGATGCTTTTCATCATAATTCCCCGAACATCAAATGAGGGGCGCTGGAGTTTGGAGGGGGTGGAGGGTGTGGGTGGGGGGGGGGGGCTCTCTGTGATTATTATCAGATTCTGAAATTATTCCTTTTTTTTGCAATACCCTCATTCATATGTATGAGGGGTAGCATCTGAATATCTTAGAAATGAAAGCAGAGGGTCTGTTCTTCCCGTTCTCATTGTTCCCCCACACAGAATTCATGAAACGCTGTAAGCTGTCTAAATGGACTCTCCTTTCCTGCCTTTCATTTCTTCTTTATTTCTCTCCTCCTCTTATCTCTCCGTTTGCAATCCATCAGTAGGATGGGTCTATTGCTGCTGCCTGTGATGAGTCAGAAGCCATCTGGTCTGTGAGGAAAGCAGAACGGTGTCGATGTCGAGGGACTTTCACCATTCGCAGGGTTGTAGGGTTCAGGCAGACCACCACACAGCTAAAATGTACTCTGACGGAATACATTTTACACTGGTAGTGTACATTTTGCAGCGGTAGCGTACATTTTATAATAGTAATGTACATTTTATTATGCTTGAGCGTTAAATGTGTAGGCTTGACCAGGATTGCTTCAGTCAATACTCAGCTCTATAAATGAGTAGAGCTTAAGCTGTGTGACTGGTGTACGGTTAGGGGTATCCGCCATGCAAGTAAACAGTGTCTGGTCTGTTGTGTCTCATGGTGTCGCCACTCCAGCGCTTTCACCCCCCCCTCCTCCCCGCCCCCGCCGCCGCCCCCGCTTACCCTCCTGCGGTCCTCCGCAGCCTCCAGCCTCTTCTGGAGCTCGTACAGGGACATGTCCTTCTTCCTTGGGGGCGAGGTCAGCGTCAGGGGGCGATCGGGGGACAGGTCGGCGGGGGCTTTGAGAATCACCTCGAAGGACTGTCCCGAGAGGCGCTTGTTAATGGGCTTCACTTCCATGTCTGTTGAGGAGGACGAAGTCGTGGGGGTGGGGAGGGGTGAGACAAAAATAGAGATGGCACCCTCCCTTACACCTAGAGCAGTAAGGTTAGCCACTCAGACATGTATCACCGTACTTGTTCTCGTGCGGCAGTGTGGTGTGATGGTCAAGGGGTTGCAGGTTCAAATCCCCAGGTGAGATACTGCTGGTGTATCCTTGAGAAAGGCAGTGTGACTTTACCTGAATTGCTTCCATATATATCCAGCTATGTGAAGGGATAGTGATGCCGTGTGATTCGCTCGCGATAGAAACATCTGCCTCAGCAAATAAAAGCCCTTTAGTGTGATCTTTGTTACATTTTTTGGACACTGTACCCCTATCCAGACCTTGACATGGTACCCTTTATTCTTCCAAGGTAATTATGGCTCTCCAGGTAAAGTAAAGTAATTTTATTTGAATGGCCTCCATTTTAATTTCCTTCCCATTTCATCCTGTTAACACAGTGATAATCAATTCTGTTACCATCTCCATTTAAAGAATTAAATTTGATAACTACAACTATGTGTGGCGATTTTCATTAGCACAGAAAGCACGACCATTAGGCCTCTGTGTGTCATATTAAAGCAAACACATCTGTGATCTGCTTTTCTGTACCTCTGTGTATGGGAGGCAGTCAGGTTAATGGAATTTTTAAATGTTGATGAGTAAAAATTTAAAAGGAGATGTGATTTTATCCATAAATAAATATCGCAGTTGTCATGCCTTAAACGCCTAAATGTGTGTTTTCTTAAATGGGCACACTAACGTTAGAATGCAAATGTAAATTGCAACAGCAGTAGCCGCATAAACTGGGTCAATTCGGTCACTCGGAGTGAAAGGCGTTTTGCACTTAGATTGAACCCCAGCCCCACGTGTCCGAGGGGGTGCAGTACTGACCTCCGTACTGGTAGGTGCTGTTGGGATGGGGCTGCGCTGTGAAGCAGGAGCAGATCAGAGACAGCACAGACATCTCCTTCATCTTCTCCTTGTAGGCTGAAACAGAGAAGGCAGGCCGTGCGGATGAGGAAGTGCTCTTAGACGCTCGTCCCGTGAGTCACGCAGCCCGACAGGCTCGCTGGAGCTCGGAATGTTGCGAGGGAACACACCAACAGCCTGGAAAACAGTGTGTACCAGCCAAAACGCCCTTTATTTAAAACACTGTTCGGCCAATGTGTAGGCTTTGTAAATGTCACACACCAGTTTTCTTTTAGTCACTTATGTAGCATTGTGTTTCTTAATACTGCTTCCCTATTTTAGTGCCTGCTGCTTCTATTTTAATTCTGCCCCTTCACTCACCTACGTACCATTTCAAAGTTAACTCTACGGAAGGAAGCAAGTACAGATCAGAATACAGGCTATATTTAAAAAAATACATTACATTAAACAATGAAACCATCAAGTAAATACAACAGCACAGTGGTGACTACAGGTATTATATTTACTAATTAATTCATGGTATGTAAATGAAGTCAATTGTTCCAGCACCTTATTGAATCCATGCCGTGAAGAATTCAAGCTGTTCTAGAGACAAAAGCTAGTGCGGAGAACTATTTGTAAATGCAACAGATTATGAACTGATTGCTATATGTCATTGTATTTATTAATATGTGATAGAAATAACATTGTAAGATAACATTAGCAAAACAGCCTAATAGTACTTGTGTGCATAAAATAGAAGGCACTTTCTTAATAAGGTGATGCTTCGATGGAAACGTTGCTCCACCCCCTACCGATACACCCCAACAGGTACTGATGTGCCAACGCCTCCGGCCCTGGCACAGATTCTCTCTGAGACAGTGCGTCGCACCCTAATGCGCTATCAGTATTATTTCTGTGGTACAAGCACCGTGCAACTGGGTCATAAAAACCAAATACGTTTTTACATAAAAATGAACTAACTGTCCCAGACCTCTTGTCCCATCTGTGGGAGTAGTCTCCATCCATTTTGTGCGTTTAGGGAGTTAACGTCCAAATATGCCTGCCGCAGTTTGAAGATTAGCCTCTAACGATTATGTTACCTTCGGCCATATAATTGACGCCGAGCCGCTCGGTACCTGAGAGTAATGGACACAGATTAAATTAACCGTGAGATTAATGTGATAAAAATTCACTTGCGTGTAGAAGATGTCCTTGAATGTGGGAGAGACAGTCACAAATGTGCGTGAGGTGAAATGAAATGCAAAGACAGGATTTTATTTGGCTTTAGCGTTTGAACTGGAGAGAGAAAACCGACTCTTTCAGCTTGAGTCAGCTGAAACCTTGTTTTATATTGTATTTAAATACTAGATAACCGACAAGTCCATAATAAGAACTCAAATTCATCCATAATTTTTTATTGTTTTATGATGTATTAAATTCAGTATCAAGTGACCGTACCAGCATAAAGTTTTTTTCATTATATAATTTTTGTCACTGAACCAAATACTGATGTTAGGAAAAACAAAAAAAGACATTATCGCTCCTTATGTGTTACCGTCCATGTTTGCCGAAAAAAAGGCGCAAAGATTAACCTTGTAGATAATGTGGAATGAAACTGACCTTTTAAATCCAATTTTCCGTTCTAAATCTATCTGCCCAAATGGAATCACCTTTTGAGGTCTCCTAATTGGTGAAGAAATCATTGGGCTCCAGCATCTTAGAATAAGTTCCTCATATATATTAATGCTAGCTTTTGTCCTGACCTTTGTAATGTGTCCCATTGTGATGAATCATTTGTAATGTGAAGTGCAAAGTTTAAAATGGAATTCTCCAAGGACTAGACACATTGGAGAAAACCCATTTTACTCAACATCCCCGAAAGAAGATCATTATTGTTTTTGTAAGTGCTATTGTGTGTTCTGAAAAACGAACACTTCAGCTAGCGCTGCAAAACATTTAAAATATGAATGAATATGAACATATAAATCTGTTTCATGTCTGCATATTCAAAATAGCTGATTGGCTGTGGAGAGAACTAATTATGGTCAGGGAAGTCTCCAGTATTGCGTTAAAAAAAAATCATTTTATCAGGCAGACGCACACGCGCGAGGCCATTATCATTTTTCACGCCATGGGACCGTTTTGTACGCTGGAGGTGTCAATCCTACACAAAGGAAACATGAAATGGCGGAGAGCAGATAACGTCAGCCGTTAACGGCACGTGTTTGCCAGCCGTCTGTCGGGAAGAGCGGCTGACGCGTTTCCCGGAGCGTGTGCGATACGGATCCTTCCCTCTGTTATTTAATTATTATTTTTTTTACTACAGGTGATAAAATACAAGCTGTTTGGACATGACTTGAGCAGGGCCTGCTCGTGAACCCCTTGGACCCCTGAATGGAGCTCTGACGGGCCTCTCACTCCACGTGTCACAGTGAATGATCATTATACCAGACTGCGGCTGGTTAGCTGAGGTCAGGACTGGGCAGCGGTGCGGTGTGTCTAGACCTGGGTATTTATAAATAAAAGCCTTTTGGCCAGTGCTGATAAGAATTTAGCCTCTCCGCAATACCTCACCCTCCTGACGAAAAGCAATATCCGTCTGCTTGGTCTCATGGCCTTTAAAACTGTCAATATGATAATTAAAGCGAGAAGATTAAGGAGGTGAGAAGGTGGGGACGACGGGCAGATCTGAAGAATTTCATTAAAGGTAATTTAGATAAACCAGATGTGTGGAACAGAAGCAAGGTCACCCACAGAGTAAAAGGCCTTATGCACCAGAAGTGCTACATAGCACCACAGACTGGAAGAACCAATGGTACTGAATTGGATTTGCAATTGCAGCTGTTGCATGCTGAAGGAAGGAAACCAGATCGGAATCCTGCAGTACGTAGGACCGTAACCGATGGTGACCTGTTTTCACGAAACGGCGTCATTCCTCCGATCGAGCTTCAGAACTCGGCGAGCGCACGTATGTGCAAACGTCGCAGGGCAAACGTTCGATATTTCATCCCGTCGGTTCCCGTTTGATCTCCCCGTGGCGTTTTGTCATTTCCTGTGAGGGGGGGGGATCGATGGTGACGAGGGGCAGAGGGCACGGAGCGGAAATTAGCGCTGCGACCTCGAGGACCTCAGTTTGCAACGCCACGAGGGCCTTATCTTTGGGCGAACCTTCCGAGACGCATCGGCACATTTTTTTCTCGCCTAGCCAACATTTGTCTGGTTGGGTGACCCGCCACGGCCACAGGAAGCCGGCTTTCATCCTTACGTTCCTTCGCCAAAGCCAAACCTGCGGCGAATGACCGCGGCGAGTACAGCGGCAATGTGTGATGTGCGCTTCCCATACCTACCGCTCCTGTGCTATGAGCACAGTGGAGCAGGCTGCTTCAGTATGGGAATGTGGGCTGTATTTTACACAATAGGCAAACCATGGTTAAAACACCAAAATATCAGTGCTGAGGAAGTGAAGGTCACGGGCCAGTTGTTTATTTTCTACCGGCCTCTTTAATATCCTGGCTCTGCCACACCGGGTCCACCCTCTGTGTCCCTGTTCCACAGCCTTTCAGTGCTCTTGCAATATTAATTACTACAGCCTGTTGAGGTGGATTGATTCTGTGTTGTTCACATACGAGTGGAAAGGACTTGCTAAGTAGCTGTTGTTTGGGGGAATGACGAACAATGAGGCCAGGCTGTGGCTGGCTGTCCATTGAAACCTCTCAATTGTCTTCTTGGCCACCAACCCCGCTGTTGAAATGTCAGAGAGAAAAAACCTATTGATTAATTGATGCGCTCTGAGAAATATTGGCTTTCAGTTTGTTCAGGCCTGGGGATACTTGAATTCTCAGTGTCTAAATGATTTCAAATCCAGTAACCCTTTCTAAAGAATACCCATCCCCAAATTTTATCTAACAGGCCTGAAAGAAAAAAGAAAACAAAACCTGGAAGAAACACCATTTTGATTTCATAGCCACACTCACAGTCACTGGACAATGGATCAATCTGCCTGTGAAACAAAACATGCCTCCAATTACACCACTAAAGATCACTTGTCCTTTACAACTGCGCCCGTAATCATAGAACTAAAGGTCAGTTAACCTTTACCACAACTGCTCTCAGAAAATGGACTACTTTAATCAGGCCTAGACTCATATATACGTGACAGAAACTCACTCTTTTCTGGCCATGCTAAGGTTTAGTGGACATGCAGGTGCTGTGCTTTTATTTAACACTCATCTTATGTTAAATTTCCCATATTATTGAGAAATGAAAACAGTCAAATGTCCCCCATGCAGTAATATGCACAACTATTACCTTTAGAATTCCTATAGGTAGCAGCGTAGTTAGTAGTACTACGGCCCTGCACGATCTTTCATTAAGCCTTTTAAAATGGCTGATCCCCTTTATCCCTTCATTCCAATTCTGGAAGCGAGTGAGGCAGATGAAAAGAAACAACCTATTTCAAATCTTAATGAGAGGTGAAAATGAAAGCCTTTTGATCGTTACCCTCCGTGAACACCAGAGCGCTTTAATGACCAATTTCATCCACAAATGGCTTGGGACTGACCTGCCAGGGCACCGCCCCTCCCTAACCCCCGCCCCCCCCCCCCCCCGTTCGACCTGTAAATGTGGAAATTTTTACTCTCTCTCTCTCTCGCAGGTAAGTGAAAATTCACGAGGCATGATGTGCCTGAAACATAGGCCGACTGCTGTCGCACACCACATAAATAACCCTGAAAGTCACAATGCCAGTCCTGGAGCATATTAACCCACTTTAAATAGCATTTCAGATACCAGTGGTAGGAGCTGCAGGACAAAGTTAAGCACTTTCCCTGCCATTCTGAAGTGTAGTGCATTTTTATCATCCTGCTGTGTTGCCCTATAACTTGTCTTAAGAGTCTAAAGCATTCAGGACGCTATTGTATAGCCTTCATAAATGCCAGGGTTTTTTTTTTTTCTAGAATGGATCAACAGTGAGTCATGAGACCAAACGCAGAGCGGTGATTAGTGGGAAATTTGTATTTTTTAAACCTTATTTATTTTCTTTCATGCACAGTTTGGCCACAATTTTTTTAAATCTTCAACAGAATTATACAGAAGCAATGTGATTCTGTCTCTATTTGAAATGAAAATGAAAATAACAGGTGATGAAGTAAAGGATAACATCATACCGTATACAGATTCTGCCGCTGTTGTAATTGCCTGTTTTCAGCATTTTAAATAAGATTATATGCCCTTGTCCCGTTCTTTATAAAACCCCCTGCCGTGATTAACATTTAAATGAAATTACTGGGTGATTTAAGTGCAAAGGAAGAAGAGGATAAGGGTAATGCCTATCTGGTATTTCACTCAAGACGTTCTTTTGCGGGAGTTGAAAACTTTTTTTCAAAAATTGAGTTTGAATGAATCTCATCAGACAAATTTGTTTGAATTTTCTTCTGTCTGAATTAAAATAAAGAATATTAACATTTTACATATAAAAGTGCTGAACAAAGCAATACATGTTCAAGGTGATTATAAAATTTCCACCAGTAAGATACGTTAAACTGCTCAATTATGTTGGTATGAACTAATACACATAGGCATTTGTCATGAGTATTACTTGTTTAACTCGATTATTTCTACATTTTTGTTTTATGTTATTATACCAAACATTTATTATACCAAAAAGAGAGATTGCATCAACGACCGCATTAATCGTCCCACTCAGTCGATCCATAATCTATTCCAGTACTGTAGCTATCATTTTAACTATGGTCAATTAAAATGAAAAGAGTGTTCAAGTTGCATTAATTGTCATTCTTCTCATTAAAGATGGGTGTAAGAAGAAGCACATTATACAATACCTCAGGTACCACAATGTAATATTAGAACATCCATAGACAATTAAATATAGAAATAAATACAGGAATTAAAATAGTTGGGAAAGCCCTAAAATTAGCAGTCAGCCCTGTGCTGGGCTGCGCCATACGCCTTCGAAGTTGTTTGAGCGGGCGGGTAGCGTGGGCACAATCAGATGGACCGGAAAATTGAGCTGCACCAAAAATGGAGCCTGCTTCCCGAGCTTGACTGACACACCCCCAGCAGCGACTCTCCTCCCACTTCGGCGCATGGTGAGTGAGGAAATTACCAAATAGCTCAGGTTCTTCAAAATCCATGGCTAAAATGCTGTTTCGCCAGCGTGACGGCTCGCTACACACCACGAGCCGGCTGGAAAATTGAGCCCGTCGAATCAAACACAGAGGTCTCAGCGAATTCCATTAAGAACTGTGGGTTCAGAGAGCGGCTGGCTGCTTTGTCCTGTCAAGGCAACATGACAGCGCCAGGTATTGGATATGTGTTTAGATCTTCAAACCGACTGTCAAAACAAAGCCTCAGATTTATTGCGTTTGTTTCGGTCTCTCTGTGATCAGTTTCTCAGCTCTCGTCCAGAAATGGCACCACAGTCGCTGCCGTGCAGGGGGTTTGCTTTTGGCCCTTAGCAAAGATTACAGTCGACCGCCGCACCCTCTTTCCTGGTTCCAAGAACATCGCAGATGTCTCTGGCTTTTGATGCCACCCTCTTTACTCAAAGGCAATAGATCACATGGCGGTTTGCTATCAGAGCTTCCAAACACAGCCGTGCCGATTCTTACACAGTCGTAGCCGTCGGCTCGAATCTGACCTGCATTTCTTTTTAGAGATAGAGAATACCGCCACATCTCAAGTCACAAAGTAAACAGCTTCTGTCCTGGCTGTCATTTCCATATTCATTATAGCCTAACAAAGTCTATCATATAGAATATGTAATTCTCACAGCAATCGATGGCGCTAATGAGGCATAACATGTATTTTAAATTTATCAGTGAAATATCTATTTTTCCATTTTAGGGATTAGTCACACAGCCACACTGTTGCATAGATATTTCCTGTTATAGAAAAATAACTTTTTCTATCACAAATGAGATCTCAGTATATTTAAAATACAAAGCATACACATGACATTGACAAATAGTTTTAATTTGGTAGCAGTTACAGACTGCTGTTTGAAATATTCATAAATAAGTATATTCACGAGTTTCATAAAGATACATAATTTCTACTGTACTAGTCTTTAATGTGCACTGTACATAAGGAACACCTATCTGCTATTTTTTATGCCGTTCCACTCCTGATGCTTTATACTTCCCCAGTCTACCTCAAATTACATATTGTAATAACCAAGGAAATTCCCCTATATTCTCTAGCAGAGAGTATTATTGCATATAAAAAATTTAAATAATTGTATATTTACTGAGGCAAATACATATTTAGCCTTCATGACTAATAAAAATGAATTATTGGTACAGGCGGGTAAAAGGCGGGTTTGTTCTGATTTATGAGGACAGATTTGATATGTTTCTGTAAGTGAGGGGTAGATAGCTTCTTCAGGCATCGCGTGGCTCATCTTTGTTATAAAGCCTGAATGCCAGTAAATCCTCAGGATAGGTCTCAATTTACCACGAGTCAGCTTTTCCGCCGTGGAGAGGTGTCTTGGAATTGGATGGATGTGTATGCTGGAAATGATAGATGTGCATACATTTGACCAGTGCAGACCACAGGCACAGGTGGCTGGAGAATGTTCCGGAAGGATCTTAAAGGGGGTGGGCACACCTCTCAACAAAATCAAAACCTATCTTCCTCCTTCCCTTTTAAATGCTGGACTTCACTATGTCAGGAAATGGCAAATTTACTAATGCCGTGTGATGTACACATTTCTGTTTTTCATAGCTTGGCTGGACTATGACGACAGGTTAAATCTATTTTTCAGAACAGCCACATCCTAAATTATTAAACCTCCCCCTCCTCCTCCCCCAGCCCCAAATCCAACCCCGCGCCACGCTCCCCTTAAGGCTTGTTAATTATTGAAAGGCTCTTATTCGGGAAAAGTACCTCCGGGGTCTGGCGGTCTTCCAGACTAAAAAAGACGAAGGAAGTGTGGATGGAGGAAGATGCAGAGCTGCATCTGTTTGTTGTGCAGCCAGCAGGATTGCATCCAGGTGTGCACGGAATTCTAGATCAATGGTTTAAAAATCCAGACGTCAGGGTGTGTCTCGTAGCGTAGCCTGCAGAGCACTGTCCGAACGCTCGTAGCGCGCTGCGATGTCGGCTGCTCAAATCTAGCCGCGCGACCTTTGTTGCATGGTTCTCCCCCCCCCCCAATATTTTCTAGTTAAGGTCTGGACTGTGTAGATGGTCTTCAGTATTTTCCTGTCTCACACACAGAATTACAGTCAGAAAGGGCCATTTGGGTGGTAATGCAGCGTTAGAATGTACACTGTTCCCCAACACACTACCCTGTTTAGACAAAGAGTACAGGGGGTTGCAGACACAAATATGTTGCAAATAAGTCAGGAAAGCCAGATACCATAGTGAGTCAGTCATTCTCCCCCACTAAGCAAGGTTCCAAACAGTGATGCATTAAAATGCCTTTTAATCTCATTGGACGTGAGAGGGCCCCTGAAGCAAATTTAATGTCTCTAGTCCCTGGATCCTCATACCATTCAGGGAATGAATCTGTCTGGTTTATTGTCAGAGTGTACAAAGACTCTTCTGCATTGCAGCTGTGGGTGGAGGCCAATCAGTACAGTCACTGTCTGCGGTGCTGATTCACAGCTGCTGTTTGTAGTTCTGATTCCAGCAAAGCTGCTATCTATGGTGCTGATTCCTGCAAAGCTGCTATCTATGGTGCTGATTCCAGCAAAGCTGCTATCTATGGGGCTTATTCCAGTAAAGCTGCTGTCTATGGTGCTGATTCCAGCAAAACTTCTGTCTATGGTCTGATTCCGGCAAAGCTGCTATCTATGGGGCTTATTCCAGCAAAGCTGCTGTCTGTGGTGCTGATTCCAGCAAAGCTGCTGTCTATGGTGCTGATTCCAGCAAAACTGCTGTCTATGGTTCTGATTCCGGCAAAGCTGCTATCTATCATGCTGATTCCAGCACACCTGCTGCCAGCGATGCTGATTCCAGCACAGCTGCTCTCTGCAATGCTGATTCTACTTCTGCTGTCTATATTCTGACTGTAGCACTGATTCTTGTGGAAGGTAACTACTTTGTCTTGCAATGTACCGACTGCATGCAGACACACAAACACATACACACATGAAATGCACACACACTATATTCCACACTTTAGCAAGTCATGTACAGAAATTCTAATCAGTGTCTTATACTGTATATGCACAGCATTTAATAATGTAATTATACAACTGACAGATTGGAAAATTACCCCAGTCTAGTATGACATAATGCACTATTATAACCTTGGACATTTTTAAATGAGGCGTATCTGAAAACATTCTTGGCTCAATCACACTCACTTCTGTTCACTACATGTGTCTAGCATCATAAATATTTAATTACAATAAGTGACAAATTGCCAAAAACTGGCAATAGCTCCTTCACTAACCTTGTGGTATGGGATATAGAAGACAGGTGGATGATTTGGAAGAAGAAACAAATTTGATGCGTTTGCTCTTTGGTATGGGAGTAAAGAATTCTAGTCGTTATCTGTGTCTAGGAGGCAGTTCTATGTTGTCAATAAAGCTGTTGCTGATTGCTGTGAAAGAAAATATCTTGTCTCTAATTACTATTATTTAACCACTAAAGAAAGAGAAGAAATAATTACAGCTACCAGAAGCTGGAATTTGAGGATTAGTTGTTGAATGATTATTAGGTAGTTCAGCGACTGTTTTGAATAGAAAGCAGGTATTTTTATTTTCTTGTATAAGCTTTGAAAAATAAGAATACCTAGCACTGACGATAACATGCTTTTAAGCACCAAGGCTCTCTTTCCTGGCCAGGCGCTTAATGGAGCAACTACATCAAGGGTGTTACCTAGAACAGCAGCAAATCCCTCTGCCAGATCATCAGTAGACAAGGCGCTAGCTGAATCAAAATAAAGTATCGATAGAGTCTAAGAATTCCTCACTACTACAGGATGCGAGCTTCCATTTCAGTCTATGTGATATACATTTATTACACATAAATTACCACTAACGGCACAAGAGACGTAACAGAACACATTGCACTCAGAGCACAGGACAAGAAGAGAGGTGGGAGAGCGCGGGGAAGTATACACGCTTAGGTTTACTTACGGAGATAAAATCCAGTATAAACTGAATAGGTATTCCAAATTGCTTGCAGGCTATGCTCTGGATGTATAATAGAGAGCTGTACTAGAGAGTTGCTTGCAGTCTTGTTCCTCAAACTTGATGTGACTAAATTTGATGAAGTACAGTACAAGGAATCCGTAAAAAAGCAGTAAGCGAAGACAAAAGTATGTGTGTAATTTTTAAATATAACACAAAATTAATAAAAATTGGTATTCTTTGCAAAAACTAGGAGGCAAATGCAGCACAGCAAAACACGTCTCAATTCAAGTCGTGAATGCAGGCAGGTGTCCTGGAGAGCCGTAGTCCTGGACGGCCACATTGTCTGCAGGTTTAACTCCAGTCCTGGAGGGCTGCAGTATCTGCAGGTTTAACTCCAGTCCTGGAGGGCCACAGTATCTGCAGGTTTAACTCCAGTTCTGGAGGACTGCAGTGTCTGCAGGTTTAACGCCAGACCTGAAGTATTTTGTTTCCTTTCAGTCAACAGCTCATTCGGGCCTTGGAAACTAGGTGTTTGGACTCTAGCATATAAATGGATATAATTAAGCGTGTAAGTACTAAAACACACCAAATAATAGCAGACACTTTATTTTTATCAACGAAGATAGTCTTAGCATAAAGTCATTTCAATAGTTTTGTAGTTTTTATAGTCAAAATGATTATTTTATTGATTCATTTTGTCTTCTTAAATAGATTTGGATACAGAAAGCATTAACCAAGCATGATCTCACAAATCTGTTTTATTTTGATAATGTTAAACCCCATAAAATGTTGCAGCCCAATGAAATATTATGGATTATCCATATCCCCTCTGAAAGCACGAGTTTATCACTGTCGGCGTAAAATCTCCACAGGAGAAAGTGGTACAGATCTCCCTCGGTGGTTTACTGCCCTGTACATCTGCTTACAAAACACAGGAGATCTCGAAAACGCACACGGGACTAAACGCTGCAGGAACATCTGTCCCAGAAATGACTCTTCCCCATAAAAATGTAAAGACCGGAACCACAGACAGCAGTTTTGATTCATTAACTCTCTCTCTGCTCTGTTCCTGGTTCCCAGGCAGTAATGCCGCATGATATATGAGTGGGTCTCTTCTCTATTAGATTTCTCTCTCTCGAGTACTGTAGATGGAGTTGCTGACTGAGATCTACCACTGCAGTGGTCTGTTCACGCAGATGCACTGATCTGAATTCAGCAGCTGGCAGTGTGTTTCCATGCTAATCTTAGATATACAATATTTTTTTCCCTCCATTTTAGATATTTAGCAGCCTGTCTTACCCGGAGGAACTTACACTGATTATATTTTTACCTGCAATCTGCAAGCTCTCTAACACTTATGCTACACTGGTGCCTCTTTCTGCACATTAATCCAAAAATATTCATTATTTCAAAAAATTTGCGGATCTACCATATCTTTTCAGTGACTCACTCACCAGAACCAGACATTGAGGTCTGCTGTGGTGAATAACAAATTCTGATTGGTTCAGTCCAGACAATGATTGACAGCTCATTTTGGCAACACCCATTCTGGGTGATAGTGAGCAGCAAAAGTACTTGCAAACAGAGAAAAGGGCTGTTTACGTCTTATCTCCACCAGAAGGCCATCCATACAGTTTTTAACACGTCTCATCGTGGCTTTTATATCTCAAATGATAATTTTGAAAGGATATTTGCTTATTTATTTGTCAGATGCTTTTATCCAGAGTGTCTTAAAGGCATATAGGGCATGATACATTAAATATATTAGTTATTATACAAACTTATTATACAAAAGAATAATGATACAGTGAGTGTTGCAGATGGGTATAAATTACCATCCAAAATGTATAACAATTACCCTTGAGTGGCATAATTCCACCTTTTTAGAACATAAAGCCTACAAGTGTTGTTCAATAACAGTAACATTATCTTTGGTCAATGTGCATTACAGAAGTGTGTGTGAGAGAGAGGGGGGGGGAGGGAGGGAGGGAGGGAGATATATAAATACAGAGATGATATAATAAACATTGAGCCATGTTACACATGATCAGAATTCATTTAAGGATTGAGAGATCAGTATTTAAGGATTTGTTAATTTAATCTCGAGCTATGGATGTCAATATCCTAGCTAGAGTGGATTATCTTTAAAGTCTATGAAGCAGATTTTGCTGTTAGCCCCCTCAACCCAGGGTTATTAGCCTTCTGAAGCTGACATATCGTTCTGTGGTAACCCATATGTTGTTTTGCAATATCTCAGTATATTTAATTTCAATATATTACAGTATATTCTATTTATCTAAGGGAGGGAACCAATATCGCAAGATGTGCCACCTCATTTTAGATGTTTGCAATCAGCCAGCTTTGTTTTTTTATTTATGCTCAGGCTAATAAAATTGTCAAGTTATTGAAGCTGAGAAATCAAGCAACAACAGCACAGCTGGCTGTTTTTCATCAACACCTGTTCCACCTGCACAACTGTAAATATGAAAACAAGACATCATCGCTCAGCTCTAACAGAACCCTGCCTGATTGCGCCTTGATTTTAATCCGCCGAGCTATATTAGGTCCACATCAAATCATCCCCAAACAGAAGCTAATGATGTAAACTAATTTGCGATTTCTAACAGTAAATCTAACAGGTGTCGTTACCGTTAAAAAGCCGACCTTATTTTTCCTCCCCCCGCTGAGTTCTCCCGGCCTGAGTCAGTCCCTGTCACCACAGTACTGTCACCGCATTCTGTTAGCGGTCAATAGCGGCCACTGAGCAGAAACGAGCAGGAAGTGCTTCTTACAGCACCTCACCATTTTGATGAGGTCATACATGGAAATGATGGACCTCCAAAATTTTGAGAGATGTTGACGTACCACATAAAAACATGATTAATTAAACAATTAAGCCAGAACATATTTTAGTCGGTTCTCCTCTGTTTCCCTTCAACACAAAAATCCTGTTCACACATTTTAATACTATTTCACATGAGTTTTTATGAAAGGCCACATTAAAATAGGACTTAAAACAATTGAAGGCAATTCATGATTTCTGTAATCATGCACTATCTACACCAGGGCTGCCCAACCCTGTTTCTGAAGATCTATCATCCTCCAGGTTTTGATTTTCAACTCTAATTTGGCACTCCTGATTCTACTAAATGCAACCTCAAGGACCTTGGCTGTCGAATGTGCTTTGCTAGGGCTGGAGTGGAAATGTCCAGGACGGTGGGTCTCCAGGAACGGGACTGTGCATCTACACAAACTACCGCATGTGACTGGAGCTGCTCAGCGACCAGCCGCCCATAGACAATAGTTTGAAAGCGATGGCGGAGAGGGAAAAAAAAGGAGAGATCTTTCTCGTAATGGTTGAGTCACACCCAGAGATCGCGAGTACCGACGCAGTGACGTCACCCTGGCCCAGTTCCGTCTCCGCTCCCAGGCTTCTCGGCCGAAACGTTTGCCTGGGAGCGTATTAATCTTCCCCGGGCGAGCACAGAATCAGCTGACGGAACTCGCGGGGGACCGTCCGCTGGATTCAGAGGCGGACTCTTCCTCAGCGGGGAGGTTTGGGGGGGAGGAGGGAGGAGGTGCAGCGTTTCACCGCCATTTCTTACCGCTATCTCCTACCTCATACTCCGCTATCTCTGGGGCGACTGTCGGCATCGCGGCAAATGAACAAAAACCCCAATAACAAGGCCTTAGAGGAGTAATCCAATTTTCCTCTGCTCTCCCTGCAGTTCTTCCTCTACCCCTCCGAAATTCCCCCGACTCCCCCCCCCACCCCACCCCACACATCCCTCTCTCCTCCCCTCCCTCTTCCAACTCACTCCTTCCAACTAATTGTGTTTCCTCTGCAGAACTGGGTCATATTTCACACACACACACACACACACACACACACACGCTCACACACACACACACACGCATTTGTGCGCACTCACACACACACGCACGCAGACACACACACACGCATGCAAGCACGCACGCACTCATGCGCACATGTATTTACAATTTTCTTTCTCTCTCTCCCTGTTCCTCTGTTTCTCTCCTTCCCTATGCTATCTCATCACTCTTATCTCCTCTCCCTTCTCTCTCTCTCTCTCCATCTCTCCCTGTGCAGCCACTCTTTTCATCTCTTCTCCCTCTTATGTTCTTCTGTCTCTCCTCCTCTCCTGCTATCTCTCCATCTCCCTCCATTGCCACCCCCCCCCCTTCTCCCCCCTCTCTCTCTCTCTCAGGCCCAAGAGGAACTGTTTAATGCTGCCATTATTTCATCATCCCTTCACTCTCTCTCTCCATCTCTCTATCCCCCCACCCCTCCCCCCTCCTCTCTCTCCACTCCCACAGGTTTTGCTTTTCGCTCATTTCTCCCCTCCTCTCCCTCTGTTTTTTTTTCTTCTCCATCCCTGGCTCTAGCTGCAGACAGTCGCTTTCCCTGCACAGACACCCTCCTCTCTTTTATGTGCTGATGTGTCAGCGGAGCGCCTTGGCTTTTTCACAGAGTGGGAAACGAGTGCACCTCGGGGGCCTGGGGGGGGGGGGGGCTGTCACCGTTAGCAACGCAGTCTTCCACTGCTGTCAGTATGGCAATTTCATGAACATTCCTGGAAAGTTGGGGGTAAATGTTCCCAGCATGCAAATGTCCCCCGGTGTTATATTTCAATTACAAGGATTTCTTTTTTTTTTTGGCTCAGAACTTGCTTGGAACAATTTATTCAGTTTCGAGACTGAGAACAAACAGGGCAATCTAACCAGACCATTCCCTGAATGTTTTGTCTTAGCCGTGGTTGAGCAAGGGCGTGGTTCCAGTTGCCCAGGTAACACCAGGGGCAGTTAAGAGTAGCTTGATTGGGTGGACTATTATCTGGGTACCACCTTGCAAAGAGATGCATGGCTATAAGCTCCCCAGTGGGGTCAAAGGTCAGGCCAGCCCCCCAACAGCACGGCTTTGCGTTTGTGACCCTCACCCTCGGAAAGCAGCGCCGGAAGGTCAATGGAAGGTCAATGATATGCTGACATCCGCTGAGCTGCTTTCACCCTCAGACACCAGGTCAATAAATACAGCCAAATACATCCTCTCTTCTTCAAGGCTAAAAGCAACTGACTGTGCTTCAGTTGGATTTTCTGAGCAATTGTCTGTTCATCTGGAAAGAATGTCTGTTTCTCCTTTTTGTGAGTTCAGACCGCCTGGTCTTTTGTGCAAGTGACAGTTGCCGATGCGTATGATTTTTAAAATCATAACACGCAGAATAATGTTGGCAGAATCATTGTTTAAAAGCGATGGAAGAATGCAAATTCTGTTATTTTTCTTTTTGTTTGGAGGTTTTTTACTCCCCTCCTCCATGTCATTGTGGTTCTTAGAGGAACAGCACTGGGCGTGGCCCAGATCTATTGTGTTTAAGTCATGTTTCTCTGTGCTTCTGGCAACACAAATATCCCAGAATGCTTTTCACCATGATTCATTTAGTGCACATAGTCTATCTGGTGCCAACTGACACTCGAATATCATAGAAATGCATTTCATGTTTCATATTTGGGGTACACCTTCTTTCTGTGAGAGACAGAATGCTAGAATGTGTTCAAGCACACCTCTGCCTGGTGCTTCCAGAGAAATAAAGATCCCACAATGCACTGCTCAGTCCTGACTCATCCGTGAAACCCTGGGGTGCGTGTCTGTGTGTGTGTGTGTGTGTGTGTGTGTGCGCGTGCATGTGTGTGTCAGAACAGTAAATTTCACTCCCACACAATGTGTTTTTTTTTTTCGCACCCAGTCTGACGGATCCTCGGATAAAGGCAATCCTCCTGTTGCTTTGGGTTTGGAAGCCTGCCCTTCACACCCCTTTAAATATACCTCCTCTGTTCCCTTAATTTTTATCTTTCCTTGCTTTTGTCTTCGTACGCTTATTTCTTCTTCTATTCAGTAGTTGTTGTAAATTCATATACTTCAATGTGTTTAAAATATTACCATTAGAATGTTACGGTGGAATATGTGACAATTAAATAAATTAATTTTAAAAAATCATATAATGCCATTTAATTAATATATTACAAAATATATTTTAAAGTGACACACAATTGTGCTATGCACAACTGCCATATACAGCTTTGTAAAAAGAAAAGGGCAAATAGATACAAATATGATAAAATATATACCTTTTATCTTATATTAAATTTTTATTATGTTTCCATTTCTCCCATTTCATTTCTACCTCTCATTAATTTAGTCATTGTATGTGCCTTTCTCCATCTCCCTAACCTGTCCTGGTGCTGTGGGTGCGGGTGTGGACCCAGCTGCCTGCTGTCTGGCTGAGTGGGTGGGGTCGCTGGGCCTGTCTGTGTTGTCAGTGCCTGCCAGTGATTTTTCATCAGGCTAATTAAAGGAGACCCGCCTGGCAGACTGCACTGAAGTGTGGACCATCTGAGCACTGCTCTCTCTCTCTGTCTCTCTCTCCCTCTCGCTCTCTCTCTCTCTCTCTCCCTCTCTCTCTCTCTGTCTCTCTCTCTCTCTTTCCCTCTCTCTCTCTCTCCCTCCCTCCCTCCCTCCCTCTCTCCCTCTCTCTCTGTCTCTTTTCTCTGTTTTAATGGCTATATTACAGGAATTACAGAACTGAGAAGGGAGGCTTTTGTATTCATACATTTCATATATATATATACATATATATTTCTTATGTTTTTCCACCCCCTCCCATCCCAGCACACACCCCTCCTTTCACCCCACCATCACACAACTCATTCACACACACCCAACTCAGACTAATATATACAATACAAGACTGGCAGTTATATCTCTCATTCTCCTCTCTACATCATGCTTTTTCTTATATTTCACTTTTTCCCCATTTCTCTCTTTTATCTGTATCTCTCAAACACACACACGCGCGCGCACACGCACGCACACACAGCAGCGAGCAGCAGGGCTCACGGCTGAACACGACTAATCCCCCTGAGCCATCACGTCATCGCCTCGCCGCGTAACTTCCAGAACCGTTTCAAGGAATCCTGCGCGCGGTCCCTCCGCAAAGCCCGTATCCCGCGCGCGCTGCTTCTCAAGTCCAAAACCAATGCCGCCGCCGCCGCCGCCTCCTTAACGACCGCCGCATCGGCAGCGTCCGCGTGAGAAACGCCCGCGTTCGCGGCTTTGAGTCCGCTCGACCGAGCCGGGATCTTACTGGCGCGGCCGTTTTAACAGGAGAGAGCGGCAGCCATATCGAAACTGACGTTTTTACGCCGCGTTCCACCTTGACTGCATTACCTCAGTGTCCGCAAGCGTCTGGCTGCGCTCTGTCACAGCACCTCGGGCAGGGAAAATTAACCCTTCCATGTCATGCGAGGGTAATTTCCAGTGGCTAGCTCCCTGTCACAAATAATCTGCTTATGTGTATGCTTTATTATACAGTATCATTATAAAGAGCAGACTAAATATTGCTCTCAAGATGGCTGCATATTAAATATGAAACAACAGATTTCCGAAAAGGCTGGCATAGTCAAATTTGTCAAATGTCCTTTAGGGACACACAAGCATAAAGATATAAAAACTATTTTGTGTATCATGCAAATATGCACATAATGTAATTGTAATAACTGAAATCAGAGAATTATGATCATATCATAATCTCAACCTGCAGCCAGAAACTGAATGTCATATAACTTGTGCATAACTGTAATTGCCTGCCGGACTTTCAGGTTTTTCACCCTCAGAGCCTGCGCAGATTGCCAGCCACGGCAGAAAATGGAGAAAATCCGTCTCTCATTCAGAGTCCTACCTGATACGGTGTTCGCCATGGCGACCGGCGGCTCGGAGCGGAGCGGAGCTGATGGGGGGAGAATCGCGGAGCGGGAGGAGCGGACGGGGCCGGCGGCTGGGTGCGTCTCCGCGTCTCTGCGGTGCCTGAGAGGTGGGAAACAATGAGGAGCCGGAGAGAGAGAGCGTTCCTTCGGCTCGGCGACGATTCTGCGCGCTAACCTGCCACAGACGGGGAGGGGAGGAGGGGGGAGGGGCTGGGCCGGCTGGGAGGGGGGGGGGTGTTGGGGGGGAGGGGGGGGGGGCAGGGAGCCGAGCAGCGAACGCACAGGCACACGGACCCGCCCACACACACCCAACCCCCCTCCCCCCGCTCCGCATATTAATCGACAGATCACAGCCCTCCCTGTTACCTCCTTAACATCGCACAATGCGGCCAAGCTCTCTTAAGAGTGCGTGCTTTTACTAAGGGCTGAGTGCTCTGAAGGGTGGGGGGTTGATGGCCTGTTGGTGGTCCGGGGGGATGGGGGGGGGGCAGGGGGGACCACGCCCGTTTCTGTCATCCTCCAGGAGGCGGCTGCTCTTTAAATAGGGGGCACCGGGTCTACCCGCCGAACCGCCGCGCCTGCGTTTCTCACGCCTCACGCCAAAGACGGCAAATATTTCCCTGCGCTTGGCGTCGGGGTTAATTAGATTTAACGACCTGCCGCGTGCCGTCCCCAAGGGTGCGAGCAGAGCACGGCTCTCCAATTATAAAGGGCAGGAAGAGGCTAGTGTGTGCTGCTGCTGTCGCGGCGGGTGGCCTAGGAAAGAGGACTAGGACTGCAGGGAGTTCAGAACTTTTTAAAACCCTTTCTGCTGTCAGGAGCCAAGGAGGTGGCTGACAGCAGTGAGGCGGAGTGGGCTTGTTAGAAGAGAGGAGAAAGGAACGTGGGTTTGTTAGAAGAGGGGAGAAAGGGATGTGAGTTTGATGGAAGAGAGGAGAAATAGATGTGAGTTTAATGGAAGAGAGGGGAAAGGGATGTGAGTTTGATGGAAGAGAGGAGAAACGGATGTGAGTTTGTCAGAAGAGAGGAGAAAGGGATGAGGTTTTTACATCTCTCCTGTCACACAGTGCTTCACTGCCCAGGCCAACCAAAAACACGGACTTATGGGGGGAAGAAAGAACTATTTCAGGTGCAGCATTCATCAACACACATGTACAATAGATTTTGGAGCCAGGCAGTGTAGTTATCAGCCGGTATAAATCAGTTGGTATAATTATCAGGCCGTATAGTTATCAGGTGACGTAGTTATCAGGCAGTAGTTATCAGGTGATATAGTTGTCAGACAGTATAGTTTGAGGTGGTATAATTATCAGGCAGTATAGTTATCAGGTGACGTAGTTATCAGGCAGTATAGTTATAAGGTGATGTAGTTATCAGGCAGTATAGTTATCAGGTGATGTAGTTATCAGGCAGTATAGTTTGAGGTGGTATAAATATCAGGCAGTATAGTTATCAGGTGATGTAGTTATCAGGCAGTATAGTTATCAGGCCATGTAGTACAGTTATCATGTAGTATATTTATGGTTGGCTGTGGCGAGAGTTTCCTGACCAAGCTTGCTCTGCACATTTCATGCACAATGCTCATGTAACTGGCGTGCTAAATTGCTGAATCATCTGCAGTCAATCACAGTCGCACGTAGCATGTAAGGTCACTGCAAACAGCCATTTCTAACACGCTTACGAAGTAAAAGAACTGCAGAACTGAGAGCTCTTCTTACTCATTTCTTGCTAAGGATTATAATATATCCCAGCCATCACACAAAAAATCCACCCAGTTGATATTCTTCCTTGCATTCCTGAAAGATGTGCAGGGAATCAGAAATTTCCAGAAATTTCCGATTTCCTGCACATCTTTCATCTCAAGCCACAGCAGCCATATTTTGAACCTGCCTGGCAACTGTATCCAAAATGGCCAACCGCAAACTGAGGATGTGGTCTTGTGGACCATTGTGGTTTGTGAACTATGCCTGTATCGCACTGACATTTGGTGTTAGGCCTGGAAGCTTTCATACGTATATCGAGGGAAACCTAGAAAGCGTTCTCAGTAAATTTGCGAGGAACTGTGATGCAGACTGTTATAAAAAACCAAATCAATACACATTTCAGAATCTTCCCAAGTGAACTCGCCGACATGATGATAGAGTCAGATTTCCTTACAGGCGGAGATGCAGCGACTGCAGTAAGACCTGTAGGTAACTGGACACCTATGGCACAAAGCTCACAACAGAAACACAGGCACCATCATCAGAACTCTAACAACTAGGCTGATGGAGAAGCAGGAATCAAATCTCTGTCAGCTGATTGGCCCTTTCTCTCTAAGCCAGCCTTGATAAAAAATTATTTCACTCTGACTACATGCAGGTTTTAATATAATGCCTTCTTGTCCGGTGTCCTGCAAAGACAATAAGAATGTTGTTGCGAGATTTGAGAGCTACTCACTTCTGACGAGGAAAAAATATAATCGAAATTGTAGAGGAAATAATCCGTTCTGAATTTAGAAGGACCGCAGTGGTAAGCACTCATTATTACGTGGAGTATGGAGAGAATTCACAATACATCAGTATAGAGCTTTCTCTGAAGCCCAGCAGCAAGCAGTCTGATATATATATATATATATATTCTGTTTTACATCAAAAGTATATACTTAACACATTCTACATTGTTACAACCATGTACATGTTCTTGTTCCCTCTGAGTCAGCTCTTAAGAAAAACATCTTCATCTTATCGTTGAAGATCAGACACAAACACACAAATGTAATTACTTAAAAAGGATCTCTTAAGTGTACTCACTCTTCCACACTGCTCCTGACATTGCATTCTGCTATTTAATTAGTATGGCCCTGACAGTCTCCTTCTGATCATACCCAAGGTTACTCTACAATGAGGATCACCATGGAAATAAGTCTGAATGCTTAATTGTGTACTTTTGTTGGTGAAGTCATAATGTCATATGCCGTCATAGACGTATTCTATAGAATATGTCTGTGTGACTCTGTAGAAATCAATTATTAAATAAAACGAATCGGTCAATCAATCAATTAAATCAATCAACCTGGCATTGTGGCCTGTATTTTGAGTACTGATATTAGTGTCATCGCAGCCTGCCGTTACAGCCATGGGTTCCTGCCTTTTATCTCTAGGACGCCGGTACAGAGGGTATCGATTTAAGCTCCCGATGAAAGCTTCCACGGGCAGGTGTAAGGCCAGCATGCACACGGCCAGCGTGTGTTTGCGTCCGACACGTCGTGACAGCAGCCATGCGGTTAGGGAATAGGGCCAGCCGCCTGAACGGCTGCCCGATCGAATCGCAGGTGGCGGGCCGATATGGTACCCTTGAGCAGGGCGGCTTGACCGGAATTGCTTCAATAAATTTCCCGCCGCGTCGTGCCTCTTCGCGCAAGCCTCTCTGGATGAGGCCGTCTGGACGAAACGAAACGAAATCCAGCGAGCAGCAGTGACACAGCCCCACACGAGTGGTGACATATGAGGTGTTGTCATATTCTTCTGTCAATGTGTTTTAATTCAGTCCTTCTTTCTGGAGAATTCCTGTTTAACTGTGTAGCATGGATCCTCAAACATAGATTGTAATTAAGCAGAAAAAATACAAAATTAAAATAAAGAAAACAAGACGTCGGATTTAAGATACATACTAGGCCCACAAATAAATACACGTGTGCCAGTGTAGAAAGATGGTACGGTACAATAGAAGGATTTCATCGTTTTCAGTGAGTTCTGAAGAGAATTTCAGATGCTGTAAGTGTACAGCAGTACTATTGTAGAGCAGGTTTTAATCTAAAGCTTATTTCATGCTTCTGAAATGTGATTTCTGACTTTGCTCATAACAAGGTGCTGAAAGCCATAATGTGCTTTTTGCACGTGCTCGCCGCACAAAAATAAATAAATTCATTAAAAAAAACTGTGACGTGTGATTGGTAAAAATCTTAAGAGGAAGAAAAAACAGGCAGCACTCTTTATCCATTAGCAAGGTAATTGCATCACGTGAGGCCTAATGCACTTACTGAGGTAGAGGAAAAAAAAGAAACACACAAAGGAACATCTTAACACACCCCTATCGCAGATCCACAGGCCAGCGCCAGCCTTTTCATTTTGGGAACGGATTAATTCTGTACTGTCCTCATGGACTGAGTATTATCTCTTAGGAATTAAAAATAAACCTTAGAACAGTGGCATGAATTTAAGCATGTACAAACTCTGTTGCTATGCACTGAGGGTCGAGGCTGTAATGAGGACTTTCAGTCTTTATGCATGACCTCACTTCCTGTATGGGTAACAACTGTAATAGAGACCATGGGAGTCTCACTCAGACTCACTCACTCACTCACTCACTCATGCAGGGAATGCTTGATTAAGATTTATAATAGCAAAAAGAAAGGAAGGAAGATTTATATTCATTTCACTGTTCAATATGATTGTATTTCCACCATTTCCAACTATTCCACCACATCAAAAAAAAAAGGTTTGTTAAATTAATTGGGAAACATACAACCCATTTGTGGCAGGGCTTGGTCTGGGTGAGGAAATCGCGGCAATCTGAGGCCATGCCTGCTGGTTAAGTGGGCACACGCACATGGGTCACACATTCTGCAATACAATTTACAACACAATTTACAATACAATTTACAACACAATTTACAATACAGTTTACACAGGGTTGCGTTAGCTAATCAGCCAGGATTTTGAATTGTGCTTCTTTTCACAGCAGGTGTCTGAGACCAGAATCCGCGTGCCGAAAGAGAGAGCAAGTGAGATGAGAAACCATGCTGTGAAGCTTTTGTTGTACTTTGGTTCGTTTTTATTATTTTAGCTTGTTATTTTTTTCCCCAGATCCCTTGAGGGTGAACGGAGAAGATTTACATTTATTTATTTGATTTAGTTCAAACAGCACGCTGTCTCTCTCCTTCTCTCTCAATAAAACACTGGTTAAAACTGGAATTACCATATCTCCATGTGTCCAGCTATTCTGTCCCTCCCTGGGGAGTCACCAGGCATGTGACACCATTAATTAAATATTAAAATAAATATTGCTTGAAAAAAAAAAAAACTAGATGTAGAACTGGTTCTAACTCCTGTCATGGACCATGTTAATTGGCCAGCCATTGGATTCAGACTGCTACTGAGTTGGCATAAGTGCTTTTCTTTGTGATGCACTCAGTACTGTGGACTTCAAACATCGAGCCGTTTGCTTAACGTTATGTGCCACCAGTCTAGCCGAGTCAGAAAGCTCGTTGGAAGTTTGCCCATCACCATTTTTGTTTGGCTAACGGTCAGCTCTCTTAACAATGCAGACAATGCCCTTTGTTCTTATGGTCGCATTTTCGTCTGCATCTAACTCGATCACTAAAAAGTCCACGTAATTCCCCTTGAGGGTATGGTATCCTCCATTTTTTAACAGCAACCAGCATGATGTTAAAAATTTAATTACCCAGATGCTGATGATTTTTTTTTTTTGCTGCATCCCTTTTCCTGCATAACTGACTGCACTATGAAATTACAGCCTTTATCTAAAATTAATTTGCGACTAAAGCATTACTTTACTGGCCAAATTAATATAATTGTGAATAGGGAATAGTACTGTTGCCTCACAGCAAGAAGGCACCGAGTTTGAATCCGGATCAAAGGGCTTTCTGTGTGGAGTTTCCATGTTCTCCTCATGTTCCACAGTCCAAAGACATTTGGAGAGGCTACAGTAACTGGAGACTCTAAATTCCCCGTAGGTTTGAGTGTGTGAGTGAATGGTGTGTGTGTGTGTCCTGCAATGGATTGGTGACCTTTTCCTGCCACTCCCCCAAACCCTAACCAGGAGTGAACGGTTTATATATTTTAGCAGTTCAGAAAATGGATGAAAGTTCATACTACATCTAGTAATAGTAAAACATAATTACATTTTTTATAAAATTGCATTAAAATGTCACAATATGAAATGCCATTAAAAACACGTAAAAATGATAAACATTTGTTTACATAACCAATCAAGTGTGCGTGGAAACCAAAGGCCATGTGTTCCTACCTGTTTGTATTTTTTGCACACCTCATACACAGACAGACATGACATGAGGAGGAACATCTCTTTCTACCTAGGACATGATTGTGCAACAGCACGGTTGGCCTGGCATAGTGTAGCCGTTAGCCTGTGATGTGGTACATGATGAACACTAAAAAAGAGGTACCTCCATTTGAAGGAAAAGATGTGTCAATACAAACCTTCTGATCAAACAAAGACCAGACAGGTGCTGTGACCTCTTCTCCAGCACTGCTCATGAATAAAAATTGCTACTTGGTATCTAAAGATCAGCATGGTGGTGGGGTTTATTTTAATCTAGTGTGTGTGTGTGTGTGTGTTTTTGTCTCTGGTCAGTCCTGTGTGTGTGTGTGTGTGTGTGTGTGTGTGTGTTTTTGTCTCTGGTCAGTCCTGTGTGTGTCTGTGTGTGTGTGTGTGTGTGTCTTTGTGCGTGTGAATTTGTACATTTGTTTCGTGCATATGCTTTTGGAAGTGTGAGTATGTATTTATGTTCATATGTGCGCACGCATACAGGTGTGTGTGCGTGTGTGTGCAAGCGCATTTGTTTGCAGGCCTGGGCGCAATTGTTAGTGTAAGATTTGACACACTTTTCACAAACTGCAGTTTCTCTTTTGACATACGGGCTACAGATCGCTAATGCATTTCCGGATCTTTCCTGAGGATTTTTTGATTTTGAAAAATGATGCCTTCGGACTGCCTTCTGGCCACTTACCTATTCCCATGCCTCGGCGTGATTTATGCCCTGAGCGAAACTCATCTTTGGTGGGCGAAAATCTGTAAACCAGCATCTTTCACTGGCCTTCCCTCCTGTCTGTGAAGAAAGTGTAATCTCTGTGTCATCCATCAAACAGATATTAAATGTCCTCCTGCCTTTTCCTGATTTTTTCAGTAAAAGTTTCCGAGTGAGGGCATGTCATTCAAAAACTTTCAGCCAATCAGTGAGCCTGAGTAGTGCGTTCGATTTTTTTTAAGGTGAAGTATGACAGCTATCTCTTTTGATTGGCATTGTTTATTGACAGGAAGACAGATGGACAATAAAAAATAAAAAAATTTGGGCAAAGTCTAATTTTTCTGACATATTAAATCTTTTTACAAAGACATTATGGATTCTATGAGTATTGCACCCTTTTGTCAATAGTTGCAGATGTGCACTGATTCATAATCTTCAAGTCTAGACAAGTTTTACTTTCATTTCCTGCTTTGGGGATTCTTAACACTTAGTTGAGGCATTAGCACGTTTCAAATTAAACACAAACAATATGAGATTAGGACTGTTCATGTATGCTCTTATAGAGGTGAAACTGACAAGTGCACTGGAATATAGTATATTATCAAGATCAGAAACTTGCTAGACACTATAAAGGCAAAATACTGTTTATTGTCGCATTCAGATACTGCCATGTATTTTTAACCTAATATTACAGACATTAAAAAATTGCCAATATGTTGTAAATACATCTATTTTCACACCTATGTATAGTGAGATCTATATGTTTGGGACAAATAAATAAATTTTTTTTTTCTTGATTGGGCTCTGTACTTTACAATTTTAAATTTGCAATCAAACAATTCACACGTGATTAAATTCACAGGGTTTTTTTTTCAAGAGTATTTTTATGTTTTTCTTTCCCCATGTAGAAATTACAGCACTTTTTAGACACAGTCCCTCACCTGGCTGGCTGCCCATTGGAAAGCAGCTTTAAATTTAAATAAAGAAACACTGTGATGGCTCACAGACTCTGGTGCCTTCAGTAAAGACAAAGTGAACCGAGACACTGAGCATTTTTCCAAGAACCAAAGGGCAAAGTACACTATTACTGGCACAGACTGCGGTAATGAATCGGAATGCCACACAGTGACTTTACTGAGTCAGCCAATCAGCGTTGACTTTTGGGGGTGACTTAGGGTGAGAGAGGGAAATAATTTACCCTCCTTACTTTAGAAAAATGATGGACAGGAGGTTATGACAATAAGATTACTGTCAGTTCTCTTCACTGGTAGCATCTCCTTAGATTAAGCTCCCACAATACAACTCACTCTAATAAATTACCACCAGCTGGAAATACATGAAAGCCATTTATTGAAATTTGATGGAATTTGGGTGCAAGATTTAAAAATAGGCAGAAACAAACTTTATACCCAGAAACCCCGGGGAAATCAGCAGAGGGTGAATGTTGAGCATATTGTTTGAGGGAAAGCTAGGTTACAGCAGAGTCCCATAGCACAGATTAAATTGCCTGTGGCATCATGTTATCCAAGGTCCCATTTCAGCACAATATATCTGCCCAGCATATTTCTGTCAGTACAATGTTTTCCTGATGGAGTGGAACCAAGTATTTTATATCTCATTATCCACCAGCCTACACTTAGCCTACCCTTAAAGTGAGACACATGCCTTCTTATGAAATTGTTCTACTGCCACAGAGGCTAATTGCCTCTCCTCTTCTTTTACTGTATCAGGCTGTATTTTAATGTACTGCACTGACAGCCACTGCTCATCTGGAAAGGAAGGAAATGCACTGAGCTGTGGATGACCCAGGAAGTGATTATTCTCTGTTAATCAACAGGAGTGGGGCTTGCAGCTGAGGAGTACATTTCATGTGTGCTGGAAACCGGATTGTAGCATTCATGTGATTACGGCTTCAATTGTGAGCACTGAATGTGAAAAAAAATGTGTCCAATTTTGTTGAATTACTGTCTGGAAGGGTGAAAGGGTATTTTGAAAAAAGAGATCCACTTAGATCAGCTCTGACACTTGATCCCAAAAATCTGCTGATCTCCCACTCCCAGATATTACAGAGAGCTTATTTCTCACACTGACACGTGTGATGATGACACGTACTGGGAGATGGGAGACTGACAATTGAGTTCCACCAATCCGTCTGTGTTTCGGTTTCCATGGGAACGGTCGCCATTGACTACCTCTCTGATCTGGAACTGACTGTCGCCAGAAAGGGAGGCCCAGGGTCCAGCGGGGGATGGGTACATCCTTGATCCCCCCAGGCATGTTCACAGGGGAGTTTGGTCTTCTCCACTGCATTGCTACAGCATAACAAAGGCAGTTTAATACCTGAAATTATAACTAGGCTGGCATAACTTTTTTTTTCTTCTTGGGGGCGGGTGCAATAGGTTAATATGATTCCACCCCTGCCCCCCCCCCCCCCCCCCCCCCCCACCATAATATCCCATGAGGAATAGAAATTCCTGACTTTCCTTGCATAAAACACCAGGCAGTTACTGGATTTCTGATTCCCCCCTCATTTAATAAGGAAATATATTCATTTTATACACTTGATTTTACCTGTGTAATCAGGGGGTTGCGTGTTAAAATCCACGTTGCAGTGCTACTGCTGCAGTATATACTGCCTGGCCAGTCACAGTTTGGATTTTTTTGGACAGTGCCGACTGTACAAGCCTCTGGAGGCAGTGTTATGATCTGGGGTTGCTACAGTTGGTCAGGTCTAGGCTCAGCAACGTTATGCGGCAATAAAATGAAGTCAGCTGAGTACCTGAATGTACTGAATGACCAGGTTATCCCATCAATGGATTTTTTCTTCTCTGACTTCACGTGCATATTCCAGGACAACAATGCCAAGATTCATCAGGCTCAAATTGTGAAAGAGTGGTTCTGGGAGCATGAGGAATCATTTTCACACATGAATTGGCAACCAGAGTCCTGACCTTAACCGCATTGAAAGTCTTTGGGATGTGCTGGAAAAGACTTTACGGAGTGGTTCGACTCTCCCGTCGTCAATGCAAGATCTCGGCCAAAAATTAATGCAATTCTGGACGAAAGTAAATGTTGTGACGTTGTTGCATAAGATTGTCAAAACAATGCCACGATGAATGCGCGCCATAATCAAAGCTAAAGGCGATCCAACGAAATATTAGAGTGTGCAACTTTTTTTTTTTGGCCAGACAGTGTATATGTTAAGCAGGCAGGCCCATGTGACCTGAATTACTTCAGCCAGCTCCCAGCTATGTAAATGAATAATATATAAAGTGTTCGGGATGTAAGTCACTCTAGATAATGGTTTCTGCCAAATAAATAAAAATTATGATCTACCTACACTGTATGGAGGTATAATCTGTGTGAGAAAAAATATGAACGACTGTCCATTTTAGTTCTCACACTAATATTAAAACGTCAAGGTGCTTTATGTTGTAATTTAAATGAATGGTGTAAGAAATAAATGTTCGCTTTCACTTTTATTTTGTAATATAGAGTTTGATTTTATATCGTTCAGCCCACTTGCTCTGTGAATCATTTGATTTTATAATTGATTTATTCTTTAAACTCATCCTACCATTTTTAGGGAAAACAGACTGACTTACGATCAGTGAAGCTGGGAGATAGTTTCTTTCTTTCTGTCTCATGCTGACTGAATCAAGTTATCTGTTTTTCAGTAAGTGGGAAAACTAATGGAGGAGTTTTTCTGGGGGTCGGTGCCAATGAAACAAAGGCGTTAATGAGAAAGAAAGGACAGAAAGAATCCATTACAGAAAGAAAGACTCCATTAAAGACTCCATCACGATTCCGGAAGACAATAAAGCAGTGGGATTTAACCTGGACAGGCCGCAACCGGCGCTAATCCGTCAGGAGAGTCTGACGCCTGATCGCGGAAAGGTCCCGCTGAAGCAGGAGGGACCACGGGAGAGGCTGCCAGGGCCAAGCCGCTGGGCAGGAGACAGAGGGGATGTGAAGGTCAGAGTGTTTCTGCTTCGCTACGCCATATTACAACAAGCCATTGTCATCGGAAACGCAGGGATTCTTGAGGAAAAGGTAACTGTTTATTTTAGTTTTTTGTCAGATATCTGAATGATTATGGTAACGAGCACTAATGGGTGCCACATGTCATGTTTTACAAACCACTCACTCTCAAAATTATGTCTAATGATCAATTAAGATAAGCCTATTAAATGCTGGCAATAGCTCTCTGTATTTAGTTTTTTACCGTGATTGTATTACTGAATTTTGCCACAATGTATAGTATGCAACTCATTAAAAATCAAAATGACACAGGGTGTATTAGGTAGTACATTGAATATATATTCAAACTGGGCTAGTGCACTAAAATTATACTATTTTCCACTGGAATCATTGGGGTTGGGTGAGTGCCACAGAGGTCAGAAAGTGAATAAATTGGCTAAATGAAAATGGTAAAAAGATAAAAGCCAAATGCTGTCAGGAGGCAGCTCCAATCTCAATATGTACCAAGGGAATTGGACCCATTTGTCTCAGCATGCGAGGAGAATAAATATTTGCTTCATGAGATTATAGTGCTGGTGCTCAATGTGTACTTACAAATTAAACTCAGTTCAAGAGAGCGAGAAGGTCAGTGTAATACCTACAGCATCAAATTCTACTCTTAATTTACAATCACATAATAATAATAATAATAATTATAGTCTTACAGTGTCACTACTACCGCTTCTGCTAGTAATACTACTACTACTACTACTACTACTACTACTAATAATAATAATAATAATAATAATAATAATAATATGCCATTTTATACGGATGTGCTAATAATCTCGGATAATAGAGACTCGATTGGATAATGTAGACTGCAAAACAATCTTGATTTGGCTTTTCAGTGACAAATCTTCCATCAGCAGACCGACTCCATGGTGCGCAGAGCTGATCAATGTTTCATAAAATATTAATATTGAACAATAGGTGGGTGTTACGCGTCTGCGCGTCGTCAAACCCGGAAGTGGACGCATTGCTCATGTGCTGTAAAGCTGGAAACACGGCACCGCGCGAAGTGTGAACGGTTTGTGCGAGTGTAACATAGCATCTAACAAGTTGTCTGCAAGTTTACTATTAGTGGCTATAAATGCAGGGTAGAGTGCTACACTTATTCAGAGTTTTAAGGTGTTGCCAACTGGTATGCTAGTTTTGTCTGTAAAGGCCAAGTGATTGAAAACTCGCTCAATTTATTTCCCTCCAGATTATCAAACTGTGGCTAATGCTAGCTAATATTGCTGTAAAGGAAGATGCCCCCGATTACTTTCAAAGGGGTAACTGTGGAGTTCCCTTTCGAACCTTATGAATGTCAAAAGGACTATATGACCAAGGTCATCGAGTGTCTGCAAAACGTAAGTTTGCTAGCCCCTCGGCCGTATACGAAGGTAATGTTTGCTGTAGGTGGCTAGCTAACGTACCAATGTTGAACTGCCAGACCTGCTAGAAAACTGCTATTTTAACGTCTCTTTTTATATAATACACAATAGCTAACGCGCTACAAAGTGCTGCTATGCAATGCCGCCTTCAGTGTTTAAATATATAACGCTGTCTAGTATGGATTCCTAATGTTAGTTGAAAACGTACATTTTCTCCTGGCAGGAAGTTTTTGAACTGGTAACTAGTCGTCAAATCATGACTCCTGAAAACGCATCCGTGCTTTATTATTGCAGCAGTGTCCTGATTGACAGTCGGGGGGTTGGAATAGAATGAACGATCAATCTATTCTAGGTCGTTACTGCGTACAAATAATAGTGATCCATCTTGTCTAATTATATAACATATATTGGGTACTAGGCCACGTTAAATCACTTGCGTTTTAAAATTACTAACTTAATATGTGTTTGAACTATACAATACAACTTTATTTGTCCACACGGAAAGGAAAATTGCCTTTGGCTCACATGGCCTGACATAGTACACAACAATACACAAAGTGTAAAATAAACACATACGGACACATAAGAAACACATAAGAGCATAAGAGATACAAATAAAAGATTAAGAACCTAACAGTATATGTATTACCCATAATCCATACGCATTTACTGCACCCATAGGCCTTGGCTGATTTTTATTCTTAAGCGTGTTTTGTTTTGATCTCGAGAACTGAATAGTTCATTAGTAAAAACGTGTTGATGAGCTGGATTACCTCAGGTGTAAGAGGCACATGCCCTTTTTGTCCTCATCAGGGGCATGTGATATCTGCAGACAGATAGGAGTGGCAATAACGGATGCGAATGCTGGGCCAGTATCTTGCAAGCTTACTGTTTGGACGGGGATGTGGTACATTCTAGCCATGTGCCTGAAGTGTGCCTACCTACTTTAATTATTCTGTCAAGTTTGTTCTTATTTTGGAAAGAAAGGTCACTTTCCCCCGTACTGTATGCAAAGGATATCCCACTGAAGGTTTTGTGTGTGTTTCTCTGTGTTGCCTTGTTTTTCAGAAGGTAAATGGGATTCTTGAGAGTCCAACCGGCACGGGTAAGACCCTCTGCCTGCTGTGTGCAACCCTTGCCTGGAGAGACTACTTCAAAGACACCATTTCGGCTCGGAAGATCGCAGAGAAACTGGGCGGGGAAGAGCTGTTTCCGGACAGACCCCTGTCGTCGTGGGGGACGGCTGCCACAGACGGCAACACGCCCAGTACGAAACTCACCTGACTGGCACCTACACTCCCCCCTGCCTCCCCCCTCAGTGCGGTTATGCTGTAGCCATACCTGTAGATGTGATCTCTGTTGACACGCATTCTGGGAACTCTTCTGGGAAGGCTTTCCACTAGATTTTGGAACATGGCTGCAGGGATTCACTTCCATTCAGCCCCAAGAGCATTAGTGAGGTCGGGCACTGATGTTGGGCTATAAGGCCTGGCTCGCAGTCAGCATTCTAATTCATCCCAGAGGCTAGGCCAGTCAGGTTCTTCCACACCAAGCTTGGCAAACCATTTCTGTATGGACCACGCTTTGTTCTCAGGGGCATTGTCATGATGAAACGGGAAAGGGCCTTCTCCAAACTGTCGCCAAAAAGAGAAGAACGTAATTTGCCAGAATGTCATTGTTTTCTGTAGCATTGAGATTCCCCTTCACTGGAACTAAGGGGCATAGCCCAAACCACCATGAAAAACACACCCTGAGTGACCATTATTCCTCCTCCACCAAACTTTACAGTTTGTACTATTCATTCCAGCAGGTAGCTTTCTCTTGGCATTTGCCAAACTGCCAGATAGTGAAGGGTATTTCATCACTCCAGAGATTGCGTTTCCACTGCTACAGAGTCCAATTAATAGATTTCATCCGCAAAACGATTTAAATAACTCGCATAGCTGTAGCAACTGTAACAAGTGTGTGAAGTTTCAAAAAATCTACAGGCAGTTGCTGCTATAGAAACGAACACCAGTAGAATGCATTGATAGAACAGTACTTTTAATTGCTTTGGTCCATCATGGAAAGTGAGCCTGTAACAGAAAGCATTGTTCGGATGCATTGTGCTCAGATTGTACTAGGCGGTCTGAAATAATATAACGGGGTTGGGTTACAGTGTGTCTGTTCTTTTTTTTTTTTTTTCTTTAAAGTTTTTGGTTGGGACATGTTGCTCATTGCAAGTTTGAGTGTTTGATGAAGCACCTGTTATCACTGACAATGTTACCGTAACCGCGAAGGAGAGCTCTGCAAAAAATCTGTCGAAGTGCTGTCAAACATTTCATTACAACTGACAGGGACTGGAATCTTGATCCCAGCATGTTTTAGAGTCCACATTGTTGCACTTTGTTTTTCCCAGCATTTGTCGGTATTGTTAAAATGCTACAGGCCTAGCCTATAGGCTACAAATCACACCGTAGGCTAAGATTGACAGATCCCTTCCAAAACTGATGAAATGTCACGGAAAGCACTAAAAAACACTTTCAGTGAACAGAAACAGATATTGATGTTGCCAAGAATGAATATTATATAGAAATTCAAAACAGTTTTAATCAGTCCAATCAGTTCTCATGCGGTTTATTACCTTATTTTCTGTGATGTGCTCTGGAAAACGGATACTTTTGAAACGGATTCCATTTTGTGTTAATTAATGGACCTAGTGCTCAGATCAGTGAGCTTCCCTCGTGCTGAATGTGTGTAGCCCCGGGCACTGAAGCTTATATCTGTGTGTAAAATGAAGAACTCAAAGTCAAAGCAAGTGGAAACTGACATAACCTGCATTGTATTGAAATTATAAGTGGAGATTTATGGAACTTCATTTATGGAATCACATTTTCAATAATATAAGTTAATGTAGCGATAGGTTGCATCAACAACTAATGTTCATAGGGTTCTCCAGGACCAGGGTTGGGAAGCCCTGGATTGGAGGGTGGAGGATGGGGGGATGGGGGGATGGGGGGGTGGGGGGGGGGCTGTTTAAAATGGAAAAATTATGCTGTTTTTAAAGTAAGACTGATATTGTGCACCAGAGCCGTTGACCTGCTGTTTTTTGATGGCTGCAGTCTGTGGAGCGCTGTACAGCTTTCAGAATCTTGAGTAGTCGTCAGCCTGTTTGGGCTCTTTTTATTTAGAAGCCATATTAGAGACCCATCTGCAACAAGAGCCTTTATGTGATAGAGTTGCACTCTTACCACGTTTAATTTCTTCCCCCCTTTTATGTGAAGCTCGGTTTAAGATGGGTTTTGTTGTTCCTCACTCAGTGGCGCACTAGTGTTCTGTATTTACGGTTAGCCCCTCAGCGTTAAATCGTGTTCTGCTATAAATAGCCTTCATTCTCGCCTTTCGCAAACTATGGTTCCATGCGAAAGTTTTTTTGCTGATAACTGTTTCTTTTTCCAGCGTATTACACGGACATCCCTAAGATTATCTACGCCACTCGGACCCATTCCCAGCTCACCCAGGTCGTCGGCGAGCTGAAGAACACTTCGTACAGGTAGGGGGCTGTCGCCAGCCGCGATTGGGCTGTCAGGGGGCCGCTCGCGAAATCTAATTTGCTCTCAGCACTGAGTTGTAAATCAAGGCATTTAATCAGCTTCTCGGCCATTGGCCGGTAGTCAAGAAGGCCACATGCGGTGAGACTGGCTGGCTTTGTAAAATAGTTTTTGCTTTCAGAGTTACAAAAAGTGTGCATTTTGCTGTTTAAAGGCATAGGGAAAATAGCACATTAAATTGGAAAATCCATTGTTATTTACATGGACTGGCCTTAGGGAAAACCGTACCTCCCGATAGCAATTTAAGGATTACGTTGTCAATTGCAGGTGCTTGATCGTGTTAAAATTAAGAATTTTTGGCTGTGGTGTAACACAACAACATCTCAGGCACTTAGTGGAGGACCCGAGCTTTATGACCATAGAAGGGTCGCCTTTTTTCCCTACTACGCAATCTCTGGCTCCAGTTTGCTTTCGTTCATTTTTGATCATTTTTCATGATTAACACTACAACAATTAATTCAGTAAATACTCAGTACCATCCGATATAGTTCTCATCAGTGAAGCTAATAGGAGAGTAATAAAATCATCAGGCACTGCGTACTCCGTTAACTTTTTTCTTCCTGCCACCCACTTGTTTAACTGTTTACTGTAGTGAGTTATTATGCTAGCAGTGCTGATGGTGAATTCTGCGAATGCCCCGCCCCTCGTGTGATGCCATTGGCTGTCCCTTTCCCTCAGGCCGAAAGTGTGTGTACTGGGCTCCAGGGAGCAGCTCTGTATCAACCCTGATGTGATGAGGCAAGAGAGCAACCATATCAAGGTGCGTACCCACAGGGACACACACTCACTCACTCGTGCACACACACACACACACACACACACACACACGTATACACATGCACGCACTCACTCGCACACACAGACACTCACTCACGCACACACACACACGCACACACTCACTCACAGACACTCACACGCGCACACACACACACGCATGCTCACTCGCATGCACACACAGACATGTTCACACTCACACACAAACACACATTCACTCACTCACTCTTACACACACATTCACGCACGCATGCTCGCTCGCTCAAAAAAGCACACATTCACACTCACTGGCTCTCTTCGATTTGTATGTTGCTATTGATGTTTATTGTGCTATTGTGGTAGCATTTAACCAAATATAACTTGATTCGTTTTCATTGTAAAGTTATGTTTTAAATGATGCCTTTTTAAAATTCTGTCATGCTCAGAAAAACCAGTCTTCAGGTTTGCCGTTGCACCAGAATTCCCATCATGCAATTTGCTAAGATGTCATAGATTTTGCAATGAGCAGTGGGAGCTTGAGGCAAGGGAAACTGAAATGGCTGGGCACTCTAAAGCTTACAAATACCAAACAAACTGTTTGGTAATGCACCCCTAGGACATGAACACTTTGGGATCTGGGGTTGTCTGTACCTCAAAATACAAATGAATACAATTGTGGTTACACAGAGCTCTGCATGAGGAGGAATAGCTGGACTTCACTGTTGTATTTTTCTTTTCAGGTTCATATGTGTAGAGCGAAGGTGTCAACGCGCTCCTGCATCTTCTACAACAATGTTGAAGGTAGGCAACCAACAGCAAGAACCTCAGGAACCGGCTATTGTCGTTCCCTAGAATGATTATTGATGGGCAGTCTTCCTTGGAGAGGTGACCCGTTTGATCTTTCCTTACCAAATTTTCACATTGTCCACGGGCCACACTTGACTTTGAACGAAGTGAAGATCATTTGCCATAGACGTTCAGCCCCACGTCTATGGTTGTTTATGGAGGGTGTGAGATCACCAACTCAAAACGCAGTGCCCATCATCGCTAGTTTTATTTTAGCTGCTTTGGTCATGCAAGTTGTTGACGTTAGCCTGATGCTTGTTCTCAGCAGGCACAAACAAACAGTCTAATATGCAGGTCGATATATTGCCATTCAGAGACTTAAACGAGAAAACTTTAATGATCTTGTATGAAATAAACTTGTGTATTAATTTATAAAGACAAACCATGCTTAACCAAGTAATCTGAATACATCCCTCTGAATGGTAGTATTTTTTCCAAGACCAAATATCTAATTTGGATGAAGTGCAGTACTTCAGAAAGAGAATGATTTTTCTTTAGTGATGTAATACTTTTTGCTTATAAATATTTTCCAGTATTTATAGTGTTTCCTACCATATTTTCCTGGGAAACATCTGTGTTTGTCCACTCATCCTCTCATCCACTCATCCTCTTCCTGTGAGCAACTTCCTGTGCTCCACAGACATGCTTGGGTTACTCAGCATTAACATCTGTGCCGTCTAACCTTAAAGACATGAGAAACTGCATGCCACAGCCGCACTACAGACAAAGTGGACCTATCTTTATGAGCGTTTGACTACGACCATATTTTTTCATCAGTTGTGGATATCACAAGATTTCGAGGGTGACAACTCAAAGTCACTTTAGTTTTATGTTACTAAGTCATTTCTCAAGGTATTTATTTGTACACGCATTCTGTATGCAGAAACAGTGGAATATGAGTTTTGAAGTGAAGGGGGAAAAACTGATGTCATTTTTCATCATCTGCTTTGTCGCATTCTGACAAATAAATGCACTGAAGAAAATAAGAGTGTACTTGTTAAAACACCGTGGCTTACCAGTAATGTGACTACAGCACCTTGAGGAATTATGTGCGATCCGACTGGCAATTTTTCAGTATTCCATAAGAATAAATGTTCCCAAGCAGTACCTGGGTCGCTGCCTGCCTGTACATTGTGCTTGCAGGTGCATTTTATGCTTTCTTTAATGTGCCGTCTGAGCAGCTAGCGCGTTTATTATGGGGTGCAGACCAGGGTTGGGGACCCCAGTAGACCCTGCAGCCCTCCAGGACCAGCATTGCGTACCCCCAGTCTATATTTATGCATTGGGTGGCATGTGGTTTTCTGAAACATTTTGCCCCCTGAACTCTGAAAAGGCATATTTCACATTAATGCAGCATTGCGGTAACTCTGCAGTGAGATTTAAATGGTCTAATCTTGTTTCAGAGAAGAGCACCGACAAGGAACTTGCGAACTCGATCATGGACGTCGAAGACCTTGTGAAGTTTGGGAACAAGGGGAGGTTTGTATGCGATGATGCTGTGGTGGGTGGGGTTTAGAAGTTTAGACTGAGGGAGTGCTGGGGAGAAGTGTATGGAGCTCTCTGGAACTGCTGTTTCAAAATGGGAGCATAGAGTCTGCAGACATCCCCCTCTGCCCCCCGGAAGAGTACACATGCTATCGGTTACCCAGGAAACGGTGGATTGGAGATAGTGTGCATGGCAGCCTGGAAAGCTAGCCGTTCAGTTATTGGAGAAGGCACCAAAAGTCTTCTTGTTTCTGCTCCCCATATGACACCATTTTGTGAATAATAGTTCTGCCCGGTTTCACTCATTGCAATGGAGGGGCAGCTAAAAACTTAAAAGGATCTAGCTAATGAGAGAGAGAGAGATACCACAGGCTTGCTAAGGAGATGGCAGTAACAAATAGTAGTTATCAGTGCCATGACATGACTATATAAACTAAATGATAGGCTATATGGCAAATATATTTGTTTGATTCACTGTGTAATGCCGTTATTTGTCTTCAAAAGCGTGTAGCTACACGACACCACTAAGAGGATACAGTGAGATGCTCTTGCCCCTCGCTCAGCCTAGTACTCTTGAGAGACCCATCAACTGAGTTGCTCACTGTGAGTGCAGGGTTACAGCTATGTCCTCCCAACTAAATTGTTACCAAAGTGTCAATGACGTTATGTTAAATCCCTTTGCCTTGAAACGTGACTATAACATTCAAACAAACTCACCTTAGCTGCCTTGCGGGTTTCTTTGTCATGTTCATATAAAATAGCTAAAGGTGGTATTTCTGATGAGATGAGTTGACTATAGCAACCGCTTCTCTGCTGCAGTTAACCCAGTCTCTCTGCTGCAGTTAACCCCGCCTCTCTGCTGCTGTTAACCCCGCCTCTCTGCTACCGTTAACCCCGCCTCTCTGCTGCAGTTAACCCCGCCTCTCTGCTGCAGTTAACTCCGCCTCTCTGCTGTGGTTAACCCCGCCTCTCTGCTGCAGTTAACCCCGCCTCTCTGCTGCTGTTAACCCCGCCTCTCTGCTACCGTTAACCCCGCCTCTCTGCTGCTGTTAACCCCGCCTCTCTGCTACCGTTAACCCCGCCTCTCTGCTGCAGTTAACCCCGCCTCTCTGCTGCAGTTAACCCTGCCTCTCTGCTGCAGTTAACCCCGCCTCTCTGCTACAGTTAACCCCGCCTCTCTGCTACCGTTAACCCCGCCTCTCTGCTGCAGTTAACCCAGCCTCTCTGCTGCAGTTAACTCCGCCTCTCTGCTGCAGTTAACCCCACTTCTATGCTGCAGTTAACCCCACCTCTCTGCTGCAGTTAACCCCGCCTCTCTGCTGTAGTTAACCCCGCCTCTCTGCTGCAGTTAACCTCGCCTCTCTGCTGCAGTTAACCCCGCCTCTCTGCTACAGTTAACCCCGCCTCTCTGCTACCGTTAACCCTGCCTCTCTGCTGCAGTTAACTCCTCCTCTGTGCTACAGTTAACCCCGCCTCTCTGCTGCAGTTAACCCCGCCTCTCTGCTGCAGTTAACCCCGCCTCTCTGCTGCAGTTAACCCCACCTCTATGCTGCAGTTAACCCCGCCTCTCTGCTGCAGTTAACCCCACCTCTATGCTGCAGTTAACCCCACCTCTCTGCTGCAGTTAATCCCGCCTCTCTGCTGCAGTTAACTCCTCCTCTCTGCTGCAGTTAACTCTGCCTCTCTGCTGCAGTTAACTCCTCCTCTCTGCTGCAGTTAACCCCGCCTCTCTGCTGTAGTTAACTCCTCCTCTCTTCTGAAGTTAACCCCGCCTCTCTGCTGCAGTTAACTCCTCCTCTCTTCTGAAGTTAACCCTGCCTCTCTGCTGCAGTTAACTCCTCCTCTCTTCTGAAGTTAACCCCGCCTCTCTGCTGCAGTTAACTCCTCCTCTCTTTTGAAGTTAACCCTGCCTCTCTGCTGTTTTCCAGGGTCTGCCCATACTATCTGTCTCGAAACCTGAAGCAGCAGGCTGACATCATATTCATGCCCTATAACTACCTCCTGGATCATAAGGTCAGCCTCCGTTTTTAAACCCATCCTCAGCTTTTCCGGTGGTGGCAAATTTTTTCATGTGAGAAACAGCCTCATTGCGCTTTTGCCTTTGCTGCAGCGGGGCTATGCTCAGCGCTAATGACGTCAGACCGTTGACTCATTGCTGAGAGAGGGTGTCAGCTGGCTTAATGGAAGATCTTAGTCATACCTGTGAGGCCTTCCTCTGATTGGTGCGCGTCTGCTCCAGCCTGGCGTCCAATGGGGTTCACTCCTGTGTGGGTCTGGGGATTGATGCAGGTCTTTCAATCTAAGTGATAGACCCCTGTCCTGTGTTGTGCTGCAGGCAGGCCCGGCCCGTGGTATAGGTGGTATAGGCGAATGCTAGGGGCGCCATCCATCCATAGGGGCGCCCCAAACGAGGGAAGAATAAAAAATTCAAAATTTTAAACTTTTACTAATACTACTATTTCGAAATATTACAAAAATATCCCACAACAGCAGAACTACATAGCCTATTAAATAGGCCCTATTTTCTGGTTTGCCCACAGCACTTTCTTCCAGTCCAGGTTTTTTTTTCTTCCAGTCCAGTTTTTTCTTTTCCAGTCCAGGTTTTGTTTTCTTCCAGTCCAGTTTTTTTTTTCATCCAGTTCAGGTTTTTTTTTTCTTCCAGTCCAGTTTTTTTTTTCATCCAGTCCAGGTTTTGTTTTCTTCCAATCCAGTTTTTTTTTCTTCCAGTCCAGTTTTTTTATTCCAGTCCAGGTTTTTTTTTTTTCTTCCAGTCCAGTTTTTTTTTAATTCCAGTCCAGGTTTTTAAAATCTTTTTTTTTTTTTTTTTTTACCTCGCAACAAGTTATTTCTCAGTAAAGGGACACCTCGGCCTTTTAACAGTTGTAAAATCAATGCACTACAAAATCCAGCATTCTAAAGCAGTTTAAGGGAAGGCACCACTGTCAAAAACGATGATTTTGGTTCCATATGCCAATTTTGATATTTTTTTGGATATTTTGCTTCTATAACTTCTGTAGTAGGCTTTGTGTGGCTGTATCGGCAGACTTTGTGACTGAAGTGTTTTTTCCTCTCTGCAGAGTCGCAAAGCGCACAGTATTGAGCTGAATGGGGCCGTGATCATTTTTGATGAGGCTCACAACGTGGTAAGCATCTGCAGTCCTCAGTACACACAAGACACGGACACAGACACACACGCACACACACACACAAATACACATGTACACACACACACACACACAAATACACATGTACATACACACACACACACACAAATACACATGTACACACACACATACACACACACTACACGCACGCACACACACGTGCACATACTTGCACACACGCTGTACACATGCATGTGAACACACACACACACAGGCATACACATGTTCACACACACACACACAAATACACATGTACACACACACACAAATACACATGTACACACACACACACACACACACACACACAAATACACATGTACACACACACACACACACAAATACACATGTACATACACACACACACACACAAATACACATGTACACACACACATACACACACACACACACACAAATACACATGCACACACACACACACACACACACACACACACAAATACACATGTACACACACACACACACACCGACGTGCACGCAGGCACACAGGGGGCATGGCTGTTCAGGGATGTCCCCTGGTGGGCGTGGTCCAAGGCCAGACAGTAGGGCGCCGTGGAGGGCCTACTGTGTACGTCTGAGGCGCGGTCTCCATGGGAACGCGTTTATCTTTCCCCACAGCATGCATTAGCCAGGGAGCGCCTGTCGCCCGTCTGGATAGAGACTACAGATGAGCTCAGCAGGGAGCCCTGGAACACAGCCCCCCCCCCCCCCCACGCACGCACGCAGCATACACACGTCCCATCTCTTTCTCAGAATCTCTTTCTCTCGGTTTCTCTCCCTCTTTCAAATCTCTTTCTGTTTCTCTCTGTTGTTCAGATCTTTCTCTCAGTTTCTCTCCCTCTTTCATATCTTTTCTATTTCTCTCCCTCTTTTAAATCTCTTTCTCTTTCATGTGTGTTTTATCTTTTTTCAAATCTGTTTCTGTTTCATTTTTTTCCAGTTTCTCTTGTCTGTCATATCACTTGTTTCGCTTTCAAGTCTTGCATCTCTCATATCTCTCTCTATCCCTGTCACGCACACCCACTCCCGTGCAGACTCATTTCATAACCAGTCTCTCTCTCGCTCTCGCTCTCTTTCAGTCTCATACAGACACACACACGCACACACACACACACACACGCTCTTTGTGATTTCTCTTGAGGGCCTGGTTTGTGCTTTAAGGCGTCACCCCCCCTCCCCCATCTGTCTGGCTCTCTTTCTCTCTCTAGGGAGCAGCTTGAAAGGGGCGCTGTGATTTCCCGTTTCCCGAGCCCCAAATCCCTGGCTCTCCCCAGTTTTACATCATAACCAGCACCTAGCTGACTGCTGATTTGCTACCTTTATGCAGGATTTGGCTACGTCTGGGCTGCATGTGTTGCTTTCAGCCTGCTCTGCGTGTAGAAATGTGTTCGTGTGGAGTGAAATGACCATTTCAGCAGTGTAAGATGTTCAGTTCTGCAGTATGTGCGGACGACAGTACTGGCGTTTTATAGTTGAACTGTTGCGTTTCCCGTAAGAAGTAGGGTTGTGTTCATGAAGCTGAGCCTGGGGCCCAGCCCCGCCTCCACCTCCCGGTTTGGATTTCTCTAGGCAGCTGTGAGTGCGCCAAGGTGGGCCCGCCCGCGGCCACATTGGGGCAATGTGTCACAGCGCTCAGAGCGCCAGGGTTCCGCCCCGCTTTACGAGCCCCTTCAGCAAGTGGCATAAACCTGTCTGTTGATTTCTTCAAAATTTAAATATCATCCAGACAGGTTGGCTGTAAAACTGTCTAAGAATAAAAAAAAATGGCACTCTGAGATCTATTCCAAGTCAGTTTGATAAATAGAAAAGGCTGAGATTTTAGTCATTGGACTTTCATCAGAACATTCTCATGAAAACTAAAATGTTAAATTTGTGGATAGTTTCAGGTATATTCTGCCCATAGACGGCATCGCCGTCTGTAAATTTTTTTTGGCCGTTATCACTATAAAGCAGAAGCTCTGGACACGTAGGTAAAGCCACACAACAGTGAACCTAAAGGTTGCAGGTTCGATTCCCAGGTAGGACACTGTCATTGTTCCCTTGAGCACGGTATGTAAAAAGTTCTGGAGAAGAGTGTCTGCTAAACGCCTGCAGCCTCTCGTCTGAGAAGGGAAACCAAATAAACACTCTAGCTCGCTCTCTTCACAGGAGAAAATGTGCGAGGAATCCACCTCCTTCGATCTGACGCCCTACGACATGGCGACCGCCATCAAAGCGGTGGACAACCTCTTGGTAGAGCAGGCAAGGGATGCTGGGAAGGAAGGGGTGAACGAGGACTTCAACGTGGACTCTCTGAACTCGGGTAAGTCCACCGCCGAGCCGAGGAGCAGCAATTAAGGAACAACAGTGGCATTTCATTGCTGGGGAACTCAGGGAAAGAGTTTTGTTGGACGTACCAAGAACATGCAGTTGAACCTTGTCGTGGCTGTTGGCCAAGAAAACAGTTAGAGGGGAAGTGCTTCAGAGGCTGAGCAGCAGAGGTGCGGCCTCGGTGTACACATGGCGTAGCCCACACCTGACCTGGTAAAAACATGACTACACAATGGCAGTTTTGTTAAATAGGACCATTACATTATTACATTACAGGCATTTAGCAGACGCTCTTATCCAGAGCGACTTACACAACTTTTTACATGGCACTTTACATTGTATCCATTTATACAGCTGGATATATACTGAAGCAATGCAGGTTAAGTACTTTGCTCAAGGGTACAACGGCAGTGTCCTTACCCGGGAATCGAACCTGCGACCTTTCGGTTACAAGCGCAGTTCCTTACCCACTGTGCTACACTCCGTCCTACGGACCACCGTGCCTTTTATCTCCTTCCTCAGAGATCTGAGTCTGAGGGTTTATTGATTTTTTTTTTTTCTTCTGGTGTTTGCGGAGGCGCTCGTGAATTCTGCTGTTAATACTTGAGGGAAACCGTGGTTACCTTGTCTGACTCTTCTGTCCAGATTTATGCTTTACGGGGTATTGTTGACGTGTTCCTGAAATTATTATATATGCTCATTGAGCAATTCAATACACACGTGATTGACTGCAGCACCGAAGGTCTTTTCATCCATGAAAGAAAATCAAGGCTATTTCCAGAAACATTCTGCCTCCCCCTGTTCCCTTGTTCCTGACACCGTCGGTGTAAACATCTCAATAAAAAACATGAAGGTCGTGAAACTAGCCAGTTTTTACTTGTGCCAATAAAACACAGGCGTCAAACATTAAACACCCATAATATGTCAACATGTCACCTCAGCTTCTAGTAAAGTGAAAACGCAGACTAGTTCATTTTGGCATGTATACTCTGTTACATGCACAACCATTTCACTTTTCAAGGTTGTTGCATTTTAAAGTTGTTTCCCCCCCCCCCCCCCCCCCCCCCCTCCAGGTTTGAAATTGGACATTACGTCTATCGCAAAAATAAAACGTAAGTTTCCTCTCAAAAACAAACGGCAGTTGTGTGTTCTTCCATCTGCAAAGTCATGTTAAATTTGTAAAAGAGGTATGAAAATTGAGCCAATGGCAGTCAGGACACTGCTGTTGTAGCTGTTAGCGGCATTCTTTATATGCTTAAAGGAGTAACATGGTGGTTGAACGTGACACTTCCCAGTTGTCTTCAGGCAACAACAAAACAAATGTGCATAATTTTTTTATTATTCAGTCATTTCAATGTACTTTAAAACAAATTTTTCTAAGCCTAAATTTCCCACTATAAAAGTTCACCCGAACCGTCTGGGCATGGTAATGAGAACTGTCAGTTAGCTATGATTGACAGACCGTGCCCCGTTACCATAGCTACCCCCATGATTCGCGCTCTTTTTGGGAGACTTTTCACAAGCTAGCTAGCTTAGTAGTATAACAAGTATCGATAGATAGCTAAGGTAAGGACGTTGACTTATATCCAATTATAATTTTTTGCTATCTAGCTAGCCAAGTTAAGATAAAAGCACAACGTCCTCATAAAAGCAAACTAGCTAGCTAACGTTATCGATAACATTGCCTTATGAAAGCAAACTGCCTAGCTAGCTAACGTTAACTAGCTAGCTAGCTAAATGAATATAACCAGAAATAATCTAATAGTCCTTAAAAGGCACTCTAATTTAAGTGAACCTAACATTAGTCAAATATTTGCATTGTCTTGCCCATAAGCCAGCGGCGCAAACTATGGGTCTCGAGTTATCCATGGGTTTATGGGGCGTGGAAAGGGGAGTGGTTACTGTGTTCGTGACGCACCAAGTTGACAACTTTCTCAACCGGTTGAAAATAGGACGATAAATTTAAAATGCATATTTTCTCAAATACAGAACGGACATATTTAATACTTTACTCATTGTGTTTCTTCAATGCCTCTTGTGCAAATAGCACATAAAACCGAGAAAGTGTGAAAATCACCATGGTACTCCTTTAACTCAAGTTTACAAGGTCATGCAGTAGACGCACAAACCCTTCGGGTGTTCAAGTCCAGCCTTGATTCAGTGCTAAATACACGTTAGCCTGTAGCTAAATGACCAGTCTAGCTGGGTTGAATGACCTGTTGTCTTTTTATTGTTCTTTAATGAACGTGGGCAGTTTAGAGCAGATTTGTTTTGCGATGGCCTTTCAGAAATCCTCCTGGACCTGGAGGCTGCTATCGATTCCTTTGAAATTCCTGATGGCAAAGGGGTGACCAAGCCTGGGAGGTGAGTGAGTTAACGCCTTGTTCCCCAGGCCTGAATCGTCCTCTGGTGGGAGTTCCTCTGAAACGCCCTCTGTTACGCATAACACTTCTGGCTGTTGCTCGATATGTACCACACACAGGACACGCAGTGCTCTATAGATGTCGCACACATACTGTAACATGGGAATTTGGGTCTTACTGATGCTATCAGTTTGACTGATTGTTTACATTGCAATATCTGGTTGATTTTTTTATTGTTGTTATCCTGTTCATATATAAAGAAGATCTTTTATTTTTTTGTTTCTGTGTTTTCTGTCCGTCTCTCCACCTCAGCTTCATATACGAGCTGTTCCAGAGGGCCCAGCTCACCTTCGTCACCAAGGCGGCCATCTTGGAAGCTCTGGAACAGATCGTGGGCTATCTGGCCGGACGTGAGTGCACTTCACTTCCTGTCTCAGCACTTCCTGTTTATCTCAGGGCCTCAGTGGATTTGTTATAATAAAATTAAATTGTTATTTTATGAAGCACAGGTCGTATACAGTACGTGCCCAAATACATTTTGCGCAGTGTTTTGCGTAATTAATATAATAATACTAATAACACAGTTATCCACCAGAGAACATAAACCTCTGAGCTGTATTAAAAGCACAGTTGTGGTTCTGGGGGTTATAAGCACAAAATAACATCCAGTAAATGTGTGCCGTACGATCCCTTTTTAAAACTAAAATGCAAGTAGCTTGTTCATTTTTAAAGTGGTTAATTGACTGAAACGGTTCAGTGTCTCTGATGTCCTGAGTGAAATATTTTCCGAAGCTGGGCTGTCTGTCCTGGGAGGGACTCGGCACACAACCAATCCCAGCCGCCTATCCACCAGCGTCCTGCGAGTGGGCACCGCGTCGGTCCGCCCGCGGCAGGGCCGTTCCCCGGCCGTTTTGGTAAACCGGTATGGATGCCCCTCCACTGACGGGGAAACTGTGCCGCCGATGGCCACTGATTTTTTTACTCTGTTCGTTTCAGGGCCTGGAATTTTTCACAACACGTCCGGATTGCAGAAGTTAGCGGACATCATCGAGGTGGGATACGTACTGTAGTTTATACAATATATACTGTAGTTTATGCAGCATGTCATTTTAATAACAAATCACCTCATAACGATGTGATGCTTTAATGATAATGGAAGCTGAAACAATGTGAGGAGAATGCTGTTCAGCACATCTAGAACATGACAACATCAGAATATATAATGAGGAGAGCAGGCCATTCAGCTCCTGAGGCCTGTCACTGACCTGCGCCGACCTCGTGCGTGTCCTTTCTGTTTCACAGCTGGTGTTCTGCGCAGAGCCACCAGAGGGCAGTGCTGGAAAGCACATTGCAGACAACACTAAAGAGTTCAAGGTGAGCTCAGGCGCTGCACTCGGTTTTAAATGCTGGGAAACGACTCCCAGGGATTCCCGCCCAAAACTGTTTCAAGGTTCCCGACAAATATAATGATGGGAAAATGGGAAACATGTTTTCGTTGGCGTATGCCAGCGCTGCTATTTTAGTGGATGTGTGTAATTACGTTTCTTCAGAACGACCACAGCTTTCGTTTGAAACGCTTGTGACGCCGCATCCCTGGAGGCCGAGAGAGTTGTCTGTCTGCGGGCCGTTCGCTACAAGGACCAGAAATCGCTTTTGTGCAGGAATTTGTCGATGCATTCTGCGTCTTGAAAACACGTTTCTAACGGGGAAAACGAGGAGGCATGTTTTAATTGGGGAGATACTGGTTTTTATGATTTGGCACTGTCTGTTTAAATAAAATAATAGGCCAAAAGTCTGTTTTGCGGCTATTACAGGCCGTTTCGTTGTATTTGAATTTTTGCATAGGTCTAGCTAAAATGTCTTATAGGCAATAGCCTATTAATTTAGTTATAATCCAAGAGCGCTTAAACCTTAGTGTAGGAATTTGATTCGCTAAGCAAGTAATACCAGTATGATATTGTTCTGTTGAGTCTGTGGGGTATTATTCAGCCCAAAATGAAAATCGAAAATTATGATTTGAATTGATTTGAATAATTTTTTAGAGCAGTTGAGCGAGCGTAAGTGATTTGCTCACTGTGTCAGCCTGCAATGCCTACTATAGAGTACTGCTCAGACATGCTAATCTCCCAGTGACTCAAAGCATGATGGGAAGTAGAATTGGACTGAATGAAATCGTTTCGCTTGGCTTTCCATTAAACTCACAGTTCAGTCGGCCCTTTTCACACAAGCTTTATTTCCCAGGATCACATTTCTGGTATTACCTGATCTTTTCTCAGAGTTACTCATGGTTATGACAGCGTGCAGGAAAAACAATGGATTCAGAATGAAAGCAATGAAAGCCCTTCAGTTCGGAATGACCTCACGCTGCAGGAATGTTTTTTTTTTTTTTTCCTCCCCTCGCTGTGTCACGTCCATATTTCTTGAGCACATTCTGTCTTAATAGGTTCACATCCACCGGGACACCAGCCACAATCGAAAAAAACAAGCCGTGGACGTGTGGGCCTCATCGTCCTCGAAGAAACAAGGTGCTCAGATGAATGCATCTGCTTCCTGTTTTTTTTTTTCTTTCCCCCCTGTTACTCCTGTACGATGTGTGTAATGCAGATTTCAAAGCACGGCCTTTTTTGGGGGGGGGTTGGAATTTCCTTAAACTAGATTTTTTGCTGGTCCATCCCAATCTAATTGTCCTAATCCTAATCCTTCCATTTTGAAACATGCCCTTTGGAAAAATAATTGCTAGTGAATTACTTTGTCCCCCCCCCCCCCCCCCCCCCCCCCCCCCCCCCCCCAAGCACACATCCACTTTTAGGTTCCTTGATTTTTTTTTTACCAGACTGAACATTGATTTTATTTGCTACTTTTCCATTGGTACTACCCATCAGATAAATTTTTTCTATAATTTTACATTTGGTAACTGTGTACCGTTCCTGGTGAGTACGGAATAATCCCAAACATTCAACCTTGTATGTTCAAAAGACATAATCCCACTTAATCCCACACAGGCAACCTGGTATATTCAAAATGTAATCCCATTTAATCTCTCATTCAACCTTGTATGTTGAAAATGTATAATCCTCTGTAGTCTGACCACAGGATGTATGAAGGTGGGTCCTGGGTCCTGAGCAGGGGGGTGGGTCCTGGGTCCTGAGCAGGGGGGTGGGGCCTCATCTGACCCCAGAGTGTTTTCTCCTGCAGGGAACATCCTGAGTTACTGGTGCTTTTGCCCCGGGTTCAGCATGAAGGAGCTGGTGCGCCAGGGGGTCCGGAGCATCATCCTGACCAGCGGCACCCTCTCGCCCCTCTCCTCCTTCACCTCCGAAATGCAGATGTCAGTGCTGCTACTGCCCTTTCCAGCCGAGCCGTTAAAAGTCAAATCTCTCTCACTCCCTGTCTCTCTCCCACTGTCTGTCTCTGTCTCTCTCCGTCTCTCTCTCGCTCCCTCTGTATCTGTCTCCCTCACTCTCTTGCTCCCCCTCTTGCTCCCTCTGTCACTCACTCACTGTCTGTCTCGCTCTCGTTCCCTGTCTCTCTCTCCCTTTGTCTCTCTCTCTCCAGAGCAACTTGCACAACTTTTTACACAACTTTTTGCTCTGTCTTTCTCTCTGTCTTTCTCTCTGTCTCTCTCGTTTTCCTTCTGTCTTTCCATCCCTTGCTGTTTCCTGCCCCAAATCACTCTTTCTCTCACTCCTCTATTTTGTTGTTTTAATTTTGAATAAATTAGATTTTTATGTAAAATGATGCAGAAATACTGTAAAGCGGAAAGGTCCTGAAAACCAAAATGAAAACAGGAAGTGGAATTGAAATTGAAATATTAATAAACACATATAGAATATAAAACATATATAATAATAATAATAATAACAACATGTAGTAGAAAGAAAATAACGTTGGTCTGCATTCTCTGTAATTGATGGGGGAAAAAGATAAAGATGGGTTTGCGTGACAAGTCTTGGGTTAGCCAGCTGAACTTTGGACCAAAGAAACACGATATAATACCAGAGAAAACACAATATTGTTGACTCATACATGGGGAGTTTCCTATTCCCACCTGTTTGTTTCTATAATTGAGTAGTAGCATATTCATTTTGGATGGCGACCTTAATGTTTTGTAATGTTTTGGTCATTTATGACTAGGGCAATCAGCTTGTCTCCACCATGTGACCTGCAGGGATTTAATCTTATTTTTAATAATCCTCCATCCTCCGGGGGTTTCCATAGACTCTCCCAACAGCACAATCAAGTGACTAATTGTGCAATTAATTTTTAATGGAGACATTTATAAAAAACAGTTAGTTGATCTAATATGGGGAGAGTCAGGAAGGAAAGTGAGCATGGGTGGAAGTTTAAATGCTATGTAAAGCATGGCTTTGAGCCAGTGGTCTTCACTCCTGGTTTTGGACAGCCACAGGGTCTGCTGGCTTTCGTTGTTACTCAGCACTTGAGCAGCACGGCAATTGATCAGGTAAAGCAGTTGATTACTCAGTTGACTCAGGTCACCTGGTTTATTGGAGCGGGTTCAGTCACTGGTCTTCAGGAAAAAAACAAAAACCCGCAGACTCTGTGGCTCTCATTTTTATTGTGGGTATTTCCCACTGCTTCTAACAAACCTAACATGCCCCTTAACACTTAAAGGATAATAAAAACTAGATCATGTTTTTGTTTGAGTTGCGCAAAAACATACCCTTGCACTGCCACTCAAACGTTAAAAGGTTATGTTTGTTTTGCCCAGAGCCAGGCCCACACCCGTGGAGTAGAAGTAGGTGAAAACTTGACATTATCATCAGTGCTTAAGCAGTGGCAATTACATTGTCGGCTTAGATTGTTGAGGCGGTGCAAACAGGAAGATTTATTGTGAAGGGCCTTGGCAGAAACGCACGCTATTGCGGAAGATTGAAAATACCAATGCGAGGGGAGATAACGAGGGGAGTCGAGACGGCGGCCCTGTTCATGGCACGCGAACGCACGCGTCTGATCTCGGCCTCGTTCCCGATGACTAACGTGCCGTCGTCTCGCCCGAGACTCAACCTAAAACTGCCGTAATCCGATAAGCCTTCAGATATCGTCAGAGCTCACCTGACACATCTGATATGTCTCTCTCTCTCTCTCTCTCTCTCTCTCTCAATTTCAATTTCAATTTCAAACTTTATTGGCATGACAAATATAGGCACTTGTGTTGCCAAAGCAGTGGTTATAACATACAACTATATACAATTAATCCGTTATATAAAAAATAAAATAAAATAAATAAAAAAAAATATATACAAAAATATCAGTAAGTGATGTTAGGTGTGTGTGTGTGTGTGTCTGACTATCTGTGTGTTATGTGCATGAGTGAATATTATGTGTCTGCTTGTACGTGTGTATGCTGTGTGTAAATGTGTGCATGAGGTGGTCACACATTGTCCCTCAGAGTATGGCAAGAGAACACAAATTGTGCTGCTAATATGCAGCAGCCTTTTTCTTCTCCTAATAGGTAGGGTAATCTATCGTCATTGGGTATATCATTGAATTGGGGACATTTCTGGATTATTTTTTGGTAGAATTTTTGGCGAATTTGGTCAAATTTTGTGCATTCCATTAGGAAGTGTTTTTCCGTTTCAATTTGGTTGCCTTTGCATTGTTGGCACAATCTATTTTCTTTTGGCAACCATGATTGTCTGTGCCTGCCAGTTTCTATGGCTAAGTGGTGCTTGCTGAGTCTGTACCTCGTCAAGGTGGTTCTCAGTTTTTTGTCAGTAACTGTGGTCAGGTAGTTCGCTACAGCATACTGTCTTTTTAGGGCCAAATAACATTTCATTTTACTTTGCAATTTTGTTTTAGTTTCCCAGTAGGTTATATAATTCTGTTTCAGCTGTGTTGCAATTTGGTTTATTCTAATTATGTTTGTAGTTTTGTTCTGATCCTGAGAAGGTGAGGTGTTAGTGTGTGTTAGTGTATGTGGGGAACTAAGGCTCAGGACCAGCTGAGTGAGGGGATTGTTTGCTTTGCTCAACTCTTGGTATTGCAGGGCTTTGTATTGATGTGAGTGGGGGTCACTTTGTTTTTGGTGCTTCCTCTCTCTCTCTCTCTTTTCTCTCTTCTCCTTGCGTTGTGGGCGTTCTTTTCAGACCTTTCCCGGTGCGTTTGGAGAACCCGCACGTAATCCAGCGAGACCAGATCTTCGTCAGCGTCGTCGACAGAGGGCCCGATGGCGTGCAGCTGAGCTCGGCCTTCGATCGGAGGTGCGCGTCAGGCGGCGCCGCCGCGGCTCCGGGGTTTTCCCGCCTCGGCCGGAGACGAAAGGCGGGGAGCAGGCCCGGTGTCTTGGGTTTGCCTTGTCACTCGAAACCGTTTTTTTTTTTCCCCCTCACCCAGCATTGATTTCCCTGCCGCTTTTTGTTACTTAATATTTCAACTTGTATTGTGTTTACTAAAAGTTGCCGGGAAACAGAAATAACACAGGTGCGTTGTAAATGTAACCTCTTTGTCCAAATGCCAAATCTGGCTAGCCCTTAACAATTTAGGACTTTATGACTCCTCGTGTGAGCATCACCGGGACTTGGAAAATAGCTTAAATGAAGCAAGAGACTTGTACCATTTAGAATACTAACTTATATATGGTATGTATTATTTTACATTCATAATTTAGGTCGAAATTAAGTGCCACAAATGCAATTATCTTAGCAAAAATAGAATAATGAAGTTGTTCTCCTAATAATGTCCCCACATTATATACAATAAAATAATATTCCACAGTCAGAAAAGGTTTGACTATGTTCTAGCTTCGTGGTAAACCAAACATCAAACCTGACCGAGCCACTTGCAGTGCATTGTGGGGAACATACCTCTACTAATTATAGAATATTGGGGATTGATATTTGAAACGTGTCTGTCTTAACCTTGCACGTGGCACCAATTATGTAGGTGGAGTGGTATAACCGCACTAAATGATCAGTCTCATAAAATGAACCATGAAATTGGGTTTAGAGTTAATAATTAAAATGACCAGTACTAATTGTCCAATATAATTAATGATATAATCTATCTCAGGACACTGGCCACTAGGGGGCTTGCGCGAAGCGGGTAAGGCTGAAGGCTACAAGCAGTATTTGCCAGAGTGATACTAGAAAGAGTACATACTAATGCAACCCCACACATCCTTTTAGAAACCCCTGAATCTGGTTCTTCCTGCTTTTACGTCTGTCTGAAAGTGGCATGCCCTGTCTCCTTGTGCTCTCCATTACAGCTGGAGTTGAGTTAGTGCCTAAGGACAGATGGAACCTGAGACTTTCATTTCCTTATTTACCTCGGAACTGTGGCCTTGCGCGGTTTCAGTGAAAATGTGTTCTTTTCTTCTAGGTTTGTTCCTGAAAATATGGCTTCGCTGGGCAATACCATCGGTAAGATGTGACCTACTTTTTTTTTTTTTCTGCTCCCGCGGTGAACACGTTTCTTTTGTTCGCCTGACCACTTATGCCAGTTATGAGCTGGAAAGTGTCCACGTATGTCTGTGGTTTGAATTCACTGGAAAAGCCGTTCATGCGCACCACCGCAGCTTATGTTACTCTGCCCACACCAGGATTCAGCCCTGAAACCCTACGGGCCTTTCCAATAAAGACAATTAGGTAAGCTTGGGTAAACCGCTGACTAGACCCTGATGTGTTGTACTGCACATATTTCCTGGCAGTGTCCTCCCCTCATTTTCCCATCAGACCTCGCTTACCGGCAGCAAAAACATCACGTACAAATGCCCTCCCGTAGGAAACCATTCTATACCGCCCCCTGCTGTCCACCATTCACCAGCTCTCTGCGTTGATGAAATGTGCAATCGCGCGTGATACCAAATACTCACGATAATTGTAATTTGATTCTTTTTCGTGAGAGAGAGAAGTGTCTGATCAGTTGGAGCAGCTTCTGTTTGTGTGGCGCTCTGCCATTTGGCAAAGAAACTTTCCGGTTAGATCCCGGACAAGACGTGTGGCGCGGTTTGTCGGGTGACTCTTGGTCATGTGATTCTCCTGTACGGGGTCCGAGCCCCATCATGCCACTTTCTCGGCTGTGGCCCTTTCTCCTATCCTCTCTAACTGATGACATCCTGTTCTTTAAGTTTAAAACCTCATGTTTTTTATTCTGTCCTTTTTATTTTCCTCCCACAGTAAATTTGGGACGGGTTGTTCCCCACGGCCTACTGGTGTTCTTCCCCTCTTATCCAGTGATGGATAAGACCATCGAATTCTGGAGGGTAATTAGCTTCCAAGAATTTGAATTAACAGGGCATCGTTTCGGTCTCAAAGACCTGGCATCATCAGGATGCCTGAAGTAGGTCATTGCGACCGAAACGTCACGTTGTTAATTTAAATTCTTGGGAGCTTTTAGTTTTGGTGTGTGGATATCTTTTCCATTTCATAGTTTGCCTTTTTTTTTTTAAATCCAGCGCCTGAACCCAACTTGGGCTGGACGTGCACACTAATATCTTTCCATTGTAATTAGCTGTGTTTTTAATGCTATGTGAATGTAGCCGTTAGCTAGAGTCGGGGCGCGGCTCTGTCGCAGCGCTACCCTAGCGAGCGCTCTTTGCCCTTGTCCCCGCAGGCTAACGGGCACGCTGACCGAATAGAGAAACTGAAACCCATGTTTGTGGAGCCGCGAGGCAAGGGGACCTTCACTGAGGTTAGCACAGCATATATTTTTCATGTCTTTGTGTCATAGTGGGTACTTTCTTTATTGCTATTTATCATTTCCTTCTCGCATACTATGCTGCAGAATAAATTGGCCCATGGGGATAATTATGGCTCTATATAACTAGCGGTGCTGCAGCCGTTAGCCTTTGCTTGCACGCTAATCACTGAAGGTGCTGTAATGGCTCTCCATGGGGCATTCCGTCTGTTGACATTACTCATAGGCAAAAGCCACCATTTGTGGGATGTAATGTTTCTCTCTTGTCCTGCGGTTTAGGTGATGGATGCTTATTATAGTAAAGTTGATGATCGTGAAACGAAAGGAGGCAGTTTCTTTGCAGTATGCAGAGGAAAGGTGAGCCTTTCCGTTTCTCCTCTTTAACGTTTATATTTCACACTGCTGTCCTGGCTGTACGACGTTGTCAATGTGTGCATTTGATTTGATATTTAGTACTGCTTGTCCTGATTATCTGCTGTTTGCACAGTTGGATGTATAAACTTTATTACATCATTTTCAGATGTGTGTGTGTGTTTGTCACATGACGTGACATCATACTGTTACATCCACTGTGGGGGACGCTTCTCACCAAGTAGATGGTGGTTTAAATCAGCCTGGAAAACTAGTAATTTCCTGTTTTCTCAGGCCAGCGAAGGGCTGGACTTCGCGGACACCTACGGCCGTGGTGTTGTCATCACCGGCCTGCCGTTCCCGCCCATGATGGACCCGAAAGTCATTCTGAAGATGCAGTACCTCGACGAAATGTGCAGAAAGGCTCTGGGTGGAGTCAGGGTAAAGAGTGATTCACTTTGGACTTGCCCCCTTACTGTTTGTCCTTCATCATCATCATCATCAGCATCATCATTATTATTATTAGGTGCTGGGGCCCTATTTTTTTCTTTCGATTTGTATTATTTTTCTGCCCTAAAAGTGTTTGCACAGCAAAAACTACATCGTAGAGAAACCAAATTTGGCAGGTAGGTTCACATTCCCACCCACTACTCAGGATAAAAAAAATGAAAAATAAGAACTTAGATAGTGGTGCTGTAAGACAAAGCTATCGTTTTTGGGCTATAACTTTTGAACCGTTTGGCTTTATTCTCAAGATTATTCTTTCCTCAGATTCCCTGATTCATAACAAGCACTTTCCATAAGGACCCACAAAGTGCGCCATATTGGATTTTCTGCAGCATTTTTACCTTTTTTGAAAAACGCTTTCAAAAAACGCTTCTTCTACAGATTTGCACAAATTGGTGTATAGGCCTGATTCTCACAAAAATTGATACCTATCATCGTGAAGAAGGTTCAAGGAGGTGCATAAAATTTGGTTTTGCTTTGTCAATAGGATAATAATACCATTACTTATGAACAAAATTACCGATCTGCTTGAAATTTGCTGTTTCCAAAAAGTGTTGCCTCCAATATTGTAGTAGCCTGCAAAACTTTCTGAAAATTGGCCAATAGGAGGCGATAAATAAAAAAAATAAAAAGTTACATCAAAACACTCAACGCTGCAGTAAGCTAACAACTTGCATTTCAGCCGGGCTTATGATAAGAATGCTTATAAATCCCAAAGCATTTCACATAGTCCTATGCAATGAACATAATGACAAAATATGGTGACATATTTCACCAAACTTTCAAGGATGACCAATGTTGACATCTGAGATAGACACAATAACATTTGGATATACACATACACAGGGCATAAAACACTAACATGCAATGCTATTCGAATTTTGGACGAACAGGCCTCCGTGTCCCCAGTTGCTAATGCAATTAAATAATTACTGAGGTTTCCTGATAACATTCAGCATTTCCTACAGGAAGTGTACTGTTATCAAGTATACTGGAAGTATGCTTCTTTATTTCCAGAGATAGGATAACTGCTCATTTAGCCATCAGCAGCTTGATTCATGTGAATTTAACTGATTCTTGAGTAAGTTTTCAAATTCAAGTCACATTTTTTGAAATATGCGTGCTGTTCTGTTTTTTGTCTTGGTTACAGTATTCCTTTCTTCATTGTCATAAAAATTTCAATAGGTTGTTTTACAATCCATTTTTAATTTCAAAGTGAAAATCACTGATGGATACTTGTCTGTTATGGGCTTCCTTTCCGGCACAGACAGTGGATGTCCGTGTCTCTTTTTAGAATGTAATTGTAGTTACGGTTACCATGCAGGAAGGTTACCATGGCAGTGACATTTTGCCTCGTCAGTTTTATTGAGCCATTTGACAGCACCTTTTGTGCCGCTTCATTCCAGATAAGTCTCCTTTCCACTAGATGTGGGTTGAAGTCATTGTGTGTTTGCGTGCGGGTGGTAAATGTCTTTGCGTGGGTGTGGGTGTTCAGTATTTGTCCGGGCAGGAGTGGTACCGACAGCAGGCGTCCCGGGCAGTGAACCAAGCCATCGGCAGGGTGATCCGGCATTGCAGCGATTACGGGGCCATTTTCCTGTGCGATCACAGGTCAGGACCCCTCTGCACGCCCTCCACCCGTCCCCCCCCCCCGCTTCCCCTAACCCAGCTCCACCTCCGCTCACTACCGCCACCTCCACCCGCACCCGCACACTACCGCACTCTCCACAGGTGCTCGCTGCCGAAACCTCCCTCCCCCCTCGCTCGCTGCTGCACCCCCCGCAGGCTCCGACTTACCGCAGCCTCCACAGGTGCTCACTACCGCAGTACTGGGCCATGGCCCGATCTCTCTGTTTTAATGCAACCCTATCACGGCAAACTTACAAGCGCACGATTGCGTTAAGAACAATTAGTGGCCCGGCTTTTCAATCGCATAGCAGCAGGACTTGGTTTTGCTTTGTTTCTCAGCCCGTTTTCTGTTACGCTCTTCACCATCGAATCAAGTCATCCATTTTTTAATAGTTATAAATAAAATATAAAATAAAACCCATGCTATGATTATTCAGTATTTTTGAAAATCCTGAAAGCAAAATGCTTCGATAACCACCTACAGGAAAATGTGACTATTAGAAACAAAAATGGAGTCAAGAATAGTTATTTGTCATTTTGGAAAAATGCGAATCATGTAATCAACATGAATTGACATTTTAACCAATCAGCAGTGTGACTGTTTAGAGCCGATCAGAAGCAAACTTCAAGCGAATATTCAAACGGGATGGATGCGTTGTGTCACACCGGCTCTGTAAGGGTTGCTATGAGGATGGTCATTGTCTCAAATTGTGTAACTGATTGCCTTGAGAAGTTTATGAAATTGTGGGACGCTGATGATGATTAGCCGAGCGGTAAGGGTTGCTGTCTGCTGTCGCTGGAAAAATGAACGCCTTTCCTCTGACATTTTTCGCTCAGGTTTAAGAGTGCCGATGCTCGCTCTCAGCTGCCTTCGTGGGTGAAGCCGCACCTCCGTTCGGACGAGAAGTTCGGAAACGTGGTCCGCGACGTCGCGCAGTTCTTCAGAGTCGCTCAGAAACTGGTACGTAATGTTTCCGTAGATTCGTCGGTGACTAATGTGATGGGTAGCGCACTGTTTTTATTCCATGAAAAGCCCTTAAGATAACACCCGATGTTAAAGGGTTTCAGCAGTCCCCAGCATCAACATTTCCGGGCTGTTTTCCTATGACTCACGTGTACTGTGTTTTGAAAGAGGAAGAACAAAGGAGCAGATGGCTATTTTTTTGCGTGTAGTAGACAAAATCTTAACAAATGCAGAAATGGATCGTCGACATATATTCCCGCACGTCAGTGACATCTCAACTCACACTGCTTTGAATTTTTGATCACACGACAGGCCGTATGAACCGTATTAGGCAGTAGGCTGCTTTCTTCATTACTCAGCAGGACGTCTGGTGTGCAGGATCTTTCCTGGCTCAAAGTAGGGCATGGTGGTGACTTGACTGTGACTGCAGTTGGTCTGCCCCCTCGACTCCCTGTCTCTCTCTATATTTAGCTACATTTAGAATGTAAGGTTCTGTAACGACTTCTAGAGGTCACCATGTGCATTGAGATGCGGGCTAGAAAACCATGAAACACGTGGCAAAATGTTACATTTTTTGAAAGTTTACCCAAGTGGCCGAATTAGGGGGAAATATAGCCTATACCAGTGGTCTCCAACCCTGGTCCTGGAGAGCTACGGGATCTGCTGGTTTTCATAGTGACTCTGCACTTCGTGAATCAATTAGAGCAGTTGATTACGCACATAACTCAACTCACCTGGTGTCTTGGGTCTCAATTGGGTGCTGATTTTAAGGTGAAAACAAAAACCAGCAGACGCTGTAGCTCTCCAGGACCAGGGTTGGAGACCACTGGCCTATACTGAAGGATTATCATATTGTAGGGGGTCATTGTACAGGAGTAGTGATATTTGGAATTTCAACATGTCTTGAAATGCATCTCATTTTTGTCACTCAAAGCAAAAGGGTACAATATTTTGGTTAGCAGAACGAGGGGGAAATATTTTTTCACACAGAGAGTGGTCAATGTGTGGAATAGCTTGCCTGGACATGTAGTGGCAGGAGGCAGAAACACTGGGGGTATTCAAGGCCCGGCTTGATACAGTGTTAGATACTATCTAGCTTTTAGGTAAACTAAGCATTAAGTACAGTTTAGTGGTAGGAATAGACGAGCAGTGTTGGGCTGAATGGCCTGTTCTCGTCTTACGTTATGTTATGTAATATTAACCTTTTTTAACTGAATGAAAAAACCACTTGGGTGGCCCAACTAAGGCATTTCAATGCAGGAAAAACCGTGGCGTGACTAATAAGTCACGTTGGACTTCTGGTTGAGTGACTAATATACAGATGAAAAGGAAACCCCTGTGAGGTGTTACCGGTTTGTTGGCTTGCTGTAGGTTAACCCCGGTTATGGCTTACTTGCACAAGCATGAAGTGCGTGGGTCTGAGCTCAGTGTACATCCATGTTGCGCAGAGACCCCCACCGGAGAAGAAGGCCGTGGCGGCCGGCCGCGGGGCCGCGTGGTCCTCGGAAGCCGGGGCCTCCAGCAGCGGGTCCCCCAGTGGTGGGTCCCACCAGCCCTGCCCTACTCTTCTCAGCTCTTTCATGCCCAAGGCCAAAGCACTGGACTCCCACGTCCCCAGCCTGAAGAAACGCAGGCTCGGTAAGTACCTCCAGTATAAGCGCTTCCCCCAGTGTGTACCCCGAGTATAAGCGCTTCCCCCAGTGTGTACCCCAAGTATAAGCGCTTCCCCTAGTGTGTACCCCGAGTATAAGCGCTTCCCCCAGTGTGTACCCCGAGTATAAGCGCTTCCCCTAGTGTGTACCCCGAGTATAAGCGCTTCCCCCAGTGTGTACCCCGAGTATAAGCGCTTCCCCCAGTGTGTACCCCGAGTATAAGTGCTTCCCCCATTAGGTACCCCCATATTAAGCACACCCCCCAGTTTAAGTGCAGCCCTGTGGGGGTACCCTGAGTTTAATTGCATCCCCTAGTGTGTACCTCAAGTTTAAGCGCCTCCCCGAGTAGATATCCCCAATTTAAGTGCAGCCCCCAGTAGGTACCCCAGTTTAAGCGCATCCCACAGTAGGTGCCCCCCATTTTAAGTGCAGCCCCAGTAGGTACCTTGAGTTTAAGCACAGCCCCCAGTAGGTACTCCAGTTTAAGCACAGCCCCCAGTAGGTACCCCAGTTTAAGCATAGCCCCCAGTAGGTACCCCAGTTTAAGCACAGCCCCCTGTAGGTACCTCAGTTTAAGCACAGCTGGCAGTAAGTACTCCCAGTTTAAACGCAGCCCCCAAAGTGTACCCCAAGTTTAAGCACAGCCCCCAGTAGGTACCCCCTGTATAAGCGCCGCCCCCACTGTGTACAAACATACAATCAGATTTAATTATTGACTGTGCTTACGTTTCCACAAAAGAACAGTCTTATCTGAGTTTTTTCTTTGATACAAATCTACGTGAGTTTGGAGACGTATGTAAAGGCATACGCAGAAGAGATGTCTATTTAGAGTGTTTGATATTTATGCAAAGTCAATTTCAGTAGTTACTTTAAAAACGAAATGTTAATGTAAGTATTATTATTATATCAATTTTAAATAGGATGTTGATTTAACTACATTAAATCAACTAACATATTCTAAATAACCTCACATTTTTCACTAGTTTTTATTTCTTAGTTTTCCATTTTCATTTCAGTTTAGTTTTAGTTTTAAGTGCAGATTTGCTGGTTTTAATTTAGTTTGTTTTTTCAAAAACTGATTTTTATATTTATTTCAGTTTAGGATAAGATTTTTCACTATTTTTCGCATAGTTTTCGAAAATAACCTAAGTGCAACACATATGGTTCATTTTGTTCATTGATAAGTGTTTTATGATGTTGATGATTGATAATGATATATAAAGGCCCATAACCAGGTAGCCCAACCCACATCTTTAGCAATGGCATATTTGCTGCTAGAGTTGGGTCGGTTTCCGGTTTTGCTGGTCCAGTCCGGTGTACAAGCTTAAACCGGTTTGATTTTATGCGAACTGACTGAACCGGCATTTGTCATTATGGCAAATTAAAAAGTAGCCTACATCAGCAATATGTGCCGACGATGCTAAATCCAACTTGTATTGCATTAGTAATAAGCAATATGGCAATGTGATTAACATAATATTATGTTTGTTTATACAATGGCTTGGCTGAATACTCGATTCTGATTGGTCCAAGGATGGGCATTAATTCTCAGTTAAGGGACACCTCGGCCTTTTAACAGTTCTAAAATCAATGCGCTTCAAAATCCAGCATTCTGAAGCAGTTAAAACAGCAACATTATTCTTTCGATTTTGAATTGTTGTTACGTACCCTTCCCGTTCCAATGTCCAATTTCGCAATTGATGGCAACGTTGAATCACGGTGCTAGTCACTGGCTTTATTTAGGGTTGCCAGATGTCCCACAAAATTACGGAATCGTCCCTCATTTGGACAGTAGAATAAGCATTCCGTATTTTACTTGTGGCTACCGGACGCATTTTCCTTTGTATCTTTGTCAACGATTGCATTTATAGTAACCGCTGTTCTGAATATAATAAAGCATGCCGTGAGACCATTTTTGCCTAAAACCCAGCTGAATTTTAATACTGGCTAGGTGACAAGTGACAGCAAACCTATCATAAAGCTAGCTGGCATTCAAGCCCGAGTCTTGGGAAAACGCTATGTCTGCATGACCGCACCATTATAAAAAGCACAACAGAGCCATGGAAATGAATTTGATTGAGTTATGGTTTCATGCAGTTTTCTTAAATAATGCAATGACAAAAATGACCAAAATTGGTGTTAATTGTATGGTATAAAAATAGAAGGAACTATTTTTTCCTGATTTTCATAAATTAACGACTAGAGTTTTTGCTTAACGGTGCAAATAGAACTACCAACGAGAGTTTTGCTTGACAACGGTAAAATAATATGCCCAAATGGCTGTGGAAGAATATTTCAATTTCAGCTGATTAAGTCGATAAAAATCAATAAATATTAAAGTAACCTTATTGGTAACCCGTTGTATAAGTGGAATAACGTGCAACACCTAGTGGTAAAATGTGGTAGTACCGGTCCGGTCCCGTATTTGGCTTAATATCAAACCGGTTTGAATATTTTTACATCGGTCCAACCCTATTTGCTGCTTTTGGACTACTCGGCTAATTGTGCGTTGCAGAGAGAGCATGTCTTTAGGGACTCGAAATCTAGCCCTGAAATTATCCTCCATTACGACTGACGTTAAATACTCCAGCGTTTTTCCCGAAGACCTAGCAGCTTATCGTTTCTAACACCCACCTTAGGCAGAGAATGTGACACAGTGCCCCCTAGTGGACCATGTGAACAGCACGTAGAGTAGTGTCAGTGTGACACAGTGCCCTCTGGTGGACGAGGTCAGCAGCACATAGAATAGCATCAATGCGGCACAGTGCCCCCTGGTATACAACAAGGGCACGGCGCAGGGCAGCGGTTCTCCTGCTCCCACTTAGCGCTCGCACTCTTGTTAAGACGACCAGGCGACGGGGGGCGGAACGGCCCGGCTCTGCATCCAGTACGAGGCGGATATGGACGACCGGAGGAAGCCGACAGGTCTCCTGGACGCCCTGGAGGACAGCGACAGGACCAGGCGGGACGACAGGGACCACCTGCCGGGTGAGGAGAAGGTGGGAGCTTTATTAGCACTTCGTTCTCCGTGTGTATTTTTTTCACTTTATTGAGACCGAGGGGAATCGGAGAGGGTTGCGGAGAGAGGTGCCATCACAGTACAGTAAGCGCCGTGGTGGGGGATCAAACCCTGTGTAAAATGCAATAAAATGATACGGTTTATGGTTTCCTTTTATAGAAAATCCTCCCCCCCTTTCATTTGCAAACGAGTACGTGGTGATGTCATAAATATGCAAACGGCGGTATGACATCATTTAGGGTCTTCTAGTGAGTTTTTGAGCTGTGTTAGCTACTTTGCGTGGGGAGAGTGGCAGCACTGCCCTGTATTCTGGACTGCTAACGGTCTCTGTTTTATTTTGGGTAAGCTTAGTGTTTGCTACTAGACCCCCTGCCTTGACGGTCACCAACACAAAGCCAATTTTTTAAATTTCTCCCCTGGGTTTCACTGTACAAATTTTTTTTTTACCAAGCTAGATGGAAATTTGTACACTGACCGATAATAATGTTTTTCTTTAAACCAAAATGCGAATACATTTATGGTCTTATGTTCATATTTTTTTATAATTATTTTGAACTATATAATGCATATAATGGTATGTGTTTAGAAGTTGTATAACCTAACAAGGTGCCTTTCACTAAGAAACCCAGTTTAACAGGTTGAAACCGAACAGCTGCAGGTGTGCTCTAGGAATGTAATAACTTTGGGAATGTGGAAACGTTAATTAATTTTGCCGGAATCCCCGCATGCCTCTTCTGCCTTTCCCGTAAGGAGTCCTTTCCTTTCACTTTCAATTGTGGTTGAGCGTAGATAGAAACCTGTGGTGTTTACCAACACGCACATCTGCGTTCGGACGTCACTCGGAGCAGAGTCCGAATCGAAACCGTCTGACCTCCGCGCTACGCGCCCCTCGAGTCATTTCCTCCTCATAACTGTAAATAGCCTGTAATAAAAATCCCTGTTGGGTTGGTCAGGGCGTTCTGGGACTGCGTTTACAGGAAGTGCAGAGCAGGAGTAACAGGAAGTCTTCTGGCAGCTTGGTTTGCACTCTGGAGGGGTTTTTGTTTTCCTGAAACGTTGCCGAGATCTTCCCAGCAGAGCGATGATAACGTTAGGTACACACAGGTCTTTGTACCTTTCACAGATAGCTTGCAGTCTACCTTAAGTTCCTGTCCAAACTTTGCATGTACACCAAGCCCAGATTGTGGAATCTAATTTTGGAGCCAGGAAACCCCAGAAATTCCAGTCTATGTCAAGAAGGAAAATAAATTTCCTGCTTGGCGAAATTTGTGATTCCTGTTTCAATGCGTGTTACCACTCAGGTGCGTGTGTGCTGTTGCCTTGCATTCATTAAACCGTGGTGTCTTTAACCAGATACACGTTTCTTTGGGACATTTCAAATTATTTATTTTATTATTATTTGCACATCACAAGTGATTTAAAAGCACAGCTGCTAACCCTCAACCGTGTAACATGACATTTTATTTAACCCCTCGGCAGAAAGACACGGAAGTGTCAGCTGTCTCGGTTTTTAGAGTATCACCTTTGAGAAGCAGACAGTATAATAACCCGCTCTGTGTAACCATAGGAATGTGTCTGTTCTTTATCCCTGATTCCCCCCTCCACAAACATAAAAAGGAAACCCCCCGCGACAGGGATACAAAAAGTGTTCTGGAATTTTCTTTCAGAGTCACCGTGCGGCTACTGACGCACAAAGATCACGTTCCTTTTGAATTCAAGTGCAGTCTGTGGCATTTAATTCAAAACACTGGTTGAAAATGTCTGTGTAGATAATGGCTGTTGAGGCCTGATAGTTGTCCAGATCTACATTTTTAGTTTCAAGTGGAAACCAACGCGGTGCGATTTTGTTCCATGGAAATTATGTGAAGTTCCTGGAAAGGAATACTTCTGTTGTTGAAAGTAGGAGTAAACTTACGGGGTTTTTTTTAGATATTCTGTAGCCTGAGCTTGATTGCCTCCTAACATATTCATGTCTAGTCTCTTTATAAACTAGTCAGAACCATGGATCTTTTGATAATGGTGTCAATTCTTATCCCTGCTCCCAACAACATGAGGCAACTTTTATATGTACATTTGTTTGCGTTCAGATAAGACAGTCCGTGTGTGACCTCGCTCTCCATCTTACTCAGTGTAGCCACATCTGCACCCCCTCTCCCTCTCAGCTATCTCCCCCTCTCCTCTTTGAACGACATTAAAATTCTCTTTTCTTTACTTATCATCAATTTTTGGGTACTTAACATTAGGCCATTAACATCTGTTGCAGAGACATTCTGGGGTTGATCTGGTTTTCTTGTACTTCTTGGGAAGAACAAGCTGTTGATTGGTATTTTCTTTCAAGAATTTCTTCTGTGGCTGTACAGTGCCTTCGGAAAGTATTCAGACCCCTTCACTTTTTCCACATTTTGTTACGTTACAGCCTTATTCTAAAATGGATTACATTCATTTTTATTCTCATGAATCTACACACAATACCCCATAATGACAAAGCGAAAGCAGGTTTTTAGAAATTTTTGCAGGGGTCTGAATACTTTCTGAAAGCACTGTAACTTGTCTGTCTGTATCAGTAATTGTTTTTTCTCTTAAGGTAGTTAACCGTTGACGTTGTATACTTGTTGAAACTTAAATCTCTTAATTTTAATCAGGTTGTGTGTTGTACATTTTGATAACGGTTGATCCAACAAGTTGCTATGCCTATTAACACATTTGCCAATTTAATTGATAATTGGTATCTTTTATAATAATTTTCTAATCAAGTACATTTATTTTACATGTTGGATAAGTAAGGGGTTTTATCTGTTGATACACTTCTATTATTCAACAGTTAAAAACCCCTCACTTTCCACTTTATCCAGAGTGCCGGATGTTAAATGGGGCTGTTAGCTGTTAAAACCGCTGGGTTCAGGAATTAAACCCATTTTACTTAAGCCTCGCTTCTCTGACTGAAGTGAATAAAAATTTTTTTGTTCACTAATTTTATACTGCACAGCTAAGGTCACTGAGGCAGTGATCCTTTTCATTTGACTCATTATTACATGCCATTATTACTATTATTATTTTGTGCTGGGATATTAATAGAGTCAACATTGTTCATGCTTTGTAAATGTCGTTTTTCACGCTAGCCAACATTCTTGTAGCATGTTGGCACTTGCCCCACTATAGCTACTACACAAAAGGCCTCGTTCCAGAATTTTCCCACCCGAAAAAAGAATTCTCGTGTCATGGGAATGCCATCTCAAGCGCCGAGGCGCTGTTTGGAATGCGCCCCACGTGGAGGATTACGCGCGCGTAACGAACCTGCGAAGCGGCACGTTTCACAACCCAGGTCATGGGTTTTTTTGTTTGTTTTTTTTTTTGTTTTGGTTGGGCTGGCTTCCTTCTGCACAGGCGAGCCGGCTGTCCACCCTCTCCCTGCAGCACGACAAACGGCTGGACGACGAATCGCGGGGCGGAAGGCGCAAAATCCGATTGGTCCAGGAGCCGGTAAGCGCGCGGAGGTCCCCTGCTGGAGGCCTGTTCCGTAAATGTCTTCCCCCCCCACCCACTCGTGTTCCCTGTGAAAACGTCACGCGCTTGTTGCTTGAGGCACAGCGTGGTCGTTTCTTTGTCAGTGTTTCTTCTCAAAAAGACTAGTGACACATGACACTTATGGGAAGAACTGAGGCAGTCCTGGTGATTGACCTCCCCTGTTAAGTGGCTTTTTTTGATTTAAGAAGTTCCTCTTTTTGTCTTCCTCAGAAAGCTTCAGTGGTGGAGGAAAATGTTCTCTTTTAGAGAATGCTATTCTGGTAACAACTTCAAATTAGCAATGCTCAGTGGCAAAAGCACATCCTTCTAGAATAATGAAGTGGTAAAGCGAGTTTTTTTCAGGGTTACATTTACATTTTTAGCCATTTAACCGACACCCTTTCTAGAATGACTTGCACAGTATACGTTCCTACACACAATCCCATTATTGCAGCTGGATCTTTAATGAAAGTGCTCAGAAACCTGTAATATCAAAGAGGGGAATTTAAGTGATAGAAATGATCCGCAGAGTGGTGATAGTTAGTCAGTCCAGGTATAGTCTGAAGAGATGCGTCTTCAGCCCATGGCCGAAGATAGGCAATGAGGAAGTGCTTTGTAGAAGATCAGGGAGAGCTAGGGTGGAGAACTTCCTTCTACAAAGTCAACAGTATTAACTCATTTGCCTGTTCCTGTTGCATCTGTCCCAGTGGTCTACCAGTTTGCTTAAAGTCTTGGAAACAATGTGTATGGATTGCTTGTTGCATGGTTCACCAGCAAGCAGCCTTACTCACTCTGGAACAGAGTCCTTAAATTCTCTCAGGTTAGTCTTTTGGACAGTGCTGATGTCATACGTGTATTTTTCGGGTACCAAAACTTGACTTGCTTATGTTGCTTATGTTGCAGGCATTTAGCAGATGCTCTTATCCAGAGCGACTTACACAACTCTGCAGTTATACAGAGGCATAACTGATTTACATTCATCATTTTGTGAACTTTTTTTAACCCTCCAAGATCCAGCGTTTTCAGGCACCCTAGAGACACCATTTTTGCCAAATATCAATTTTGAACAACATTTCCCAGTTCTGTGCTAATTTTTAGCAACATAGCCTATTTGTTGTGAGAACTTTTCAACTGTTACACAGTGCTTACAGCACACACCACATGCTTGAAGTAGAGAAATTACCACCAATATTTTTTTATTGGGATGCCAAATGTGTGCAGTACATGCAAACAATCAATTTAAGTACAAAAAAACAATGTATGTCTTTGAGACCATTTTGACCAACATTGGGAGTCCCAGTCATGTGTGAATTTGCAGGCGATATGCTAAAACTGGTGTCTGTAATTATGAGCATTTTACAGTGGCTTGTAGTTTATTTAATGCTTGTATAATTGTGTTAGGCTGTTGGTCACCCCCCCCCCCCCCCCCCCACCCCACTCCCCCTTTTAAAATACAGAAATGATAGTATTAGCCCTCCATTTTACAATAGTTGTAGTGCGTTTTCAGCTTGTGTCATTGTGTTAGGTAGTTGGAGGGTGACCAACACTCCCCCCTCCCCTTTGCAAACTTAATGTTTCTGACTCTTAGGACAATTTTGATCGCTAGTTATCAAAAACATTTTGATAAGACCCATAAAGGTGACCAGAGGTCAATGCCTCTGAGTAGGCCATATCTCCTCAATGCAATGTCTGATTTTGTTCAAACTTGACTTGTTATTGGATGGTACAGAACACTTCTCAAGAGTGACTGGTCATCCCTTTTTTGTACTTTCTTGTCCAGACAGGAAATAAGCAGATCTCCTTAGTGCTTTGTTTAATTGCAATAAAACTTAAGATATGTGTTAGGGATAAAAACACAGAGCATCTCGGCATTCTCTGTTGGACCCTTCCATTAGCAGCACCATGTGGCTACATTTAATAACATTCACACAACCTTTTCCTCTATTGCTGCGGAACCTTCGCTAATTTGTCACTCTCTTCATCCAGGGTTGGATACTTGTAGAACTTGCAAGGGGTGCTGTTATGCTTAGCACCCGTAATTGCTGCTTGAAGCCATATTACTTTTAGCTGTTAAGTTATAGGTTTTGCTAAAATAACTGAATTGTGAAAAAACTTTCTCAGAGAGTGTGGCTTTAAGTTCTTTTTTTTTTTTTTGTCGGGGTAGAATCATTAATTAGTATTATTGTGTTAAACGTGTGGTAAATTACATGATGGGCAGGTGAGTTAGTACCTGTTAATGGAAATGAGGTGGACAATGTATTTTTGAGAAACAAGTCGAGAACTCTTAGCTCTTCTCATATGGACTTGGTAGGGGTACCCCAGGGTCAGTACTTGGTCTCCTTCAATTTTGTTGATTGGCAAACTGTCGACAGCCAAGCGAGTTTATTGAAGTGACCTTTAAAATTACAGTGACATTGAAACACTGAAATGCTTTTTAAATGTTCCCTGTGTGGGTGTGTGTGCGCCAGAGATTAATTTTGCTTTATTCCGAAGGTCACAATGCTGTTTTTGTATCTTCCCTCAGAACAAAATGCTTCCTCAAAGTTCTCAAGAGGACACCAAAGCAGAAAAGGCCAAATTGCTTATTGCGGCAATGAAGCGGTCACTAAGTCAGGTGAACTCCCACAAAATCCTGGAGGCCCTGCAGACCTACAAGAGGACGGACGACCTGGACCAGCTTCTGCTGGTGTTGGTGGAGCTGTTCACGAAAGATGCAAACACTCACATCCTTCTGAGAGGTGAGTGTCAGTTCCACGCAAAGCAGAAGTGAGATGACCAAAGAGAGGAAGTGACTTGCCTTCCACCCCTTTGTGACACATTCAAAGTTCGGGTAAAAGTCATTTGCACATTGCTAGGCTTTGGAGATTTTTTATAAACACTAGATATGTAGCTTACTCTCCCAATGAGATAATAATTATGATAATTAGATATTTTGTTAAATTAGGGGTTCCCAGACTCCCTTGTTTTCATTCCAGAGACAATTGCAACCCCTGAATTGTAACAAATTAATTGTTTAACTCTGTCGAGTTAGTATCTATTTTATGTCTATCTATGGATTTACCCTCAAGGCCGCAAATTAACTTGCCATGTTCACATCCCTGGATTTTCCACCAGTCAGATCAGCTGGTGGCCGGGCTGCCAGGTGCCCCAGTCCTATCACAGATATGGGTTTCTGTGTGCGATGGGCCCCATGGGCCGACGCCAGGTCCTGAATCAGCCGCTTGTTGTGTGGAGTTATTGCCACATGGCTTTGTCATGGGGTGGAGGGGGGTGCTGCTGTTGGGCTATTCCATCTGCGGGTGAATTGTAGTCCTGTGTCGGGCACGACTGTGACAGGCTCCATGTGGCTGACACACACTGACTGGATGATACACACGACTCGCTAACTGTTCCACTGAGGAGGCGGCTCCCGCCACCCTCAACAGCAGTAACAGTGTTTGACCACTAGAAGGCGAAAAGTAATCTCCGCTGTTTTAAACTGTCCTTTCAGAGTTCTACCAGTTCATTCAGCCTCACCACAAGAAGCGGTATGATGAGACGTGCCGGGAGCTGACTGGGATTGGGTGTGGCTACAAGCCGGAGCACTCTCTGTCCAAAGCGCAGAAGGACAAGCTAATGCATCAGAGTGATACCAGTGTACTTATCAGGAGCGTGCACGTCTCTGACACGCCCTCTTATGAGGAGCGTGCAGGTAAGTGACACACCTTCTTATCAGGAGTCATTTTAATTTCTATATAGACTGTACTTGACATCAAAAGTTAGATGCACTGTGAATATCATTTGAATATCATCCTCTATTTGTAATCTTTGTTAATCAAATCAGATCGGAGCCTTTCTTATACATACAATGCAGGAATGTCCACCAGTGAAAAGATTCTGGCAGGATGTTGGAAAGTATGTGTTCCAACATATTGGTTCACTTTGGTTCACTGGTTTTAAACATTGATACAGATGAGATATTCTGCATACCATAGAAATTACTTTGGCAAACAGGATCCACTGTTGTTAAAAAACAAGCACAAAACCGTCCAGACCCACGGCGTACCTGTACAAAGTGTCATGAGTAAAACTTTTAATATATAGCTAGCTAGCTATGGCATGTCCTCACCTCTGTAACGTTATTTGTTGTCCTCCGTGTGTCCATACATCTGTATGGGTGGTATGCGCTAACTAGGTTAACCCCTTAGCGCACAAGCCAAATCTTGCCAATCCTTGCCCATACGTACCCTATTTAAGGCTTTATAATTCCAGATGTGAACACCACAGATACTTGAAAAATGGCTTAAATGAAGCAAGACATCTGTACAATTTACAATAATAACGCAGATTAGTTTATATTCATAATTTTGGAAGAAATAAAGTGCCACAGATGCAATTGCTTTGACAAAAAATCAAAAATGAATTTGCACTTTTTAAGTTTGCAATGAAGTACTGAGAGATTGCATATATACAGCATATTAAACTATACATGTGCTAGATCAAAAACTTCTTGACCACAAGTTCATAAAATCTAAGGGTGGATATGTAGAACTACTATAGATGTATGAAGCAAAAACTAAGCAGTTTACCCAGCGTCTCCAAATCTATCCAAAATGCCTAAATTATGCATTGCTGTAAATCACAACATATTTGCGTATTTCACTACAGATCAACTGTTTTAACTCAAGAAAATCACTATTGCAAAATTTTCCAGTGGGAATTACAAGCTTTCAGTCAGTACAGTGGTCTAAAATATCTACGGGTCCAGAAACATATCCAAAATCTCTCCAAATATGAATAAAATGCTTTTTGTCCATTATAAAGCATATAAACGAGCCCCTTATAAAGGTTTAAGATGAAACATTGCTATCAGATTAAAAAATAATGCAAAAATATTGTCACACAATGCAGTACAGTACCTAAATGTGTAATAATTAACTCTTGTGTGTATTTCTATACTCTGTACTCTGGTATGTTTTCTTGTATGGGGATGGGACGACATGAAAACAATTTTCAACCGTCTGCCACGTTTTGGCAATGTTCCAACTCTCACGTCGTCACTGTTGCATGCTTCACAAAAACTATTGTGAAATATCCACATTATATAACACCACTAACCTATTTAAAGATACTCAATTTCAAAAATAACGTATATAACCAAAATATTTTGAGCAGTAATACTTACACAGCAATGATGAAATTTCATCTATGTTCGGCAGATGGAGACAGAGACAGTGTCAATGATACTGTTCTATTCGCTTCTGTTTTGCTCCAGAAAACGATGTCAGCTAGGTCGATCAGCAAACATATGGCTTAGCTATGTCCAGAAGTCCTCAATAATAATAGTATTTTCCAAGAAATTACGAAATATCGTTAAGCACGTTTTGTTAGGTGCAGCGTATTTGTCTGCTAACAGAGTGAATGCGTAAGTGAATGCGCTGACCTATAAAACGCTATTCCAAAAGCGGAATTAGACATGTTATACATTGTTAGAAAGCTTATACTCTCCCCTACTGAATTAATGAATTGTCAATCAAGCCAGACGGTACTAAAAAGGGCGACGACATGTAAACAACAGGTGTGGCACTATGCACAGCTATTTTAGAAGATACCCAGGCGTCACAAATGCGTGTATATTTCCCAAACCGATTGTCCAAGACAATATATGACCACACAGTCTCAAAAGGGATATCTCTACACGTAAAACCAACAGTAAGGTTGTATATGTATTCAATATCTAGTCCCAGATATTGACTGTAGAATTACATGGTATCATTTTTAAAAACTTTTTCTCGTTTATTTCGTTATTCAGTGAGCAGCGTTTTCACTGCTGTATAGGCATATCTTAGGGCTATTGTCGGGTTTATCTTGTTGCTATGACAAAATAAGATTTTTTTTAGTGGTAAAATAATATTTTTATGAATGCCAAGATAGAAAATATTGTCCATTATGTCATGGGTGGGGGGTGTAGTTGTCCATGAAACTGCAGGGAGGGGGTGCGTGTTAAATGGACGACCAGAGCGACAATGGTGGGGCTGCGAAACTCCATTTTCAGCATAGTTGTCGTGTATCGTCTACTAATGAAACTAAAACAATGCGTTTCTGTTTTTAACTCACACTTTGGTTGCAGTAGCACCGAATGTCTGAGTTGGGTAATCTCGGCATGCCGGCGGCTTTGAGCCGGGGTGCCGAGATTACAATAGGGGCTTTGCGCTAAGAGGTTAACTAAAGATGGCATAATGCTACCATGTTAGCTAACGTTAGGAGATAAAACTGCTTAAAAATGTTGTGCCGTTCGAAGTGGTGGTTTTGGGAGATGCACCTGTGCATGCGTCCTACTAAACGTCCCTCAAAGGTCGTCCATGAGTGAGTGAGTGACTGACCACAATTTGCCATGCAAAGGTCGCCCGTGAGTGAGTGAGTGAGTGACCACAATATGCCATGCAAAGGTCGCCCGTGAGTGATTGAGTGAGTGTCCACAATTTTCCATGCATAGCCCACGGCAGCAGGCAGTCCTGCGTGCCATGGGAAAAATGTTAACAGTTCGTCGGAAACCACCTCATACTCTGTCCAATCAAGGAGGGAAAGAACTCTTAATAGAGGTTTTAGGAATGTAACTTGTAATCCTTTTGCTAAACTTGTAAGGGAAACCCAGGACTTAGTCACGGGCCTGCACAGCAGCTGTTCTTTGAGCAAAATTATTTATATCATAATTGTCACATTATTCTGTCTTCCACAGTAAACACAATCTTTATAACCGGACTGCCTTTAATAGTTTAGGTATTACCGCCCTTTAAGATTTTATTTGGTGGATAATTGGGGTGGTGGGGAGGGAGGGGATGGAAGGGGTGCCTCGATGATGAATATTAAAATTTGGGGGGGGGGGGGGGGGGGGGATGGCCTAGGTTTTTTTTTTTCTACCTCACCAGATATGTTAAAAAAGGGTGGTTGGTGCTGGATAGAGAGTTTAGGGAGGAAAGGAATTTATTTAAAATTTAAAATAGTCTTATGAGTATGTTTGGGATAGGATCCCCCTCAGGGTGATATGAAATGAATATTAATCTATGAATGAATGTAATTATTTTGTATGTGTTTTTTCTGACTTTTTCTTCTACTCTTACTAAGCCTATATTTGAAATGGTATGATATTGTTCCCTGTTATTTTTCTGTTCAGTTATCTTGTAACTTCTCACTGCATAATGCTCTTTATTTAATTTTTGCCATTATTATTATTATTATTATTATTATCTATTTATTTATTGTATGCTTTGGATTAAGGTACCTGCCTTTGATTACTGAGGGTGTTATCACTTACAGTAGTCCTTTTAAAGTCTGAACCAGTTTGCTATCTTGTCACATCGTATTGGTCCGGTTCGTTTCACACAAGCAAACATCAGACCATTTATGGTTCTCCTTCGGCGTTCCACTCCGCAGCGCTGCCCGAGAATGAAAAGTCCTTTATCGAGCGCACTGGCGGGTGCACATTCCTGGGATCGCTCGTAAGTGAGCCGCGGCCTCGGGCAGCTCTCCAGCGATCTGCCAATCGGCTGACGCACGGGGAGTGACTCACCGTATCATTCTGTGACAAAGCAACACGCGTGACTGCCGTCTTACCCAGATATACGACTCAGCACGCCGTGGTGTGTGAGGAGGGACGGGGGCGTCAGGATGCATGATGACAAGTAAAATTTACTACAACCGAGAGGTTGTGTATTCACTGTGGTTTACATTTCTGTCTTGCTCTCTCTCTCTCTCTTTCGCTCTCGCTGTAGTAAACTGCATGCCTGGTTACACACACACACACACACACACCCCCCCTTAATTTCTGTTTATTAATAGAAACTCGTGTGCTTTGCAGCGCTGCAGGGCTTGAAACTGAACAGTCTTGAATCGGACTTGGTTTCCCAGCGACCTGAGTTTCTCTCGGACCCTGTTGACACGGCCTTGAGGGTGGCCCCAGTGGTTTTGTACCAAAAATACTCTTCTGTGCTTTTTCCCCAGTTGGTTAGCTGCGCGTAGAAAAACAAAATCTAATCTCATGTAACCTGCTTGCAATGCATCTCAGTAAGTTTTCTGTCCATTTTGGACGACCTTTGATCCATTTTGAATGACAGCGACCTCGTCTTCTGTTTCTGGCTTTGCAGCGAAGGCCGAAAAGCAGACCTCCCTCGCTGCCCCCGCGTCCTCCCATGATCAGCTGAACACCAGCGCCTTCCTGAACAAAGGAGGCTCCCACCTTTTTCATCTCGGCACCAGCAATGGTGAGTCTTTTTACGCACAGGGACATACCCAGCGGCCTTGTCGTCAGTAACTGAAAACTGAAGGAGAAAATGTAGAAAAAGAAAGAAAAAAAAAAAACTTTTGAAAATTTGAAAATGCTGACTGGGCAACTGGACAGTATCCAGAGCACCTGGTGTTTTGTCATGTGACCACCTGTGTAAACAAGCGCACCTGCGATAATGTTTTCACACACCTGTGGGGCATGCTTTGATTTTTGCACCTTCCAGCAAACGGCGAGCCGCCATCTCGGAAGACGGTCGTCACGCCAGGCCAACCTATGCAGAAGAGCAAAGTCTATTCTGCGTTTATCGCCGACGTCAAGAATGCATTCGGAACGGAAAAGTTTAAACGGCTGTTAATGGCAGTTCAGGAGTACAAAAATACAGACAATTATGAAAGCATGGTCTCGGAGGTTGTGAGTTTGTTCACGGAGAGATCGGAAGGTTTTTCTCTTCTTAGAAGTAAGTACTCTGCCTACTTTGATCTGCCATTTCTGAAGGCCTAGGTTTTGCATGAAGACACTGTCAGTATCCGAAACTTGGAGCCATGTTTGGTTTTTGAATTTTGGAGTCTCATATTGTCAGAGAAGAAATTTCTAGAACTAGAGTGCTTCAGGAGGAAAAGCTGGAATATTGTGATTCATTTGTGAATTTGATTTGAAAACGCTTTTATCCAAATGCCTTCCATTACCAGTTATTCAGGGGAGATTATTGTACTCAGTCAGTGGTAACACTTTAGAATAAGGTCGCATGAATTGGCATTAAATAATGTCATTGTTACCTGCTTACTGAAAAGTTCATCTGTACAGCTTTGTTAATGTATTTGTACATCATTAATTCATGTTAGCAATTGCATTAGTTAATGCCAGTTCATACTGGGATTAAAAAACAGTTAATGTATTTGTTAATGGTTAATTATGAGGTTATCCTATGTTTTCATAATGTATAAATAATCATGTTACAACTACTTCAGTTAATGTATTTGTTAACTGGTAACTAGATTTAATGCGTAATTAATGCATTTGTACATCATTAACTCATGTTAACAACTACATTAGTTAATGCCAATTCATGTGACGTTATTGTAAAGTGTTACCCAACAAATTAGTCCAATTTACTCCATTCACTCGAAATTCAATACTGCAGATATGAGCTACAGGTAAGGAGTAGAACTGTCAGTAGACTAAAAAAACATTCCAAACAGGAGGTCGTAGGTTTGAAAAATGTATTGTATTATGCTTATGTAGTAGCTGCTGCTCTTTTTAAACATACTAAAGACCATTGTGTCTGGTCAGTCAGAGAGTCCAGCCCCGTCGTTTACTGCATGGAAAAGACTCCATAGTGAAAGGCATATAAATGTGTACCGGAGCCCATGGGACAGGCGCTGCGGTCCCAGAACAGGGAGTGAGGCATGGGGGCGTCGTCTGAGGTGATGATTTCGGGGGCCCTGTCTCCACAGCCTTCTCCATGTTCGTGCGGCCTCAGCACAAGGAGCGCTTCCTCAGGATGGTAGAGGACCTATCGGGGGGGGGCACAGCCTCGCCCTCCCCAGCTCCAGCAGCCGAGGACCCCCAGGTGCGCCTGGAAGCGCCAGGTAATACCCCCCCCCCCGTTAACCCACTGACGCATAGAACCCCTCCCGCTACCCACTAACTCACTAATTGCCTACATTACAGGCATTTAGCAGACGCTCAACCTGTGACCTTTAGGTTACAAGACCAGCTCCTTAGCCATTATACTACAATGCCACCCCAATATGCTGCCTACATACAGTATGTTTCTGTGTCCCCTACAAACATATTGGGTATGCAGTGGTCCCAGAAACACTACCATTGTAAAACCCGAAAGCCTGTTGAATGCTCCACAAAGTTCTACCCCTACTCTCTGGTAGGTCTGAAGATGACGTGATCGACATAACGGCCCTTAGTGCAGCCTCGCTCTGTGTGTGAACAGATGCAGGATACATTGCATTACGGTGTTTAGCATCGGTGCGACGGACAACCCGCATTAGCCACGTTTTGCTTTCCCGTGGCTACTGAGGAAAATTTGATTAAGCCGTCAGGCGTCTGTCGGCCTCTTTCAGGTTCCAGCGAGACGTCAGCGAGAGGACAAAGCAAGATCTCCGCCTTCTTCTCTTCCAGTCAGAGAAAGTAGGCGTCGCCACCACCACGCCGCGCCGCGCAGCCAAGAGTTCCCCGCCCGGAAAGTTTGTCCGTCCTGCTCCCAATGTGTCAACGTTTCCAGGACCTCCCGGCCTCGCCTGTAACAGAAACAGAAACCGGGGGGGGGGGGGGGGGTGGCTTTTCTTCTAAGCAGGTGTAGGCTCAATGGAGACAGACAGAAGTTTTGTTTTGCAAGCCAAGGATTTGCCTTTTTGGATGGCGCAAGATGTATGGAACGCACCCTCCACCCGGCACCTCTGTGACTGGCCGCCCGGCCGGTTCTTTCAGTACTGGACGACTGTGCACGGCTACCCTTTAAGGAAAACCGGGAATTCAAGTTCACCTTTAGCAAGAAACTGCATTTTGCTGGATGTGATGAATGACTATGAGAATGGGTCAGGGTTCTGTCTAAAAACGAGAATGTTAACATTACAGTGCTGGCGTAGGAAAGGGCACGCAAATTATTATAATTTTTTTTTCATTCAGTATTTGCTTTGTTACAATTTGTGAAAATAACCAGCTTGGAATACTGTTTAAAGAAAATATTTCAAATGGTAAAAATGTTCAAACTTGATATTAAAATTATTTTCTATAAAGGTAAGCTTTTTGTTTGCTAAAGAAAAATTGAATCCCACGTGGACCAATTCAATGGCATACCTTGTCAAAACTTGTTTACGGGTTGGGAAAGTGTCTTCTTGTTCGCATTGACTGAATGGTGAAGGAGAATTAGTAACTGTTTTGACGGCAGTGATTATTATTGTTGTTATTAGTAGTAGCAGTAGTAATAGTAGTAGTGTTAATATTAGTATTGCAATTGCCAGACGAGCAAAATATAGAAAAGAATGGTGTGTTCAGCCCATTCAGACTTCGCATTTACATTTATTGTGTTAAGCAGCGGTGGGCAGGAGGGCCATGTCCATTTGTGCGTTGCAGTTACTGACATTTCTGGGCAGGTTCATGAATCCCAACTGAAGACTGTTCTTGTGTCCCCATATGAACCTCCCCATGTGTTCTTTTCTACGGTTCCAGACGAACCAGCTTCGTTGCTAAATATCTGCATGAACCAGGGTAACGGGTGCAAGAACATGAATGCAAACGGATCCTAGAGGAACAGCCTTGCCCACCTCTGATCCAAAGCGAATTTAGCACTATGTCAAGGCTTGTCTTGACAACGCCAAGGGTCTTAGCCTCTACTGCATGACCAGACGAGCTCGCACAACATTTCTATCAAATTCTAACCAGGTTTATGAAGAGTTGTGAGGCTGTTGATTTCTTTGGAATTTTAAAAGAAAACACAGTCAATTAAATAAACCTACAAACAAACCAGGCTCTAAAACGTTTCCAAAACAGCTAACAGCTAGCATACAATGAGATTATGCCACTTTGGGAATTTTGGAATTCCACACATTTCCCGTACTGGTTCGTTTCATTGACTTCTGTTTCTGTCTGGAAGGAAATAATCTCGGCCGTACATGGAATGCAAAGATGGTATTGAAACCTGATTGGTGACCAATGATTGTTGCATCATTTGGTACCGCTACGTTCGTTTAAATGCTCAGGAAGTGACAAAATATAATAATAATAACAATCGTAATGATCATTAATAATAATAATAATAATAATAATAATAAGTTATTTATATAGCACCTTTCGTTCAACACATGCCACCCTCAATGCTTTACACGAAGGTTAAAACAAAAGCACAGATTGACATAAAAATACGGATTAAGCACAATAAGATTTAAAAAAGAAAATCCATGAAATTTGAATTCCCGTTGAAGTGACACGAGTGCATGCGTGTTAAATATGTGTATGTATTAAGAGTACTTTAAAAATAAATGATCAATTGTTAAGAAGCTACATTGAAAAGATAAGTATTTAGCTGGGTCTTAAGTGTCCACTGAGTGCACCTCCCTAAAAGCCCTGAGCAGGCTTTTCCAGGGACTGGGTGCATGATTTAAGATGGCTGCTTCCTCAATCTTATTTTATTTTATTTTTTTGGCCCTGTGGTATTGAGAGGTCAGTGAGTCAGCATCAGATGACCCGAGCGCTCATGCAGGGGCATAAGGAACCCAGGGAATCTGCGATATACGCGGGGCTTAAGCCTAGGTGCTTTCTAGACAAGCGGAAGAACTTTGAGGTCTGTCCTGGATGCCACCGGAAGCTAGTTTAGGGAAAACCAGAGTGATGTGCTCTGCTTTTTTTTTCTTTTTGGTGACGAGACAGTGTGTTCTGTGTAAGCTGTAGCCTATTAATAGATTTAGGGGTGCGGGTGCCAGTATAAATGGCATTGCAGTTGTCCAGTCTGCTTGGAAACAAAAGCCTGGAGAAGTTTTTTTCAGCATTGTGCCTGGTTAAAAGGATCAAACCTTAATAATGTTTCTGAGATGAGAGAAAACTATCCTTCTTTTTGTGTGATGCAAAACTTTGAGAGTCAGAGTCTAAATGGCCCCCAGGCTTGTTGCTTCTGGTTTGACCTGGGGGGTAAAATCTCCAAGCTTAAAGAGAAGTGCAGCCAAGTAAACGAATTTCAGTTTTGTCCTAATTTAGCTTCAGACAGTTACTGCTCAACCAATTGTTGATGGCAGATACGCACGGAAACGAAGAACTGCAAAGCTGATACATTAGCCCTGTCCAATAAACTGAGTCATTAAACAGCCGTGTTTTACGCGTTATTTAAGAACGGACATTATTATGTAAGGGAAGAGTGTTATGGGGTTTTCCCCTGTGTCTTAAGAGCATCGTTAAAAATGTTGACCTTTATACGTGGTGCACAGTCACGCAACTTGTAAAATGACTCATTTTATAATAGGTTTTAAGATCATTTTTATATACTTACACACTGGGGTGACGTGGTTTAATTGACTGTTTATGTAGCAGCTGTGCAGTTTAATGCATAATTAATATTATAATACGTCTTGAACTCTGAGCACCAACGGTTGTAAATTGATTTCCAGTTAAATTAAGCTTGTGAAACATAGTCTACCTGTATTTCCTTTACAGTCTGGAATATTTGTTGCTTTATATTTTTCCCGGTAACTGTGTAACATAGACTACTTGCGCAGGAAATATCATACAACAGATTCATATTTAGTTTATGTATTCTGACTTTAAAATTCCGTTTGTCTTTTGGTACTGTAGTCAAGGCGTATTGGCCACCCCACTGTGACAGTATCTTATACCCGTCTATTGTGCCTTGCGGGAGTTTTTCCGTGTGTGTATTGCTTGTTTACCTTAACGCAGGGATCCTTAATTTTATCCTGAAAGTGTGGGTGCCGGCTTTTGTTCCAACCAAGCAGTAATACACCCGATCGTGCTTATCAAGGTCCTTAGCAAAGGCTCTTGTGATTGATTAGTAGAATCAAGTGTGTTACAACTTGGTTGGAACAAAAGCCTGCACCCACAATGGCGCTTTTTGTATAAGAGTAAGGACCGCTGCCTTAACGATAAAAACAAAAGTACCACTGCTAAAATGATTACACTGTAGAACATGTACATTTATCCTGTAGACATCCCGTGCCTTCCCAACGAGTTCCATTATAAGTTTTACTGTATATGTAAACAATTGCCTTCAGCCCACGTGTGCTGAGTAAGAATGACAGTGCGATGACGCGATAATTCCAATATCGTCCCGCGCTTTATATAACAGCCCTTGCAATGGGGAATGAAGACCTGCGTCGGTAAGACATGAATACAGTAAGTAGCCTTTGTACATTGGTTTTAATACGGGGCGTTATCGCCGTATTCAACCCCTTTTCATGTTAAAATATGCCCTTTTGAGTTTACTTTTAAAGCCATTCCAAGTCAGATGCATGCTAGCAGTTGCTCATTTAATTTCTTGCGAATATTTTCCCACAAAATTAGTTTTATGTAGACTAAGATGTAGGTGAAAATGGGATTTTATTTGCAACATTTACGAACGTAGTAACACCCATTTGGACGGGTTTTCTTTGTACAGAATTTGTACTATATAGACTAAGATGTAGGTAAGTAAAGGGGGTAGGCTATGTTATTTGCAACATTTTCTAACGTAGATTAACATATGTATTAACTTGTTTCTATACAGTTGGGTATGCGAATTTTGCGTCAAGAATACATGTTGCCCAAAAAAATGTAACATTTGTGTATGTTCGTACAGATCGTAATTTTACCGCATCTCTTCATTCAGCAGGTGGTAATTGTCCTTGCTGCTTTGGCCTTTGCGCCGTGTAATAGCAACGAACTGCAAGCGCCAGTTTACAAGTGGACAGATGACGTGACGGGAGTTCCCGTGACGTGTGACAAGTGTCCCCCTGGAACTCACGTGGTGAAGCACTGCACAAAGAAAAGGCCAACAGAGTGTGGCGCATGCCCAGACCGGCATTACACAGAATTCTGGAATTACATAGAGCGATGCAGATATTGTAATGTTTTCTGCATGGAGGACCAATTCGAAAAATCACCCTGTAACGCAACACACAATAGGGTGTGCGAGTGTAAATCTGGACATTATTTTAATCAAGGATTTTGCATGAAGCACAGCACTTGTCCTCCCGGTGAAGGCGTACATGTGACTGGTAAGTTATACCCCATAACCATTCTCGTACACTCACTACAAAACCTACTACATTCATTTAGATATAGGTAGTTTGAACCTCTCTTTGGTGATTTTTACGTGCCTTGTAAAATATGTAAACTTATTCCGTCGGTTTCGGGTTTTTTTTGTTTCGTAATTTTTTTATTTCTTGTTACTTGCGATTCCGTTTGATTTTAGTTTTTGCACTATGTTTGAAAGCAGTTGCAGTATATTAATATGCTCGTTTGTGCTTATGATGAAGGCTATAGCGGTAAAGGCTACAGTGTATTTAATCATTTAGCAATGGGTTCCTTCAGACGCCTTTAGCTAAGGTTTATACAAAGATCTTGAATGAAATGAATGAGTGATCCTACTATTTATTTTTATTCCACGAAGGTACAGCGGAGGCCGACGTCAAATGTGTGCCGTGTGAGGAGGGCTACTTTTCGTCCGAGTACTCGAGCATAGAACCATGTCAGAAACATTCTCGGTGCAAAGACCACGAGAGAGCCATTCCCGGCCACGCGAAACGGGACACGTTTTGTACGTTGTGCAAGCCTCGCAGCTGTGACCTTTCAGGCTCTTCCGAAGGTGAGATTTTTGGCTTAATTCTGTGGTCAGTCAATATATCATCTCATCTATCTCATTTATTCGTTTATTTATCTGCTATTTACAATTGTTAACACACCGTTCTCAAACAGTAATGGCACATGTCGTATTGGAGAGTGATAATGTCATGTGGAAATCTTTTCTCCGTACAGATCAGGCTGTGTGTGACAGGGCTGTGATGGACTACGTCTCCCAATATCCTCTCCATCTCAAGAAACGCAGACGACTTGAAAACACAATGAGAAGGATAGCCAAGGAGAAGGGCAAAAATGTGCCCCTAGTGAACATGTTCCTGACTATTCAGGAGAGCCGCAAAGATCAGCCATTTGCCTGTATAATGGTAGACATCTTGAAAAAATCTTCTTTATTTAATTTGGAATGTAAAGTCAAGAAATTTTTCCTAGGCGAGGAAGAGGAATGTTAACGTGGTTACTTGTTTGAGTGTTGCTCATTGAACAGCAGTGACAGGGGATGTTATAGCTAAGAATTAGCCTGTGTTTGTATCAAGGTTGTTGTATTATTTTGTTTGGTGTACGTTTTGAGTAAGTACGACAACAAGCCAGAATTCCATCAGTCAAGTATCAAACTGTGTGAAAGCTTTTTATTTTCATTTTTTTAATTTTTGTAAAGTGCTGTGTCACCTTAATTTTTTAATTTTTGTAAAGTGCTGTGTCACCTTGGATAATCTTGTCCAGAGTAAAAAAATCAATGCAGTCAGAATGGTGGAGGCATGGTTTGCTATGCAAACGTAGCTTGCTGGTATGACCCGTATGTGTATGAATAAATAAACTGAGTGCCATTGGGCTAGGTTATGCTTTCTGTTATGGGTCTTACTCAGTAAGTAATCCTGTCATATTTAGCTGGCGCTTTCACTATGAACGTGCTGGGAACACTTTTCCCATGTTTAACTTATTGAAATGAGGTTGTTTTATGTCAATTCTGTTTTGTTTTTGTTCACGTAATGAGGTCACCTAACAGTTACTAATTTATTAACCTTTGTTGTAACATACATCTGTCTGTGAATATTTATGCTGCAATATAGACTTTGAAATATATGTTTAGAAGGAAATTAGATAGCGTAGTCCTGAATATAATGCAAAAGCAAATCACACTCTGACACCATGTAAAAAATACCAAATAAATTGTTTTTTTTCATAACACATTCAGTAACTACTTGTCCAGTCTGTAATAATAATATATTCTGTTTTTATCTAACAAAATATTATTTCAATATTCTACTTAAAAGATGGATCAAGTGTAGGCTACTGCCAAGAGAAACCTAAGCTGGTGCTAAAAAATAAGAAACTTAATTCTAATACCTAAGACTTGTGAGGGAAGAAGAAGGTTATTTTTTAAAAAGAAACATTGAGGATTAGTCTGAAGGGGTGAATGGGTTTATAGAGGTTTTTGGAAAAAGTGGCAGAGAATCTCTCTTCTGACCGGGAGGTCGTCCCTCCATTAGGAAATGAGGGCAGTGAAGAGCCAGGGTCTTTTTGAAGAGCAGCCTACAGGAGCTCATAGAGAAGGGAGAACCAGTTGGTGAGAGGATGGTGAATAAAAAGGTTCAGCTGGAGTGTGTTGGGGTCATCATTGTCTGAAGATAGGAAGGGGCAGTGCTGTTCGCAGCTTGGTATGTCAGTGTGAGAATGTTGAATGCAGCCACTGAAAGCCAGTGAAGGTTATTATTAATTATTATGAATTACATTTATATAGCACTTTTCCAAATGCTCAAAGTGCTTTACAGTGAAGGGGAACTCACCTCACCCACCACCAATGTGTTCAAAAGTGACATGACCTATTGGCACATGCAGGTGGAAGACCAGGTAGACAGCAGCATTCAGGGTATGTTTCAGTGGTCCGATGACACAGGTCACAAACTGGCCAGTCGGGCTTTATAATAGTCCAGATGTGAAGTTGCGAGGGCTTGTACAAGTAATTGTGTGTGCAGCCTCTTTAGTGAGGAAGTGGTGGATTCTCCTGATGTTGTTAAAGGAGGGAGTGCAGGATTGGGCATTTACAGCAATCAGTCCCGTGATGCCAATTTGACAGAAATGATCAGCAAACCTGCCCCAACTGTCTTGGAACATTTCATTCCAAAGTTCTGATACAGAAAAAAAAAAACATTCCAGCCATGTTTGCACACAAACTTAATGGTTTGTTATCTTTTAGTCAAAAAATAAATCAATAAATAAATAGACATGGAGTACATGTGCCAAATACATTGCGAAAATGTTCCGAATGAAAGCTTTGAAAGAGTAGATTTGTTTGACACTGATAACGTTCCTGGCATTCATGACCTTGAACTGTTTTTAAGGGAATCGGGTGAAAAGACCAAACTAGCCAACATCCCAAGGTCATTTCTGCAGTTTCCTTTTCTTCAATTTTCCTCGTTAGTTATATATAATGTTCCAGGGGACACTGGACAAATATGTGTGCTGGGAAGTTTCATGTGAATTTTCCAGAATGTTCAGGGAATTCTGTAAGAGAGAAAAATTTAGGTTTATGGTTAGGGTTACATGGCTGGTTTGCATCACTAGTCTTTGTGCAGCACAGCCCTGGTTATTCTCTACTGAAGAGTACCTAAACTCAGTTGCATGAATTGTTCTTATCGTATGTTTACCTCTCTCAGTAGATTTGCTCACTGGTTTTTTTTTTTTGGTTTCAAATTTTTTTAAATACCTTGAGGAAGAGATTTTTGGCTATATAGATGTCACCCATCCAGAGATATTATGTATAACTGGCCTCTGTTAGGCATCCTTGGCTTCAGTCTCACAAATTCGTGGAGGAAGTTGCAGGAATGTAGCATTCTTATGTAACATTTTTTAATGGAAAAAATAACTACTATAATAAAATGTATATTATTGTTTTGTACCATACTGAACCACAGACTAATTCCAGAAATAATGATGTGATTGTATTAAAATCTGTCTGGTTTCTAGAGATCTTTAAATTTTAAATTAAATCTTTTTAAAGAAAAAAATAAGTGTGGATTAATTTAACATACTTTTCATTTCTTTTGTGGATAATTAGAAAGAAGGCTTGTTTTGAGTGTATATCTTTATGTCTGGTACCTTATCTTAGTTTACAAGCTGCCCAACATATAGTTTGGGCATGTTGTCAAATATGTAACCTCCCATGTTCAATTAGTTCCCTTAGAAAAAGATTTATTCTTGTTCCCTATCTCTTTGGAAAAACTGTAAGCTTCTCTGTCTGTATAGAAGGTATAAAACTTGTTGAGTATACTGCAGATTTTCAGAGAACTACACAGGACTGCAGACTCTATTTCTTTGCATGATATCATGTATTAAGACTTAAGACTTATGTATACACACACACAAACAAGCATATGCAAACACATTGCTGAATTAATTGAATTGAATTTTCTGTTTGGACTTGCCTTTAAAAATGTAATTGAGAAACCAGGCCATTAACAAACATGGGAAAACTGTAACAGTAAGCCCCCAGGTTTTATTTGGGTTTTTCAATACAGCCTGTCCAAATGACTAAGCCCAGACATAATCTGTGGTCTTTTTTTTCCTTCTTTTTTTTTTGGGGGAGGGGGGGGAGGGGGGGGGGGGGGACTCTGCACTGTTTCAGGTGGAAAATTCTCATTCTCTTAATCTGTGGCTTGGTATCACATCCCAGGTGTGTGTGCTCACTCCACCAGTAGTGTTGATATGGCAGAGGCTACTCTGCTGGTAGTTTTTCAAATGTTACTCCCAACACTGTCAATCATCAAGTTTCAGGCTTAACTTTTCTTGTGGAACATTGATATTCGGTAGCTAGCTACCCAAATAAAGCTATATAAATAGCCATCTCTGTGATATCAAATTTGTCGAATGATTATCAATTTCAGCCAACTTTATGAATTCTGAATGAATACAGGACTTCAGATGCTCCAGCAGCATCTGCCCCCTGAGGTAGGCTAATCCATGAGTGCTGCCAGACAGGACAGAATAACACTCCCCATCCTTTTTAAAACCGTTGGTGAATTAATTTGCCCTGTCTCTGGCTGTAGTCTTCATTGATAAATGCTTCTTTAGCTCAGTTGTAAATCTAATTCTTGATATTATTGTTTGTTTTCTGCCATATTTATACGAAGAACTAGCTCACAACTGTCACACAGACATGGGAGAGAGGTTGTGTTAACTTTGTGAAAGACCTGCAACATTTTACAACTGAATTCCGCAGAGCTCTCGTCAGAATTCTGCCTGCACAGATTCCGTGCGTGTAGATTCCATGCAGGCCTGCAAATGACTCAGATATAAACATCATTCTTCACAGGGTACAGGCTTTACATTAGCCTACCTAATTTGGGGCTATCAAGCTTAAATACGTGTTTCCAAATGACTCGCACATAAACGTCATAACCATTCATTCTCATTATATACCACAAGCAGGCATGACAAGCTCAAGACCTAACTATTTCTAACTATTTAATAAAGGCATATTTTTCCAAGGGGTGTGTCCAAATACAGTAAACCATTTGTGTGTTGTTCCACTGCAATGTCCACCAATGCTAAACCAAGGCCCTGACTCACTGTGGTTATAAAATGTTCCGGTACTTTGTGGAAATCACTCTTGTTGTCCTTGTTCTACAGTAATGCATTCACCCTGTTATCTGAAACAAATTCCCACAGACATGACTGCCTGTAACCAGCTATGTAATCACCGCGGTTTGGTTCTCCAATTTGTCATTCACAATAAGGTTTTCCCCAGTCTGTATCCTGACCTCATGAGCAAAAATGCTTGACTGATCCTAGATCAGCACTCATTCCTGGAAATGCTTTATGAATATAGGCCTTGATCTTGAACACCCCGAGATCCTCTGCTAATAATATGCGTTTGGGCAAGCTATCCCATGTATTACCGACTTTCGCTGAGAAACAAATTGTTCCTGATATCAGTCTGAATATTATTAACTAATTTCCACCTGTGTTCCCCATGTCTCAATGGACAGATCTCAACTCGATATCACCTGTGGTATTCACATGTTTTAAATCAGCCATTTACAAATAGAATCATTAAGTGCATGTTCCTTTATTAGAGACAGACCCCAACCAGGCAAATTTGGGTCTATCACTGATAAAGATAAATAGTTTCTCTGGCAGTCTGCATGTAAACAGGTTCCTAGGATGGTGACCATAACCTAGCTAAGGAACACTGTGTGCATGAATACACAGTCAGTCCTCCTTTGTTTTGGTCCACCACCTGACCAAAACAAATTTCTCAATAGTTTTGGGAAAAGCAGGTGTCCGTCATAGATAAGCCATTATTTGAAGGCCAGTTCCAAGTTCAACATGTACTGGAGTTACTTGTAGCATGACAGCATAGAGCAAACAAACATATTCAACCACTAGGACACATTGCTCAAAAATGAAGCAACACATGTTTTTGTGACTGTGGTGTGTGGTGTAGGGTGGCTTTCATGGAAGTGGGTAACACACTCCATGCTTCATGACGTTGTAATGGTCTAAAACGTTTTCTTAATAATATGACTCTGTTTTCTTCTTACTGTAATCATGGCAGTTTACAGTATGCATTGACCACTATTCTCATTTGGGAATTCTGTTGAAATAAACCTTTTGGGATGTACATGTAAATCGCTGTGGGTAGAAGATCTGTTAAGTGCTTTTATGTAGATGTCAGTTAAAAAAAAATTAAAAAAAAACCTATCCATGTTTTTGACATTTTTGAGATTTACAAAAAGAACAAGATGGCATCATTGGTTTTATTTATGGTTTCATAGTTCTGGCACAAATATAAAGCTTATTCAAAACCACATAACTGAATGTCTAATACAATATAATGTATGAATTATGAAATCTTTGGGCTCATACTGAAAAGTTGCCTTTTTGGATATAAGTGTTTTTTTTTTGTTTGTTTGTTTTTTTACCACATTGAAAATATGCAGTATTCATCCTGATTCAGGATTGGGGCTATATGGGATTCTTAAAGTACAGCAAAAGTAAAATAAATCATTTTTCCTGTTTTTTTCCTTCTTATCTCTTTCAGATTTAGCCTAAATATAGAATTTCCCAAAAGATTGATGTTAAAATGCTTTTCATACATGCTAAATAAACCCTTTAGTTAATATTTTCTGATTTTATTTGAGAAATCTCAAAATGTACAGGCCATGTATGTTATATTATATTTAACTTATCCATTTCAGAAGCAAATATTTTTTTAAATAAAAATGTTTTATTTAAATCTTACACCTTTATTTCAAAAATAAATATTTATATTTAGTTTATAATTTAAATCATAGTTTAAATCAAGATTTCTTTTAACATTTTTTGCCACAAGTCTGTTAAAACAATTTTACTATTAAATATTTATTTGTATCTTAAATCTTGGGTTCCAAATTAAATATTTTAGCTTATATCTTAAATATTAGTTTTTTTATTAAAAGCATGATTAAACATTTAACTTAATATGTAGTTTATCACAAATCTTGTTTAAAATTTTAAATATTTAGCCAAAAATAAATATTTATATATTAAAGATAAGATATAAATATTTAAATTAGAATGTAAGATTTAAGATTAAAAAATGTATTTTTAGCTAAATATTAACATTTTTAACCAAGATCATCACCATGCATCACTAAAGGCATTAGTTCATTAGGAATTAGGTACTATTAGGGATCTGTGTTTATCACTATCTAGCAAGCCCCTCTGGTCACATGTTACATGCAAAAAAAAAATGTTTTTAAATAAAAAAATACATAAAACCTTCAGGACCACTGCTATGTCATCATTCAATATGTGTAACTTAACATTTGTAGGAATTGAGTTCCATCCAACCATTATCTAATCTGCTTATTCCTGGTCAGGGTTGTGCTGGAAATGTATGTTTTTCAGTCTATTCTTTGTGTGTATTTGAGCCATGGAGAGCTTCTTCTGGTGCATGAAAGGGGAAATGCCAGTAATGAAATAAAAATGCTTTCTATTTTTCCACCACACATAGTGTCAGCTCACTGGTTCTTTTTACATTATACACAAATGAGTGTACGAACAGCCACCCTAGGAACTGCATTTTTAAATTTTCAGATGACACTGCGATCCTCAGCCTACTGCACAAGGACACAAGTCCTTCAGCCTACTTCACTGAAATAGAGAGTTTTGTGCAGTGGTGTGATGCCAACAATCTCATTTTAAATGTAAGAAAAACTGAGGAGATGGTTCTGGACCCTAGGTCAGTGGGGGATCATAGTCCAGTGGTCATACTTGATGAACCAGTTTAATCAGGTCTGCTCCTATAAGTACCTTGGCCTTCACTTGGACAACACCTTTAGCTGGAAGGCTCATGTTGAAAGTTTGTGTTCTCATTTACAGCAGAGATGTTTTTTACTTTTTACACAGACTCATGGTGCATGGGGTGGATCAGAGGTTTATGTTTTTATTCTATCGGACTGTATTAGAGAGCATACTCAGGTATGGGATGTCAGCATGGTATGGCAATCTCACTTTACAGTTAAAATCTAAGCTTGCTCGTCTTGTACAGATTGCCATGAAGGTTATGGGGAGGAATGAACACCAGACCCTCCAGTCAATACATGAGCAGTCTGTTCTCAGGCAAGCATAGAGAATATTGTCTGATCCATCTCATATTCTCCACGCCGAGTATGAGCTCTTACCCTCTGGCAGATGATATAGAGTACCCCAATGTAAACTCAACCATTTTAAAAACTCATTTGTGCCTACCTCAATTAAAATTTTAAATAATGTTGCTTGAGTCTTGAGTTTTTATTATTACTACTATGGAGGCAGCTATATGTGTGCAGCATTTGAGTCCAAGACAAATGTCCCCACGGGGACAATAAAGTATATTGTATTGTATTGTATTGTATTGTATAGTGTAGAGACACACTGTGCTGTTCTGCAATCAGTTGAAGGTCCTGGTCACCTTCATGAATGAAAATTCATGTCTGGAAGCAGCCCAGATGAAATACCCAAGAATATCAGAATATTTCCATTAAATTGTTTTTAAGGTGTTTTGATTCGATAAATAGATTTCGTCTATGTGCTTTTGCTCACTAAAAATGGGTTATTTGGATATTGCAGCAATCACACTGTTTTTTAGCCTAAGTATTTATTCACAATTTCAGTTAGATATTGAATATAATGAAGTATTTCTGCGCATCACAACTGTAAATTGGCTTTTTTGTTTATTGGGATATTACGCCCTCTACTGTTGTATACACATCATGACATGCCAACAATAATATGTGGCATCAGTTATGCCCAACTGAAATAGTCTATGTAGATTGCATCTGGTAACCAGTAAAAATAATAGGTCAGTTTTATATATATATATATATATATATATATATATATGTGTGTGTGTATATATATGTGTGTGTGTGTGTGTTTTCTTTTGCCCAACTTTTTTTTCAACAGCGGAAGAAGTGCTATGTGCTATTCAACCAGTGCTAATTAGTACCAATAATTGAATCTGATATTAAGCTTGTACAATTTGTTATATTATTATGTTTACGTCTTTATACAATTGATACAAAGATACATTTTATCAAATCAAAGGGGCACATTTGGCAATTGTGACGAAAAGAGGCAGGAGCTAAGGTGACCAGAGCCTGAGGGGGTGCAATACAATTGCAAAATGTATCACACCAAGAATCTTGTTCAAACTTTCTAATTAGTGGGTTTGGCTACTTCAGCCACACCCATTGCTAACAGGTGCATAAAATCAAGCATACAGCCTCATGCAATCTCCATGGACAAATGCAGGCAGTAGAATGGGTCATACTGAAAAGCTCAGTGACTTTCAATTTGGCATTTTCATAGGATGCCACCTTTCCAACAAGGCAGATCATGAAATTTCTGCCCTGCTAGATTCAACTGCACGTGCTGTTATTGTGAAGTGGAAATGTCTAGGAGTAACAACAGCTTATTCATGAAGCGGTTGGCCACACAGGCTCACAGAATAGGACCACTGATTGCTGAAGTGTGTGTAGCGTGTAAAAATAGTCTGTCCTCAGTTGCAACACTTACTACCAAGTTCCAGGCTGCCTCTTGAAGCAATGTCAGCACAATAACTGTTCATCGGGAGATTCATGAAATGGGTAGCCACACACAAGCCTAAGATCACCATGCGTAATGCCAAGTGTCAGCTGGAGTGATGTAAAGCACACCACCATTGGACTCTAGAGCAGTGGAAACGTGTTCTCTGGAGTGATGTGTCAAGCGTCACCAAATGGCAGTCTGAAGGATGAATCTAGGTTTGGCAAATGCCAAGAGAACGCTACTTGCCAGAATGCATATTACCAACGGAAAAGTTTGGTGTGGGAGGAATAATGATCTGGGGCAGTTTTTAGTGGTTTGGGCTAGGCCCCTTAATTCCAGTTAAGGGAAATGTTAATGCTACAGCATACATTGATATTTTAGAGAATTGTGTGCTTCCAACTGTGTGGCATGACAATGACTCCTGGCATAAAGCGAGGTCCATAAAGAAATGGTTTGCCGAATTTGGTGTGGAAGAACTTGACTGGAATGCAAAAAGCCCTGACCTCAATCCCGTATAACACCTTTGGGATGAATTGGAATGTCAACTACGAGCCAGGCCTTATTGCCCAACAACAGTGCCCAGCCTAACTAATATTTTGTGGCTGAATGAAAGCTAATCCCTGGAGCGATATTCCAAATGTGTAAGCTTTCCGAGAAGAGTGGAGGCTGTTTTAGCAGCAAAGGGGTACCAACTCCATATTACTGCCCATGGACTAGGAATGAGATGTTCAACAAGCACATATATGTGTGTGATGTTTGGGTGTCCACACGCTTTTGGCCATGTAGTTTATGTGCATATTGCAGTTTTTGCGCACAATACTACAAATATTACAGTTACATTTTTACTTTTATTGTGAAACTTCCCGCTCTTGCGCTAACCGGAAGTCATTTTCTAGCTTCATTTTCCTATGTGGCTCACAAATAACGAGCAGAGCACAGACAAATCAATGAAGGTAAATAAGTTGTCTGGCTAAATGTTGTTTATTTTAAATGGTCACGTAGCCAGCTGATCGCCGACAAAGTACAGTACGATTATTTGAGTCCGGTTTATACGATATTTGACTTCAGATAATTCATAGGCTACATTTCAGTAGTTTATGTTGAATTAGCTAGTGGTTTGTTAAAACAGGTACCAGAAAGGATAACGATAGCTAGCTAAATGCTTTGGGTTGCTGTGTGTTTAGAATAGTTACCCTAACGAGTGAAAACGAATACTGTTGTTCGCCATAGCTATTTCATGATAGACTGGTTCTCTAGCTAACTAGCTATCCTTTGGACGAAGGTATCGATAACCATCAGATTTTGATTTTGCCAGTTTGCAGCTCAGTTAATAAGATAGCAGCTTTGTCATGAGCTGGCTAGATAATGTTAGACCAGTGGGTGGTAGATGGAGAGCCTAACGTAAAATAGTAGTAACTGTAGTTAAAAAGGCCATGGTGTTTACCTTAATTATTATGACTTAAATTGGTTGTGCCAATTGGTGCACAATTCGTAACTTGCAAACAAAAACAGCTGAGAACCTCGGACTTAGAGACTCACTGTCACTAGCCTCTCTGTAAGCTTTTATTCCCTCCTGTCCTTCCATACATAATTACAACCTCTGAATTTCAAAATTAAAGAATGTTTGCTGCCTGCTCTCTGTAAAGTAAGATGGTGAAGCCAAAAAGCAGGATTGTTCAGTCATTTATTTGGAGAAGGTAACATGGGCAGAGTGGAAAATGGGCTGCATTTTGAAAAAATTGATTCATTTATAGACTTCCAGGTAAAATCTGTGGAGTCTGCTGAAAGGGTGGACACCTGTACAACTGCTTATTACCTAGTTTGTTATTCAACTGATTTGTGAATCCATGGAGCTTTTAGCACAGTGTCAGCATATAATAATAATAATAATAATAAACTTTATTTATATAGTACATTTGGAACACACAGTGGCATTCATTTTGATTTACAGAAAAAAGTGATGGAAGTAAAAAAGAGGACAAAAAAACAGGAGACTGTATATAAACTAACTGCAAAATAAATTGCTTAATAAAGAATACTTAGAACAATAAAATGGCAGGAAATATTTTTAAATGAAAAAGATAAAATAAATATGAAAAATAAGCATGTGTATGCTTATATAAAATGTTGCGATGGGTCAGAATAACCACATCACTTATGTTTGTCACTAAGTCCAGAACGCTGTGCTTTTCCAGCAGACTCCTAGATGCTGACCCGCCGCTCTTCGCCATGGACGAGGGCAGTTTGGAAGCGGCCATTGAAACCTACAATGCCCAGCTGCAGCAGGTGGAGACCGCCCTGGGGGCGGGGCTGGACCCCTCCCAGCAGTCGGACCTGCTCCAGCTGAAGGAGGACCTGCGGCAGCTGATCGAGCTCACCGAGTCCAGCCTGGTGTCGGTGAAAAAGAGCCGGCTCCTGGCGAGCCTGGAGGACGGGGCGGCGGCGCTGGCCCTGCCGCCAGCGGGGAGGTCCGCCGAGGGCGGCCCGGACGATGACGAGTTCGCCGCCTTTTACTCGGAACTGGGAGAGCCGGCCGCCGCCGCTGGCCTGTCTCGCGGTCCCGGGCAGCGGCCCGCTCGGAGCCCGACGCTGACCGGGGAGGCCAAGGACGGCGAGGAAGAAGAGGAGGAGGAGGAGGAGGAGGAGGAGGAGAACGAAGACGCGCTGAGTGGGATGAAGGTCCGAGCGCCGTACCGCAGCGCCTGGGGCACGCTGGAGTACCATAACGCCATGGTGGTGGGGGCCGAGGACTCCGACGGGACCGAGTCCCGGGTGAGGGTGCTGTACATTCACCCCACGCACAAATCCATGAAGCCCTGCCCCTACTTCCTGGAGGACAAGTGCCGCTTCATGGAGAACTGCAGGTAGAGTCTGCGCGCTTCGGCTCTTGAGACGTCCGTCACGTCGCGCGTGTGTAGTCCCGTGTTACACGAGGTTTCCTCAGCGGATGTTTCCGCCGCTGGTCATTTTGCGTCAAGATGGACGCATTTCAGCACAACCCTCTCTCAGACTCTTAAGGTCACAGTTTCTAAACTTTCAGAGTTGCCTTTCGCGGGTTACAGTGCGGTGTCGATCACAGGCTCTTTTGAACCAGTCAGAAAGCTTTTCTTCGCAGCAAGCCACAATTATAGGTTGAAAGGTTTGAGCTGCTGATAGAAAACGGGAACTCTTCCATGTTTAGTGAAGCCTGCGTTAACAGGACGTGAGTGGAGCTGAGGTTTACTGAAGCAGATTTCTTTTTCCATTCTTCAGCTTGCTGCTAAATCCTTTAAAGGCCTTCTCTTGTTTGTTTCAAGTTTTAATAAATACTAGTTTGTGTTGTCTGACGTATCCCAATTAAGCTGGTAAAATATGAAATGTGTAAAACATGACATTTTGCCATGTTTGCTCCCTGAAAAAATCCAATGGACAAAACAAGGCAGTTAGTTTTGGCTCCAAATCTGATGCAGATTCTGGATTTCAACTGAAGCAGCCAATCATTGATTGATTTATATTTGCATAACCGCTCCCACGCACATCTTAACCTTGAACATTATCAGTGAGCTACCTACAAGCAGAGCGTAAGCGAAACGTCAAGTGTTGCTGGCAGTGACTTTAGGTGTGCTATTATTTGTTGCAGTCAGCTAACTGCACTTTACACGGCCTTCCGAACGAGTGGAGCGTAAGGCTCAGTTTAGATTTCAGGGTCACGTCCTGGCAAAAGTGAGCCCCCGTTTGCCGGGGTGCTCCTCTCATTTTGTCACGGAGCACTTCTGAAACGGAGCCCAGTACGACGCTGGCTTCACAGTGAGGCTGGTGTCAAAAAGAGGGGGTCCTGACCCTGGCTCAAACGCATACTGCTTATTTATGGGCTCCATGCTCATTTTTAGAGCAGGAGTTGTGTAGGCAGGGAATGGGAGGGGCTCTGCTGTCATTCCTGGTCAGATAACCAATCAAGGCAGAGTATGTGGGGGAAAAAATGTGCAACACCCAAAACGGCCTGTTCAGCTAAAAAAAATGTTTTTTTTTTTTCTTTTAAAAAAACTTGTTTGGTTAGAATAATATAAATTGACGAAAAACAGAATAATTGCACGTCGCTTTGGATAAAAGCGTCTGCCGAATAAATGTAATGTAAATTGCAAAGAAGGAGCTCCAGCCGGTGATTCTCCCTCTGACAGGTTCTCCCACGGCGAGGTGGTGGCCGTGTCGGAGCTGAGGCCGTTCCAGGACGCGGACCTGAGCAACCTTCAGGAAGGTTCCGCCTGTCTGGCCCGGCACGAGGACGGCATCTGGTACCCCGCCAAAATAACGGGTCCGCAATCCCCGCCCCTTTCCTCCATCCACACGTCAAAAACCGTCATCTACGTGGTGTCAAGCTCAGCGTTCCCCAGACTGATAAACGGCTAATTTCACAGCATCTCAAGTCTACCGTTTCATTTCTGGGCTCCCTTGGTCCTTGAAGAGTCCTTGAAGATATTTGTCGACTGCTCGGTTATCCCACTGGTCACGGTCAGGGAATATTGCCAAATTTTTAAAGAAGTACATCCGTATGTCTTGCTAACTCATTAGCAGTTTGTCTCTTCCTGTCACTTCTGGAAGTGTCAGGCTGTTTTTTTTTGGGAGGGGTGTGAAGGGGGATGGGCGTGGCATGTCTCAAATCACCTCCTCTGTGACATTACAGGTGCATGACTGGCATTTAGCAGTCACTCTTATACAGAGTGACTTGCATTTTTACATAGTATCCATTTATATAGCTGGATATATAATTAAGCTATTTAGATTACACGGGTACAATGGCTCAAGGGCACAATGCTAGTGTCCTAACCTGCATCGTTTTTGGTTACAAGGTGTAGGAATGTCTCAACCAAAATGATGGTGTTGAAGATAAAGATAACAAACGACAGAGTCAGGAGCTCCTTTATATAATTTAATAATACGACCGGTCGAGAAGAGGCACAAGTACAGTCTTCAAAATTATAAAGTCCAATACATGAGTTTACATAGTTTTCAGAGACAAAGAACTGTTGTTTCAGCCTATGAGATTCATGTATTCACCATATGCAAAGATTCAATTTACTAGCCAGTCGTAAGTTTGGATCAAGGAGCCCGTACTAAGACTGACCATGTGGGCCTAGAGGTTCTTTAATCCCCTGAAGCACTTGATTTATACCACAGCTGGAGTCTGTCTCCTCTAGCTTACATTCCAACAGAGACATGGCATGGGGTGAAACAGCGTACACTTATATACAGCCTTGAAAAGTACACTTTCAGAAGTATGTTTATCAAGTTACCATAAGATTTATGTGATATTTCATATAATTACTTATATACAGGGCCGGCCCGTGGCATAAACGGTCTATGCAGTTGTTTAGGGCCACAGCTGCTGGGGGGGGGGGGGGGGGAAACAAATGATCCACTGTTTATCTAAGGTAAATAACGTTATTTTCGTATTTACGTTATTCATCCCCTATCGCGGACCTAGTGGTATAAATTTGAAATGGAATGGAAACAGAGCATTTCATAACAATGTAATGTAAGAAGGATTTGACCAAGTGAACCCCCCCAAACCCTCCCACTCGACAGAATCCAACAGCACCTCCACCACCCGCCCCCCCCCCCGGACAGATTTGCTTAGGGCCGCCAAAACCCTAGGGCCGGCCCTGCTCATATAACATTTTCAGTAAGTGAACTTTTTAAATCATAACCCAGCAAAGGCCAGTTTCGTAACTACGATATTACACTGATACCTTGCCTCTGACCAGAAGAGAGCTTCATGAAGTTAGCGCTTCATGGTTAAAAAAATTCGCTGGCTAATTCAAAATTTCAAAATTTAGTCCGCTATTCCCTTATTCCCACTTGGCGAAACACCAACCGGCGTAAGAGGCGTTTTCTGAGCTGCTTTCCCCGCCCCCGCAGATATGGAGGACGGTTACTACACGGTGAAGTTCGACTCGCTCCTTCAGAGGACCGCCGTGGTGGAGGCGGACGGAGTCATCCCCCCGTTGCGGCAGGACGACCCGTCCTCCTCGGAGTCCGAAGACGACGATGACTTCGGGGAGTACACGGCTTATGCTAAAGGTACCCCCCCGGGTCCTCAGAGCTGTTGTGGGAATAGTTTTGCCCCGCTGGTTGGGCGAAGGTAGAGTGGGAAGGAGTTAGAGGTTAGAAGGATCTGTTTTGTGTTTTATCAGAAACATTTCCTGAACCCCCTTTTCACCACACGGTTGCTTCACCCATATATGTGTATAAAGCCTCACTCTCCTGCTTTCTGGTTGCCAGATATGTTACTAAATCCACATTAATGGCCTGTCCTCTCTGACCCGGCAGTTCTGGACTCCACGGAAACGGAGGATTGGACCCCGTCCTGCAGTTCCAGTTTCGCTGGATGGGAGGCACACACACGTGGCATCGGCTCCAAGCTGATGGTCAAAATGGGCTACGAATTTGGGAAAGGTAAGGGTGCAATCCCCCATTAACAGAGGTGTCAGACCTTAACAATGGAGGGAAACCTTCAACAGAGGAGTTAATGTAAGACCTCAACAGGGGAGGTGTGAGATCTTAACAAACATGCTACACCTCAACAAAGGTGCAACACCTTAGCAAAGACTTTGTTAAATCCCCTTTGTGCAGATGCCAAATCTTCCCAATCCTCGCCCAGATCAGAGCATCACAGAGGCATGGAAAAACACTTATACCATTTACAGCACTTACTTAGATTAGTTTATATTCATAATTTGTGTGTATAAATCAAGTTCCACAAATGCAAGGTTTTCCCCGTTCACTCATAGGTCTCCTATATGGATAGATGGGGCAAGGCAGAATGTCTACCCTCTGAAGCAATGCAGGACTAATATTACTGTTATGTTAAGGGTAGATGCCCTGCTTTGCCTGTAGCCTTTCCAGAGCAGTCATGTCACATAATTCCTGTGGCTTCATTGCCAGGGAAAGAGAATTTAAGAGAGCCACCCGGCTGAACGAGCGGCTGCAAGTCCACCTGTTGAGCTGCATGTTGACTGTCTTCCTCTGACTCCTGTCTGTGTGAGCCGTACTTGTGAACTGTAATTTGATAAGAAGCTGACATTGCATGCTTCAGATGCGGGACCACATGTTTGTCACACATTGATAGCAGATGTTGAAATTAGCTTTGCAGCATGACCATGAATATAGAGATTCTTCGAGAGGGCTGCTGTTGTCGTGGGACGCCCTTGCTGATGAAGCCGCTCCCCTTCTCCTCTGTCAGGGTTGGGGCGGAGCTTGGAGGGGCGGGTGGAGCCGGTGATGGCCGTGGTCCTGCCCAAGGGGAAGTCCCTGGACCAGTGCGCCGAGATGAACCAGAAGAAGGGCCGGAAGAGGCCGGGGAAGGGGGAGGGGTCGAAGGCCAGGCGGAAAGGCAGGAGGCCAGGCCCCGCCCACCGGGGGCGGGCCAACGTCTTCGACTTCCTGAACAGCAAGCTGGGCGACAGGGAGCGGAACGCCGAGGCCGACGCCCGCCCCGCGCCGCGGAACAGCAAGGACGCCTACAGGGGGGGCGAGAGCGCCAAACGCTCCCTCAACGTGCGGCTCTTCCAGGCCACCGAGCGGGTGGCTCAGACTGAGCGGGAGATCGAGCGCCTCACCCAGGCGCTGGCCAGGCAAGCGGGGAGGTGAGTTCAGCGATGCACATTGATATCGCATGGTGCGTATTGCTGCTCTGTGTGTATGTGTGTGTGTACTGTGGGTTGGATAAATGGTTTCTGTTTGTATGTATGTATGTATGTATGTATCTAAGTACTGTATGTATGTGTGTACTGTGGGTTGGATAAATGGTTTCTGTTTGTATGTGTGCATGTATGTATCTAAGTGCTGTATGTATGCATGTGTGTACTGTGGGTTGGGTAAAATGGTTTCTGTTTGTATGTAGGTATGTTGGGTAAACTGGTATCATGTCCTATATAAACTGTGCTGCTGCTCGACTTGCCAGGTCTCTTAATGAAGAGATTTTAACCTCACTGAGACACTAACCTCTTAAATAAAGGATAAGTAAATTAGTAAAAAACAAAGCCTTGATAATTCACAGATTCAGGTGAGTCTCTGACTAAGAAAGTACTTAAGCCGTTTAAATTACAAGAAGGTGAGTGGTCTGGTGTCACAATTTCAAATACATTTTTGCGCAAAACTTGCTAGATTTTGAAGTTAGCAGGTCATGGTTGAGCCAGCTATTATCAGGCTCAAATAAAAGATCTGTAATATACTTCTATTGACCCATAAAAGTATATTGTGATACTAGAATATCCATTTGTTTCGTAATTTTCAATGTAGATGTGGTTGTGTGATATTTCATGCTCCTGAATTTGGCAGTGATTGGTCAGTCACTTCAACAGTAACATTAGATTCATAGACAAATGTATTCCTTGATAAACCAAAGAAACACTTTCACAGGCTTTTAATTTTATTCATTTTATTACACAGCATCTCTAGTGCATTCAGAGCCAGTCCAGAAGGTGCCTTATGGTCAGTGTGCTGTATGAATTTGACCACAGGGGGACAGCAAAGAGTTATATTTTAACTCTTGAGTTTGAACAAGGCACCTTTCAAATGGTGAACTTACTGGCCATGATTAACAGGAATGAAAGGCGCTAGACCACATCCCATCTCAAGGGCTTCCCCCAGGTATTAATAGCATAGGTGCTGTGCTTCCACTGAATTCACAAGTTCTCCTTCACAGAAAAATCAATAAGATTTCAGACTGACTAAGCAGGGCTGTAAACTGCACAAATCTAGTTGCATATGCGATTAAAAAATGTACCCACGACTTCCGTGACAAACACCCAGCCAGAGAAATAATTATTCTTCTGGAAGAAATAAAGGACAACCATAGAACCTCCCACACAACAATTTCATCCCATACCGGCAATAGCCAAGCATCTTGCCACACTGTCTCCCATCTGGATCACTGTCTCCCATTTCAATTAACAGTTGCCACCGCAGCCGCAATATGACTATCTGCATTTTTGTTGTGCGCTGCATATGCTCTTATGGAGCACCTGAAGATGCATCAGTTTCCCCACATCCAGTGAAGATATTCGGTGCAAAGTTTTTGAAACTTTGCCTTTTAAGTTTCAGGCAGTTAGTCAGCAGTCACATTTGTTATTGCGTAATTAGCTGTAGCCTTTGTAAATAAGACGTTAATTTCATGCAGATTGCACACACACCAACATACCCTCGTCAGGCTGCAATTTCCACTGTGAGTTTCACTCACGTACATCTGGCCCTCAGGGTTTACTTGGTGTATTTGATATCGTCCCTTTTATTGTATTAGATCTTAATTTCGATGGCGCTGCTTTTTGAAATTAAGTTATTTTTGTAATTGAAAATAGTTAATCTTAAGATTATGGTCATAACAATGATGTTAAAATGTGCCCCAGGTCAAAAGTATTTTGTTATTATTAGCCTAAAATGGTTGTGATTTATTTGTTCACTGAAGGACAGATACAATCACAAGGAAAAACCTGATACTCCTCTTAAGAGCTGGTTAGTGTTGAATCAGTATGGGGGAGTAGGAGGCCCACTTACGGAGTGGCCTATATGCTTGGATACTGCTGGCCCAAATGTACAGTAACTACATGCATTGATACAGTAAAAACTTCAGATAAAAGTTTTTTTTTTAATAGAAGTTAAGGTTTGTGCTACAAATTTTCTCTGCGCTGCAAATTTTTTGCCCTTCCTAGCTCCAGGGCTACTGACAAAAAAAGTTCATTTACAGCCCTGCTCAGGTCTCCATAATCTTATGTCGAAACATTTAATAAATGTCTGCCATTCAACAAAATTAGCATGGTGTAGTCACGAGTCAGGTGTGAGGTGTACCATGTGAATACCACGGCTTGCTGCTTCACACTGCTGCTGCTTAACCTTTGAGGCACCTCTCCTACACTAACCACTTTCCTGGGGGAAACCCTGTATTTCAGACTTCCGTTTTTCAGATTTATAATGAAGGCTTAAGGCCCAATTCCACCTGGAGCGATAAGCGTGAAACATCTATGAAGTTATAAAATAGTTCCGGGTCAAATGAATTAATGTGTCAGCACTAAAAGTAAATATTGAGCTTGAAACATAATGAAAGAAATGTTTCAGCTCTCTCAGGGATTTTTTAGGAAACTTCTCCCGATGGCCAAGTGTCTAACCAGGCCGTAGCATTTGTGTGTCTTGATTGACAGGTGAGAACAACAGTTCAAGCCTTCTCTGGCGCGATAGCTAGGGAACAATGTTTAATTTATCGCCATAGTAACAGTGTTCGTTCCCAGGGCAAAAGGGTCTTTAGCTTGGTTATTATTAGACACATGGCTCGCTTTGGTTGTTGAGGACATCTCTGAACACAGCACACTTCTCTAACAAGCATTAGAATGTAGGCTTGAACAGAAATGCAAAATTCAGGTTCAGAAAGTAAAAGTCCTCCCCTGTATTTTGTTTCTATCATCTGGATTTGCTAATTAGCATAATTATTCTGGCAGGAGGCAGAACTAATTAGTGAAATCAACTGGCTGAGTTCATGGGTGGCAGAAACACATGGCACGACTTTTACTTACTGACCCCTGGACTTTACACCTCAGGTGACTTCAGTGGAGGCTACTTGCATCGATCATGATATAAGAGAGTTTTGATCTCTGTAATGCCAGCAAGTGCAAGCTCCAAGTTGCAGTACTAAAGATTGTGATGGTAATGGTTTAAATGTGCATGGTTTAAATGTGTCTCCTCTGTCAGACACTCTCACTAGTCGGATTTTCCTGGAATCACGTTGTGGGTGAATATTTGTGAACAGAAACAAACTCATACTGAGTCTCTCGCTGAGAGAGTTTTCACCCTCAGGTGTGTAGTGCATGGATTCTCATTAGTCTTGTCAGAGAAAAGGTATTGCTTTCCAGTTTGTTTCCAGAGAGCTTTGAGCTGATAATGTAACAGTGCCAAAAATTATTATTATTTTCATTGCATAATTGCATGTCACATCTGCTTATGTAGTGGGGGATACGGTTCCAGTGGTGGCTTGCGTGGGATTTGAACCTGAATCCTCCTTGCTAACTCCAGTCCTGGAGGGCCGCAGTGTCTGCAGGTTTAACTCCAGTCCTGGAGGGACACAATGTAGTTTTGCTTTCTTTGTGCTGGTGTTTTTCTTTTGAGAACTTTCAACAGTTGGGACTCTGCTGATTCTACTCATTAGTCTATAATCAAATAAGAGAAATACGTAATCTCTTGCTAAATGAATCATTTGCCATAAAGCACACTACAGAAAATGAAAGAATGAGTTGATCTCACTGATTGAATTCCTGGGATATGAACGTGGAATATGTATTCCTCATATTATACACAGCTGGTGCACAGCATGTCATACATTTCTGACATAATGTGGCCATAAGTGGGTAAATGGGTAGACATTGAAAAGTATCTAATTAAGAATAATTAAAAACCTTTCATGGTTCAGGGGTTATACGGGGGCCCCTAGACCAAATTTGAGAGCCCCCAGTTAAGGTCCGCAACTGTGGAGGTTGCTTCCGTTAGTGTTGGCGCTGGTTTGAGGGGCGGGGTCTGCGTAGCGAGCGCGCTCAGACGAGGCCCGTTGTGGTTCTCCTCAGGGACAGCACCATGGCGACGCAGCTGGAGGAGAAGCTGGCGGCGGCCAGGAAGCAGCTGACCCAGCTGAAGGCCCAGGAGCTCCGCGCCCAGCAGGAGCAGCGCAAGGCCGACACGCACAAGAAGATGACCGAGTTCTGACCGCGCCGGCAGCTGCATTCCGACCGCGTCCCGACCGCGCCGACCGCTGCGCATCTGCACCCGGCCTCCACCTTTTAGGCTCTCTTTCATCTGTTAATTCAGTTTTATTTTTTCTGTTTTTTATTTTTTCCTCTTGTGTGAAGGCATGTTACTGTCCAGGTAAATAAAAAATAATTATGGATTTTAAAGTGGATTTGAACCCCCCCCAACACACACACACACACACATGCACAGACACACACACTCTCTTGGCATTCTCAGTTGTATTTATCAGCACCCACTGCCTGTTAGACTCTCTTATTCCAGTCAGCAGAAACCCTCCTATTCCAGGGTCATACTTCAATCTTGACTTCAATCAAAACCATCTTTAATTGATTAGTTGGAGCAAATGTTTTAGCACTGGCTGCAATTGTCCTTTAGTGATTAGGGTGGTCATAAATCACTTATTGGGAGGGATGGCCTTGTGGATTTAATAGGCTTTATGGGCAATATGTCAATAGTTTGATATTGTACACCTGTACCCATATTCGAGCTTTATGTGCCAATTAATTTGTAAATGGTAGGTCACATATTGTTCGCTGCCATGTTGGACAGTTTCAAAAAATGAAAACTAACTCTTGAACGCTCATGTCCATAGCACCAAGCAAACAGCCTGTTTCATATTCTGAATACAGTAGAACCTCAGAGTCACGGAGGGACTGGCCAACTTAATGTGGTATGAACCCGTGAGTAACTGGGGTGGTTATGACTTTTCTATATATATGGCTCTTTATTATCCCTGATTCACAAAGGATCACAGTTATGCCAAAACTTGTAAAATTTCCACTCATGAAAAAAAATGGTGACCACACACAAATGAGCCTGTCTTGCCAGTATTGCTAGCCTGTAGAATTCTGTGTGGAGAAATTAATGAACAGTATTTGATTTAAAGAAGGATCGGAACAAAATCAAACAAAGAGAAAGATAGCCAGTCACTGAAAAGAAATGTATGGTTCAGAAATTCAAAGTAACCTATTTAAAGAAAAAAAAATAGGTTACTGTCATACAAGTAACAATTCAAATTAATAAATGATTAATATTATTAAATTCTATGTAAGTTTCCACCAGTTCTGAGTGAATGACCTCCATTCCAGATGCCTTTGTGTCTCGTGGTATAGCTGTATTCATCTCTGTGTAGCAAAACATGGCTGCCAAGTCAGTCATCATGGGCACTTCTTTGTTCTGTGCCATTAATGGCCAACCTCACGGGAACCAATCAGATTCCTGTGTCAGATAACTTGTCCCCATACAACCATGATACCAATTGATAAGGACTTTACTGCCCTCTCATGGGTCTTTTTTTAGTTTTAAATGACTCCACACAAAGGCCTGGCAGACACAACGCATTAATATCACCTTTTTATGAAACACGTTTTTCCTCATTCTGTCTTACTGCATCAGAGCCTGTCAATGGTTGTATTGAGGTCCAATAATTTCTACAGAAGTATAATCTATACTGCTAGTCATTATTGCTAGTACTTATAGCCTGTTCTTATAACAGACTGAATCTTGGCAGTGATGTTTAGTTTACTTTTTTAAAAAGTCCATTTCAATCCAGAAATATCCTTCCCACGACCCTGCCCAGGATAAGCGGGTATATATAATGGATGGATGGATGAAATGTCCTTCTTCCAAAAACAATACTGGCCACCAGACATATTTTTAAAGAAGTGGTTAGAATGCAACATAATGAATTGTATTTATTAGTTTATTTGTTGGGGGCAGTGCAACAGGCTTATAAGACTGTCAAAAGTAAAAACCAGAAGCAGACATGCTGCATCTAGGTTCCAATACTAATGGTCTGTTCAGCATCTTCACAGTCACCATCCCTGCTATTGTTTGAGTTCTGAACCACTTTACAAAAATAAGATGGGCTGGTTAATTATGGTCTATAGTGTTAACCTAACATATTAAAAATGATATCTTATTCTACTGAGATGTGATTGGGAGATTTGACTTTTTTTGCCAATTTTTGGGTAATGTTTAACTTCTGATTAGGTCCTCATTTTGTTTCTGATTTATAATATATGAAGTACTGAACTTGAATTAATTAAACATAGAGCCTACACCCACACTGCTAATGCCACGATCATAGCATCACTGCTAGGAAAATGTTAAAATTACAAAAACTTACTGGCAACAATTAGACAGCAAGTTCATGTAATTCATTTAACAGAAAAGTTACTGTAGATTTAGTTACTGTACAAGAGCTTTCACCATGCTGTATAATGAAATATAGTACTTTACTGTACTGGCATTGTCAGTGTTGAATGTAGTCTACCAGAGTGTCAAGAAAAAGTTTGGATGAATATGGGGTGGGCGGGAGAGACCTGCCTACATCCCATTCGTCACATTTCTGCCTCATTGCTCACCTATCAGCGTAATCTTTTGTGTCTTTCGTTTTTCGGGCAGAATTTCAAGGGTCCGGCCTATAGGGTTACGTTTTAATCGCCAGGTACGAAAGTTTGCTTTCATGTTTCTGCCTCCTGTGAAATTTAATTTTCTTTCCAGACCTGGACGGTCAAGGCAGAGATCTTTTGAAGAGTTTGAAATGCAGACAGTACCTTCGCCTCCCTCCCATGATATTCCGACAGTTTCTAGTGTTTTATTGTTCTTTTTCTCCCTTTTTTAATAATGGATTTTAGACGTCCCCGTGAGTACAATGGAGTTGTTTTACGCCCGCAGTTACGCCTATGTTCATTGAATCTTCAGATTTGGAAAGAAACAGCCTCCCCACTTTTTAGCTTTTGAGGTCACTTTGAAAACGACTGTTAGGTGGCAAATCATACCCTGGGCCTGCTTTTAATGAAGGGAGTAAGACTGTGGTTTTCCTTTGGCAGGTAGGCCAACGAGACAAGTCTGCGCCCATGCCCATATTCGCTATTCCAAAAAGCTGCGCAAACTCAGCCAGTTTCAAATTCATCGTTGATGTAGCAAATGGATACGTGTGAACACAAGCTGCGTAGCCTACTTACATTTCAGTTCTAATTAGACCTCAGGAATAAAAGCGATCTCTCGTGTACACGCCATTTAGCTTTGAGACAGAGCAATGGCCTGCAGTCGAGTGAAATAGTGTATTCCATTTCATTTCTGCGCAGATACGCAGCATCGACAGAATGTGACCGCATGCATTAGACTCTTTAATAGTTTCCTCTTTGAAAATACCGCTTCCCCCGTTGGCTGGTTACTGCTCCTCCCGAGATGTGCCATGTGCGAGTGTAAAATTATTGAAATTAGTGAATTTAAACAAAAACTATGCAACTCTCCGAACCCAAGATTCGTTGTTCAATATGTGATTATGTCACACAGCCGCCATCTTCAATATTGCCCTTTTAAAAATGGCATATGCACACCATTTAATCGTTTTAAATGCAGAAATACTCAAGACGATTTGTTAATTTTCCACAGTAATTTTTCTAAAGTTACAGCTAGGTTGGGAAATATTTAACTGAATTCGTAAAGGTATTCCTGAAAATTTGAGATACTATGAACTTGGACGCTGGCGCTGTCAATGCATTAATGCGGGTTGTTTAGAGGCCATTCCTGATAAAAGATGCCAATGTTGCGGGAAAACAACGATATTCTTGCTTCCATATGATTAAAGGGACCCCGTTACTGTATTACTGTAAAAATCAAACACCTGCCCACGGCTGCCCTTAAGCGGATGCAGAGTAAACTAATAAAATCCATGCCTTATGCCTTTTATTATAAATTTGAAATACGGAATGTAATTTAACGATTAACGATTTAATGATGAACGGTTATACTACAGATGCTACTCACGTACAATTATATCCATCAGAAGTGTCGCAGTTTTGGGACATAGCCTACAGCAGAGAGACAAGTAGTCATGATTAAATGAATGAATGAATGAATGAATGAATGAATGAATAAATAGCTGCTCCACTGTGCTGAGGTGGGCCTTGTTACTTCAATTACGTGATTTGCATTCGTTTTGTTATTTACATAGCTATAGCTAATATTGAATAGCCTATTAGCTAACACCGTGAAAGCTGTTGCAATTACACAATGACGTCGAATTTTTCAGGAAAGGCAAATAGTGAGGAATAATTTTTATATTATCCATCGATTATTTCTTGCAGTGCAGTGAAAGGTATATGCCCCCTTCCTGATTTCATCTTTTATTGCATATTTGTCACTCTAAATGGTTGCAGATCTTTAGACAATATATGTGTATATATATGTAATATTGGACAAAGGAGTAAACACAAAACACATGTTTGTGCTTTGCTACCTTGGGACCTGGATGGCTTGCCATTATTGAATGAATCATGAATTCTGCTCTGTAATAGAAAATTCTGAAGGAGAATGATCGGTCATCTGTCCATGAGCTGAAGCCGAAACGTAATCAGATTATACAGCAAGACAATGATCCAAACACAGAAAGAAGTCCACATCTGAATGGCTCAAAAGAAAGAAAATAAAAGTTTTGGAGTGGCCTGGGCAAATTCCTGAATTGAACCCAGTGGATATGCTGTGGCAGGACCTGAAACCAGCAGTTCATGCTCGAAAACCTACCAATTTGTCTGAATTAAAGCAAAATTCATCCACAACGATGTGAAAGGCTGATATCAAATTATAGGAAGTGTCAATTTGCCATTATTTGACATTATTGCTGCTAAAGGTGGTGCAACCAGTTCAGTTTTAATGAGGGCAATTATCTTTTCACATGGGTGAAGAAATATGAAATATGAATGTAAAAAAGGTTTTGTGTTTACTCCGTTTCTCTTTGTGTAATATTATATTTTGTATGAAGATCTGAAACCATGCAGTGTGAAAAATATGTAGGCCTAATGACAGACAAATCAAGAAGGGGACAAATGCTTTTTCACGGCAGTGGAAGTCGAGCACAATAACTCGGCTGGCTGGAATATTACGCCCACGGCCCAAAGTGTTTAGTTAGATTACGTAGACTACTTTCTTAGACAAGGAAAGGGCATTTTACCTGGAACCTGTAGACAGTGTAATGGCTGTCACAGCTGTTCCACTCTCCCCCTTTAATTGAGCTGTCAGCAGCAGCCGCCTCAAAATGAACGCCTCCCGCAGCGCTGCAGTCACTCTCTTCAGATGCAGATGAAGGTGGCAGCCCAATATTATCGTACATAATTAAATAAAAATGAGTTTATAAGCAATATAAACTCTTGACAAAATTCAGTATTTTTTTAACAGTGTCAAACTGGTTGGCTCCCTCTGCTTAGCCTGTGCTCGCTCAGAGACATTTGAAGAGCGTTCTGATGTTCCTGACGCGGTCTGTTCGTGTTCCTGGCCATCGAGGTCCATTGGTAGACATTTCATTGGTCGATATTCCCCAACATGCAACTCTGCACGGTATGTCCGGCATTGACATTTTTCCTCACTAGCCGCATTTAGTCCAACCACTGGAGCATATTCAGAAGAAAGCTAAAAAAAAGTGATTCTATTTAAATCTGAGAAATTATGCTTTTGGGTAATTCCGGGGAAGGTGGCTCCTTTTCAATCTTGAGCAATGACCATTGGTATAATTCTGAGGGGGAAAAACACAAACCATCATTATGAAAATAAGGGACAAAGTCCATTTTTGCTCCACTTTTGGACTACCCATGTCCATAACCGCGGGAAGTAGGGGTGCTAAGGGTGCTGCAGCACCCCTGCCCCCAGGTTCAGCCCCCCCCCCCCCCCCCCCCCCCCCCCAAAAAAAAAAAAACACATTGCATATTGCATATTTAAGATAAATACATTTATTTATTTTAAACTGACAAATCATTTTTTATTTTATTTTTATTATTATCGCTAGCAGCGAGCGTGACTGTCCGGTCATTGGCTATGGCTAGCACAAGCGGCCAAAACCAGACTTCGTTTTTGAAGCTCATTTCCTGGTGTTGTAGTTCCTGGTTGCTCACTAGCGCCACTACGGATGGCTCCAGTATAGGTGTTTTCATATCCGGTTTCCATGTAAGTCTACGGTACAAATGCGATCAAAATACGAAGTCAATAATTTTTTCTCACAAGAACAAATACTCATAATAGGTGTATTTTATTCGTCTTATGACTGTCCATGGGTCGATTTCATGATTTATTGCGTCATTTGGGCACAGTGCCAATATTTGTTCTGGACCAATGAGGTACAGTTTGCGTCACTTCCTGATTACTGCGGATGACTAAGCTACAGTAGGGGCTACAGTCTATGGTCACTGGGGTGGGAGGTGGCGCCTCTTGGCCTTGACATTGTGGCTCCGACCATGATCCACCTGTGCGAAGTCAGAAAATGCAGGCATCCCATTTCGTAGTGATTTCATTATGGCGTGTGCTATTTACAGCTGCAGTAGACGACCATAAAATAATCATCGTCTGAAGTTTTTCGGTAGGCGAGTCATTTTTACTATTTTCTTTAGCCTACTTAACCAAATAATTCGTTGGCATAAAGCGTAATCAGCTTGCTATATTTGGTAGTCCAGTAGCCTATGCTAAAACTTCGCAACTTCGGCTACCAAGCTATTTGACTAGCTAGCTAACCCTAACCGGCAAATATTCAATCTGTCAAACGTGTTTGACGGCTTGTCAGTCGTGTACATTCCGTAAATGTCTACCTGGGCCATGCTTCACGCATGTGGCAAAGCTACTATAATCTCGATTTTGGGATAAACATTGCAAAAAGTTCAGTTTCACGAAGCGAATTAAGAGTCTTAAGGTTTATTTGCTGAATAACATACAACACAACACACGATGAAATCACACACACACAATTTAACGAAATTAACCATCTTTGTAAGACTGGCATTTAGAAAGGAACATGTTTTTAACATTTAAGAGACCGACAAGAGCATTTAAGACAGTGGTTCTCAGAATCGGTCCTGGGGGCTCCTTGCGTATATTGGCTTTTCTCCATTGGTTTTGATGATTTACAAGAAAGAAAATAGCATAATAATAATTAGAAATTCAATGTACATTATTTTTGTCTTCATGCACCAGGTGGGAAACTTGCTGTACAAATTGCGTTGTCATATTTACACGCCTGCAGATCAGTTATTAAAATACTTGGTAGATTTGTTAATCACCAGTGACAGTGTTAATTTTTATTCGGTAGAAAGTGACTTGCGAACGATCGGTCAGCTAGCGTCACCCAGCAAGTGAACACCAAAAACGGCGATGGAGTAGCTAGTAGCAGTTACTGGCTCATTAACTGACTGTGGCGAAAACCTACGACGATAACTTGCTCGGTTAACAGCAGGTCTACCAGACAGTTATATGAAAATTAGCCTAGTCAAATCACCAGTAGCCTACACATCTCTGATTGATTGACTATCAGTGTAGTCAATGTTCTTCCCCTGTGGTTCAAAAAATAGCCTAATAATAATTAGAAATTCAATGTACATTATTTTTGTCTTCATGCACCACGTCACAGTGGCTTTGTCCATATTTTTTACAGTCTCTGGACTGGACTCAAAAAAAAGAAAAACCTGGACTGGATTTTTTTTTTAAAACTGGAACGGACTCAAAAAAAAAAACCTGGACTGGATTTTTGAAAAAACTGGACTGGACTCAAAAAAAAAAAAACCTGGACTGGATTTTTGAAAAAAAACTGGACTGGACTCGGGAAAAAAAACCTGGACTGGATTTTTGAAAAAAACTGGACTGGACTCCCAAAAAAAAAAACCTGGACTGGATTTTTGAAAAAAACTGGACTGGACTCCCCAAAAAAAAAACCTGGACTGGATTTTTGAAAAAAACTGGACTGGACTCCCAAAAAAAAAAACCTGGACTGGATTTTTGAAAAAAACTGGACTGGACTCCCAAAAAAAAAACCTGGACTGGATTTTTGAAAAAAAACTGGACTGGACTCCCCAAAAAAAACCTGAACTGGATTTTTGAAAAAAACTGGACTGGACTCCCAAAAAAAAACCTGGACTGGATTTTTGAAAAAAAACTGGACTGGACTCCCAAAAAAAAACCTGGACTGGATTTTTGAAAAAAATTGGACTGGACTCAGGGAAAAAAAACCTGGACTGGATTTTTTTTTTAAACTGGACTGGACCAAGCGGCCAAAACCAGACTTCGTTTTTGAAGCTCATTTCCTGGTCTTGTTGTTCCTGGTTGCTCACTAGCGCCACTACGGTTGGCTCCAGTATAGGTATTTTCATATCCGGTTTCCATGTAAGTCTACAGTACAAATGCGGTCAAAATACAAAGTCAATAATTTTTTCTCATGAGTACAAAGAGTCACAATGTGTATTTTATTCGTCTTATGACTGTCCATGGGTCGATTTCATGATTTATTGTGTCATTTGAGCACTGTTATAATATTTGTTGTGGACCAATGAGGTACAGTTTGCGTCACTTCCTGATTACTGCGGATGACTAAGCAACAGTAGGGGCTACAGTCTATGGTCACTGGGGTGGGAGGTGGCTCCGACCATGGTCCACCTGTGCGAAGTCAGAAAATGCAGGCATCCCATTTCGTAGTGATTTCATTATGGCGTGTGCTATTTACAGCTGCAGTAGACGACCATAAAATAATCATCCTCTGAAGTTTTTCGGTAGGCAAGTCATTTTTACTATTTCCTTTAGCCTACTTAACCAAATAATTCGTTGGCAGAAAGCGTAATCAGCTTGCTATATTTGGTAGTCCAGTAGCCTATGCTAAAACTTCGCAACTTCGGCTACCAAGCTATTTGACTAGCTAGCTAACCCTAACCGGCAAATATTCAATCTGTCAAACGTGTTTGACGGCTTGTCAGTCGTGTACATTCCGTAAATGTCTACCTGGGCCATGCTTCACGCATGTGGCAAAGCTACTATAATCTCGATTTTGGGATAAACATTGCAAAAAGTTCAGTTTCACGAAGCGAATTAAGAGTCTTAAGGTTTATTTGCTGAATAACATACAACACAACACACGATGAAATCACACACACACAATTTAACGAAATTAACCATCTTTGTAAGACTGGCATTTAGAAAGGAACATGTTTTTAACATTTAAGAGACCGACAAGAGCATTTAAGACAGTGGTTCTCAGAATCGGTCCTGGGGGCTCCTTGCGTATATTGGCTTTTCTCCATTGGTTTTGATGATTTACAAGAAAGAAAATAGCATAATAATAATTAGAAATTCAATGTACATTATTTTTGTCTTCATGCACCAGGTGGGAAACTTGCTGTACAAATTGCGTTGTCATATTTACACGCCTGCAGATCAGTTATTAAAATACTTGGTAGATTTGTTAATCACCAGTGACAGTGTTAATTTTTATTCGGTAGAAAGTGACTTGCGAACGATCGGTCAGCTAGCGTCACCCAGCAAGTGAACACCAAAAACGGCGATGGAGTAGCTAGTAGCAGTTACTGGCTCATTAACTGACTGTGGCGAAAACCTACGACGATAACTTGCTCGGTTAACAGCAGGTCTACCAGACAGTTATATGAAAATTAGCCTAGTCAAATCACCAGTAGCCTACACATCTCTGATTGATTGACTATCAGTGTAGTCGATGTTCTTCCCCTGTGGTTCATATTGCTAATGCGTGAGCTAACCACGGATAGCCTACCTAGCTCACTGGCAAGCTGATATGCTAGCTAAGCATATTCGTTTTGCTGAGAAACATAAATTGAAGATAACTGAACATAATTGTATTATTAATGGCATTACATATAACGTGATTACATGGCACAGTACAGTCACGGATGGAAATACGGGAAAACTCCGTAAACATTTGATAATATATTTTAAAACATAACGGCAGACAGTCAGCTAGCCTCAAGTTCGTTCTGCAATCGTTCGTTCAGGTTGATGAGCTTTTCCGCACCGGACTGTCAATCACATTGTAAAAATCACAAGACCGCTTAACTCATATGGTTTTGGCTCCAAATCGAGAAAATGGGCGCGCCCGCCATTGAGTTTCAAAACGTGTTTTAGAGACCCACGGAGAGTCAATGGGTGACGTCACAGTAGCTTTGTCCATATTTTTTACAGTCTCTGGGCTAGCATCAAGGTATGTTGTTGAACTTGTTGAACTTTTGACCTCTTGAACTCTCGCGAGCTTGCTTGTTACAGTGGACCTGTGCTAAGCTTCTGTAATTCATCCATGGTGCTACCTTCAATAATACATCCACGGGTGCTACGCACGCAGTTTAGCTAACGTTAGTTACTCTTATACATGATGGCAAAACGCCCAAAATCCACGGAACATTTATTTATAAAAAACAAAACAAAAAAGGTGAAACCGGAACCCCTGCCGGTGATGCAGTAGCAGCTGTTGTGAGTAGCGTTACATCTACTTCGGTCCAAAGAATTAGCAACAACTCAACGCCATCGTCGATGCTATTTCAAGCACAGAGGATAGCAGCACAGCCAACGTTAGCTGCAATGATTCTGCAGACTACAATGACAGACACGCGTCTCAAACCTGGCAATCCTTCAGATTGAAAAGGCTCATACGATCAACATCAAAAGTAATTCAAAAGTTTGCAGCAACCAAGAAGGAAGCTCCAGTTTACCATCTAAAGATAGGGCTAAGGTTGATTTATTATTTTGCTTGCTTGGAAGTTTTGTTATTCCTTGGCTTTGAGTTGTTTCTATTCAGTCATATTTTAGACCTGCGATAATATTGAACATGGTTGACATAGTAGCTACGCGGACAGTGACATGCACTGGTGCCCGTGATATTGATGTTATTGTGCGGTCTACAGCGACGTTGTGTGTGCATTGTCAAGGGTGACGACTCGACGCAATGCCAGTGTGTTCATCCTGATTATTAAAGTACATTCTTAACTGTGCGTTTTCATATTGTCATACTGTTTGGCTGACATGGGGCTGTCAAGATGTGATTTACAATGTTGCATGGCGCCTACAATACAGCCTCCGACCCTTTACTGCGCTGTTTATGCTGATATTTTTCGTCGTGATGTTCTGACTTCAGACTTGGCCACCGCTGACTGATTTGTCTAAAATGGCCTATGGTTACAGTCACTGTATGCCAGGGGTCTGCAATCTTATCCAGAAAGGGTCGTTGTGGGCGCAGGCTTTTGTTCCAACCAAGCAGTAACACACCTGATTCAACTAATCAACCACTTGGAATCTTTGCTAAGCACCTTGATTAGTAGAATCAGGTGTGTACCTGCCCAGTTGGAACAAAAGCCGGCGCCCACACCGGCCCTTTCTGGATAAGATTGAGGACCCCTGCTGTATGCAGTCAGCTAGCTATCTAGCTAATGTTGTGGGGGTGGGGGGGTGAGGTGTCGGTCGAGTCGACAGCGCAGCAGGGGTCTCTATAGGCATTCCAATGGCACAGTCAGTGGCTAATCATACAATTGAGTTTCTAAATGAGACACAATTACTTGATCCAATATGGTACTCACTGATCCTGGAGAGCTGCAGGGTTTGCTGGCTTTAGTTATTACTCAGCACTTGAGTACCACAGCAAATCAGTTGATTACACAGTTAACTCGGGTCATCTGGTTTGTTGGGTCTGAAAACCAGCAGACTCTGGCTCTCCAGGCCAGTGTTGAGTATCACTGCAGTAAGAAGTAAGCAGGTCTTTGTTTTAGCCCAGCATTAGGGCACCTGATTCTACTTGATTCAAGACCAAAGTCTTGATTTAAGACTGTGATTAGTTAATTAGTTAAATAGAAAAAGTAATTAAATTTGATTCAACTTTTTTGTGCAATGTTATGCAACTGCTGTCATTTTTTAAATATGGGCATTTCCCGCTGCTTCTAACCAAACCTAGCATACTCCTGTACAAAATGCTGTAGCATGTCCTCAGTTGTGAATAATCAAACTGAATTGAACACATGAGTGTCACTTGTAAACATTGCTTTCAATCGTCCAGAGTGACTTACTGTGACACCCTCATCTCCAACCCCTCTGCTAAGGCCATCGCCACACCCCTGTCTCCACCCTCCTCTGCTGCACTCCATCTGCACCTGTTCCCCATTATCAACTGCACCTGTTTCTTATCTCAAGGACTGATTGCTCTCCATTTATATTCCCTCAGTTTGTTACTTTTCCCCTGGTAGTATTGTGCTGTTTCCTGTGTGGTGGACTCTATGAGTCCACAGGGTTTTTTATTTTTATTTTTTTATGTGTGTTTATATATCCTAATTAAATAGCACATTTTTGGCACTACTTCCATCCTTTCTCTTTTGAATTGAACTCTTTTCCCCCCCACTGATTTATTGTTTTTGCCTCTGCTGCACTTTTCATAGATAAATAAAACTGCACCTGCAAGTCCATATTGTGTTATGGAAGAGTCATTACACTTTCAAAATAATACTTTATTTTAGTACATTTTTAAACTATTTTATCAAGCAAGTCTCAATGAGACTGGAGTCTCTTTTTCAGGACTGTCCTGTTTACAAAAGATTCACAAGCAACAATACAACTAGGAAAAAAATACAAAATGCAACAGAAGTGGTTAAATGGCAGAAAAGCAAAACCAACAATATGAAACGTATGCAGTCCTCTATATCCAAGTTTTCCACAAACGGCTTGAATTTCCGTAAGGACACCAAAGTGTCTGGTCTTGGAGAACGTTGGTGCTCGTTCCACATGTGTGGTGCATAAAGGCTAAAACCATTTTTTTCTAACACGGAAACAGTAAACGGAACCACTAAGGTTATCCACTGCTGAGATCGGATGGCATAGTTTGTATTTTCAAATGTTAAAAGTGAGGTTATTTGTGATGTAGCTATTTTTCGATAAATAACTTTTTTTGTTTTTTCTCTTTCTCAGGGTAGCCAGAGATAGCCAGCCAACATAGTATAGTATAGATTACGATATGTACTAATTATCTACCCAATGATGAAAAGGAGGGCATTTAGCAGTTTTAAAGTGGTACCAGATGCATGCATACAAATTATATTTATGTCGTCTACAACTGATAAAAATACGGATCATATAGGCCTAATTATTTTCAAATAATTTGTATGGTACGTTTTACTAAGAACTGTCACAAAGAGGCTTGACAAAGTAGATAAAATAAAATAGAGTAAGAAACAGCACTACTGTTAAAAGTGAAACATCATTTATTCGTATAAAGGAAGCCTAGTTTTGTTCTTAGCTTTAGTAAGGTTATCTTTGTTAATTTTAAAAGAAAGTTTATCGTCTTAAGTTTCAAGATTGTTGGAGATAATTCATTCAATTTGAAGGCCATTCAAGATATATAGCCTAATTCCTGGTTTTCAGGACAGTTGATTCGGTCATGTAGAATAGCATAAATGTATTTTTATCTGCATTCAGAAAAGGTCTAAGTGCCTTTTGCATTGCAATAAAAGCTTGCTGGGGGTTTGATAGAGCCTTCATCATAGAGGAGACAACAGCATACAGCACCTTATCGGCATAAAAGTGCATTTTGCAAATGCTTACATGAAAACCGATGTCATTAGTATACGATGTCTGTGTCTGACATAGATCTGATTTCTTGTGGGATTGGGTGGTGGGGGTGGATAATTACATTTCATATATTTAACTGTTTAAAATTTTTTTGCTGAATTCCTAACACCATCACACAAAGATATCAGAGATACATCACATTTGGCCTTCCTAGTCGAGGCCACACACCTGTTTCTTAATTGTCTGAAAGATTAACATCGCATCATGCTCTATGGCATGTATGAAAACGCTGAGCAGGCCAAGTTGTCTTCAATTTTGGATCAAGACGGCAAGAGGAAAAGATCTAAGTGCCTTTGAAAGATGGTCCATTATTGGGGCATGGATGGCAAGCTTCATTCACAAAGACTGATGGTGTATTAGTGTAATATTTAAAAACATGAAAAACATAAGAGCAACTGTTACTCAGGTGACTGAGAACGTCATTGCAGGATGCTATGCACCAATGCCTTGGTCATAAAAATTCCTAAAATTTATTTTAGTAAAAATACAGAGGTAGGAGTTACTCTTTTGTATAAGATATACATGCTATCCAGCCGTGAACACAAAAACACTGGTCTGCTTGTTTGTATGATTTCCGATAGAGTTGGTTTGGTTGAATTTCTTCTCTGAGGATGCTTTGGTTTAGTTGGTTTATGAACTGATAATTTAAGGTTATGGAAAATATATTGTAGCTTATCAGACGTTGGGGATAACCAATAATGAACCATTCTGAAGATGCATACTTGGATAAAAGATCACATAAATTATCCAGTGCACAAGAGTGAGCAGGAGGGGGCAATGAACTCCCACTAACGTAAATTGAGAATAATTTCCAAGACTTATGCTTAAGGCTAAACATTCAAATTGCTTTGGGACTGAGGTTGAAATCAATACAGAGACATTAAAACTATTTTTCACAAAGATGACAACACCTCCTCCTCTTCCTTCTCTATCTGACCTGAAAATATTAGGCTACAGCCTGGCAGAGCAATATGAGTCTGAAATAGAAGCATTTAACCAGGACTCAGTAATAATAAAATAAAAAAACCTGGATTGGATTGACGAGACAGTAGGAATATATTAATAAAATAAATTTTAGAAATTAAGCTTCCAACATTTTCAGGTGACAAATCAACCAGAGTGAGCATTCAACACTGGAACTGAAATGTAAGGACCCCGACCTTCACTTGTGACTAAAGGACTGAAGCGTTGTAGGATGCCAGACCCTGTGAATATTTTCGATGAGATATCCTCAAGCTGTTGGCTAATCTTCGTTTTGGCAGAAGAAACTAATGCTCTGCCAGTATGTTCTGCATGCAAACACTAGGAGATATAACCTTTACTGCTAATCTGGTCTATGCCAAGGTGTCCAGTTTAACAAGTGCTCAGAATTTTAACAAACACAGACAGGTACGCCTCAATGGAGTGCAGGTGGGGCTCTGAATTCAGGGTCCAAACTTGTTGTGCAATGGTGCAAATTGTGCTTTACCTTGAATAATTGTTGGTGTCTTAAAATTTTGTGATTTCTGATGAGATTGTAACACTGATAAGGAGACCTGACCCCTAGGTCTTTAGAGCTCATTATAATAAATCAGAAAGCCATCTCTTATGTTTGACGGGCATCTATAAACCATGCTCTGCTCACACAGTTGTAGGGGTGTGATTGAAAAAACTGGTAACTGAAAGGGTTCCAGGACAGACCTGGCTGTGGAAGTTCAAAGCATGTCCACACAATTACAGGGAGGGCGAGAGGTGAAAAAGAATAATATTTTTCCTGACATGAATTAAAAAGGGATTTTAAAAATGTGTTAATCGGCACAGACCTGATTAGACTCATAAAGAACGCTTGACTACCTCTGCAGCGTTTGAAAGATCTGAAAAGGAAGAGGTTTTGGCAGGCGTGTAACGGAGTATCAAAGACTTTTGTTCGAAAAGGATTTAATGCGTGGTTTTTTTTTCTGGGCTGACAATAGCGAAGCCGTGAATTAAGCGATTTCACCGTCCCATAGTTCAGTTAATTACACATTTATGTGCTCTCTTAATTCGCGGCAGATAACACCAGAGGCCATCTCGTCCCCTGCGCCTTTTTCCTTGGCTGCTTATCGGCTGACAATTATTTTCAATTAATGCCCTCCATTTTGCTTTTCACCGTGGATTAAGACTATGTTTAAAGCTTTGTGGCTAATCGTGTTAAGCTATGTTTCAGTACATTTATAAAGAAAAGCTTCTTTCAAATTTCCCGTCTGTTTGAATAAGGACGACATCGGTTCAGGCTTTCGTAATGCTGTTGCTTAGGGTTGCCAGATGCGCCTGGTATGGATCGGAGTACTCAGTTTTCGTATTATTTTTTACTGGTTATGGTTAATGGTTGTGTATACAGCCATACAATATAAATGTCCCGTGTAATATTATTCACTCAAGTTTCAAACACTAGCACATCCACCATGCTTACCACTCAGTTTTGGTTGACTTAACATAAGGACAGTGCAAGTTATAAGCATAAGTGACAGCTTGTCACTACTGTTCGGCATAGTGTTCAATTATAGAATAAAGGCAGAGAGCGGGTGATCAAAAACTATTCCAAACAAGGAGGCTTGATTAACAATACAATTGGCTAATTCCTGGCTAGGGAACTGGAACACCAGACTCCCTTTGACAGGCAGACTGGTTGATTTAGGGAGGCCAGACACTGGCTTCCTTAAATCAAATTACATTATTTTGAAAATACATTTCTGTTTCCCACCTCAGAAAACAATGTCTGAAAAAAGGTAGCTATTTAAAGGCATTCAGTCCTGATAACAGGGTTAAGACTGTACCTAATAATATTGTGTGCAATCGCTGTCCATACTTTTTTTATTTCAGCAATTCTTTTTTTGAGTGTATGGTAGAATATAATGAAACAAAGTCCATCATATACTAAAATAGCTGGAATAGAAACTAGTTTATTTGTATATTTAAATGACCAAATAGACAACCCAGTTTCAGTTTCCATTTGTAAGTTACTTCAAAGCTAGCTAGAGCAGACGTCAATGTAACTGAGTTAGAAATATGTTTGTTACCTTATCGATAACTGGCTCGGTATACAAGAGTGAATAATGTGCCAAGTTTATGCCCACCTTGCGCAAGTGTTGTAAATTTGCACATAATTGACACTGCAGGCATAATAGGGAGAGGATTTGACCATCTCTATACTTTTCGATTTTTTTGAATGTGGACCCCTTTTTGATTCACATAGGTGAGTAGTTGGGTAGAAGGAGCACACAACTGCACAGGTCTGCAATCAATGGCACCCAAAAACGTGGGAAATCCACATTCAGACATTCTTGTTTAGTTCTGAGCTGGCGATTGGGGGATGAAGGAAAAACAATGTGCTCACTGGAATGTTGGACTAGACTCAAACAAATTGCATGAATAATTGAATTTACCAAAATTCATGCCAGCCACCAAACTGATGGTATGCTGGAATGAACCAGTGGCCAGAAAGGCAAAGACTGCTGTTGCTTTTCGGGAGCGCGTACGAACCTGCTGTGTTTCCCTCGGTGTCAGCTGCAACTATCTTTCAGACTCCGGCAGCACTGCATGGGGTAGATAGATAGCAGCATTTTTCAACACTCCTTCTCAGTCAGATCACAGAAGTTATGTCACTTGCTTAAAAATCCAGATTTTATACCATCTGCACCTGTGGCGAGTAATTATGTACTCCATAATGCTTCCCATAATTAAATGAAGAATGGTCATCCAAATAGACATATCACCAAAGAAATCACAGAACTATAATGGAGCCTTTTATGTCTTGCCAAACAGGCTAATCCTTCTCCTGAGCAATTTGTCAAATCTTCCTGAAATCGTCTCTGCGTCATACACTAATTACTTTTATATTAGGCCTCATACTGATACATGTGTAACAGTAACCAGCCTATTTAGTCAATTGTTAAGTCTTTTATGAAGTTTGCATTTTTTGGAAGTATTCACAGAGTGTTGTTGTTGAGCCTGCATCTGAACTGAGCACCAGGATGAAGTAAATGGTGGTAGTTCTTCGAAGCTGACGCTGTCTGTGTTATTTGGAAAGGGTAATGGAAAAGTCAGGCCACTGCAATTATTGCTGTTAAGCTGAGTGGAACAGAACACACAGTGGTAAAACTATGATTAAATTCAATTCAATTAAATTAAGCTTTATTTATACAGGGTGTGTTGACTAAGCATGCATGCAACAACCTGTTAATGCACCCCAGGCCCTGCCTAACCTGAATGTTCTGCATTTGGATTGTGGGATGAAACCAGAGTAACCCGGAGAAAACCCATTCAGACACGGGGAGAACAGCGCAACCGGGAAAGGTGCCTCAAATAGCAACTGTGAGGCTGTGCGGCTTCTAAGGCTGTGTACCCTGGTGCCGCCTTCCCAGAGGACAGCCAATCAGATTAGGTCATCAGTGAACCACCAGAACACTTCATTTCAAACAGTGTCTGCAAGTCATTGGAAAGGACAGCTCAGTGGTGATATTCTTCTATCACTCAAAAACAAATTAAGTTGATGCCTGTCCCAGTCATGTTGCATTGAACAGCAAAATATAAATGTCATCACATCAAGTCATTCGCACTTGGAATTCACCTATCACGAATGCGGGCTTCTTATGAACAGGAAGTATAGGCTGAAATTTATCAAAGTGTTGTGTGAGGTGACAGTTCTACCCACTGCACCGCCATGTGTCACAAACTAAGTATGAGGGACAATACAAACAGGTAAATGTTGGAATTCACCAATGACGAATGTGGGCTTCTTATGAACAGGAAGTATAGGCTTGAAATTGATTCACCCTATACTTTTTGTTCTCAAAAAGCTCTGAGGTGCTTTCATTTATTAGGAAAGGTAATTTTACAAGTTGTTTTTTTTTTTTTTTTTTTTGCTTGATGTTTACTAGTCTGCTATGTTTACTTACTATTTTGTTTAGACTAAAGTATTGCTTAAAACGCTCAATTGCTTAATTAGTCACTTTGTAAAAACATTAAAACTTAAAAGGCTTTCTTGTTAGATGTGTTCATGCTTAGCGGAAGTAAAATTAAAGCAAGTCCAATATTTTTGTGTTCACTTTGGCAGGAAGATGTGCATTATCTTCCCTAATGAAAGACTAACCAGAGGCCCATAATACATAATTGAGGTCTACTAATAGATCCTTAAAACACATTCCATAATTAATTTTTTTCTATAGAGGGAATTTTGCACCAAAGGTAATTTTAAACGACCACACATTCATTCCAATCTGGTGAAGGACCGTCAAAAAACATATTGACATTTCGTATGCTGTATATTCAATATGGTCAAATGAGAGCGCTGTTCTCTTTGGCAGGTATGATCAGGGGAGTGAAAGTAGATAGGGAACGCAAGGGGAGCCAATCATATATAGGGAATGATTAGGTGGCTAGATGTAGAGAAACAGTTTTATGGGAATTTGACCAGGACACCCCTGCTCTCATGGGATTTTCAGTGATCACAGTGAGTCCAAACCTCAGCTTGACTGATAGCTAATCTGAAGGAAGGCACCTTCTAAAGCACAGCATGCCCGTCACTGTGCTGGGACATTGGATTTATATATGGTCCAGGGGAAGGTTGCCCCCTACTGGTCCAACAACACCACTTCCTACATTTACACAGCAGGTCTTGATGTTCGGTCACAATTTTTTTGTCTAAATTCGAGTTCTTTGATCACCTATTTACATCTACTTTTAAAAGTGACCCATACCCGATACCTTGCTGACATGGTTTACACTTGAAACTACCCGCATGCGTACACAAGGGTTTGGTTACTGAAACAGAAGACAGGAATAATGATTCAAGCTCTTGCTTTCTGAAGCACCTTTAGAGGTCTGCGAACATCCTCCTTTTTTTTTGGCCTGTACTAACTTTTTGGCCCACAAGATTAAAAGGCCGGCAACATTGGTATTCGTCCACAGGCCTCCACCTTCGTCCTCCATATCACTTCTTTTACCACTTAGCTTTACTGGCGGAGGGTGATTTTGCACGTGTTGCATTACGTCACTCAAATGCAAAAAGAGTATAAGAATATCATATTTTGAATGCCGTGTGATTCACAATGACTAGTACATTCTGATCTTTGTGTTTGGATGACAGTTGCATTGGCAGATATCTAATTCCTATCAGATGTATTTCCACATTTGAATATGACCCAAAACGAATCATCAGATTCCACATGCTTTTTTCTTTTTTAAACACTATATCTGATCTATGGCACATGTGAGCAAAAAGGCTGAATTGGCCTTAGTTTTCCCAGGAGGTCTCCCTTCCAAGTCCTAACCAAGTCCACACCTGCTTTACTTAAGCAGTCAGGCATGAGGAGGGTATGGAGGTATGTCGACACAGCTTCAGTAGTTTGTCACGAGAATGGCACAGGGTGATATGTTTCCTTAGCTTCAGCAATTTGTCTTGAGAAGGGCACAGGGTTGTATTGCTGCTGAGCTTTAGCAGTCTGTCATGAGAAGGGTACATGGTGGCATGGCTGCTTGCATGATACGCTGTTAAACCATATACTGTCATAACTAATATAGAGCATACGTAAAGCCAAATATTATGTAAGCTCTTATGACACCACATCATTGCTGGGACTGTGGCAAATGAAACAGTTGCGGGAGGCTAATTTGTGGCAGCTGTGTTAATCTCTTTCACCGTTGCTTAATTTGTACATCTCTGCTTATTTCTTTGAACGTCCTGTCCTCTGGGTGCCCCTAGGACTGGTGAAGGCCAGCTGGTGTTTGTGCGGGCAGTACTCTGGTCGTCTTGGAAATGAGTCAGTAAGTGGAGGGCGCAGACCCTCCTCCCCGCACTGGCCGTAGTACCTGAGCGTTCCCGCGGCAAATCCGCGAGCCGCAGCAGCTGTGCGCGTTTGGCCGAGCGCCGGCCCGACCGCGGAATTACCGAGGACGAGCCAGCGCAGCTGGTGTTGCATCTCATTGGCGCTTCTGCCTGTGTTCCATGTTTCACACCTCGCTGTTCTACAAAAACATTGAGTTATTTTCCATGAGCAATAGCGCGAGAACCGCTTTACTCCATAAAGAAAGAACGACCGGCAATATTTCTGAGGTTTAATACTTTCAAAGAAAAGAGATTTGACTCCGGATGCAAATTTAACGCATGTGTCAGCACCGGTTTCCCAATCCTGGTAAAGTGGTCCCCTGTGGATGCTGTTTTTTTTTTTTTTTTTTGTTCCAATCATAATTATCATCTTTAAGTGTAAGTTGTTCATTTTTTGTGTGGCACTTTTGATGTCTAATTTATCATCTTAATGTCACATGTCAGAAACAGACATTCCTGCTACAAAGAATGCATATTTCATATTAATGAAAAAACTTCACGACGATCATCTCTCAGATAATTAATTCTTTAATTTTCCGCAATGTGCTGTGGTTGGAAAATCGGCCCTTTGAAAAGAGGTTGAATCTTCTGCTTGATGGAACACAGCTGAAATGAACAAAGTCCTGACTGCCATGGACATGACAGCGGCTGCATTTATAAAATAATTATGATAAAATTGTATCTTAAATAGCATCCTATGCAGAAAACCATGACTAAGTAGTTATTTATAAGGTCACACTTTGACGTGGATATGATCGTATCTCTACGTTAATTTTACACTTGACGTAAGCTAATTACCTGCTGGTTATGTGGACGTACTGCGCGTTTCATGGTTGTGCGCAAATCCCTTAATTAGGCTGTGTGTGCACTTTAGAAATAACATTTAACGGATAATCAGTTTTATGCATGATGAGTGAAAGAATCATGATCAATGCCACGTGTGTTTCAAGGCATGATAAGACGTTCTATCGTGTGCTACATGAGAAAACATATTGACTCATGGCTGCACTCACATTATTGGAGTTCAAATTGAAGTTCATTTGAAGTTCATTGGTTTATACATCACAGGTGCGTAAGCCGCAGATGCGCCACTGTAAATCAACGTTAGCAACTTTCTTTGGTCTATTATTTTTATAAATCAAGCTAAAGCACAACTTGGAAAATGAACTCAATATTAAGTTTGCGTTCATCCCAAGATGAGGCCACTGGTCATTCAAACCATTTGTGGAAAACAAAAAGTTCACAACAAGTAGGCCTAGTACCCACCAAGACCTGTGTAGTGCTCAAATGAGTCTAAGCATTTAAACATGTTGTGAATTCAGTAACATTAACTCTCAAGCAGGAGTCAGATTTGACCCCAGAGTATAATTTTATTTCTTTCAGTTTCAAATTTCTTAAATTTCTCAACGAAAGTTTCCTTAAATGTATATTTTTGTTTTTTGTGTCTGCTTTAATTTGGACGTTTGGTGACATACCTTTTTAGTCCTCTCTGACCGCAGTAAAAATCAACTAATTCCACCTATGTGACTTCATAAAAGGAATTTTTATTTGAATTCATGTTTCTGCAGCGACCAGATGGGGAAGGGGAGATTTCTTCTGCAGATTTTGAGCAGGTAGGCAGTTGATTTGTTGGCAAAGACCTCACCAAATTCCCTGCTGATTTCCTTGGATTTGCCAGGTAAAACCATGCTCAAAATAAACATAGTCTTCTATTTGGGTATATGAAACATATATTATATAACACATAACACATTTTATCTATAACACATTTTAAATGTTTAAGTTGAACATATGAACATGCATCCATCCACTATCTAACCCGCTTATTCCTGGTCAGGGTGCCTATCCCAGCATGCATTGGGGGAGCAGCAGACACCCTGGACAGGTTTCCAATCCATTGCAGGGCACACACACACATCTTTTTGCTCACTCCATCATACCAATGGGAAATTTAGACTCTCCAGTTAGTCTAACCTGCATGTCTTTGGACAGTGGGAGGAAACGGGAGTTCCCGGAGGAAACCCACGCAGACACGGGGAGAACATTCAAACTCCACACACAAGGCCCTGAACAGGATTCAAACCTCAGCAACTTCTGCTGTTCACTGCACCACAGTGCCACCGCATTTGGATATTCTAGTGAGAAAGGTTTTTTGTGCCCCATTATGTAATACAGTAAAATACTGTGTTATTTCCCCTATTAAGTATCAGAGTTATTGATGGTGAATACAGTGCCAATGTGTATTGTTTGTCATACAAATGCTTATTTTATGCTCATCCTGACAAAAGCCAGTATGCGGCATTCTGAAAATATAAATCTTTCTTGTAATGTGATTGAATGCAATTACTTATGTTTTTACAAGTTTCAACTCTGGGTCATATCTGATGTTAGTCATGTTCAGGTGGTGTTCTCACATAAAGAAAAGTTACAACTAATGAACAAACAAAAAAATTGAATAGTTCCAATAATTACAATATTAATGTGATGGCATTTTAACATTTATGTCTAATTTGGTCATCAGAAGTTGAGAGAAAAAGTTGAAGTAGATTTCCAAAAGATGCCTGGATGTTTCTGTGACGCCAGACACTTTCCAGAAGCTTCTGTTTACTGCACATCAGTATTAGCAGTTTGTACCATGTCCTATTGTAACCGTTCATTTCAGACCATTAAAACAGAAGGCTCGTGGTACTGTAATGGAAATTGGCATGTATGCATCCTGTCTTGCCAATATTGTGTGAGGATTTAGCCTACTTGCCTGCTCACATGGAGGAACCTGTTGATTTTACATGATGTTCAAATAACCTGGAAGTAGTTTTGACCCATTTTATTGGTACAGTGGAGCCCGGACCCATTAAAAAGCAATAGCCCAGTGAGCAAAAGCCTGAATCTAGATGTCAGAAATCCAAGTTGAGATAACGGTTTGACATAAACAGACTATGTTAACCCCAGTACACCTCAGGTTTTACCTGGATATAGCCTGCCTATTTCCTAGTTGGCTAGAAAAGTTTAAATTTTCAATCAAATGTAGCTGGGTTTTCACCTGAATGCCTAGATTCTGTTTCTCCAACTTTTCACTGCAGAAATGTTCACTGGCAAGTGGGGTCAAGGAAGCAGGGTCATTAAAAATCAAAAATGCAAAAATGTCATATAGGTATTCCTTCGGATCAAACTATTGCATACCACTGCTATAGTGCTGTGTCCCATGATTCATCTGCTGTGACTCATCTTTTTTGTGGTAAACCAGCCGCTATTGTATATATTTAGCAAGAGAATGTACAGTTGGTTAGTGGGAAGGGGAATGTGCTGCTGTCTTAGCTCCTGAAGCATTTGGTCGCTGCTTGGCACAGAAGCGGCTCTTTTATTCGTTTTTATTTCAGAGCCTCTTGCTGTATAAAGTTTCCATTTCTGTCCCTTTCATAGCTTAAGCGCTGTTTATAGCCAGGAAAGAACGTTGGATGTGCAGGCTCTCTCACACTCTGCTTTGACCTTGGGAAAAGCTGAACGTTTCCAGAATGTTCTTAATGATTCTGTGTTTGTATGCATTTGTGTGTGTGTGTGTATATGTGTGTGTGTGCGTGCGTGCGTGTGTGTGCATGCGCGTGCGTGCATGCATGTGTTTTGTATGGCTCAGTGAACACATGGGGTTCAACATTCCTAAAGCACTAGAGCTGAGAATGGAAGATAACTCTATAGAACATTTCTCTCATTAGCAGCAGTGTTACAGGACAAATACTCAGTGACAGGGTCCTTAACTGAGCAGACATTTCCCTTTAAACAGGGTCCAAAACCCCAGGGGTGGAAACAGATTTTGCTACCCCATAATGACCAATATTTTATCATTATTTAGGGATCCCACTTGACTTCCATGTTTGTGGTAGGATTGGGAGGGGGGGTAGGCGGGTAGGTATTTGGGACAGAATAGCATCAGCATATTCATATTCTCCAGACAGCAGTCCCCACTTCCTGTGTCATTAATACTGTATTGCCCTCCAATGTGATTGCACAGGATTTAAAACCGTTTTGAAGCCTCCTCTGAAAAATGAGCACATACTGTTCTCAGACAATTGAATATCAAGCCTTGTGCTAAGCCTAGCATGATCTTGAACAGCACAACAGTGTCTGGGTCCGCCACCCATACTCACTTAATGCGATTGTGATTTCAGGTACACACTGTCAGGGAAAGTTGTGGGAGCTGATACAAGCATTTCTTCTTTGATCAAACACTTGCAGTTTTGGGGGAAAATTTATACAAATCCAAGTGGACATGCAGAGGATAAATATTTGCAGATTTAAAGCATGATTAGGGGGATGGGTTCCCATAACAACTGTATGCTCTAAAATGATATAGGAAGACCAATTCAGTGAGCGAATCAGCATACATTTTGGAAATATATTTATTGCAATAAACAGCTCATGTTACAATTTGTGATGGCATGTGAATGATTCTATAACGCTCTTCTATATACACAACAATGTTAGTATAGACATCAAGGATTACTATCAATTGTAAGAAACCACACATCCCTACCAACTGCATTATACACAGCCATAAATTTCAGGTTTAAAAAAAAAATCATTTTCACAAATGTTCCATTTCAACAGTCCCCACGCGCAGTTATTCAAAAGCCAGTTTGAAGAAAGTGGAGAGGAGAAAAAACAATGTCTATTTTCATATATAATTTCCTCACAAGTATGAGTGTGTGCATTGCATTCAGTGTTTGGCTGGACAAAGCCTGTAGGGTCATCTGGAAAATAGATTTAGTTTATCCAAAGACTTTCATTTAAGTTTAATGACTTCCATTCTCCATGCAGACAGTATGCTATGCATCTTGAAATGTGGTTAACACAAGGAGAGCTGTCACAATCACTTTTCTGAGCCAACTGCTATTGTGGATGCCATGTACATAGGTACAGCAAGTTGTCTTGCCCATCAAACACCCTGAACATGACTGCTATTGGCTGGAGTGTTGCGCTGGGGGTTTATAAATTGGCTGGAGGCACTGGGCTGGAACATTCCTTCCAACCACAGCTTATGCCCACAGGCAAAACAAGGCTGAAGGCCAAATTATGAAGGACAGCGAGGTTTATAAAGAACCAAACTATTTATCAAACTCTGTACAGAAATATACAGTTGCAGTTGCATTTTTCCTTTGGCCTGCTCAGTGGGAAGCAGTGTGCAGTTATATCTGGCTGATCAGTGGGGAGCAGTGTGCAGTTATTCTCTGGCTGATCAGTGGGGAGTAGTGTCCAGAGTGCAGTTATATCTGGCTGATCAGTGAGGAACAGTGTGCAGTTATCTCTGGATGATCAGTGGGGAGTAGTGTGCAGTTATATCTGGCTGATCAGTGGGGAGCAGTGTGCAGTTATTCTCTGGCTGATCAGTGGGGAGTAGTGTCCAGAGTGCAGTTATATCTGGCTGATCAGTGAGGAGCAGTGTGCAGTTATCTCTGGCTGATCAGTGGGGAGCAGTGTGCAGTTATCTCTGGCTGATCAGTGGGGAGCAGTGTGCAGTTATCTCTGGCTGATCAGTGGGGAAAAGTGTGCAGTTATCTCTGGATGATCAGTGGGGAGTAGTGTGCCATTGCAGTTATTCTCTGGCTGATCAGTGGGGAGCAGTGTGCAGTTGTCTCTGGCTGATCAGTGGGGAGCAGTGTGCAGTTGTCTTTGGCTGATCAGTGGGGAGCAGTGTGCAGTTATCTCTAGCTGAACATTGGGGAACAGTGTGCAGTTATCTCTGGCTGATCAGTGGGGAGCAGTGTGCAGTTATCTCTGGCTGATCATTAGGGAGCAGCGTGCAGTTATCTCTGGCTGATCAGTGGGGAGCAGTGTGCAGTTATCTCTGGCTGATCAGTGGGGAAAAGTGTGCAGTTATCTCTGGATGATCAGTGGGAAGTAGTGTGCCATTGCAGTTATTCTCTGGCTGATCAGTGGGGAGCAGTGTGCAGTTGTCTCTGGCTGATCAGTGGGGAACAGTGTGCAGTTATCTCTGGATGATCAGTGGGGAGTAGTGTGCCATTGCAGTTATTCTGTGGCTGATCAGTGGGGAGCAGTGGGCAGTTATCTCTGGATGATCAGTGGGTAGTAGTGTGCCATTGCAGTTATTCTCTGGCTCCTCAGTGGGGAGCAGTGTGATCCATGGGTCCCACATCCTGCAGAGTTTGTCTTGGAAGAGACAGTATAAGCTATTTATGGGGCCAGAGGCCCAGCATGGATACTGAATGCACATGTCCCTCTTGATTTAAGTTGAAATGCAAACAGTGACATTGCATCGAATCATGGATTGAAAATCCTTCTGTCCATATAGATAATGGTTTTTGAGACCTGAAAGTTGAAATCTAGATTTTTAGAAGCAGTTCCAAGTTTCAAGTGGAAACCAATGCAGTATGATTTGGTTTTGTTCCATTGAAAATATGTTGCCTGAAAGTGATTACAGCTGGTTGGTTTTTTAACAATTATTTGTCTACAAATATCACCTCTGTTGTTAGAAATATAAGTGAACTTCCATGCTTTTTAGAGGTATTTAACAGCTGAACTGAATTACCTCCTAACATATTCATGCTTGGTCTTGTTAGAAAGAGACAAAATTCATGAATCTTTTGATAATAATATCATGGTTTTAACCCTGCTTTCAACAACATGAGGTCACTGTAATAAGTACACAGTCAGCTTTTATATAGGCCAGTCCTTGTCATTAATGAGCCTGACCACTGCATCCCCCCTTCTTAACTTGGAATAACCCAATCAGCCAAACATCCTCAAGCCCTGCTGGGTAAGGTATTTCATTTAAGATGGCCACGTGGAAAACCAGCTGGTTTTGGACCCTTGGAGAAGAAGGATTTTCCTCTTTTTATATTGCTGTTGGTTCCTTGGTTGTGTGTTTTTAGCTTGTTTTCTTTTGTTCCTGTTGTGTTGAAACTGGAAGAAGGTAGCTAATACTATGGCAAGGTATGAATCTGGCAGTTAAATTTGATAATTGTTATCTTCAGTGATAATAATTAAATCACATAAAATATATTTCATGGGTAGGTTAGATGAGGGGTTCTAGCACGCAATAGCACTTGTGTTCAGTATTCAGAGTGCTGAACATTTTAACAAGGGCATTGACATTCGGACATTCAGACACAGAAAATAAACATGTTTTTAATTCATCCTCACTACCCCGACAATATAGAAACAGACTAATGCTGTGAGACCCTTAGAGAAAACATTTAAATTGCTAGCAAAATAAAAACCCTCCAAGCATGTTTAGAAAAGCTAAGAATCTGTGCTGACTGTGTTATTTTTGGCCGCCATTAATTTGTCCCTTTTAAAATATCTTGTAATGTTTGACTGTCACATAATTGGTGAAAGTGTGGGCACATGGCCACTAAAACTAACCATTTGGTAGATAATGAAGAATTCAGACAAAGACAATGATAACAAGCCAAACCTGCATTGTGTTAGTAAGTTTAAGGAAAAAATGAAGATTCAAAAGAACTTAAAAAACATGTATTCAACAACCTAATTAGAAGCCAGTTGACTCATCTCACCAGTCTTTAATTTGATCAGATAAATCATTTTGTTATCTCTTTTTATGTAACAATACAGCACAATAAGCACAATGTGAAAACTGTACTTTGATTCTTCATGGCATGCATAGCTATTTCTGGCATAAATGTGGCCTAAATAGGGTAAATAATCCCTTTAGGCATGAAAAGTACCTAATTAAGAAAAATGAACATCGTGTTGAAATGCAAGGATTGCAACTATGATTGGAACAAAAACCAATGAACACACAGGGGCACCAAGACTGTGGTTGGGAGCCACTGTGCTCAGTCCAAGGGGATCAGGCCAACTGGGGGATCAGTCCAAAAAAAAAAAAATGACACTCAAATAAAGGGTAATTTACAGAAATTGACATAAAAACCATGGCTGAGTTACTGAGTTATCGTTTTGCTATTAATTTCGCTCATTTTGTCCCATTCCCCACACATTGCTTTTAAAAATTTTTTTTTTTTTTTTTTAATGGTGGTTCAGATGTCATTACCCCACCCCTGGCACTGACAACATGGGCTCCTTGGCTCCAGACCGGCAGATTTTGATCACTGAGTTTTTTTTTTTTTTTTGGAAATGCTCAATGAACAGTCTGAGATTTGGTTTGGGAACTGGCTCCTGCACTGTGTTGGTGGAAAAGCCCTATAGGAGGGCGATTTATCATCTTTTTGGTCTCAAAAGGAATCGATATGTCCCAAACACAAAAAGCACAGCCTCCCCAAACATGTCTGCATTTAGTATGGATGTTAAATGCATATGGGTGGAAAACAGCTGTACATGATAGATAGTGATTCACAGCTTGGGTCAGAATAAAGCCCTCTCAAGCACCCTAACTCCTCAAAAGGACAAATGGAATGAATAAATAAATAAATAATAAATAAATAAATAAATAAATAAATAAACATACACTGCTTGTGCCCTAATGATCCTTCATAAAAAAAATATTGTCCATAAGGGAGAGAATAATTTATCCGGTCGTGTTACTGGCCCTTCCCGCCCACTCCCTCTTAATCTGGCTCCGGAGGGAGGCGGCCCCTCCTCCGTGTTTTAGATTGTTCTAGATCATTCCGGCCAGCCACGGAGGAAGGAAGAGTCCCACAGTTCCCAGAATGCACACCATGATGAACATCCAGAGGAATATCCGGTCTATGACCATCGCAACATACTTCCAGTCCTCTTTCACCTGAGTGGGGAAGCAGGGAGGATGCATTAAGTTCATTCAGTAGTCACTCTTACACAGAGCCACGTACAATACAGGAAACCATATGTGCCTCAATCGGCTGAATACGTGTGAATAACATGAGCAATATAGTACCAGACCTGGCTAGAAAAATTCCTAGAACAGTGAGAATGTGTGTAACCTCACTGAAACGCTAACTATGCTAACCAAGAACCAAATGCACATTCTGAATACATACATAAAACATCCTTCAGAAAGAAGAGAAACTTTAAATCATCAAAAAACAAGACTGTTACAAAACCGTAGGAGGGTTAGCGTGTGAGGACAGAAGGGGAGCTAAGATGCAGCTAAAAGAGGTGATAAAACAGCTCAATGTTTGTATCGTCTTGCAACGCCTCTGCCAAGCCTTCGATTTCCTCTGTAAATTGAATTCACGTCTGGTTGGTTTTTTACAAAGGAGGCCACCGGCTCCTCCACACCCCCCACTCGCAACTCCTGTCAAAACACCAAAGTCAAAAGTGGACTGCTTTTGTCTTTGAGAGACTGGCATGTTTGCATGCACCCCCACCCCCTGCCATTCATTGTAACCATCTGTTAAATCGGGCAGATTCCCTCAGGGAAAGAGATTAGACACAGACTTTTATAATTCCTGCAGGGACTCCAGGTCTTGTCTGTTCTCCAGAATAAGCCATGAGGTGATCAATCGACGGGAAATTCTAGAAAAATTCATTATTTCTAGAAATCTTGTTGTGGTACCATGGATTCACGAGCCGTGAATGTAAGCAAAGCCTGAAGTTTGTCAAATCACTGTTTGCATTTTGTCCTGACCCCCCCCCCCCAAAAAAAAATACTCCCTTATTTGCACAAAAGAATTATTGGAATTAAGTTAGGTAATGTTTTTTTTTTTCTTCTATGAAAATAATGATTTTGTACTGACTCACAGCTCCCAAATTGACCTGTTGGATGACATCACTAAGTGACAGCACCAAGTAAAACGTATTGAATGAATAAAAATAACTATGCAATTTTATAATAATCTCTCACCAGTTCCTGTCCCAGGTTGGAATTAAGGTTTGAACTGTGTTTTAGGTGCACAGTATATGACTACTGCAGTGGGTGGATAAATAGCCTCCAATAGACCCACAAACTCTGGTATAATAATGACCTGTGAAGCCAGGATGGACTTGCCAAGTACACTTCAGATCCCCAAATCGCCTCTCTCTGGGAGCAGTGTGAATAGGCTTTCCCCAAATTTGAGCGTCTCCTCTTTCTTGGGTGTAAAGCAAATAAATAGATTGAGGATATAATTACAAGGAACCATGCTGTGGACTCCTCTGATCTTTTAGCCGCATTTATGGGCTTTACGTTTTTATGTTTTTATCTTTGGTGTTTTTTCTCTTTACTTCATTCTCTGGCAATTAGAGGAATTCTCAAGGGTCTCCTCTGGCTTAAAAGGCATTTGCATAAAAAAAAATTCACTGTTGAGAAAATTCTGTAGTAATTATGAATTATACAGCAGTGCCACAAACCTGATTAAGCAACATTTTATTTCACCTTTATTTAACCAGGTTGGTTTTCTTAGCAGTCATGACCTGGGGAATCAGAGGGTAGGGAATGCAAGGGATGGCGTAGCCAATCGGATGTAACGGGGTAATCAGGTGGCAGGATACAGAGAGCTGGTTTTGTGGAAATTTGGCAAGGACACCAGGGTTAATAGCCCTACCTTTTGTTAATTTTGTCAACAAATATTATGACTAATGCGCCTTAATGCTTTAAGGAGCTTTTTTTTTGTTGACAACAACAAAAATGATCTGCAAGAGTAATACATTTTTATGTGCACTGTCAGAATTACAAGATAAAAATGGACAAGTGTTCGAATTGACTAAAATACATTTTTAAAAATAATTTGAATCCTTTATTGATTGTAACAGTCAATGTATGGTATCACCTATGTTGGTCTGGATACATGCATTTTCTAACTTATTGTAATGTAATGTAATGCAGAAATTGTTAAATGACAAGGCATATTTTCATCATACTTTTAACTGAGCTTAGTAGGCAAAATAATGCAATGGCCCTGGAAAAGTGAAGGGACTGATCGCGGTAACTCACGGAGAAGTCCGCGTCCTCGGCTCGGAGGTGGTCTGCGATGTACTGCACGCCCTCGACGGCCAGCTTCATGGAGGGCGACATCAGGAGCAGGCGGTGCCCGTCGGCCGAGGCGCAGACGTTGAAGGCCCGCCCGGGCCCCGTGGCGGCGTCGTCGGGGGGCCCGCAGGAGGTTTCCTGGGTGAGGGGCCGGCGCGGGAAGGCAGGGGACCTGCCGGGGGACCTGCCGCTCTGCCCGTCGCTCTGGGAGGACTCCTCGTGGAGGCAGCAGTACTGGACGCCCCGGGAGCGGCAGTGCGATGGCTTCTGGGGGGGCGGCTCCGCCCCCTCGCCGAAGTCGCACTGCGCGCCGAGCGAGAGCGCCGGGGGCTCGTCCAGGCCGAGGCGGAGCAGGGGGGCGACCGGGGGGGTGAGGTACCCCGTCTGTGGGGGCTCCTCCAGGAGGATGGAGTATTGGCTGGAGGGGGAGGTGAGCAAAAGCTGCGTTTTTGGGGAGTGCTCCTCCAGGGGGTGGCTCAGGAGCGGGGGCGGAGGCGGTGGCTGGGACGGTGTGGGAGAGGGTGGGGCCGAGAGTTCCGGACCATCAGGAGGGTCCGGCGGGGCCCAGACCGACGGCGGCGGGGGACCCTTGTGCATCAGTTCGATGAGCTTCTTGCAGTTGTCCTTGCAGACAGCGGAGGGGCGTTTCATGCAGAGGATGCGGGGCACCAGGTCCAGGAAGACCCGGCGGACCCACTGCGGCATGCTGTGCGTGCGCGGCGAGCGGTGGTGCACGTTCAGCACGAAGACGGTGATGATGATGGAGAGGGTGACGAAGATCATGGTGAAGAGCAGGTACTCGCCGATGAGCGGGATGACCAGCGAGGTGGACGGGATGATCTCGGTGATGAGGAGGAGGAAGACGGTGAGGGAGAGGAGGACAGAGATGCAGAGCGTGATCTTCTCGCCGCACTGCGAGGGCAGGTAGAAGACCAGCACGGTCAGGCAGGAGATGAGCAGGCAGGGGATGATCAGGTTGATGGTGTAGAAGAGCGGAAGCCTCCGGATGATGAAGGAGTAGGTGATGTCCGAGTAGATCTCGGTGCAGCACTCGTACTTCTTGATGTTGTACCTCCCCACCGCGTTGACGATGACCCACTCCCCGCTCTCCCAGTAGTCCATCTGGTCCACGTTGCTGGCCATGCTCACCAGGTCGATCTTGGCCTTGTCGTAAGTCCAGGAGCCGAACTTCATGGTGCAGTTCTGCTGGTCGAAGGGGAAGAAGGTGACGTCGATGCTGCAGGAGCTCTTGTAGATGGCCGGAGGCATCCACTTGATCCGGCCGTCGTAGAACAGGTGCGCCTTGGTCAGGTGGGTCACCGCAAAGTCTCCGTCGGCACTGGAACAGTTACACGTTGCCGTTAAGCTATGCCTTTGAGCCAGTCTCCAGAAATCAAGGCTATCAATTGTAAGGTGTCACACATTGGAAATTGTATAATTCATGACATTTAGCTTCATTCTTATTCACATTCTTTATAATTTGTTAGCTTTTAGTGCTGCTGGACGTGCACTAAAACACTTTAATTGTACCTCTATTACAGTGTCTGTCAAACAGATGCATTAACCGCAGAACAGTGTAATTTATCAGAATATGTCCCTTCTTTATTAGACCTAATTTGGAATGGGCAGTTGCCCCCTGAGTCACCACTATGCCATTCACACCTGTGCAAGTAAACTGCACCAACACCTTTTAAGGCAGGTAAATTGCACTTAGACCTGTACAGGTAAATCACTCCCACACCTGTATAGGCAACTAAACTGCACCCACACCAGTTCAGGCAGGTAAACCTAGACCAGTACAGGTAAATTGCATGCCTTCTTAAGATGTTAATAGCTGGTAGACCACACTCTATTTCATTTATTTTATATTCAAACAAAGTGTGCATGCAAGATGCATTGTTATCTGCAGTCTGGCAAGACAGCAGTCATGAGGGGACCTCTGAGCATTAGCAAGACAACTGGAAAATTGTTTTCCAAAACTTTCATTCCGAGAAAAACTAAATTGGAAAAAAGCAAGACGCTGTAATCCCACAGTGTAATGGCTGCTTAACCAGGGTGCAGAAAACGAAACTATCCTGGGATTTATGTTACAATGTTTTGACGCGCTCGCTTGTATCACCTAACCAACCGCAGTTCAGGCAGATGTCAAATATGTAGTAAGCCTAAAATAAAAACGTTTGTTTGATGTAGGCAGTGTTGTGTTCTCTTTGGAATTTTGAGGGCTTGTTTGTGGCTTCTCTGTCAGGGCCATTGTATATAAGTGTGCCAGCAGATTAAAATAAAGCACTCTTGCTAAACCCCTGCATGTCTGTGCTACACTACACTACTGACTAGGACTGTTGTAGCAGTCTCCCGAGGAGCACTCTCTACCTAGACCTATGTTACTGAGAGGAGAAAACTGAATGTGCGCCCTTGCTGTGGAATAGTGATTAAGCTGAAGCTCAAACCTGGGACAGGTCCAAGCCTGTACTTATGAAGGATTCAGCCATGTGTACAGCTGGTGTGGTACAGCACGTGAAATAAAAGCGCCATTTTTTATGTTTTTTACCCCTTTGTCCAATCTGGAATGTCCAATCATGCTGACCATGCAACATTAATCACAACCTCTGTTGTCAATTTGCGGGTGTGGGCGGGGGGTGGGGGTGCAGACATGCACATGCACATGACCTCGGTTGTCAGTTCTCATCACACTGTCAACAAGTCAAGGGCTGACGCAGACACCCTTTGGAGGAAGACGCTTCATGCTGAGATGCTGTCATCCTGGCTGGCTGAACCCCTCCCACAGGAGATCCAAATCTCTGTCGCACTATTGGACTGTCAGCCATAGTCAACACAGCCATAGTCAGCACTGGGGTACATCCACGCACTGGAGCAGTGCCTTAACAGACACCAGATTATAGGGCCCATCCACACACTGGAATGGTGCTTTAACAGAGACCAGACCACACAGTCCATCCATGCTCTAAAACAGTGCCTTAACGGATACCAGACTGTGGGGCCCATCCACACACTGGAACAGTGCCTTAACAGATACCAGACTGTGGGGCCCATCCATGCACTGGAACAGTGCCTTAACAGATACCAGACTGTGGGGCCCATCCATGCACTAGAACAGCGCCTTAACAGATACCAGACTGTGGGGTCCATCCACACACTGGAACAGTGCCTTAACGGATACCAGACCGTGGGGTCTATCCATGCACTGGAACATTGCCTAAACAGACACCACATTGTAGGGTCCATCCACACACTGGAACAGTGCCTTAACAGAATGAACCACTCAGAGCCCCCCCAGAAATGCCCATATTTTGAGGTGAAAACAAAGAGTAAGTGTGGGTGAAAGTGAGTGTTATAAATTCCCAAACGAGAGCACACATCTAACATAAGATTTCAAAAGGATCCAGTCATGTTTTCTAGGAGTTCTTGGGAGCCGACGTGGAGCCCACTCAGAGCGCCCTGCGCTCAACCCCCACTTCTCCAGACGCCGCAGGCAGGCTCAGCGGATTGGCATCGCCAGCTCCAGCGATCCACACAAAGACATCACTGGAGCCGGCGAGGTGTTGAGTCCTGTCCCGCGGGACAGCGGGGGGAAAGAGGGCGATCTCTGTGCTGGCTCATTCTCAAGCTTCAGCATGTGAAAGCAGTGGATTAAAATAAAGCAACTCCATCTCTTCGCAAAGTGCACATGTGCAATATGTCTTTTTTTCAAGCCTTACCTTCCGCGTGTTTTTCAGGCACAGCCAATGAAAGAGAAATGCAAAAATGGCTGTCGATACAAACACTAGTTCCCCTCATAATTTCAACCACTGGCTAGAGTTGTTTGTTATCTGATCACAGGACTTGGTGTATGCATTGTACTCCAGTTATTTGTGCTGATGACTGCACTCCATCGGAATGCTGGTCTGTTTTATTTAATTTTATTTATTCTATTGGTTTTATGGTTAAGGTCATTTAAGGGTTTTATCATTTGTCTCGTGCTTATACTGTGTCTTTATGTTAGTGTGTTTATTGATAGTGTATTGTTAATAAGTTCACAAAATCAAATTCCAATCAAACTCATTGCTATGGCTATAAAGTATTAAAACTTTGAAATTAAAATAGAATTCCCTAGTCCCATATGGCACCCTCTAAGTTCTCGGAGATTGAGTTTAAATGGAGTGTTCTGGAAGAGGGAGATTTGATAGAGCATTTCAGTGGAAATTAGAATATTCATAAGCTGAGAGTTGGGAGGAGTGAAATAAAGGGTGAACGTCCTAAAATAGACACGGACTGAACTCCTCAACAGGAAGCCACCAGGGTCATATTAGCCGTGAAACGAGAGCGTACTTGTTATAGAGGACGATGTCTGGTCTCCAGATGAGTTCCGAGGGAATCCGGATAGAGGTGACGTTCTCGTATTCCTCCGGGTTCCATCTCAGTTTATAGTCATTCCACTCCTGTCGGAAACAGTAACCAGGGACGTAAACAAGGAGAGGACAAACGACGCCCGTCCACACAGTGCCAAAGCGGGAGAGCGGCCGTGCGCGCTGGCAAACACTAATTTACTGTAGTCGGTTTATGTGCGTGCCCTCTAAACTGAGCGGATGAACAGCGCGGACCACAGCGTGGCCTCAAATGACTCGAACCGAGTGGTTCGTTAGCAAAGATGTCGCCACGGCAACTGTCTTCTGCTCTGTCATTTTGACGGGTTTTGTGCTTTTTATTCTACAATGAGTAAGCGTGCATAAACTCCAGAAAACGTATATTTGTTAACATGCTTTTTAGCTGTAGAACTGCATAAACTAGCAGCAAGAATTGTATATTTGCAGCATGCTTTTCAGCTGTAGGACTGTATAAACTAGCTGCAAGGAATGTATATTTGTAGCATGCGTTTCAGCTGCAGAACTGCATAAACTAGCTGCAAGAAATCTATATTTGTAGCATGCTTTTTGGCAGTAGTGCTGCATAAAATATCAGGAATAAACACATTTGTTAACATGCTTTTTGATTGTTGAGCTGCTAGGCATACTTGCTTCACCCAGACGTTGGTTGTCATCATCTGGTTCTTCTCATCCTATTTTTAAAAAAGCACAAAAACAGAACAGGAAGCGAGGCTTACCCCTGGTGTCCAGACATTTTCACACTTCAAGAGCAATACAATAAAGCCTTTCTCCTTGAGGTGAAAATTGATTTACTTGACTGTGGATGTTGACAGCTTCTAGGAGTCATTGCTGTCAACCAACCTGCATTTTTAATAACCATTTAAAGTGCCTTGTAACGTCAATGGGGGTAAGACAGGTTGCAAACTATGTAATGACAGCCATTTTTAATTTATAATGTCAAGTCTTTACAACCTCCCGTAGATTATGCCTAAGGCCGGTGATTTGCATGAGCAAAACAAAAAACTGTGAAATGATTTCATCCTGGGGAAAAAACTTTATTTTGAAGTTGCTGTACTTGGGGAAGAAAAACAAGGTGGAAAATTTGGGTGGTAGAAATATCACAATTAAAAAACTGACTACTCATAAAGTTAAGGAATTTTTTGTCCCAACATACAAAAAGCAATCTGATCTAAAAATTTTGTAACGGCATTTAATGCCCAAAGGGTTCTTTAAAACTATGATAAAAATGAAGTAATTAGTGAATGTGGACCATTATAAACAAAACACCTGATCACGTGTTCCTTTCTTGCAAGAATCTGCCAGTGTCTGTTCACACTGGTTATAAAGCCAGTTGACCTTTTCACTTCATATCAAAGTATGCAGCCTTCTAATATATCTAATCTAGCCTATATCTAATCATATCCCTTGTCAGAGAAACATGTAGGCCTAAGTAGTTTGTATTTTTGGTTTTTGTTTCAAAGTCCAATATTTAATCATCCACACTGTTCGAAAAACGATAACATCCCCAGTGACACCTCCCATATGCTACATTCAGTAGTCTTAGCTTAAGCCGTAATGGAAGCAATATAGAGCTCGACTGTCCGGCCGGTGCATGGCATGTTGTGAGCTGTCGCACTAGCAAAATGGTATTTTTGTCATCGAGCCATTTGGTCATTTTGTGACTTGCTGTGCGCCAAAGTGGGAGGGAAGCTGCTGCTGGAGGGGTGTGAAAACAAAAAAGATTTTTTGGCTCGTATGCTTTATTTCAAATAATGACTCGTACGTCATTCAATTTCTTTCATTTCAGCAACCCTGAGTCATTTTGCAGCTGTGGACGAGATGACTGATATTGTACGACCTTCCCTGGTTTTATTTTGTCTAATAAAACTTCTAGACACTGTTGTCATTGTTTCTTAGTCATAGCATAGCATGTGCAAGCTTTCTAGCTACAGGTTGAATGGAAAATTAATACTGGCCCATAATAAATGTTTAGGCAATGTTTTATTTTAATTCTAACAGGAGAAAATACAAAATTGAAATTATTAATTTAAATATTAAATTATTCAGGTGTCCTTCAAACTCAATTTCTGAAAAAAAAGTGACAGCCCAACTCTGCACCTCCCGCAAAAGAATGTCTCATGAAAAACATCTGATTAGTATATCCTTATTCTTGATATGTGACTAAAACAGTGGCAAGATTATTCTATTGTGGTGCTCTCACCTCTTAATATACCCTTATAGTACCAACATTCACTAGCCCCACTCAATGTGCCCACGTGCCACGCCATTGACTGCACCCATGCGCCGTGTGACATCGATTCTGGAAAATAGAGGCCAGCCAGTTCAGCAACACAAGCGCACACAATTCAAGCGCTCTTTTATCCCAGAATCCATTCGAGTGCTGAATGCGAGGTCCAAGAATGCGTTTTCAATTTGATAGCGAGGGGTTTAATCGGGGACAAATGCAAGTGGGTGTGATATCTGTATGTTTTGTGTTGATGCATCTTTCATCTTTTCAGCTTTTCATCTTCGTCTCAATGAAAGACTTTATAAAACCGTGCGTCTGCTGAACCGCATGCAATTCTCTCTTATAAAACACAATCAGCTACGTACGTGCACAAGCCTAGTGTCCTGCCTCGTTAAATAGTTGTGACATAGCCTAAATGATAAAAGAGGATTTGTGTTTTATTTAATAAACGAGGCCCTACATCATTAAAAGTGCATCGAACCAACACGATTTAAACATTGATTAAACTGGCTGCTCTTATCCAATGTTGATATTTTCACAAACTGTAGTTTCTTGACCTGTGCTGATCATGTCACACCCTCAGGGTCATGCTTACGTTACCTTAGGCACCATTTCTTGGGAATCATCAGCAAGATGAGCTGTCTTAGGCACTGAATCCCTTCCAAATGCTCCCCATTCTCATAAAAAGGTCCTACGTGATTCTTTTCTCCATTTGTGAAGGAATTGTCCTACAGGATTTGTACAGGAGTGTGAAATTCCTGTAGGTAAACACTCGTAAATCCAAGCATCATTCTTGCTGGATTGTGATTCTGTCCTGCAGGACCTGCACATCTCCTCTGATTCCTGCAGGATCTATATCTGCAGAATTTTGGCATTTCTGCAGGACAGACAGATTTCTGCAGGACCTACAATTGTGGCCTCTGCATTTGGTATAAAGTAAACTCCTGAAAGAACATATACTTTGAAATAGCTGAAAGTCAAATTGTGAGGGATATGTTTTCAATTCTATAGTCCAGCAGGACTCCCCTTCATAATGTTCCCATGCCAATCCTGCACCATTCCTATCATCTGTAGGTATTTCTATAGGAAACCTTCAGGAATTTAATTCCTGTAGGATTTTCCTTCCTGAGTCCTGCAGGATTCCTACAAGAGATCCTATAGGATTATGGTCCCAAAAAGGAAATCTCTGCCAAGATTCCTGTAGGATTTTTTTATAAGGGCAACAATCACCCGTCTTTCAATGTCACTGAGAGCTACCCTGGCAGCTAAGGATGGGCACCATTTAGATTCCATTGATTTAGATGCTAAAACTATACTTTTAATACCGGTGCCTAAACAGTGCCTGAACCAACACCTTCTTTAAAATAAAGAGCAAATGACGACATTAAAGACCGTCTTTTTTATTGCAAACGCAAAAAAAAAAAAAAAAATAGAATAAATTGTTTTATTTAATCCTTTTATTTAGCTAATGTCCTGTATACTTATAATTTACAGTGTTTTACTTCTGGCATTTTGACCGAGTTTAAGGTTAGCTAGCTTGCTAATGGCACCTACTGTCACTGACGCAGCGAATATAACATTAGCTAGCGAAGGCAACTGGCGGGGGATGGGTGAGCGATATTTCTGTTGCCTGTAACTTATGTTTTGGAGCACCAGAGGGCGGTGTAAAACTGGATATTTCAATAAGCAGCATGGGCATTGTATTTTAAATTGGCACCAAAAGGAGGTACTGAAATCTCTGTTGCAATTCAGTCTGGCAGGTCCGGTGCCATAGTGGTACTGGGTTTCAGTACCCAACCCTACATTTTGTCATGCTAGGTGTAATTATAGGCAAGCAGGCCTGTCCAGCATTGTTGACATGATCCTAGGATGTTGGTTGCTTTATTAACAGATTAAAGTTTCTCCTTTGCATATACTTTTTGCCTCTCCTTTTCTCCTGCTGTTTCCATAATTCTGTTCAATAACTTTTGTCCTCTGTGACATAATTTTAGTCACTGAAGAACACAGAATTATGCACTCAGACCCTGTGCACACAGAGCTTTCAAATAAGTTGTATAACAAATTCTACACAACAGTTGTGCTACAACGGAATTTAATTATGCGTGTATATGCCTCAAAACATTTATACAGGCTACAACTGTTGTATTGACAACACATTCTAGAATTCTCCCAAAACATTTTGAAAAAGCTCTGTGTGTACAGTGTCAAAGAGGGAAAAAGGCTAATATGAAAAAAGTTAATGGAAATAATGGAAATTATCCAGACCGCTGTAAAATTATCTCCGTTTTCATAAACCATGCTGGCCCTCAGACCTTCACTTGAAAATTGCCATTCCCGAGCCCTAGAGCAGACGTATCAGTGCAGATGAGATGGAGAGGCACTTCCAGCAGGCGTCCGGCTGTTTCCGAGGAAACTCGAGGGAGCACTTCAGCGATGATTCCAGTGGCAGGCTGCCGCCTCTCCTCGCCGGCGAGCGTGACCGCGATCGCCATCCTGAGGAAACGGCCCTCTGAAAAGCCTGAGCGGGCACGCTAATTGTTTGTCAAACATGTGAAAATTGTTCTGGTGGGGATATAGTATGTTTGGCGAGGGAGGGGGTGGGACGTGGTTCGCTTGCCTCTCAAACACGCGCCCTGCTTAAAGAGCAAGATGTTCTCCCGGAAGACAACCCGCATGCCCTCCGCTTATGGCGCACAGACTATTCTGGTCTGTGCAAACTGCTCCTGGTAAAGACCGCGCGGTCACAAAATCTACATGGTCTGCATGGTCAACCGCACGGAAGCTTACGCAGGCAACAGCATCTTCAATAGAAACTGAGACCACAATGGCCTCATCTCTTTCCCTACGGTCACTGTCAGTACTCTCTCTCTATGGTCACTGTGTCAGTACTCTTTCCCTACGGTCACTGTGTCAGTACTCTCTCTCTATGGTCACTGTGTCAGTACTCTTTTCCTACGGTCACTGTGTCAGTACTCTCTCTCTATGGTCACTGTGTCAGTACTCTTTCCCTACGGTCACTGTGTCAGTACTCTCTCTCTATGGTCACTGTGTCAGTACTCTTTCCCTACGGTCACTGTGTCAGTACTCTCTCTCTATGGTCACTGTGTCAGTACTCTTTCCCTATGGTCACTGTGTCAGTGTTCTCTCCCTACAGTCACTGTGTCAGTACTCTCTCCCTAAGGTCACTGCGTCAGTACTTGCTGCCTACGGGTCACTACGTCAGTACTCTCTCCCTTTAGGCACAGTCAATCATGGTTTGGCACAGTTAGGCATGGTTTGGGACCGTTAGGCATGGTTTGGTGTGGGTCGGCACGGTTTCTTCCTCACCACGTCGATGAGCTGGGCGATGGACAGCCCGAACCGCACCAGCACCACGTCGGAGATGTTGGCGACGGGCCGGGAGAGCTTGTTGTAGCGGGCGAAGAGAGAGTTCAGCAGCTTGTCCTCGGCGTGTGCTCGTATCCTGTTCAGACTGGACACTGCAGAGGAAGAGCAGAACGAGGAATTCAGGCTCTCATACAACATTCAATACTTCATTCTGACTTTGTCTCGCATTGGTTAGACAATGAGATGTCAGAGTATCAAAATAGATTACAACCGTACTCTACCTTCCATAATCAGCTCAGGTTGTTGAACATCACTGCTTACCTTTCCATGGAAACAATACCCCTTATATTACTGCCAACATATATTATACTACAGTGTAACTGTAGTCTCGTGTGCAGTGGGTGCCTAGCTATGGAGTGCTTGTTCGTTTTCTTAAAATTCCTTTGAACACCTCTGTGATGTGGTTTCCACACTATGTCAGTACCATGTGACAGAATGCTGGTGACGTGTTTCACTAATGTGGCTCTTATTATTTCTCGTTCTTACACAGTGTCAAATATTGAGACACAAGTGATAAAAAATGTGTGTCAGTTGTAAAAATGTGCTCACTGTGTGTCAAGTACCAACGCCATTACAATCCTTAAACCTTGTTTTCACAGAGCTGAGTCTGATTTTACCTACTCTCGATGTGTATAGCTGCCTGTGACTTTGCCAGTTCCTGCTGCATATTGCATATGTCCTCTTATTTTACATGCAGCACTTTCTATTTAGAACGACATTTCTCAGAAACTTGCTGTGTGTGTGTGATCTGCTAGGAAAAGCATGCACACACACACGTGCATGTGCACCCCAAAGTAGGATATCCAAGTGCTTTGTGCCACCTGCAATGTGTCTAGGGAGTGAGAGTCTCGCATGGTGAATCACTCTGGAACAAGAAGTAGGATAATAGTGCTTGTCCATAACCCCTTTTGATTGATGATTTTAAGGGGTCTTGAGATGAAGGTTTGAGAATAGCTGTCTTAAATGTGTCACCGAACATAAACCCCAAGGTTAATTTGCTCAAAGTGATTGCAATCAGGACACCATGCCCTGTGAAAGTTTACACTAAAATACGAGTCATATTTTGCATTTGAGTTTTTGTTCTTTTAAATATGCCAAGTGACATAGGTGTGAATCAGCGGTACCTTACCAGTCTCTACAGATATTAGTTCCTGAAAACCCTGAAGAAGGTTAAATAGAATAAAATGTTTTTTAACGGACGCATTAAAGTGGGTGATATTGGCAAAAGATGCAGTGAGTGGGAGGCTTTTTTTTCCTATTTAAAGGAAAATAGTTGTTTTTGAAGCTCATGGTCAGCACAGAAAGGTGTGCAAACATTAAGGCCTTACAAATTAGGACTTGCGAAAAAGAATCCGGCATTCTGTGTAGTTTCATAAAAACATACTGTACATTTCCAGCGCTTTTTGATCGAAAGATCATCTTGTGGCACAAGGACCATAGATGTGGGAGTTTATGAAAAAATGAGAATAAAAGTGGCATAGCTTGGAACTTCTTTGCTTTTTTAGTGCCTGAGTCAGAGATACGCTGCGCTTGTAGGCTGTGTCAGAGGGCAAAGCATTTTACCCGAAGCAGTGGGGATAAAAAACAAAAACATCCCCCAAAGAATTTGAAATGCACATCTTCAATGAGAACCTCGCTTTTTGATGAGGTTGAAAATATAAGCAGTGAGCTCCATACTGTTTGGGGAAAAAACATTTGCAGAAGACTTCACAAACAGAACTCCAGAATGCTACACTGCAAGATGCAAACTGCTAAATAGCCTAAGAGTTCTGGAATCTTTGTCTCATTGTTGGACAGATGAGACAAAGATTCACTCGTATCAGAGTGATGACAAGAGCAAAGTATGCGGGGCACAAGAAACTGCCCAAGATCCAAAACACCCCCCTCATCTATGAAACATGATGGTGGTGGTGTTATGGTTTGGACATGTGTGACTGCCACAGGTACTGGCTCACTTATCTTCATTAACGATCTAACTGCTGATAGCAGGAGCGGAATGAATTCTGAAGTGTACAGAAGCATCTTATCCACTCAAGTTCAAGCAAATGCCTCCAAACCCATTGGACGGCACTTAATCCTACAGCGCAGTCCTGGCAGATAATCACCAGAGAAGATACTCAGCACCCGGTGATGTCAGTAGTCACACAAGCCCATGGAATGCTGCATCTTTTTGAATTTCAAAATCTGTGTTTTACACTAAGTCATTTGCTTTCAGATAAAAATGATTTTTTGCCATAATATGCCAACTCACAATAATATTGCAATAAATGTTTGTAGTCCGTAATTTTATTATGACACTTGTTACAGAAGCAGGACAAAATAAGCTAAAAATAATGTTTTGGCGTTCCGATCACCACACATCTTTGCCACATTGGTTAACAATATAAAAGCCTATGAGAAATTTCTGCTTTTATTTACACATGATGCACAAGCTACAGTGGCGTAAACAGAATTTTAGGCCGGCCTGTGAAAAAGTGGACCAACTACGTAGGTTTTTTTGGAATATATTTTCCACACATGCTCCTTAGAGCTATCTGTATTCCTACCAGCAATGCGATCATTGTCCTAACAATTCCAACTCTACTGCCTTATGGTGGTACAAAAACACTGTTATGTCAATACGTTTTTCTTTTTACAATCAATATTACAGCAATACTAAGTACACAACAAGGGGGGCACAAGCTTCACATAAAACCAAACCAACAATGCAACATCCCTCCCTATAAAGTCGAGGGAAAAACAAGACGAGACCAACCTTAAAAATCCAAACCATCAAGCATCTTGCAATATAGCATGCCCTCGCTCAGGCAGAAAGTATTCAGCTATGCAACTTTAGAAGGCCAACAGTTTTTGTATACAAAATTTACTTTTTACTCAGGACATCTCTAGTGACCAACATTAACAACATGTTAATGTAAAAGACAGCACCCTTAGTGATCACCTTATAGTTATTTTTCCATGGCCGGCATGAAAAGTGTAGTTATATAATTATAGCTTGCCTTGACGGCTTGTTGCGGAGGAGGTAATGTATCGCAAACTAATTCAAAATGCACTTCTTTATTCAGATGACAACCTTACTGCAGTACTACTAGCCTTGTGTTTTATCGCACAAAGTGACGATGATCTAGAGTTTTAATTGGCTGCAGTACAATGATGACATGCACAGAGAACAAATCAAATGCATTGTCTCAAAAAAGCTAACACATTTTCTCTTTGAATCTCACAATGCTACCAATGGCTGTGTAAATGTTGTCAACACACAACACAAATGTCAGACCAATATATGCATTTATATATATATTTTTTTACTGCGATTTGGCTCTTAATCAGCAAAAAAACCTCTGTCGATGTCTATGGGTCACAGACATCAAGCAGTCATTGCATGCAAAAGATATACAACAAAGTACTAAACATGACTGCTTTCATTTACACGTGACCACACGTGAATTGTTTGCTTACAAATCTAAAACTGTGGAGTGCAGATCCAAAACAAGAGAAAATATGGCTTTGTCCCAAACGTTATGCAGCTCAATCACCAGCTTTTGTGAATATGCCAGTCGATCTGGCAATGCACTGCGAAACAAACAGTCCGTGCCTAACAAGTTCTTTAGTGAAAAATGAGTAGCATTTCCACAGGCATAGTGTACACAAGCTAATTAAAACAGAGCCAATCAAATTAACATATTCAAAGGAGAAATTTCACAGTTTTACAATACAGGCATATTTAACTGACAACTTCTAAAATGTAGATATAAGATGCGGTCATCAAAAGATTAAGTTGAGAAATTGGGCGCTTAATTGAATAACGTGTTTTTGTGATATGACAAATCAAGGAACCAAGTTACACAAAACATGCCCTTTAAATAAACCCGCGAAATATAAAGTCTGATAAATTCTAATACGCTGAAGCCCAAACTGAACCATGCTTATCCACTGGTAATTAGGCTTCAAAGTCCTTTTGTTTTTCAATTTTCAATTCACAGATCTGAGTCCAGATAACATATGCAAAGTCCCAGCCAATTACTCACTGTGGATGAATGATTCCTTAACTTTTCTGACATCTTGTGTTTACTGTCGGCTATCTGCAAGTATATTGGATTGAATCAATAGCATATATCACTGATCTACCTTTTTTCTTACAAATGAGACTCAAAAACATCGCATTCTTATGCATCTCAGTTTGTTTTACAAAAACACATGTAGTAGCTACAGTCCACTGACTCCACTGCTTTGACAAAAGCAGCATGTCAAATGCATTTGATAGTGAAAGCCACTTTGATATATGGCCAGGAAGCCATGTGGTTGTAGATCAGGTAGTATTGCATGCCAACAGCTCTTGCAGTAACAATATTTTACCACTAGCTGGCGTAGATTTCAGCAATGTACAGTCACAGAAGCAGTTTAACAATGACTAGGTCTTCTAATATTCAGCTGTGAAAAAAGCATTTCTTTTGGCAGAGAGTACAACATAAACAGCAGTGGCATCATGCCCATTCGAACTGAGGGGGCACGTCCCCTCTAAGCTGGCCGGACCAGCCATTAGGCACCTCTGGGTGACTGCCTAGGGTGGCAGAAGACGTGGGGTGAAAAATTGGCAGGGCTGCAAAAAGCAATGACAGAAGCTAGTCGCTAGTTAAAACTAGCTTCCAAGTTTCTGTTAGTGTTCACACTTTGTTTAGGCTACTTTAGCCTCTAAACTAATTTAAGACATGATAAGGCTAGGCTATGTGTGTGCACCTTAATAAATCTTTTTTTTTTTTTTGAAAGTCTGGCATTTTATTACTGTATCCCTATCCAAGTGGTGGAACATCACCATCCCAATGTTTTATAATATTCACATTTCTCTGAAATTATAAATAAAAAACCCCCAAAATTCTAACACAGTATTATTAATAATTGTTTAAAAGTGTCACCACTTGCAAAAACATTAGTTTGTATCCTTATCAGGCCCTCAATTGCACTGCAGGGCAATAAAACAGCAGAGGGCTAATGGACCAAACCATTGTTTACAGCCTCCGCCTCTCCACAGCTACACAGCGCTATTATCTAGAGTATTTTTAGGTTCATGATCATGAGACTGTCGCAGAGGTTCGCTATTTAGCTTCAATACTGTTACAAGCAGGCGAGAGGAGCGCATGACCTGCTATGGGGGAGAGGAGGGGTTTCTGTCTCACACACACACACATGCATGCACACACACACACACACACAGTATATTACACGTACAGTACCGGTCCACTTACTCTTCCAATGGCTTTGCTAATTAATCTGAACTACATATTTTCATTGTTGTCTAAAAATTATCATTGTCCTGACAGATTTACAGCACCACCATTTGGTACAATATGTTGTTGAAATATTTTATGTGTTTTTCAGCTGTGTGTTGTTGCCGTTGGAAGTGTACCAATGTCGCCCTGGAATAAAATAGGAGAAACAAATAATATAAGAAAAACAAATTGTATTGTGGACATAAACCAATCCAATTTTTTTTTATTTCAGTTTGTGCCCCCTCAAAAGTTTTGGGTGCACTGCTTCCCTGACAAAAAGACCTGAATATAAACTCAGATTCGGTAGAGGTACGGTTAGAAGAAAGACAAACTGTACATTCAAAAAAACTGCTCAGGGGACCACGTCAATAACCTTACCTAAGCAGCTGAAAGGATTCTACCCCTAGGATGGGGAACGAAAATAATATAATCTGTGATATGGATGTAGTTTTAACAATTCCATAACGTATGCTATGCTCGGATACAGTTCTATGCTCGGACATCACAAAACAGCGTAACTCTTCGTGACGAGTATAAGCAGAATGATGTTACTATCCTCACGCTTTCATTTATAACCGTCTCCTGTTCAATTAAGTTCAGTTCACACGTTTGAACCTCTTTGGTGGAACTTTTATAAGCACATACAATAGCAGGTGACTGGACTACTATTTCAAATACAAATTAAAATATTAATTGTTATGCTTTGCATAATAAAATAAAAAACCATGAACACCTGAATTCGCTTTTTATCTTAAACGTATATGACTGAATTGAAAAAGCAAACATAAATAGAAAACACACTATTTCTTTTTATTTTTATTTTTTTTGCGAATTTACAAGCGTATGACAGATTAGGCTTTAGCAGAGGGCTACTTTACCTTAAAAAAAAGAATGAAGTAAAAAAACAAATTTACCTGGGAAACCGTACAGAGAGATCAAGACGCTCATCATATGACAGCATTTGGTGAGAGACATTCTCATTAGAAAATGCATGGTTTCGTCTTTGCCCCAAGTTTCAACCAACTCTTGTTAGTTGTATTTGTCCACTTAAGACTTCCAACTCGTTCACTCTTATGTTGACTCGTATCACGATCTCCACTTTGCATTGCAATTTCTCCTTAGATTCGTTTTCAGCGTCTCTTTTTGGTATAAAATTGGAAAATAGAAATAAAGGAAATAATAGTATTTCTTGGTTCGCCTTCTTTCCTGTGAACGCTTAAATCAAATCGGTATCACGCGCTTTGTTTCTCCGATCCTCTCCATCCAGTCTCCTGCGCGCGCTCAGCTGTTTAGAGAACGAGGGTTCCATCTCATTCCGTGTGTTAATTTAAGAGATTATGGTCTCTTGCTCTCGCGGGGCGCTAGCTGGCTGCAGCCCTAGCACCAACCAGAGTGTTGGCCCTTTCCCCCACCTTTTTCCCTTTTCTCTTACTTGCTATCTTCTCCTACCCATATTACGCGTCTGCCGAGGCTGACACGTATCGCGCCCTGTTTTGCTTGATGTTACCAAATCTGAAGGAATTTAAATAGAACAAGACACGTTACAAAAGTCGGTGTATGCTATTTTACTGTCTTTGCCGACATTACCGAGGCACTGAAACAACAATTATATGTGTTAACCACGTTAGTGGCAATAAATGTTGGTCACGTGAAGAAATTGACATCTGGATAATCCCAGACTATATTCCAGAAACGATGTGTAAAAAAATATATATATTTGGACAGGCCAGATACTATATGCCAACAGTGTTCATTCACCTCTAAATAGAGTTCACGTTCGTCCTGCATATAAAATGAACTATATCTGAGCACAAGGTTAATATATCTAGATTCATTTTGGCGTGTAGACTAAACGCTTGAAAAAGAAATATGCGATTATGCGTACTGCGTAGTGACGTGTCCCGCCTAATTTCAGATGCACTTTATTTAAACACAAGGATGCGGTGAGCAGTTCTGTCAGGCTGTCAGCATTCAAACCGTCCCTCCAGGCGATTTTGGATTTATTTGAACACCCCCTTTCCCTTTTTCATTTTGTGCTTCACCTCATCTGTTTAGAAGGTTTTCTCTGAACCTGCTAAAATCGCCGTGGGGCGGCAGAACCCAGCTATATTTAGAAGAAGACTCGTAGGTCGCTGTAATGCATTCCTCCGCCTTCCATCCGTTCGTTCGTTTCCCTAGGCAAGGTGTTGATTAGTTGAAGACAACACACCTCTCGCGCTTCACTGTCCTCAGTTTAATTAATGGTGTAGATTACAAGCAACAAGTAGGCCTCCGTTCGACACACTGGGCTACTGCCATTGCATGGTTCACACATGGATTATAGAACGCCTGCGCACACTGCAAATCTCAATGTATTAAAGATTTTATATAAACAGAGAATGCGAAATTTTACTATTGCCTTTAACCTGATGTCGAAAGGTATCATGTGGAAAAATTCAGAAACACATTTCAGTAGGGCATGCATTGTTTTAACATATAGCCTACTGTTGTTTTTCCCCCACGTAAAATCGATTGCTAACGTCTTCCTTAAATAATTACACTGCACATACCACATTCTTCAAACCCATACCACATCCATAAGCTTTATTGATTTTTTCAAATCAAAGTGTCCCTCCAAACAAGAGATGACTAAACTTGTGTTGGTGGAACAAAGTTTCATTTCTTACACACAGAGGCGTGTTTGTGTGTTTGTGTGTGTGTGTGTACGTATATATATATAAATGCCATTGCTACTGATTTACATTAGGAATTGCGAGTCAGCTAACGGCACAATGAGTTTTTCTTATGCAGGAAAGTAACCAGTTCGCGTTTAGACGTGCAGAACAGGAATAAACTGACCAATAGCCTTAAAAAGAGCTGTTGACACAGATAGTGCGGGCGCGCTCGATGTGGCCACCTTTTCTGCCCCGGGCAGCCATCTGCCCTGTTTGTCTGTCAGGAGGTTGTTTAATTAAGCCCGCAAAGCTGAAACGAGAAGCGCAAGTCGCATTTTGCCCAAAACTCTTTAATAATTCAGAGCTTCTTATGAACAATCAGCGGCTCCCCTAGCGCCCTCACACACGCCGACCTGCTGCTTGTTCCAACATGGCCTTTTCCAGCGGCTTTGGATTCCTCTGAACCCGGGATTTGCACGATCTTTAGCCGTGTGGCCAGATAGGGCTTCCTGTTCTAGCGGTGAGAAGCATTTCCAAGCATGTTATTCTTAAGATAACTAACCCATCTCTCCTTGATCTGCCAACACAAGGGTATAGCATCTCAAGAGACTATTGGAAGGGCAGCACTGGAAATGATAAAGCGTTTTGCTCTTGGGCACCCTGTGGGGCTACGTGGGGTTGTCAACAATTGACATGTGGAAATAAACCTGCCTCCCAGCCACTGATGGAAATAGAGCAGTGGGCGCCTTTCCCTCAAGAGGGATAAGTTCTACTTGACTCTTATTCTGATGATTAAGTACATTAGTCAGTTTAATTGGAACTCTTCAGCATGTTATGCAACCATCTTGCTTCTTGTTGCACATCAGTAAACTACTTAATTTCAGTAGATGGACTTATGTGAACCAATTTAACACAGCTTACTTTTCACATATCATTCGCTACAACTAAATATCCACTGAAGCAGTTTAATTAGCCCACTGGAGTCTTTTCCTCTTGTTAACAGCATATAGCAAGAGCTCTTTTGCAGATATTCATCCTTTTAGACCAACACATCGTAGTTGCCGTTTCACCGTAGTCAGGGGAACTGGTTTCTGTGTAGTTGCATTAAGTTTTTTTCCCATAGTTATGTTGCAGTTTTACGACGATCTCTCTTGCCAGGCAACACAAGATATTTGTCTTCTGCCTCTATATTTCAAGCGGCATAAATGGACAGCAGGTAAAATCCTTAGCTCTGTACTTGATTTGAGTGAAGGTTTCTGTTAGGAATATTGTGGCAGAAACCCATGCTTGTGAAATGCTATAATTCAGTGTATTACTGCAGTCCTGGCTTTCTCGGGTAAGGAGTGAGTCATTAGGATTAGTATTCCTGTCACGCCAGTAGATTTCTCAGTTGATTTCTAAATCCTGCTAAGCTACGATCATACATGTTTTACAGCAGAGATTTTCAGTCTGTCCAGAAGCCCACCTGCATTAGATGGTTTTACATTCAAGCCCAAATTTTCACATCTAAATTGTAACTGGCTGTTAAATACTGATTTACTCTCCTAAGGCCACAGTATGTGAGAAATAGCTGTGCGTGCCATGAAGAAAAAATGTTTTTTTTTTTCCGTTTCCACGTTTCTTCCCCTTTTTCTTCCCCAATTAGGAAACCCCAATTGTGTATATTTCTAAATTGGTGCTCATCTTTTCACCATCCACTATCAACTACACAGATTACAGGTACTCATCCCTGAAGCACATCTGGGTTTGATACCAGATTGTGGGGACTCACCTCTTCACCCCTTGGCAGGATGAGCCACCCAGCATCGCCCCGTCCTATAATTGCTACCCAATCAGATCGATCAGATAATGTGTGACATGTCAAACGCTTCCTTTAGAAAGATGTCACATTTTTAATTGATTAAATTATAGAGTGGCCGGTATAATCAATCGGGCAATCCTAGTTGCTGAAAGGGTGGACACCTTGTCACTAAACCATTAGTGAAAAATGCAGCAGCCAAATCTAGGCCTACATTCTATTAAGTTTAAGGAAAACATACTGAAGAACTTAAACGCATTGTTCCTAATCTTAAGAGATGTTCCATAACAAAAACAATTTGCGATTTGATTCATTGACTCACTTAGAATTTATGTACATGCAGATAGATGTTGTATGTGTCCAGTACACCATGCACAATGACTGTAGAGACAAGACTGAGCTAATAAGCCAAACTGTGCTATGGGGAAGAGTGAGAATTCCAGTGTGTCTTCTTGATGTTTGAACGAGTGCTTATTAAAGTAGCAACATCCTGCTAGGAGTCCCCAAGCTCTGCAATTCCTTTATTATTAATCATCAGAAAGCAAACAGAATGTGTCTAATATTGATCATTTGTTATGGAGTTTCCTGTGCCATGAGATCTGTCATCCTGAAGGAGAAGCAGGCCGAACTGTCAATCAATATACAGGAAGTGGAAAAAAAATGTGTGAAGCTAAAGACAGGGCGAGTCCGTCCTCCACTGTTTACGACTGGTCGACTTTCACTGCCCTGCATCTAAAGGTGTTTTTTATACACACAGGTTTCTTTTTTTATACACACAGAGCAGGTGGAAGCCACAGCAGGAAGTCAATCTGACCAGCTGCAACTATGTCCTGTAGGAAGGCGGGTCGAACCAATTAAAGAGATGAGGTTCACCGATGAGTTGTGCAGTAATTTGTCTTTCAAACAGCTTTTTCCTTAGCCTCTTGTCTGTTTTAAAATCTTTAGATATTACATTATAAAAATCACTTCCAGTACCAGAAGCTCTCATCCTGAGCAATTTACTGAAACGGAGAACATGATTGTTGGTCTCTGGGATACATCACCCTGAAGGCCCATTTACAATTATTAGGTGTAAAGTTAAAGTTTACAATCCTAACCAACGGTGGAACCATGGTGCAGTCTGAACAGGTAGATCTTCATTCTGTGTCAAGGGATGGGCAGGGTTTCTGCTGTCCTGATTGCAGTGGGAAGCTCCTTTGAGCACTAGAGGTGGTTTAGGCAGAACAGACAGAACGGTGACCTGGAAAGGCAGGCACACAGAGGGTGAGAGGCCATATGCCCAGGGGAAGCAGAAAGGTCTGGTTGGTATGTACAAGTGTGGCAGGGATCGATTTGTTGGAGAGGTTCAGGGCAGTCAGAGGACCACGCCTACTGGTAAAGTAGCACACGCACCTGGAGTGCTTCAATAATTAGTCCAGGTATTTAAAGTGTGTTTATTCCCCAGTTAGTGACCGAGGGATACGTTTCCAGCAAGGAAAAGCTGAACAGCTGTTTTGTCATTTTGATTATTTTTGTGTTTGTATTTTAGTTTGTTCTGTTCCTTTATTATTTTTACCCAGATCCCGTGAGGGTGAAAGGCAAAGCTGCTTTATTTATTTTTGTAGTGACTGCGTTTTCTTTTTCTCTCGCATTTCTCTCTCATGGAATTCTCGCATCTCCCTGAGTCCAGCTCTTCTGTCCACCAAAGGGGTGTGTCGCGGCATGCAACACTAACAATAATTTCCTTTTTAAAATAAAAGTAAACACACTGATTTGGAAAGTCCAACTAGTTGCAACCACAGCCGTGCTCATGCCTAATACCTCACTACTTCTTCGATAGACGCCTGCAGTTCTTCTCCTAAACACATGGTGATACCAGCCTGCTTATTTTCACAGCACAGCCCAAGCTTGCTAAGCTTGCATAGAACTGCATTGGAGGAACACTGTTCATAGGTGGCTTTAGTACCAAGCACCCAATCGACCAGCGGGGTCAGTAGAGAGCAATGAAACGTTGACCCCCTACATGACTGAACCTTCCCATAGCCTGGGCAGCACAGCTGCCAATTGCACATCGCCCAACGGGGCTTCCAGCCGCAGTTGCCACTGGCGTGGTCCAGATTCGATCTTCATCCAAGCACGGCACGGTGCATTTGCCGAATGAGCTACCCAGCAGCCCCCAGAAATTCTCTTTAAAATATCTCTCTTTCAGAGACTGGTAGCATAATTTTTTTGTCATCTAGTGCCAAGCCACAACAAAAGAATGAATGCTTTTTTTATACTCTCAAAGAAATCAAAGAAAATGCTCTTTGATTTAAAGTATTATCTTTTTAAACATGAGAGCTAAATGTCTAACATGGATGGATATTCACTTAATTTCACTTCTGACTGGCAATCCAGCAATGGCCACACCCCTGATTTGTGAAAAATGGAAATTGCATGTTACATACACAGTGGACATGGTCTCTAAATGACCAATGCTAAGCCCTCCTTAAATGAACAGCATACAACTCTCAGTTAAACCTCAACTGGATAAAATACGCATAATATATTGTTTGTTTTCTTTGCTTCTTTTTCCAAGATCCTGCAATCATAAAAATTGTGATTTTGACTGCCCAGGGTCTTTACGGACACTGTCAGTCACTAAATCAAAGATGGCAGCCACAAGCCGGGCAGCGGTGTTGCTGCCGTACGATTCATACCATCTTAAGATCAAGCTCAATTTCTGACAAAGTTTTCCAAAAGTAGATACACAATAAATTACCTGAAAAGAGTGGCTTTATTGAAAGATGGATAAAAAATTTTTCCATCGTAGAAGCGATTGTAGCCACTTCAAAGCCTCGGTGATCCCGAAAAACATGGGAGTCGAGGAGGTGGGCACAGACTGTGTGACAGAGATATCGCAAATAAACGACCACGTAAAACCCCATTCTACCCTCTGGGATCAACCTTGAATTCCAACCTTGAGATTTTCACAAAGGCCATTTATTTCAGCTTGAAGGCAGAGGAAGAATATAATATATATGAATGGATGTATATTTTTTATTTTTTTTGTTTCAGCAACATGAGAATACCGTTACTACTGATTGTACTGCTGCTGTCCCTCTTAGCCGCTGCCGTGACAACATTGTATTCTGCCACATTTCATACGCAGAATGGTGATGGTGATGATGATGATGATGATGATTGGTGGCCATCAGCTATGCTCACATTTCTCACACAATGGGAAATCAATACAAAAAAATAAGAATGATTGTGCCCATGTAATAGCATGTCCTCTATTAGTAATCAGAATGATCTCCTTCAGTTTTATTCATTCACAGTCATTTTTTCATTAGACATAGAGCTTTGGCATAGCAAATCAATTCTGGCAATTTTTTAGACAATGCCGTTTTACGATGATGTCCACAAGATCAGTTAATGTGGCTGGTTTAACTTTTGTATTGTTAATTTTAATGCCCGGCATATTTGGTTTCTGGGGTTGGGTTTATTGCTTGGGCGCTGGTATGTGTTCAGTTCTTTTTCATTTATTCTTTTATGTCCTCCCCCCCTTTTTTTTTCTCCCCAGTTTAGAATGCCCAATCTTGCTTGCTTGCTGCAATGCTCATCGCAACCTCCATTATAGATTCAGGAGAGTGCAGACAAGGATGTGCTCTCCTCTGAAGCATGTGGTGTTAGTTGCTGGTCCTTACTGCAAGCAGTTCATAGGTCGGGATCATGCACCAGTGGGCGGCTGCTTGTGCGAAACCCTCCGTCTCAGCCCATTATCTGGATTTGATACACTGGAACAGAGCCTTAACTGCTAACAGACTGTGGGGCCCATCCACACACTGGAACAGAGCCTTTACTGCTAACAGACTGTGGGGCCCATCCACACACTGGAACAGAGCCTTTACTACTAACAGACTGTGGGGCCCATCCACACACTGGAAAAGTGCCTTTACTGCTAACAGACTGTGGGGCCCATCCACACACTGGAACAGAGCCTTTACTGCTAACAGACTGTGGGGCCCTTCCACACACTGGAACAGAGCCTTAACTGCTAACAGACTGTGGGGCCCATCCACACACTGGAACAGTGCCTTAACTGCTAACAGACTGTGGGGCCCATCCACACACTGGCACAGTTCCTTAACTGATAACAGACTGTGGGGCCCATCCACACACTGGAAAAGTGCCCATGGGCTGCGTGTTAAGGCGGAATACGAAAGATCTTCCTCTGACTCCCCTCAGTGTGAGCCTAGCTGTAGTCTATGGTGAAAAGCAGCAACTGGCGGCACCACACATTTCAGAGGAGAATCGTGGATATCTACACTCTGAATTGGCAGTGAGGTTCGCAGCATGAACGCAGCTGCATTTGTACACGATTGGTCGTTCCAAATTGGGGCAGAAAATGGAGGTGCTCAGCCCCACATTGGGCGCCAAATTTATAAAAATAAAAAAACTATTTATAAATGAATCAATCAATTAATCAATAAGGCTCTGTGAAGGAACGTTTAAGTAAAGATTCCAATATATTTTCTTTAGATCCATGCCGGCATTATTGCGAGAAAGGCACAGCGGTCGCAAAGATGATGATATCGCAATTCAATTTAACGTACCAGTGAGTTTATAAACTAGCACGTCCCTTTTCAATATTCAGCTGGAGCGTAAACATTATCCGTGTGATATTTTAGAGCTGAAATAACCAAGTGTATCCTCAAGCGTAAACGGCTCCTGAGCCGACTGTGACAAATTTGCAGCCATTGGGGAATCTGCGCTGATAATGAGGCCTGGTTTCAAATGGGATTAGCGAGCACCGCCACCGGTTTCATGAACCGGTCTTCTGAAATGGCGAGGCGGCCTGTCAATCAAAGGAAATCTTTAGACTTCGGTATCTGCTTAAGTAGCATTCAATTAAACACTATTTGTTTTAAAGAGGATGACCCCCTTAGGAAAATATCATTACGAGTGTCTTTTCAATTTTTATGCACCGTCCAATGGTTAAGCTTCAGTGACCAGTGTCCACACTTTGAACAGTTATGACCCTGTTTATTATCTGTGTCAGCCTTATGAGTAATTAAAAAGCCATAAAGCAGAGTACAAAGATTCATTAAATGATGTCGATGCGCTGATACATTAACTGGTTGGGATGTAAATACGGGACATTTTTTCTTCATTGCCTGCAAAGCTATTTCTGACACAGCAAGGCTTTTGAAGGGTATGTCATCCCCCAGCGGACACTGAGGGTGTCTGATTAAGAGCAGTTAGCAGCTTGCTTCCCTTCAGGGGTCGCAGTTGTGACTGAACAGAAAAAAGCCTTTACGGTGGCCCCCAGAACCAAGTCTGAGAGCCCTGCTTCATAGGCCCAATGTTCATTTGGAAATTTTACATCAGTAAATACATTTATTTTCTTCACAAACAGAGCTGAGTTAATTTTGGTGATCATTACACAGCAAGCTTATGGGATCACAAGCGGATAAATTCTAACTGAGCATAAGACAATATTTCTTTTTTAAAAATATACACACATTATACAACATTGTCCGTGTCAATTAGAGGTCACAGTCACCACAGCATAAATTACGAATTCTTGTATTCATGTATTTCAGTGTCATGTTTTGTCAAAGCCACTTAACTTCAGTGCTTGTGAGTGTAAACGTCAGTGTAAATGTGAGCCCTAACAATGTTGTGGCTTTTCCATTAGTCACCGACAGGGTTGTGGTTTATGGCGATTGGCCTTCAGTTGAATAGACTCGCTAATTGAAACCAAATTTCGAGGGTTCCAGATGTCAGTAGTAAAGAAAATTTCTGGCATGTTAATTTGTATAGTTATTTGATTATTTTTTGCCTTAAAATTATATCCAATTAAATCAATGAGTCAATCCAGCCTAAAAAAAAACCTTGCATGTTAAAACTTGTTTAATCACTGCACAGATCTTTCTGGAATTCTTGTCATTTTTTGTCTGGATGGAGGCCCATTATTTATCATGCTGAGAGCTGGCTTGAAGTGGTACATGTTTTTGACAAGCGTGACCTCACTCCCCCCGCCCCCTAGAGCACACCAAGCTGTCACCCAAGGAGGTGCTAGCAACACAGACCCGTCAATCATGTCATGGAAACGGCTCAGTCACACAGAGAATGTATAGAGGAGAAGAGCTTTGCCTCTCCATGTTGTGTCTTTTTAAAAATGGAATAATTTTTAAATCTCTATATAGATTCATTATTTCACTTTCCAAACAGCCAGCATGTTTGCAGAGACTAAACACTAATGAAAAAGTACCATGTACAGTTTTATTTGTCAAAACTAACTAATGGTATGTATTTTTCTTTGCTTAATTACTTATGTTTTGTATAGGCTATATTTTGTTTTGTAGGTACTAGCTATTACAGTTACTTACAGATCTTTAAAAATGGCCACAATGAACATTTGTGCGCAACCTTTTCTTAAAGTGATATCCAAAATGTCATATTTTATCTTATTCACCTCTGTCAAGTTTATCCACATCAGGTCTTGGTATTTAAAAGCTACTGTGATTGACAGTCACAAGGGAGACTTATGCAAACAGCTTGTTTTAAAATGCATGAACACTTTCGGAGACAATAACAGTGCTTCCCTGTTTTTTCCCCCTGTGGACAATTATCAGGATCAGAACCATCGAAAAGATAATCATTAAATATTCAGAGTTGTTCCAATTCCCTGGTAGTTCAGATAACACCATAAGAGCAAACAAGAATATTGTTCCCAGTGCGCTGTGGAGGTTTTCAAGACATTTACAGTAGGACAAAAGCCTTACCTCAAGACTTTCCTTTTGAGATTTCTTTCAAAGGCGAGTTATTTGTGTGTTTATCAGTTTTGGTCCATGAGCGTGGTGCACAGTTGATCTCTGTGGTTTTCAGAGAGATCACAGTATGCTGAGAATATTGAATTCCATGTAGGAAGTGGGTTTTAAGCTGCATTTATGCAGCTGAGTTTAAATGCAAATTTGGAATGAATTGTATTGTTCCAAACGCATAAATTGTTTTATTTAGTTGATTTAATTTATGAAATAAGGATCAATTAAAGATAAAATGAATTAAAAGGAACATTAATGTGGAGTTCATAAACTGTTCTATATGTTCCGTAAACATATAGATTGTACAAGCTTACTGAAACTGATTGTACTGAAATAAAATGTATTATTAAAACCTGAAAAGATCCTGCCACACTTTTTAGTCTGTTGTGACATCCCTGTCTTCTGTACCCCCCTATTTTCCTGCTGGCCACGATGTCTTGTAATTTACAGGTGTGTTGGGTAGCAGCAATTCTCAACCTGGTTTGATTGGCAACACCTGGCCTGCCTCTATCTAGAAGCCTGTTTGCCACTCTATGGGGGGTCTCACTTTTCCCCTCTCCTCCACGCAACCGAGCGGCTGTGGTTCTGCAGTCTGCTTATTTTTTTGCCGTTGGTTTTCTTTTGCTTATGCAGCACCTGTTTACTGACCTCATGCTGCACATACAAGCAATCATTCTTACTCCATTTGCATTACACTTCACGCCTCATGTTTGGTAATGTTGGACATTTGTGAGTGACGTGTTTAATTTCGTTGTAATGATTTGTTTCCTGTTATCTCGTACTCGTGTTGTCTCCATCTTGTACCGATTGTGGCCGATCAATCGTTACACTATGGCAATTATAAAACAGGTAGGGCAAATATTGAAATCTGATTGGTTAATAGCTGTAGTATAATAATCATGTACCATGGCTATGTTGTCTAATGTTATATGACAGTTCTGTTTCAATAATCACCTCATGGATAAACATTCATTCAAGTCCAAATAAAACACCATTACATGTAATGATCACCATCAGTCACAAAATAGAAACATTTGAAGCTATCTGATGTGGGTCTTGAGGTGAGAGGGACTCACCTCAGGTGACTGAAACTCAGAGACTGAAGAAGGTGGAGCAGAACCCTCACCACGCCGAGCAAAGTGCCTCCTCCACCTAACAACACGAGTAGACCTACGCACCGTGATCCCACTGATGTTGGACAGTCTGTCAGTGGTTGCACAATCAATGGTAATGCACAAACAAACATCAATAAGGCATAAACTCTTGTTAGCTCACTAATGCTAGCTTGCTAGCTAGCCTGGCAGAACAAAATAGAGCTTACTAACCTTGCATAGCAACTGCCTGGTAAACGGTATTTGGTAAACGTTTTATACAGTAACAGCAATAACTCACTTCAGGCTGTTTAACAACACCCCTTAGATGTAATATAATCACAATATACCACTGCCTGTTGTGAATTATTGAGTTAAGTTCTTTCTGGTTTCAATCCATCATCTAACCTGTTTATGGAGCCTATCCCAGCGTACAATGGATGAGAGGCAGGAATACACCCTGGACAGGTCGCCAGTCCATCACAGGGCACACACGCACCATTCTCTGTTGCCTAGAGGCATTCACTCATGCCTAATCTGCATGTTTTTGGACTATGGGTAGAAACTGGAGTACCTGGAAGAAGCCCATGCGGACACGGGGCGAACATGCAAACTACACACAGAAAGGCCCAGGCTGTGATTGAAACCCAGGACCTTCTTGCTGTGAAGCAACAGTGTTACCACTGTACCACTGTGTCAAAAAACAGTTTATAAAGGAATATATATTTCAGTGTATTCAATTTCTGCAAGAATGGACACACACACACACACAAACACATATTTTGTGCCTTCATTGACTGAGTTCATGGAGAGTCTGTACAACATATATTGGGAACCAGAGTTAATAAAATATGAAATAGAAAATGGTATCCAATCTTGCTGTTCCCCTGTGATCAAAGGAATGGGGGAGTGGTAGCCTCATGAATATGTAAATTATGGAAAGTACCCTTAATTAAAGTTTTTTTTGGCATCATCCTCATTCAGAACAATAATGAATAAATAAAAGTAAAGGTTTCATTTTTGGAAATTTCAATAGGAACTTAAATTATTCCATCTGATAAACAGCTGTGTTGATGAGGACTGAAAATCAAGTATTTTTTAATGCCTCTACCATGCTTTATTTTTATACCGACAGCATAAGGTGCCCAGTGTGTCAAGTTTTCCCACTATTGTGGGGACTGACAGCATGTGTGTTGCATCCCTGTTGTGGCAATCCTCTGAAACACAGTCTCCCTAACAATGTGCACACGTGCATGCAAGAGGCTGACTGAACAATGACCCCGACTCCTTCTGGATGGGGGGAAGAAAAAACCTGAACTAAATGAGAATATGTTTCTGTTTGTTCTTCAGTTCACTTTGCTGTAGACAGAAGGAGTAGACAAACATGATTTCCTGGAGGTCTCTGGTGAGCAAAAAATAGCATTTTCTTCAATTATTGCCTTTATTGGTCACTAATTCAAGGTGCACTGCTTTAACACCTACATAGCTGTAAAAGTTAGACTCTTTGCACTATGATGCAAAAACCCTGTCTCAATTAGTAAAACACTAGAGATGAAAAAAGAAATAAGATAAATAGCAAGATAAAATTAGGTGGTTTGATTGTTTGTGAATTCAGTTTGTGTGATGACTATTATGAACACATTTTGTGTGTAGAAGCTCTTGAAGGAGAGGGATACCAGACAGTACCACCCTCAATAGATTTAGCTTCTGGAAGTGGAATACGGTTCAGGGAAAAGATATTCACACTGTTCAAATTTAGCGAGGTTTGGTGCCATTTAGAGAGGTTTTCGGGAGATTTGGGCCCACCTTTGGGAAAACACATCACATGCCTGCTCAGTATCAGAAGTGCATATAGTCACTACAGAATAAATAAAATAAGAAACAATTTTTCAAATTTTTTGTTGTTTTTCAGAATAAATATATCCTGTATGTTTACGGTGTAAGACTCCCATAGGATCAGAGGATTTTGGCATTTTGGTACAAATGTGCTCTTTATTTCAAGCTTTGAACCATGTCTGTATATAATTTAGAAGATAATAGAGTTAAATTAAGTATTTTTTACACGTTTTTAAGTGGGGGAAAAAAGGATAATTAAACAAGTTAAAGGAATAAAGTTAAGATAAAGCCAGGCTAAAAGGTTGAATTCTGGTTGGTGGGTCAAATTAAAAGAAAAAGTGGTCATTTTTTGTTTATAGGAATTTTTAGTTTCTGTCAGTATTTTTACTCACTTATTGGATGGTGGGAGCTTGTTACCACTCCCGAGCTTTGAGAGAGAGAGAGAGAGAAAGGTGCTTTTTTTTTTTTTTGCAAAAGCTAAAGCCAAAGTCCTTGGTTCCCATTAGTCACATTGTGACATTCTTCTGGTGCTACATTCATCATTATTTGACCACACAAGTAAAATATAATTGAAGTTTTTTTAAACAGAGCGGAACGTTTTTTTTTCTGTTATCAAACAGGCAGTAGCATCCCATTAGACATGTCAAATCTGATTTGTTTTTATTTGATCGTCCGAGGAACACTTCTTGAAAAATTTGGACACATTTCATTTTTTTCAATGTCCTCTGTATTCCAAAAGCTTTTGAGGTTATTTCACAGAGTGCATGCATTCAGTTGCCAAGATACAACAGTTCTGAAATGCGTGTTCATGGTCGCCCACTCAGGAGAGAGCTGAAACAAATCCGGTCGACCTCCCTCCTTTAGACCGACCAATAAACAGTTTCCTCTGATGAAATGTCAATGGCACTGTGACTCAGCGCACAAATTGTCAGCGATTGCACACTTAACTTTTGTAATCATTTCTGAGCCTGGGTACAATGCATTGATTAACAGAAGTCAACCTGATTTGAAAGCCTTGACAGGGGATGAACTTACCCATGTCCGTCGCTCTAGCAATGGTCAATTAGCGGTCTGTAATCTTTCCTGTAATTTAAGTAGTATGCCATATCTGCCCAATTATGTGTTCCCAATAGGCAGCTGATTTGAATGGATTCTCTGTACATTTCTAAATGAAAGCCCTGTTCAGTTTGATTAAGGTGCAATTAATGTGCTTTAAAAAAACCCATCAAAAGGAGTGTAAGTCATTCATTTCAACAGCGCTAGCCTATAGCCAAAAAAAAAACATTTGATATGATATCGGAAGAGGGCAGATTGCGTTATGAAAACCAATGAAAAAGGACTCTCTTTCTCAAGGCCCTGAAAACTAGTTTGGTTCAGGCAGTTTATAGTAGCCAATGATAAGCAATACGCTCGAGTATCCAGACGCCAAATGGTTCCAAGCACCCTCACTGCAGGTAATTACACGCAATAAATCAAATACAGATAGATGCCAAAGAACGGTTATCCCCTATTATATTTCCCCTCGAAGAGTCTAGTTCCTATAATAACACCTTTTGCCAACAAAGACATGTATGGCTTGCGCCAGATTTTTTCTATTTTATTTATTTTTTGTCCTGGAAAAAGCAGTGATGTTCTACCAAAATACTGCATGTATTTGGCTGAAGGTTAATTCTTCCTGTCTGCCTTTGCGTTCTGATAACATAACGAAAAAGCGGACCTGCTTGCGAGCACGTCTTGGTAAACTGCTACAAGCCTGGACGATTTACTAAGCCTTTTGCAGGCACAGCTATGACGCATTCTGCCCAAGAAACACGCACCCCATGTATCAAACAGGCACACGGGGCTGAAAGTGCAGTATGCGTGTGAAATACTGGAGTCATCGCAAGGTGCGCTTCTCTCCTTAATGCATATGCATTTAAGGGTGGATCGCGCAAATAACGGGCGGAAATATTATGAGCGTGGCTGCTTATGTATTCCAATGAATTTACTAATGTTCACGCAGTTAACGGGAGTCGATTTTTGCGTGAAAATTCTCAGGCTCTGAAGAGCAGGCGTAAATCAAGGTGCAAACATGACAGACACGGGGATAGGCCTCCAAAGTGTACTGACACAATCTTTGCAACGATTGCACTATTTCAACAACCCGAGCAAGAAATCATCAAACGGAACAAATTAAGCAGCCACACAATAATAAAGTCTGGGCATTTGTCACGACAAATGTTATTAAAAATCAGGTATAAATTAAAAAAGAGGAAGAAATCAGTGTTTTAAAAAAACGTATTAAATGAACCAACAGATCTCATGCGCAGCAGTGGGAGATGATTGAAAAAGTATGTGCAAATATAGCGTCGGTAACAAGTGCTTGAAGTTTTAAAGAAACTGCAGACGGTTGTGCTGGTAAAAAATACAAGTGAGTTTATTGATAGGCTGGTGCATTTAATTGCTTTTGTCAATCATGGAAATAGCATACTTTTTGCCTTTAACAGAACATTATTATAAATTCAGCATGCTCAAATTGCATTACTAATAATAATTATAAAAAAACATGGAGCAGTTGTTGTCACTGACAACGCGTAGCTATGGAACAAGGAACACTCAGCATCTAGAGTGCAGACAGGGGCCGTCAAACACTTGATTGCAACTGCTGACTGACCAAGAACCTCCCACACAAGATAACCTATTCCATACCGGCAACAGTCAAGCTACTTGCAACATGACACTATCATGCATCTGGGCCATTTCAGTTGATAATTGCCACCACAGCTGGAATATCACAGTCAGGATTTTGTCCTGCACTATCTGCAGGGTTGGATACGCTCTTACGTCACACCAGGAGATAAAATGTTCCCCACATCCAGTCAAGATATTCAGCGCACAGAACAGGATTGTTTTAAACCGTGCCTTCTAAGCTCCGCTTCATTCGCAAAATGCAATTAGTAGGCAGGGCCATTCGCCGACTGCATAATTAACTGTGGACTTAGTAAATAAGACATTAACAAGGCGAGCACGCCAACATACCCCCGTCAGGCCGCGTTTTGCGCCGCAGGTTTTATGTACGTACACCGTTAGTTTGTTAGCAGTGCTAGTCCCTCGGGAGTGGGATCTGGGGGCCGAGACGGGCTGCAGCTCGGCTGCGGAGAACCAGGTAGGTTTCCATCATTTCTGAAGCAATTAGAAGGAAAGCCCTTGAGCAGCCCTCCTCTCCTACACTAATGCCAAACATTTCCCAAGCTAAGCATTCCTTGGTCCCCTGATACCGCAGAAGGATTGTTAATTTTCACTGCAATTTTGAAAAGATGAGCGCGCAGCAGTCTGAGAATGAGGCAATGGGGTGGGGTGGGGTGGGGGGGGGGGGGGGGGGGGGGGGGGGGGGGGGGCCTTTGATGGTCCTTCTTTAAAAATCATAGTCAATTTATTATAATAAGAATTTTTTTTTAAAATACATGCCCTAAAAAACCACACAAAACTAAGGGATAAAAACATTTTCACAATGCTTGAAAACCATCTCCTCCGACGCCTCCATTACCACCCATCCCCCGCCCCCCCCCCCCCCCCCCCCCCCCCCCCCCCCCCACCAACATCACGGCAATGTAACCCCACAGCCCTTTTCATCAACAAACTGCACCCCCATGACACCGCGTTCTACAAAACACGTCAGCAAGCAGTGTTATTCAGTTTGTGGTTATCATGCTCATCCTCGGGCTCACACAGAAGACCCCCGTCAGCACGCTCACTGAATCCACAGACCCCCCCCCCCTTTTGAATTTTCTTCCTCCTTGTGAGCCACATACCCACTTTAGCTTGCCCAAACCAAAAACGAAAGAGAGACAGAAATGGAGAGAGGGAGAGAGAAACAGAGGGAGAGAATCCATTTTCACTTTGTGGACAGAGTATGGCCTGCTGAGTTTTAGGGGGGTTGGTCAATATTGTTCTTTGTATGCCTATAAAACGCTTCTCCCATGGGAGCATCTGACTGCTGGAGAAAGAAAAACAGACAGTACCAGAAGATATCAATAAGTTTGTTTCCTTATCCGTGATGCCCAGAGAGAGCAAAGGTAGCAGTGGCATCCAGTAGCATTCCGCATAGCATTCCTATTACTGTGATTTATCCTTGTTGTTGGTTTGCTCAATATCGCGGTATCTTTGGCTAGTGAGAAACCTTTGTGATTGACACCTTCCCTGCTGTACTGTGATGATGTTATTAAGCCGTAGGATAAATCATACAGAACAGAATGCGGGTCGAGTAGCCCGCCAGGTGTTTCACAGTGTGCAATGTACGGCCCTGGTGTATAACATGCCGTGCGATTAAATTAAAACCTACACTCACGCAGTAGCAAATAACAATGTGGGGCTCTGGTGCTTAACGTACCGTGCAATTAAATTAAACCCGCACTCACACAATAACAAATAGCAAATCCAACAATCATATTGTGTATAGAGTGACGAAAGGAATGGGTTTTTCCACCTACACAAATGTTTCCAGAATGCTGGAGAAGATTCTAGTAAGATTCCAATTTATTTATTCATGTATTTTATTTTATTTTGTTCGTGAGTTAGCATTGAGGACGGCAGCTATTCCATGTGCCAAATTACAGTTTGGCGGATCACACCCCGTACCTATACAGCACAAAGAGTTTGGAACTTTTCAGGGATTAGACTCATTTTGGGTGTTTCAGTAGCTTCCATTTTGAAAACAAGTGTACATGAACGTATTTTCATGCAGCACATACACATGCATAAATATTTACGCGCGCATACACGCCCATACACACACACATACACACGCACAGACACATGGACACACATAAACACACATACACCCCCTCACACACACACACACACACACAGACACATGCATACATGCACAGGCACGTGAACACACATGAACACAAGCACATGCACACACATACAGTACTCAAACACACACACACGTAGGCACACAAACTGTGATATTTTATTTTCAGAATCCAACATATCATGGTCATGCTCAACTTTTCTGTTCATGCTACAATGTCTCGATGCATTTGAAAATATTTATGGATCATTGCAATTGCTTTTGTGCTTCAGTTTTCGGAATGACCAAAGCGTGTTGCCTTTTGTGACCCAAACAAAACTTTCTGCGACAACCAGGTATCTGTCTTTTCTCTGAGGGAGGTTACAGGCCATTGTGTTTTAGAGAAAGAAAAACCACAGAACTTTCTGAGCGAGGCGGCGATGGGCTATAGCATCTGTTAGGGCGACAGACGACCCCCCCCCCCCCCCCCCCCCCACCACCATGCTTTCACCACCCACAAGCAATCTTCACAATCTTCGCCCTCAGTAGCCCTCCTCTCTCCTAGTCAGAACAGAAATTCTGTGTCCCCAATCAGCGTGGGTGCAGCTCGGAGGCGGACCCAAACAATAAGAGAGTTCTGAAGCCAATATCCATCCCGCCGCCAATGCCACAGTTCCCATTGAGTCGCACAGCTCTCAAACGCAGCCCCTTTGAAGGGTACAATTGGCCTTCGCACTTACCTCCGTTTCTCTGATGCTTGTTAGGTAATTTCCTTTATCCCCGGTGAAAGCCCAGGCAGACGTGCAGTCCGTGAATGGCCTCTCATAGGTGTTGAGGTTTCCTGCTGAAAGAGAGTATACATTTTTTTTGTCATTATAACTTTAATGGTGTGACGGCTTCATGTATATAACAACGTTCATATCTGTCCTTCGGACAGGAGATTAAAACGGGCGGGGGTATGCCAAAGGTATGGGATTTAAAGTGCCTGCCCCCACTAAAAGGCTATTTTCAAACAGAAGTAAATAAGTCATAAAGTTGAACTAAGTCAAAATAAAAAGCCTGTCTTGAGAAATAATGAGAAACAAATCAAATAGTAATGTGAGTGTTGTCTTATTGTTGCTGCCATGCAGAAACTTTTCCTCTGTAAAGGTGTACAGATGTATCTCATAAATGCATCCTCACAATGCTGAGAGCAATTTGCAAGGTGTGACTTCAGCTTCCGAACGGAACAACCCCTGTTGCTGATCCCTCTTAACGTTGAGTAATCATTAGCATGGAATAAAGAAGCTCTCTAGACCAATGTAGATTCTCCTTGAAGGAGTTGGATGCATTCACAGGTTTCTGAAAGCCACAACAGAGCCAAACCAAATGTAACATAAATGTCACAACCACCATTTCACCATGGCAGGCACTCAAAGGTACAAGCAGTTTTGTTTTTGTTTGTTCAATTACAACAAAATCATTCTGGCTCAGTTTACAAACCTACACTGCACATTTTCGAAAGGTTTAATGTCTTATTATTTAGATAGCATGTGACATTCTGCAAAGTCATTGCTGGTCTTATTAGTCATGTGAGATAAGGTCAACATGATTAAATAATCCCTGTTTTATCTGCTGCAAGCTTTATCATGCCAAACCCCACATACACAGGAAATTGTGCCTTTAGCATAGTCAGGGTGTTTTGTGGCATTAATAATCCTGCTCTCTTTAGCGAATTCAGGTCAACTCTTCCTTCAGAGTTTCCTAATTTGTTATGCTGCGGCTGCCATATTGTGGGCCAAAGGAAAAGCATTAAGTTCTCCATGTAGCCCACAAGGAATCATGGGAAATTTGTAAATCCCACAACAGCGACCTGAGAGGCTGTGGGTTCCTTGGATATGTGTGACAGTGACACCTGCCATTAACTTTGATGTGAACTCTTCAGTTTCTTCAAGTGCTTTGATGAGGTAGAATGTCAAAGAATTAATAATAATAATGACAATAACAGTTCTGAAGAGTGCGTACTCTCTGAAGCAGAAGGGTTTGATCCCGGCCTGGGCCGTTCTGTGTGGAGTTTGTTCTCCCCATGTCCCCATGGGTTTCCTCCGGGTACTCTGGTTTCCTCCCACAGACATGCCGATAGGCTAATTAGAGATATGTATGTAATTTCCCCAGGAGTGAGTGAATGGCGAGTGAATGGTATGTGTGCCCTGTGATGTCCTGGTGAACTGTCCAGGGTGTATTCTTGCCTCTTGCCCAATGCATGCTGGGACAGGCTCCAGCACCCTCCGTGACCCTGCCCAGGATAAGCGGGTATGGATAATGGATGGATGGATGGATGTGTGTGAACAAAGTAGATGTCTTCTTAAAATAAGCACTGCCATTGCTTGCTATTCTGTCACTACTATTATGTACACTCTGCATTGACACCCATAGTCCCAGTGCTTGAGGTTTCAGGATAATAGTTTCTTTCTTCTTCGTGATCAAAGGGAGTACTTCTGTGGAGTGCAGTGTTTGGCTCCCAGGCTGCCAGTTAAATAGCACTGCTTAACATTGTGCTTTTGGCAACTCTGATCTGCTTTTAACCGCATTCTCCGCTGATTTCCTTCGGGTCCTACTCTTTCTCCACTGTACCTCCTGCAGGGCCTCCTCTTTCACTACTGCACCTCCTGCTCAGAACATGCTGTCATTCAAACGCTTCAGCCTGACCAATGTTTGGATTCTGCGTTCTCTGGCACCATTCAAACGCTTCGGTCTGAACAGCGGATTCTACACTCACTGACACCCCATTCGAATGCTTCGGTTCGAATGGCGCTAGGATACTCACAAGCACCGTTCAAATGCTTTGATCCAAACAGCGCTAGGATCTACACTCTCTGGCACCATTCAAACGCTTTGGTCTGAACAGCGCTCGGCTTCAGACAGCTTTTCTGAGCAGGACTGGGGTAAGAAGCGTGAGTGTTGGACAGTGCGGCCTGCATTGCAGTATGCAGGACTGCGGTGGGGACACAGCCATAGAGAAAGCCTCTTTCTCCCTCCCCTCCACTCTGTTAATAACACTCCCAGGTCAGGTAGGTAAGCACTATTGTGTTAGACCTGCTCGCAGGGCACTTTGATAATGGAGTGCCCATTGTGAGATAACTCCCACCCCCCACCCCACGGTCTCACTCAATGAGATGGGCCTGCCGGGGGGGGGGGGGGGGGGGGGCCCTCTCTTTGAATTGTGCCAAAAGAACACGATAAGCACAGTGGCCATTATATTAAAATGTTATGAATTCATGTGCGTTGCTAGGGTTACCTTAAAATAAATCAGAAAAGGCCGCTGCTTATGCCTCAACATATTGCTATAATGCATTCTCTGAATTATGACCTATCCGACCCTGACGAATTCAAGGCAATTTTATCCTTTTAGCATAGACGACATAGTTATTTGAATATCCGATAGCTCAGTTTTTTTTATGCGCGATGTTTCGGCACAAGGCGCATGTAATTATGCAAGAGGACATTTCCATCCAATTACTTTGATTGTTGGAGATCTGACTTACAGAAGAAAAAAAAAATCTAAGTTTGATGAGATTTCGCTGCAGGCTGCCGCCGACGATGAGAACAGCCAGACCCCGTGGGGGTTTCATTAAGGGCTTTTGTCATTCTTTTTTTTTTTTTTTGCCAAGAAACATCACTTACTGCTGATGATCATAATTACATTTTCAATATTTAATGGTGAATCCTGACAGTGAGTGAAATGGGTTTCAGGACTGCCCTCCTGTGGCACCACGGTGTCGTGGCTTGGATCGGCATGGGTAGAAGTTTCCATTTTTTCAGGTTTTTCCCCTTCTTAAATCCCAGTTTGGAATTCTCAGTATATGCCCAATTTCCTTTATTTTCTTTTCGATCAAACTGCTGGTGTAGGTTTGGGTGGGCCACGGTGGGCTAAGACCACCTGAATAATATCCTAGCCACTCATTTATCTTGGCTGATCCACCACACCCAATTGTGGATTCCCATTTATGTAGTTCTGGCCCACTTAGTTTTATACAGCGCTAGCCTGTGATTTTGTGAGTGAGTTTCAATTAATCCTACATGTGCTTATTTTCCTATAACGAATGTGGGCTTCCTGCCGAATTCGTTATTGTACCAGTTGTCTGAAAAGTTTTATATTTCTAATGCTTTTAGGTCCCATTTTTTTAGAATGCCCAAACATATTTCACCGACGGCGATCGTTGCTGTAATGTCTAGTGTCATTTTAGGGTAGCACAGCAAGCACATGCTATCCTCTGAAACATGAGCCCTCCAGCTGCAGCTTCTTTCCCCACCAGTCTCTCCACACGCCGAGCTCGCATCGCACACTGTGCTGGATGATGCCACTTCATGTGCGGCTTTAACAAGCAGCCTGCGGGTGCCCAGTTGACCAGGAGGAGGCGCTGGCGAGTGATGAGACATGCATCCCAGCCCATTGAATTCTTCCCTGCCAGGTGCAGTGTCTTACCAAATACCAGCCCGTGGGCCCCATCCACACACTGGAACAGTGCCTTAACAGACACTTTACTTTACTTTACATGAGAATGCTTGTCCTTAATGAACATATATAGGACAGGAGAGAAGAAAGTGGAATTCAGTTTGTATTACTCCTGATCCGCACTGTTTACATAATCTCTCATCTCAAGGCTTCCACTCTTTCTTATGCCATTCTTATTCCATTTCCAGATTATGATCACTGAGTGTGTACATTGTCTCGGTTCGGGTTTTTTTTTTATATTAACAAAGTACTGTGGTAAAGTAAATTATCTGTTCAATGATCGATAGCATTCTAGTTTGTTAATGTGGTTTATTTCATTCAGCCAGTTTTCAATTAAATACATTTTTGCTTTTGTTATCTACTATTTTTGTTCCTGTTTTTGAAAGAGTACAGAAGTCATTGCTTTGAAGATGATATGTATCTTTGATACTGCATGTTTCAGGGGGGTCTGTCTCTGGACAGAGGTAGTTACTCATGAATGTCTGAGCTGGTAGGATTCAGGACCTCTTTGTGAGCCAGGAATTTAATAGCCCTTTTTATCATGGGGAGGGACAAAGGGAATTTACACAGTTCTCCTTGGCAGGTGTGGTTTTGGTTGTTTCTGTGAACCTTGAGGATGTCTCTACAGAACTCAAGATGCAGTTTTTCTATGCGATTTGTGTCTCATGACGTGTGTCTCTGGTTAAGCAGTGGGGCCCATATCTGGCTCCCATATAAAAGAATAGGTTGAATTACACTGGGGAATAGTTTAAGCCAAATTACAACTGGAGGATTGAATTTGTTCAGTGACCTTCTCATGCTACGATAGGCCCTACGTGTTTTATCCATCAATGCATCTATAGCTTCGTCAAACCTGCCAGAAGCACTGATTATTATACCTTGATAATTGTATGCCATAGTGTGCTGCAATGTGGATTCCCCTAGAATAAATCTGTATTTATTTATATTTTATATTTATTTGCCAATTGTATAAATATGTTACTCAAATCCAGGCCCGATGTAGGCTATGCCTTTTCTGTTAAGCTCATATTCTGTACTCAAAAATGTATCTAATACGTATTGAATTTGTTCAGAGTATAATGCTGCATTACAATCATTAATACTATGTTCTGTCCATTTGTAGCCTATGTCTTCAAGAGTGAGAAAAGTTTGAGCTGTTATTCAGTTATTCAGTTTCTCAGTGTGTGCCACTGACTTTTTTAAGTATAAGATTGTTTGGCTGTGGTCCAATATGGGGAGTTGCGGCAAGACTACAAATGCATTGATATATCCTGGTTCAATATCAGTAATGGAATATTCCTCACTACTACCTACCTAGCATATAGCAGTAAGTGAATCTACCCAGAGAGTTCCCCCAGAATGTGCAGACACATGTCTTTGCATATCTGAAGTACCTGCTTGCCACTTTTGTTTACCACATTGTCATAACTGTATCTCTGTGTAGTTATGTCGTTTTGGTATAAAGAGTTTTGTCCTAATACATCTGTTTCCCTCCATGCCAATGAATCAATTAAAGTAATCTTATCTAATTTGGGTTCGGTTGAGCAGCTGGAGGCATCACTGTTCCAGCAGCTACAGTTGCATAGCTGTCTCTCTGGAATGATGGCTGACATGGTTCATGTTGCTGCCATTAGATATCATATGCCTGAGCATCCTGGAGGGATGGGGTATACTACAGCAAGGTGTGTCTGGTGCCTCCTAGAAGGCTTGGGCCCCTGTGGGGAACTGTTTTAGGGTGGTGGGGGTTCCTGGGGAGCTCAGCCTAGCTGTTTTTGCTCTTGGTCCTGGTATGAGGAGTGGGGGGTTCCGGCCTAGGGCTTAATGTCCTTAATGTTCTTCACAAACAGTCTCACAGCCCTCTGGTTGAGATGCAATTGATCGTAAAGGTGCTGGTGTAAAGATCTGTTCATGAAGTGCCACATGTAGTTTTTGTAATTGTGCACATTCTTTTCATTTCAGTTAGTAATCAAGTGCTGGGGAGCGTTTGTTCTGGGTAGTGGAGTGGATGTAGTTACCCTTGCTGCTGGGAACTTCCTGGAGGTTTTCATAGCTATCTCTTTCAGCATGTGGGGTATGTCTTTGCTGTGTCTGGTCACGTCATTGGCTCCATTGTGGATCAAGATGTCTTTAACCCCCTGGATGTTCTGAATGGATACCTGCTCTATGGCTATGGACTAGGTGGGGCTCCAGATCTATGCTGAACTTTTGACAGGGGAGAGACTTTTGACGTGTTTCCCATTAGAGTCATACAGAAATATAATTCCTGGAGTTAACTAATTTTGTCCCTGTGTTGTCACACCATGGAGCATATCTTCCATTGGCTGCCTGCTGTCATCAGTCCAATGGTGAAGGCTGGTCTGAAGTCCATGAAATCTCACTCTAAAATGGAAAGCCTCTCATGGCCTGAGGCTGTTTGAGAGTTCATGGGTACGTTCAGAAGATGGTGTCAATGGGTGGCTCTTGGAGATAGGTGGGCTGTTCTTGGGCTCTGGCTGTGAAGGGATGGTTTTCCTTTTTATGCTGTCCTGTGTTGTATTGCCTGAAAGCTGTTTTGAAAGTTGTCCAGACAGTTCTCTGATCTCTGAATGTAACTATTCAGTTGTGGTATATATTGACAATTATGATGAGACATGCAAAGTCTGCATCTTCATATGAAGTGATTTATCTACCTTTGCTTATTCCATTGTGGAGCGAATGCTTCACATAATGCTGCCTGCCAGGCAGCAGCATGGCGGGTGAAAAAAAATGTAATTGGTTTTCACTTTGGAGTTGTTTTTGATTGCAAAGTCCACAACTATTCCTTCTGGGTTGTCTTTAAGGGCTTTTACTTTGAAAGCTTTTTTTTTTCCTTTAAAGGTACAATTTTTTCTGGGTATCATATCTCCCAGCCATTAATATGTTGCAAGTTTCTGGGTACCGCTACAGCTGTAGAATTCATAGTGTCTGTTAGCTGCTCCACAAATCCTCTCTGTCCCATTGCCATAGTGATTATCATTGACTCTAACATGAATAATGGAAAATTTCACTATGAATTTATTTTTCCCTTATGTCCAGGGTCCTTATAGGTTGGTACTCCTGTTGTAGGATGATATTTCCATTTCTCCTGGTATTTCCTACGATGTTACAGTGGTTACCGAACTTACCGTCCTCTTCAAACCGAGTCGCTGGCTAGTTATTGTTCATTAATTGCTATTAACTAGTCGACTAACTAACGTCTTATCTTGGCTTCACTGGCTAACTTTGACATTCCTTGTATTTCAGTATTTTGGGGTAGAAATAATGTAAAAGTTTAGATTTTTTTTTTTTTGAAACAGCTTCTTGTTTATTATATCTGTCTATCTAATATTATATGTTTAGATAATTTATCAGTCACTTCAGTGTGAAAACACTATAAAAGTATAGACACTTTTAAGATGCCATCATGTATCCTGCCACGTTTCATCTAGAATTATCTCTCTCTAGTATAGAGTGAACAGTGTGGTAACAGATACCAGACCATGGGGCCCATCCTCACACTGGAACAGTGTATTAACAGGCACCCAGCAGTCCCTTAGGTGTCCCCAGTTTAACAGTGGGTCGTGTAATAGAGTATACGGACAGGAAGATCTTTGTTTTTGGAATGACAACGTACTGCATATTAAAATTTGAAGCCCACAGACATGTCTTTAGGGCAGGGTCTGTATAAGAAAACCTACTGGGACCCTTTATCGCAGAGGGATATGCTTACTGTCTTAGTGAGCTAGAGGGGTCATCCTCTGGGCATTATTCTACTGGTTCTCAATTAATGTAATTACCTTTGTTCCTTTAGCTATGCTCTCGCAGATTTATTCTTCTGGGGTTTTTACTTATTACACACAAGCAGCTCTATCTCTCCTGCTCAGCTCACCAATATATCTGAGCTGCCTAATCATTATATTTTTTCCCTTCTCTTTTCCCCTGCTTTGGGCAACTGCCCAGTAGAGTAACTGTAAGGCCGACTGAGCACCCTCCTCCAGATGCAGTTTGTTCAGTTTTTATGCATGTATTTTGTAATCATCCTTTTTCCAATTAACCGGTGCCAGCCTGTGGCTCCCCACTCTGAGTCAGGTTCCGCTCCAGATTTCTTCCTGTAACCAGCCAGGAAGTTCTTCCTTGCCACTGTTACCCTGGACCTACTCTTGGGGGGATTCAGACCCGGATCTCTGTAAAGCTGCTTTGTGACAATATCCTTTGTTAAAAGCATCGCACAAATAAATTGAATTGAATTGAATGTCATTGAAATGGCATTCTAAGCATTTGGGGGCATTCTAAGTGTTTCTGTCTACCTGTTTCCTCCTTTATACCATTTTGTGCTTATAAATCTGCCATGCTGAATCAATACTGTCACATCGAAGTGAGACGTTCAAACCACTGGGAATGAATAACCTCACTTAATGTAGTTAAGATGCAAAATGTTTTTGTGGATGTGGTAAAAATGCATTTTCTTGCTTTGTAAGGCCATCAAAATTCAGTCATTCTGCAACTGTTGACTAATGTTAGACTCCAGCATTGTCATTTAAGAGATCAGTGTACAACAATAAATAAAATTAAAAATTAATAAATAAGTAAAAACATCAGAAATGTGATGAGTAAGTAGAAAAAAGCACTAAATAAAGACCCATAACCCTGATTTTTGTTGCCACGTTATTCATATTTTAAAGTGATCAGAGATTTTATCAGAGAACAATTATGAGTCTATTCCCCCAATATCTGAATCACTACAGGAAAGGCAGTGACTAGTTTACACCGAACAGGCCACACACAGTACTACAGGAGAGCAAGTGACTATTTTACACCGTAGGGGCCACACACAGTTCTGCAGGAGAGCCAGTGACTATTTTACACTGTACAGGCCAAACACAGTTCTACAGCAGCGACAGTGACTATTTTATACCCTACAGGCCACACACAGAACTAGAGGAGAGGCAAATATTATTTTACACCTTACATGCCATATATAGTACTACAGGAAAGACAGTTGACTATTTTACAGCTTACAGGCTGCACACATCTCTCAATGATGGCACTTGTTTGCTTGCAGTCCATATGGTGAATATCTGGTGTCCAGCCTGATCAGGTGTACCTGTACACAAGATACAAATATAGTACAATTGAAATCATTTTGGTTATTACCAAAACACTATCTTGTCCATTTCCATTTCATTGACGGAGCCTGGCTGTTTTGACATGAATACATTGAACATTCTGGATGGATAAATCACCTACCAGGTCATCTGCAATTCTTCAGCTCAATCTCAGCTCTGTGTACCCACAGGGTAGTCTGAGCAAGCCTAGTGCTGCCAGAGGTTCACAACAGGAACCATTTATCATTTCCAACAGCTTTATGTTCAGCACGAAGGACAGCGATCACATTTTCTCACAGAACAGGAAGCAACGTTCAGCACCAAGGACAGAGCTCGCATTCTCTCACATTACAGGCAGCAACATTCAGCACCAAGGACAGAGCTCGCATTCTCTCACATTACAGGCAGCAACGTTCAGCACCAAGGACAGAGCTCGCATTCTCTCACATTGCAGGCAGCAACGTTCAGCACCAAGGACAGCACTCGCATTTTCTCACAAAACCGGAAGCAACATTCAGCACCAAGGACAGCACTCGCATTTTCTCACAAAACTGGAAGCAACACTCAACACCAAGGACAACACATTTTCTCCTGTACAGTCCACTATGCCCCCCCCCCCCCCGCCAACCCCCCCATCCCCAGCCCAAGTGCTGCCGTACCAGGGCGTCGTGAGACGCTTATGAATATATACAATTTAATATTCATTTGTCATGAGGTGAGGGCTGTGGAATCGGAGAGGAGGAATAATGCATGAGACGCCCGTCATGCTGAGCTGGAGTGGCAGGGATGTGAAGCTCGTCTTGAGGCGTCTCAGGAAGACTGACGTGCGTAGGCTCCTGGTTCTGCCCCAATCGGGAAAGCTTTACAGTGAGATGTCACAATTTCAGGCTGTATAGCTCATCAACATACACCATGTGAAAATACTCTTTTAGTGGTAGGGCTGATAACTAAGGCCAGTATTTTATCAACAAATGTACTTGCCTTTCACTCACAATTAAATATTATTTTAGATGTGCATGTGGAGAATAAAGGGAACAGTTGCATTTATTTGTCAAGTTTATGAGCAAATGTTGATTTAATCCAGACTAAGGACCCCAAAAAACATGTTTGTCTCATATTAATATGCTGATATACTGGGTAGATGAACTCTTTTAATAAATGTTTTTTAGGCCACTTACCGAGCCTGTGTTTCATTAAATTATGAGTGTGGTTTCACAGTGAATGGCTTTTAAAAAATCCCAATCAAAGCTATGGACTCAAATGATTCATTTACTCATTACACTGAGCGAACACATCGATCATCACTTTGAAGCATGTTCTGGAACTGAGTTTTCACATCTATCATCACTCGAATGAGCATTCTGGAACTGAGAGATCACTTCTATCGTCACTTGAATGAGCTTTCTGGAACTGAGCGATCACAACTTCATTTCAAAGCATGTTCTGGATTGAATAGATGTTCACTTCAAAGTACCTTCCAAAAAAAGGCATCTGCCCATCTGTCATTTCAGAGAGTTTACTGCAGGGGTACACCCATCACAAGGTGCATGGTGAAAGAAACGTTTCGTCCATGACACAGGATTTGCACACTTGGAATAATTAGCTTTAAAAACAAAAGATGTACTCATTTAATCTTCACAGCACACAGGTTTCTGCCCCTGATGTTCTGTGCTCAGGTCAGAAAACTCTGAGGCCTGTCGATTGACGTCAGCCCTGATTTCAGAGCTGAGAGGCTTTCACACATCAAGGCTCATCCAAGCACATTGTAAAGGTATAGCCATTCATCAAACCCCTCCGATCACCAATGCCACATCTTTCTGACCCCGTTTCAATTCATCTCCGTCTACAGTGTGTTTGATTTACAGTGCAGTCACGCACACACATATGCACTCCCACTCACACATGCACCGCTCCTATGCACACATACATACACCTATGCACATGCACCTACACACACACAGTCACACACACACTCATGCACACACAAGGTGCAAAATTCTCCCACCAATCTCCACGCACCTCTAAGCACGCATGCACACATTCCATCACACAATGCAAAATTCTCTTATCATTATCCATGCACCTCTGAGTACACACACACATACACACACACGCATGCACACACACACACACACACACCACCATCACCACATGACAACCGTGTCCTTAAGCCCATTTAAACTATGAAATATCCCCCTTTGTTGTTGACTCTAATCTAAGGACAGAAAGTGCTGCGTGGTGCAAATCAAAGTTTGACATCAAGGGCTCTCATATCTGTCAAATTCTAGTACGACCTAACAGCCAGGTCTGAATTTAAGTGGTGTCATAACTGTAAACATAGAGTCACACAACTGTCGGGGCAGTGAGGATGAAGTAAAACATGTTTATGTCCTGAATCCAGCAGTTTTCATGGCTGACATCCTGAACTCTGAATACCGAACACAAGTGCATCGACAGTTAAAACTTGACCAACTTATGAAATATCTATTTGATTTAATTTGGTACGTATTATTAAAGATATTAATAATCAATTAAATCACCAAATGTGTTGATTGGCAGAGCAACCTCTTGGATCAACCTTTATCAAATGTACAACTCACAACTGGATTAAAATGAAGAAATGTATTAAGTTGCAACAATCTACAACATCTAATCTAAAGACAAAGGTTAACTGCCTTAAACAACAAATGTTACAGATGTGGACAGGTCACCATCACAAATGGAATGAAAGAAGGAAAATACCAAACCACAGCCTGTTTCTCCCAAAATGGTCCCAAGAAAAAACCAAGATCAAAGTTCAAATACCAAAAGGCAGCCTAATATTTCTAAAAGCCAGGGATGAAGAAGTTAAAATGCCAGATGAACTATAAGACAAAAATGTCAGATTCTGCGCACAACAAACACCAAGAAACACCAGGCCCAGATGCAAGGTTCAGAATCCTCAGATAACAACAGCAGATATCAACCTCTGAATGTGAAGAAATAGTACTCAAAAATCTTTTTTAGCCAAAGTAAAATCCTTGCACATCCTCGTTTTTTCATGTTATTTCATTTAGTTCTGTATTTTTTTTAGCAATATTTACATATGCATTTCCTGCCATGCATTGTGATGGACTGGTAACATGTCCAGGGTGTTTTCCTGCCTCTTGCCCAGTGCATGCTGAGATAGACTCCACCACCCCCGCGACCCTGACCAGAAATAAGCAAGTTAGATAATGGATAGCTGGATGGTATTTCCTGCCAATAACAGGAATTTCCTGCTGACAGGAATTAGAATTTATGCTAACATAAATTAAGCTAATAAAATAATATAACATAATAGTACTGAGCATAAAACAAAAATAATCATTTATCTCATAAGCCTCACAATGTTATAATCATTTAATATCTGAGAACAGTGTATTGCCCAAAGACTCCAAAGTCTCTCCATGTTCTTCTCACTGCTGTTGTAAATTCCAGAGAATAGAGAGGCTCCCACAGCCAAGATAATAGTCAGATTTAATACTGAGCATCAGAAATGAGCCTCTGAAGAACCTCATTATATACAGTGCAAATATCTTTGGAGATGCTGCGTGTGTGTGTGTGTGTGTGTGTTTGTGTGTGTGTTTTTTTATTTATTTAACCTTTATTTACCCAGGGTAGGTTCACTGAGCACAGATGCTCTTTTGCAGGAACGCCCTGCTTCACACTCATACACACTCACACCTGGGAGCTGCCCAGTACAACCACAATCCTCTATTGTTGGCCACTGAGTAGCTGTGTGTGTATGTGTGCGTGTGTGTGTGTGTGTGTGTGTACATGTGTGCATGTGTGTTTGTGTGTGGGCCCCCAAAGGTGTGTGTGTGTGCATACATATGTATGTATGTATGTGTGTGTGTGCGTCTGAAAACACATTCTAATGATCTGTAAATGCATGCTAATTACAGAAACTCAATTTCCCCCTCCACGCGCACCCGGCATGGAAAGCCCATTCGTGCACCTGGGAATGATATTTGTGCATCTTGAGATCTTCGAGACAGAGCTTGTCTCCCTGACAGGCTCCTCTGGAGGTGTGAAAGCCACTCTTTTCTCCCTTGGCAGGATACCTGGCACTTTGAAGCTTGGCTCAAGGTTTCACATTCGTTGGCAAGCCACCGACACACAGCATAGCCCACATCTGTCTTAAGAAAACAGTCGAGTGAAATGTAATGACATGCAATTTATGCTTTTATGTGGATATGCAGTATCTATGCATGCGTTTATCATTTGCTTTATGGTTCCAAGTTGCCATTAATCAGCTTAGATTTAATGCTTTAATGATGTTGCTTTTTTATTCACTGGTGTGGGAATTCTGGCAACCGCACTGTTGCGCACATAAGCCTGGTGAACGCACTTATGGTCTATTTCACTTTAAGTCGCAATGGATTGCAGTGTCTGCTGAGTTCAGGAAATTTCAGTTCTTTTCCCCACAGACAGGACAGCGGTCCGGAGTGTTTGAGATCAGACTTTCCCGAGCTGAACCCGCAGTGGCACAGAAAAGAACATTCGGATGTGGAAACGCCGCGAAGGGTCAAAGGTGATGTTTGTCACCAGGGGCGTGTGGAGCCGGCTGAAGGCCTGTTAAAAGCAGCCCCTGACGGGCCGCTCCAGGCTCAGGATGATCGGCTCTCTCGGGTCTTCCCCTCAGGTGCTGAAAGTGACTGGGATTCAGGCGTCCTGTCCATTAAGCACAGGTGGTGCAGACAGCCTACTGTTTTTAAGATGGTTCAGAATAGTGTTATTGTGTACGTGCGTGCATGTGTGTGTGTGTGTGTGTGTGTGCATTGGAGCGTAGACACATTTAATGTATTAAGCTGACTGCCTGTCATTTTAAAATTCTCAGCCACTTGGGAATATATCATAGATAATAATGGCTTTTTCATATTTGTGGAATATATTCAATTTAAGGTAAAATACCCTTTAGGCATTCTCTGTCTTCAGTTCTACCTAGCTGGTTGCAAAATTTCAGTATTGTAAAATTTATCTTGCAGTATACACTCACCGGCCACTTCATTAGGTGACAAGAGTGGCACCCAGTGTGGTCTTCTGCTGCTGTAGCCCATCTGCTTCAAGGTTTGACGTGGTGTGCGTTCAGAGATGCTCTTCTGCATACCTTGGTTGTAACAAGTGGTTATTTAAGTTACTGTTGCCTTTCTATCAGCTCGAACCAGTCTGGCCATTCTCCTCTGACCTCTGCCATCAACAAGGCATTTTCGCCCAGAGAACTGCCGCTCACTGGATATTTTCTCTTTTTCAGACCATTCTCTGTAAACCCTAGAGATGGTTGTGCGTGAAAATCCCAGTAGATCAGAAGTTTCTGAAATACTCAAACCAGCCGGTCTGGCACCAACAACCATCCCACGTTCAAAGTCACTTAAATCACCTTTCTTCCCCATTCTGATGCTTGGTTTGAACTTCAGCAGATCGTCTTGACCATGTCTACATGCCTAAATGCATTTAGTTTCTGCCACATGATTGACTGATTAGATATTTACGTTAACGGGTGCAGTTTGCAGTTGAACAGGTGGACCTAATGAAGTGGCCGGTGAGTGTATAGACATCAGATAGTAGATATTTCATGCGATTGAGTCTGTGCTGCGAAAGCCAAAACTTGTTTTACAGAAAGATATCTCTTTGAAGCAAGAAAGGAAATCTGTCATCTGCATTTTGGCAAAGCACTTTCATGATTAAATCTCCTTACAATGAAATCCGAGGAGTTTGCCGCAAGCACGCAGAAAAGTAAGAGATAAGTTTTTTGCTGTATAAAGTATTGTGTGAAAAAAACATCTTTGAATGGTTTGACATGAGAAAATCTGTTTTCATTTTTTTAAACTATTATAGAGAATTTAGTTATTTCCTCAGTCTGTGCTGAGCTGAGTTGCAGGACGTTTGCTGTTCAGGTGGAATGGTGGATTGAGGTGAGGTGGGACTGAGCGATCAGGTATATTTAGGAGTCAATGTTATTTAAGCACTGTGGAGGTGCAGAGCGCACAAACCAAGCGCTCCTCAATTCCCTTTCCCAGCTGTCCCATTAGTCTCTTCCCCTCTCCAATACTCCTCCCATCTCCATGAAAGTACTCCTCTCGTCATGAGACTCTTCTCCTCCCCATGAGTCTACTCCTCAGCCTATGAGATGCCTCCCCTCTCTTTGAGACTCATCCCCTCTCCATGAGATCCCTACCCTCTCGCTAAGACTCCTCACCTCTCCATGAGATCCCTCCCCTCTCCCTGAGACTCCTCCCCTCTCCATGGGTCTCCTCTCTGCTTTGTCTTTCCTGATTTAGCATCTCTGCTCAAATGTTCTCTTATTATTATATTATACGCTATTTTTATGTTTATAGTATGTGATGAAGACCTTAAAATATGCAAATCCAGTAGAACCAAGATCATATGATGATTTAAGAGTTTCATAATATGCAACACAGGAATACAGAGACTGCAGCTAAGGGAGGAGAAAAGCAAATAACTGTGTATTGGAAAATATGACTGAATCATCCATTTAGAGAACATGCTCCTGTGGGTTCATGGATAATATCCAAACCCGTTGTATCAGATATCAAACTCATCACTTCCTGGAAAAATGGGAAAAAAAGAACATAGAATCTACTGTAGGAATAAATCACAGCAGGTTCAAATCTCTCTTGGGGGTTCAGACTGACGTGAAGCATGCTGCATGAGAGGGACATGCGAGTAATATATTTTGCTATAAATATTTAAAGCATCACAACTACACTGTCAGAAAATAGGGTAATCAATTGTCCGGATGCATCTGAGCAGTGCTTATTCTCACAGAGCTAAGCGTGTGCATTCTCATACTGCGTTAAATATGGTTGCTTGGATAAATTTAAAGGTGGTTATGCAGTTATTAGTCCTTCCTGTCACTTGATAATTATGCTTTTTCCATGTACAGACACCACAATGAATGTAACTTAATGTCGTGTTAATGTATAATGTAGGCTAAACCTTGCAAGTTTAAACATTTCTGCCATGCTTCTCTACAAATAGTTAACTATGTGTAGTACATTTGTTAATGGCTGAGAACAGCCCAAAAGACAAAAAAGTGTACATGTTGTAGGCATTTTGACCCTCTCAAGATGACTGGCAGGATGAAATGACATTAAAAACAAAACAAAATGGCTGCCTAATAGAGAGATCAGAAATGGCTGACAATGAAGTGGCAGTTGGCTTCATAGAAAATCCAAGGCGATCATAGTCAGAGGACAATATGACAATATTAATACGGTCAACATTACTAACCAGAGATGCAGAAAAGGGAGATCATTGATTTTATTCATAAAGAACTATTTATATAGTCACATTTTTTTATTGTTGTGAGCAAAGAGGATCTATAATCAACAACCTGTGAAGATGTGGTCACTTTTTCATTCTTTCCGCAATGTATTGCCTGTTTTTATACTTTGTCAGCATTTGTATTCTTTAAGAGTCAATTCTGAGTTTAATTTTTGGAAACATTAAGGGTTTGGATTTGCTGGGTTATTTGCTGACATAAAGAATGATTTTCTTTTTTTAATTCTTGCGCTGACTTGAACCCAATATAGAAGCCTAATTTTCCTGTTGAGAAATTTGAACATTCTCAGACATTCAAGGAATGTTAAAATGCATTTATATATTCTCTTTGGGAATTTTCGTGTTGGTAAACAAAGGTTTTAGAAGACATTCATTGATATATTGCTTTGTGTGTTATGTTATTAACAGTTTCTGATCCAGTAATCCAATGAGACTGGAAGCAGTCTAGGTTCAATACCAGACCTCTGAGCCCATCCATGCACTAGAACAGTTCCTGAACAGTATAAGTCACCCAACAGCGGAAATATTCCAAATCTGGTGTACTGTTGTACATTAGTGTGCTGTTTTAGAATGGACCTTTACTCTGAAAATGTACTCTAAACGTCTTCTCCAATATTTACTCGTTACCACCGAGAGTAATTTGACGAGGTGTGGCGGAAGACCTTGAGAATGTGAGTGACGTTTCTCTCTTTTCACTCAGAGTGAAAGGGCCTTTACGGTGCTTTCAAAGCTCAGCCAACTAGAGATATGCTGAATATCGCCTGGATAACTTTTTTCTGGAAATCACCATGGTAACCCTTCAGGCGGGGGCATGGAGCACCTATGCTTTGTACCGATGACTGTCCTGAACTTACTTTCCATGTCTATTTCATTAAAAATAGGCTGTCGTTTTAAACCGGGATCATCCATTTTAGAGCCAATATGTTTTCACCAAATTTAATACTGCCTGATGTCACAGTGTCACAGAACCTTTGGAAACTTATAGTAAGTAATAAATCACTTTAATTGCAGAGAGGGGAGCAAGGCATATAATTTATGTTATTAAAAGAAGATTCAAGATTGTTTTTTTTTTGCTTAAACATAGTTGTAATTATATTACATCTGAAATGATTTTTCACGCTGTCTCATCGCAATCAAGTCAAAAGGAAGGGGCCGCTTGCGGGCTGTCCTTATGCAAATGAGCATTCTAGTTAATCATGCACATCTATTAAAGAGGCACAGGGTAATTATCCAAAAATGCTCCCTGCCTCCTGTATCCGAAGTGCATTGGCTGCTACGGCAGGAGTTTTAAGTCTTGCGTAATGAGATGGCTCTTAACCAATGCAGCAAGAAGAAAAGGCATGTCTACATGAAGAGTCAACTCCTGGCTGCGTGAGCGATCTAATAATAGTTCACATTTTGCTTTAACTTTTCCTTAACTTGACTTTAACATTAACTTTATGTTTTACTCCTGTAAAGTATTTTTGAGTTACAGTATGCCACCGAGAGATTGCTGGTTCTCATGATGTCCTGTGTGGGGCACAGTCATTGCAGCCCTGAGCAGGGTACCTTACCGGAATTTTCACTGTAAATATTTAGCTGCCAGCCGGGCTTCAATCTGTCAGTGACATCTCTGAGAGGAGGAGGGAGCTAAAACCAGGAGCATGGCTGAGCGTTTTGAATTCAAATAACACAGCTCACATAACAGAAAGAAAAACACATCCTTCCCAAAACATCCTCACACATCTACAAAATATGTTTCCAGGAAAGACTGTTTTTTTCCTGGAAAGAGGTGCGAAAAGGATGGACCGGCTTGGAACCTGAAGGCGGAGCGAGGAACTCGTGAAGACCGTCCGCCACCCGAAATAACCTCATCAGTATGCCCAGAGCGTCGGAGCGAAGAGGCGTATCCTTATACAGTATGAAAGCTAACCTCTCTCTGTTTTCATTAGCGGGGCTACACGGCTGGGTGGAGATCTAATTGAAGCTCTGGGGGGAGGGGTGGGGGTTGGGGGGGAGGGGGGGTGTTGGTGACACATATTTATGTGATAAAGAGGGCGCAATCTCGTGGGCGGTTCATTACGTGCTGCGGCTCAGCACCGATTGGCTCAGCGCTTTTCTCTCGCAGGCCAATCCCAGTGCCGACCCACTGACCTCTTTAAAAGGTCATCATTTGTTGATATATAGAAGCTTTATTAACCTAACGGTATGGATCATAGATAATGTCTCTCAGAGCACATAAGCCACACGTTTTATGTGTTTCAAGCACATCCAAGAAACCAGTGCAGTGTGCCCACCCTTTCATCTATAGCCAATTACAGATGACATTCAAGAAATTAATTTCACATTTTCAAAAATTTAATTAATATAATTGCCAGCAGCAATTAAGAGGGCCAAGCACTCACAGGAGTGAAGAGTTTTTGATTGTTATATCGTTTCTTTCCTGAAAGGTTGAGTGGAAAATTATATTTTTTCAAAGCAGTGCTTTGAAACTGCAGAAGTGGATAATAATAGGAATAATTACAAAAGAAAATTACAAGTTTTAGGGCGGCATGGTGGTGCAGTGGGTAGCACTGTCACCTCACAGCAAGAAAGTGCTGGGCTCAAATCTTGTCTGGGGCCTTTCTGTGTGGAGTCTGCATGTTCTCCCTGTGTTTGCGTAGGTTTCCTTTGGGTACTCCAGTTAATTTTCTTAATTGTCTTAATTAAGGCTTTTTTCAGGGAAAAACATTTTCTAAATAAATTACCTCAAACATATTATTTTACATTTGTGTTATTGAATTCGTGATCTGGACTTCTCTTTTTTTTAATCAATTTTAAATAAGAAATCAGATGTTTTTGAAGGTTCAAATTAGGGTTCTGCTAGGGTTAGGGTTAGGAAAATGGTAAGTCTGAGGGCTGAGGCTTTAAGTTTAGGTTTTGTTCAACAACTTAAAGAAAGGTTAGGACATGAGTTCGTTTTTGATTTTGGATGAGCCTAAAATTTTCGCTGGTAGCATGGGTACTTATGTCCACAAAAATATGGACAATATATGCATATTTTGACAGGAAAACACTTTTTTTATGACCTCAAATATATTATTATGAATTTGTAATATTGAATTCATGATCTTGACTTTGTTGTTCATCAATTATAAATGAGTAATCAAAGATCTTTTCAAAGGTACCTATGGCTTCAATTAGGTTTTTGGGCGAAAGTTAGTGGTCATCTACGGTTAGGGTAGGTGTTAAACTGTTTGTAGAAGCACCACAAAATGTCGAATCAAGACCAAAACTGATCAATCGTCAGTTGGAGTAGCCTTCTATGCATGTGCAAAGTTTCAGAAAAACCAAAAACCTCTCTTAGAGGCTTTCTTTTTTTTACACAGGCCAGTTCCCTTAGCAAGATGCTGTGCAATCAGACATCAAACACTTGAGAACTTCAGAATAACGCGATTCCCATCTTTCAACAGGAAAAGATCAGACGCCTCTCAAGTACCTCCAGACTCCAGGAGGGACGTCATGTCGATCACAGGCCTGATTATGCTTTGTGCCATGAGTATCGTCAAAAAAATTATCTTTGAGTTTTCCTGATTTGGGTCACAGGTACATGCGTTGCATTGCATTTTTCAGGCTGTCTGAATAAGAACCATTAAAAAGTAAAGAGTTTGGGGGTGAACTAAAACTGTTAGCTCATATCTGTTTTGGTAATTGCGTTTAATTGTAAAGGCTTGAACAAAGGCTCCAAAGGCATGTTTGTTTACTTGAGTTTTTAAATTGTCTGCAGGGTCCTTCGCTTTAATTAGACTAGACTACCATTTTAATTACCGGTGAGCTCTGATGGGTCAAACAAAGTACGAAACAAAATAATATTTCAGTTGTCATGCTTCCTGTGCTAACAAGAGAGAGAAAATCAGAAAATCGGTGAACAGATTAAGATAGCCAGAGAACTTTAGTTTGATTCACCATTTCATTTTATCTCGCAAACAGTTTCCAAAAATACGTCAGTGGCTGGCACGGTGTCTACATTATTTGAGAATGCTATTTTAAAGTCACGCCTCCTGTCTACGAATGTGAAGAGAGTGCACTGGAAACCGGATTCATAAATTAAATGTTTGTGCCTCTTCATCTAGCCGAGAAACGACCTCTCGGTCGCGCTGGAGGCTGTTAATTGCCCGAGCGATTGTAAATTCAGCACATCTAGCTGCTAAGTGATAAATGACGTCGATCAGTGCCTTGTAAATTCCTCCTCTCGCTGAGAAATGTTTCGTTTGCGTTCGCTGAAGAGACCGGTCCCCGCAATTTGGATACAGAACAGGCAAACGTCTATGATTACCACCAGCATTGACAGAATTATATATGACATTGACAGAATGAGCAATTTCATTAATGAACTCGAGCAAGACTAATTTCATATGCAAATTACTCCTTTCATTTTAGTTCTTGTCACCCCACTGACCCCCCCCCCCCCCACCCCCTCCATCCCCCATCCCCTCCCCACCTCATCCTTCCATTTCCCCACCCAGTTGGAGAAAGCTTGTCTGGAATGAAATGAATCGCAGTGCAGCGCTGTGTTAATAATTGCTCTGTTACAGAACTGTGTAATGATGGCTAGTCCTTAGTGCTTTTGTGTCCATGGCCTAGTGACGCATTTGTGTGAATTATTTATAGATAATGTAAAAATATGTGTGTATACTCATAGTGAGAGGAAATGTTTGAAATGACACCTTGGTGCATAGTTTGTGCTTTCTCCAAGCAGCAAATAATATCATCATACAGAATGCCCTACAAAATATTCACGTCCTTGAGGATAGAACGTTGTATAAAATGATACAGGCAAGGAGCTATGTTGTATGAGAACAATTATATCCTTTTGTTCTAATACAAATTGCTCAGAGAAGCAGCTTTTGTTTTAACCAGTCATATTTCTTCAAAAACGTCACGATTATTCACAAACCCAAATAATGAATTAAAATAAAATCAAACAAAAATAGATCTGTATTAACATGCTGTTTTTTAAGTTCATGATTAAGTTCTGCAGTCTTTGGGAACCAAATTGTGACTTTCCTTGGTTTCCTGATTCACTGGAATGTCAGGAGAAGGACATTTCTGTTGAAAACAAGGTCAGTACCTATGGTGAAATATGGTGATGATTCTTTGATAATATGGGGTTGCTGTGCATTAACTGGTCCTGGGGCTTTTGTTAAGGCCAATGGAATCATAAACTCCAGCTAGTGCCAAAAGCATATTTCTAGAAGCTCAAACCTGGCCACAAATAGATATTTACTTTAAGAAAGTACGCATAAAAATCAGGCAAGAAGAGGGTAATTGACCACAAAAGTGTGTAATTTGACCCCTGCCCCCAAATATGTTCACTGATCTAAAAAAAAAAAAAAAAACATAGAAGACACTTCAGTTGTTTTGTTCTGGCTAAGGGAGTGTGCCAAAAGTTCTGAAAACAGTTGTGGGTATTTGTGTCATGTGTATAATTTGAAAAGCATTATTTTGGTTAATTTCTGTATTTGTATTTTTTTGACGGTCATTTTTGTTCATATTTATCGAAAGTGAATTTTAAAAAATGTTATAATCACTGTAACTAAAAGTAAAATTTTAATTAATTTAATGATATTTAGTTTATCTGAGAGGGCTATTTGTAAGAGCTTAAGGAAGCACAGGAGCTTTGGGTTTCACTCAGCGTTTTTGTCCCAGTTTAGTATGCTGGCTGCAGGATTCACATCTTTCTTGGTAGCCTAAGCTCTTGGCCCTCAGTCTCTAATCTACTAATGCGTAACTGACCCAGTAGTCCCAAAAGGTTTTGGATCGTGGATGGCCGAGGTGGGGGGGGGGTTGGGTATTGCATTGGCTTCCCAATTAAAGGTCACGCCTCCATTGATCGACAGATCATTCGCCGGGAGTAGACGGGGCGTACCCTTCCTCGTTAAGTCAAGCTCAATGATAATCCATTCGCTGCGACCGGTCTGTCAGGCGATTTTCAAGGTCAACCATTAAACACACAGATGCGCGTAAATGTGTCGATGTAAATAGGACAAGCAAGCACAGAGAAAATGCAGAGGTAAAGGTGTGTTGGGTATAATGGGCAAAATGGGGCGATATGATATAGTAGGATCTGTAGAACAAACAGACACCTTATTACAGTCCGGTACACTAATTACATACAGCCGCTTTCTACATGTCCTGTGTGTTGCCATGGTGATGAGGCCTGAATAGCACAATGTTGTTCTTGCAGCTTATCTGGTTGTGCTGACTCGTGGTTGTGTGATATTTTGTTTACCGCTCTTTTTTTGCCTTATCTAGATTCAGCTGTAGCAGCACTGTAGTCCCAAGTTTCACAATGCTGACAGTGCTTGTACAAGAAGCATAAAAACATTCACAACATGTGATATGTATATCTCGTGCGTGGGTTTCCTTCGAGTACTCTGGTTTCCTCCCACAGTCCAAAGACATGCAGGTTAGGTTAATTGGAGAGTCTTAATTGCCCCTAGGTATGAGTGTGTGAGTGAATGATGTGTGCGCCCTGCGATAGACTGGCAAACTGTCCAGGGTGTGTGTATTCCTGCCCCTCGCCCGCTGCATGCTGGGATGAGCTCCAACACCTCACACGACCCTGACCAGGAGTAAGCACATACAGATAATGGATGGATGTATCTATGTAATCATGTATATGTTGTATAGAGACGTATATATTACACATAATGTATTGTATATAATAAAATGAGTGACTGCTTGTATAATACTATGCATATATATGATCACTAATGTATATATATAATCACTAGTGGTTAAAATGACTGAATGAATGAATGAATTCCTTTTCATTATTTACACTGGAGACATGCAGTAACGATGAGTGATGTCGCTCATGTTAAATGTATTGATATTGTGCTGATGGCTCTCTGTTTCTCTGCGCTCCCCGCTGGCATGGAAGTCATTACCTCTGGAAGCCTGCGGACATTCTATCCCCTGCCTGACCCTCAGGAGACCCCATAGGTCAGCGTCTGGGCCCAGCGCCCGGAGAAGTCAGCAGATTCGCGGCTCTGAGGCGTCCCACCAGCAGGGTGCTGATCTGGCAACCTGGTAAGCGTGCGCGGGGAGGGCGGGGCAATTCTGGTTTAGCGTTGAGTAAGGAATCTACGCAGGTTTTTTTTCTTTTTTTAAAGTTTATCCATTAATTTCATTGTCATGAAATTGTTTCCTGAAGTTTTCAACAGAACACACATTTTGAATTTAGTTTTTTTTTGTTTTTGTTGAATTTAGTTTTTTTGAATGTAGAATTTAGTTTGCTTTTTGATTGACCATAGACCTGTTGTCTGAGATGAGCTGACAATGCTGTTGCTGTGCCACTGCATGTGAACTCAGGTTTGCTGCTCCATCTTGTGCACATGCTGACACAGCATAGCTCACAGGGGCTTTTCCATATTGCTGTCAGGCCTGTGCATATGCAGCAGTTAATTTCATAATTATTTAGAGCTGAATCTTCCTTCTCTTCTTTGTTTTCTTCCCGGGGGCTTCTGCCGCTTCCCCCGACCTGAGCTTCTCCAGCCTCGTCCCTCTTCTGGTTCAGACCCACGCCATGGTGCAGCCTGGAGGCCTCGATGCATCACCACTCACCTCTGAATTGCAAATTACCTCACATCTCTCCACTTAAGTTCAAGTATTAATAAATATTTATTTGTGTCCAGTATTGTATGGTGTTACCCATTTCTGTTAACATTCATTCTATCTTAACTATTACACTGGGCCAGACAGTGTCGGATGGGCTCTCCCTCTGTAGCCAGGTTCCTAAAAAAATTTCTTCTTCCCTTTTCTCGCCACCATTTGAGTGTTTTTCTTCCCACTGGGAAGTTGCTCAGTTACTCACGTTTTGGGGGTTCAGGCCTGGCCTTTGTCCAATTTTCTTTTATATTTCCATGGTAAAGCATCTTTGTGACAATGTCACTCTACGAAGTGTAATACAAATAAAACTGAATTCAATTGAATTGAAAGTGTACACTGCATGTGAAGCATAAAATTCAAGCATTCTGCTAATAGTCAATACGTTTGAGATCAGAACTCCATAGAAGACTGTCAGTAAGCCTTGCTTAGTCCCCACCCTGTATGGTGAATTGGGTGTGGCCTTACTTAGTCCCCACCCTGTATGGTGAATTGGGCGTGGCCTTGCTTAGTCCCCACCCTGTATGGTGAATTGGGCGTGGCCTTGCTTAGTCCCCACCCTGTATGGTGAATTGGGCGTGGCCTTGCTTAGTCCCCACCCTGTATGGTGAATTGGGCGTGGCCTTGCTTAGTCCCCACCCTGTATGGTGAATTGGGCGTGGCCTTACTTAGTCCCCACCCTGTATGGTGAATTGAGCGTGGCCTTGCTTAGTCCCCACCCTGTATGGTGAATTGGGCGTGGCCTTACTTAGTCCCCACCCTGTATGGTGAATTGGGGGTGGCCTTGCTTAGTCCCCACCCTGTGTGTTGGCTCCTTCTCCCCTTGCATACGGCTGCAGGTTCTTTTGTTCTTTTTAACAGTTCAGATTCAATGTTCTAAAATACTCTTCTGCCTAGAAAATTTAATGAGAGCCCCCGCCCTCGCTTCAACTCCCATGAGTGGCTCAGCAATCATTGTGGCCTAAAAGAACATACAGGACATGACAGCTGATTATCTTATCACACCACTCATCCGTCTGCTCTGCTCATCTGAAGATGTTCAAGGTCTGTCCTTTACTCTTGTCCTTTCCACATGCAATTATGCAAACAAAAAGGATAAAATAATTAGCATTGATTACTCGGCTTGCTACTATGACTAGCATCTCCAGAGCATGTGAAACCGTACTTCACAGAAATGAATAAATCTTTATTCATAAAGTGCTTTTCTTGCATGACATTTACACAAAACTCCAGAGAAAAGGTGGAGATAGAACATTAAAGATATGGAACATGAAGATAAACATTAAATAACATTTTTCATGTTTAAATTTTTTTGTGAGCTATTTCATTGGGGGCATTGGGGGCATTGGTGGCTCAGTGGTAGAACTCCTGCCTGCCACACCAGCGTCCCGGGTTCGTATCCTGGCAAATGCTCCAAACCCAGCCACTGGGGATGCGCAAGCCAGTGCATTCCTAGTGCCGGTCCCAAGCCCAGATAAATGGGGAGGGTTGCACCAAGAAGCGCATCCGTGTAAAAATATATGCCAAATCAAATATGCGGATCTGATCCACTGTGGCGACCCCTAACGTTCTGTTCAAATTGTTCTAATTGCATTTAGTGCATTTAGCTGCTTCAGTGCTGAAAGTGGCCACAGTATTTAATTCATCCATCTATCCATCTGTTATCTATTCCCACTTATTACAGTATTTAATTGCTGCCTGCAATTCTTTTGGTGTACCTGTAATTGTATTCTGTTGGTGTGTGCGTGCGTGTGTGCCAGTGTGTGCATGTTTGTGCGTGTGAGAGCTGGCGCGTGCTGCCTGTCTTTTCAAATTTGAAATGTCAGAACAATTCAAATTTGATTTTTAAAAATGATAAACATTTTTTTATATAATTACTCCTCAAGAGTGAGCAAAATGATACACGCAGTTTTGTGTTTTCACGAGCACTTGCTTCCTGCAGAACAGTGAGGGAAAGCTAGAATATATTTTTTTCTGCTCGTAACACATACACACATCGGCTAGCACTGATTACTCTGCTAGCAGAGTGCTCTCCCATATCGCACCCTCCATCTTCCAGCCAGATAACAAATTATCTTTTCATTCCTCGCTTTTCTGCTGATCTCTTTCTCTGTACCGTTTTACACAAGTGTTTCTTTACAAGGTTCACTCGTATCCCACCCCCACCTCCATTTTTGTGTCAGGGTTTCATGGTTTTTTAAAATTAATTCCTGAAACGTATTTTATTTTTTTGCATTTTTTGGGCTTGTCCTGCACCCATGAGCCAGCCATTCTCTGTGCATTGAGCACGTGGAATTACAACCTGGTCCGTAGATGGGTCAGTACCGTCGGCGCTCTCTCCGAGAACCCGAACCCGCAGAAGGGGCGGGAGAGTGCCCGTTCATATGGCTGGTGTCAGCGGTAGCCTTTTGGGTCACTGAGGTGTGAAGCATTTGGTCCCATCTTCTTTTTGATGTAATTGATGGTGGAGGAGTTCCAGGCAGCCTATTAGGCTCAAGGGCACTTTCTCTGGCTTCCCAGAATGCAGGGGATTGAGGGTCTGGGCCATCCCCGAAATTGGCAGGGATTGACCCTGTCATGGCTAATCTTCTGATGGCGTGTCCATGCGGTGTGGCTGATCTCCCCATTGGAAACGTATGTGGAATTGATGAAGGGATCCAGCACACTGCAGATGAAGGCCTAAAGGTTCACGGAGGGGTAACCAAGCCAGATGTGGGGGGGGGGGGGAGGGAGGCAGAAGGAAAGAGGGTGAAAGGGAGGGTGCTAAAAACCAACTGTTGCTGAAAAGTCTGTACTGTTCAGTTAACTGCTGAAAGGTTCATCTGTATAGCCATAGCCGTGGGAACATGTTTTGAGTAGGGGGTGCTGCGCTGTCGACTTGACCCTAACGCTAACCCTAACCCTAACCCTAGCAGTAACCCTAACCCTAGCGGCAACCAAAACCCTAACCCTAGCAGTAACCCTAACCCTAGCGGCAACCAAAACCCTAACCCTAGCAGTAACCCTAACCCTAACCCTAGCAGCAACCCTAAACCTAACCCTAGCAGTAACCCTAACCCTAACCCTAGCGGTAACCCTAAACCTAACCTTAGCGGTAACCATAACTCTAGCTGTAACTCTAACCCTAACCCTAACCCTAGCAGCAACCCTAAGCCTGACCCTAGCGGTAACCCTAACCCTTACATTAGTTGTAACCCTAACCCTAGCGGTAACCCAAACCCTAACCCTAACAGTAACCCTAACCCTAGCAGTAACCCTAAGCCTAAACCTAGCGGTAACCCTAACCCTAACCTTAGCAGTAACCATAACTCTAGCTGTAACTCTAACCCTGACCCTAAACCTAGCAGCATCCCTAACCCTAGCTCTAGCAGTAACCCTAACCCTAACCCTAGCGGTAACCCTAACCCTTTTCCTTACTGTAACCCAATCGCTTACCCTAGCAGCAACCCTAACCCTGACCCTAGCGGTAACCCTATCCCTTACGTTAGCTGTAACCCTAACCCTAGCAGTAAACCTAACCCTAACCCTGGCGATAACCCTAACCCTAACACTAGAGGTAACCCTAACCTGAACCCTAACCCTAGCTGTAACCCTAACCCTAGCAGAAACCCTAACCCTAACCCTAGCAGTAACCCTAACCCTAAACCTAGCGGTTACCCTAACTCTAACCCTAACTGTAACTGTAACCCTAACCCTAACCCTAGCCATAACCCTAACCCTATCCCTAGCTGTATCCCATACCCTAACCCTAGCAGTAACCCTAACCCTAACCTTAGAGGTAACCCTAACCCTATCCCTAACCCTAACTGTAAATGTAACCCTAACCGTAACCCTAGCATCAACCCTAACCCTAACCCTAACCCTAGCAGTAACACAAACCCTAACCCTAGCGGTAACCCTAACCCTATCCCTAGTGGTAACCCTATCCCTATCCCTAGCTGTAATCCAAACCTTATCCCTAGCACTAACCCTTACCCTTGCCCGAACCCTAGCAGCAACCCTAACCCTAGCGTTAACCGTAACCCTAACCCTAGCGGTAACCCTAACCCTAACCCTTGCGGTTACACTAACCCTAACCCTAACTGTAACCCTAACCATAGCAGCAACACTAACCCTAACCCTAACCCTAGCAGTAACCCTAACCCTAACCCTAGCGTTAACCCTAACCCTTACCCTAGCAGTAACTCTATCCCTAACCCTAACTGTAAATGTAACCCTAACCGTAACCCTAGCATCAACCCTAACCCTAACCCTAGCAGTAACCCTAGTCCTAACCCTAGCAGCAACCCTAACCCTAGCCCTAACCCTAGCACTAACCCTTACCCTAACCCTTGCAGAAACCCTAACCCAAATCCTAGCAGTAACAATAACCCTAACCCTAGCAGCAACCCTAACCCTAACCCTAGCAGTGACCCTAACCGTAGCAGTAACCCTAACCCCAACCCTAACCCTAGCAGTAACCCTAGCAGCAACCCTAACCCCAGCGGTAACCCTAACCCTAACCCTAGCAGTAACCCTAGCAGCAACCCTAACCCTAACCCTAACCCCAGCTGTAACCCTAACCCTAGCTGTAACCCTATCCCAACACCTAACCCTAGTCGTAACCCTTACTCTAACCCAAGAAGTAACCATAACCCTAACCATTGCGGTAACCCTAACCCTAACCCTAGCCCTAACTGTAACCCTAACCCAAACCCTATCCCTTGCTGTAACCTTAAGCCTATCCTTAGCAGCAACCCTAACCCTAGAGGTAACCCTAATTCTAACCATTGCGGTAACCCTAACCCTAACCCTAACCCTAGCTGTAACCCTAACCCTAACCCTAGCAGTACCCCTTACCCTAACCCTTGCGGTAACCCTAAGCCTATCCGTAGCAGCAACCCTAACCCTAGAGGTAACCCTAATTCTAACCATAGCTGTAACCCTAACCCTAGCAGCAACCCTAACCCTAGAGGTAACCCTAATTCTAACCATAGCTGTAACCCTAACCGTAACCCTAGCAGTAACCCTAGCAGCAACCCTAACCCTAACCCTAACCCCACCTGTAACCCTAACTCTAGCTGTAACCCTATCCCAACACCTAACCCTAGTCGTACTCTTACTCTAACCCAAGAAGTAACCATAACCCTAACCATTGCGATAACCCTAACCCTAACCTTAGCCCTAGCTGTAACCCTAACCCAAACCCTATCCCTTGCTGTAACCCTAAGCCTATCCGTAGCAGCAACCCTAACCCTAACCCTAGCTGTAACCCTAACCCTTACCCTAACCCTACCCCTAGCAGCAACCCTAACCCTAACCCTAGCAGTAACCCTAACCCTAACTGTAACCCTAACCCTTGTGGTAACCCTAACCCTAGCAGTATCCTTAACCCTGACCGTATAGCGGTAACTCTGAACTTAACAATACCCCTATCCCTAGTCGTAACCCTAACCCTAGCATCAACCCTTACCCGCACTCTAGCGGTAGCCCTAACCTAGGGACGTAAACATAGATAGTACAGGCAGTGCAGTTGGACTGGGGCCCGTGGGGTGGGGCCCCTATAGAGAGAGCGGGCCCTCCAACAGTAAGTTGGGTGTAGAACGGGCCCTTGCGAGTGATTCAGGTTGCCACCTCTGAAGTACGCCTGTGTTCAGAAAGAAGAACTCATGTTAAATTAATAACGGCGCCATTTGCTATACATGCCCACGAAAAGGCAAACCCATCTTCACCATGGTTTTCATTTTTTTTTGGTAACATAGTCTATACCATTCTATAACAAAATTATATGCTTATATCCGCACTAGGCTACAAGTTGGGTAAATTATGGTCGCTACCGGATGGATAGCCTGCCTATAAATTATGGTAAGCCTATACATATTTATAGTAGTTTATAGGCTAGTTATCTAGCAACTCGCCTGCTGATGTTTTTTTTTGTTGTTTTTTTTTACCTACATACCTTCCCAATAACAGCTATAGTTACGTAAACATTCCAGCTATAGTTGGTTGATTAGTTGACTTGTTGGTTTGATTGACCGTCTGCTTACATTACCGCGCGTCAGAGCATTATCCATGGTTCTGATAGCTTTCTCTTTGACCTCTCTACTTTCCCAATACAATAGCCTAAGTAACTCATTCAACTGTAAAATCCAACACATTGTTGGAAATATATATATATACGCCTAATGGTTTGTGTGTGTACGCGCGTCATAACTAGTAACTAGCGTCCATTAGGGCCTGTCATAATAGCGTGCACTGGGGCCCGTCGTAACTGCCTTACGCCATTGGCGAGAGGCAAACAGCCCCAGCCCACAAATTGCCACGGATGTGCCTCAGCGAAATTAATATCGCAAGGTAGAGACAGAACACAGGGCAGCGAGCACAGTGCTGATTGGATGAGAGCAGAGGAGCGAGGCTCCACAGAGACCGCGGGGGGATAATTCTGAACAGGAAGTAACGGGCACATGCAGAAAAAGGCAGAGTCATGTTGGGAGTGACGAAGCAGCCAATTACATTGATTAGATCAGCAGTCCAAGGCAACATGCTATTACAGCACGCACTCATTATAAGACAGGAAAAGATGGAGACACATTCATGCTCTTATGTGTAGCAAGAATGAGTTTCCTTTTTTCTGTGAAATTAATCATCCATAATTTAATTCTTGACTGCATAATTAAAACCCTGTGCAGTCAAAATCAATATTTTTTCATATTTATAATTATACATGAAAAAGCAAAGGTACTGTGATGTAAAATATATTTTATTTAGTTGAGATTTTTTTAAATCCCGAAAGCAAGAGTTATATTGCCCACTACAGGACGCTTTCATATTGGTTCGTTGGAGACAATGTTACTTTTGTTTATCATCATGGTTTGCATTTTTGTCAGCGGCACATTTGCTCAATGAGCTGCCAGTCAGAACTGAGCTTCAAGTGAATATCCAGTTTGCATGTTTAGAAATGACATTCTTTTCATCAGATTTTATTAATATTTTGTAAAAGAAAATGTATATTTATATATACTCCTATTTATAAATGTGGATAGAGTATGCATGCATATTTATGTTGTGCAAGAAAAAGCATTAAAAACATAAAAATGACATACAATGCTCTTTTTGTGTGAAAAGTAACTGACCAAGTTCATATCTGCCAGTGTCAAAAGTAATGTACACATTTTTCAGTAAATTCAGCTAGCTTATGCTGAAGTTACTGTCTGATCTGCAAACTGCATCTTAAATATTTTTAGAACAAAACAGTAAAAATAAGAGACTATCAGGAATCCACAGCAGCTTGTATTTGGGATTCAGCTGTTTTCTTGTAGGAAAATGCAGTTGAGATTTACCGCAGTTGTGAGTATATTTTTGGTTAAACACAGAGACCTTGGAATTTCAAGATTTGGGCCAGAAGTTTTTCTTATTGTTATCTATAAGCTTATTAGCCCTTCCTTTGCCGTTATGTGTGATCACACAGAGGATTTAAACTTTTTTACCGATATAAATAGAAATAAATATTGCACCCAGGCTCACACACATAAATGGATTCTTGGAGCAAGTTCAAAGTGATACTTAAATTTGTCAATTTTATTTTTTAAAATTTTTATTTAAGGTTCGCTGAGCACGGATGCTCTTTTGCAGGAACGCCCTGCTTAACACTCATACACATTCACACCTGGGAGCTGCCCAGTACAACCACAATCCTCTATTGTTGGCCACTGAGCAGCTCCACTGGAGGGAGAGAACATTTTTTTAGCCAATTAAATCAGGGGATGATTAGGAGGCAAGTTTTTGCGAGAGCCAGATCTGGGATTTTAGCCAGGACACCAGGGAACCCCCTACTCTTTGCAAATAGTGTCATGGGATCTTTAATGACCATAGTAAGTCAGGACTTCGGTTTAACGTCTCATCCGAAAGACGGCATCTCCTACAGCACAGTGTCCCCGTCACCAGAGGGAAGATTGCTCCCTGCTGGCCCACCAACACCACTTCCAGCAGCAACTCAGTATTCCCTGGTGGTCTCCCATCCAAGTACTAACCTAGCCCACACTTGCCTAGCTTCAGCCAGTCGGCAGGAGCAGTGTGTGTGGTGGTATAGCTGCTGGTAATTAAGCTCTTGAAATGGAGTGCTGCAAATATAAGGTGATATCAAATTGCAGGAGTATTTAGAAAGGCAGTTTGTATATACTGTAAACATGATTCCATGGCAAGGCAAGATGAGAAAATCCTTTTTTAAGGTCAGTGTTGAGTATTAAGGACCATCTGGCCTTCACAAAGTTCACAAGGTTTCATAAGATTTAGAATTACCCAGGAGGTGGCTGAACTACATCGTATTCACTGAGGAAAAATCTAGAACTTGTTATGTTAGCAGCATTCAAGCAATAACATTTTTAATAAAAAGATATGTAAAATGTAAGCAAAACTGACAGCCATTAATACTGTGCACAGCCAAGCCCAGATTTAAAACTGACTTGCCTGTACTGACCCAAAAAACTGAGCCAGTCAGAGGAAAATGAGCTTCCCCTACTGAGTCTGGTTCCTACTAACATTTCTTCCTAAATTATACCTATAGCAAAGTTTTCCTTGCCAGGTCTGCACTAGGCTTTTTTGACAAATGTTTTGCTGTAGAAATATTTTGATTTGATGAGGTTTTAATGTTCTGTTTACCAAAAAGAAGTGCTGCTCAAGTGCTTCTAATTGTCAATAACTATTTTTAGAACATTTTGGATTTAAATTTTCTAGAGTTCGTTCTAGCGACTTATGCCAGCGACACTTGAGTAACTTTTTAAAAAGTCTTGGCTGCCATCTAGTGGTGAACTGCAGTATGTGATTAAATTGGTTCTGTCATTGTTTTTCATGTGGATGCTGGCTTCAATTAAATTAATGTCTGTCCTTAACTTTGATTGACAAATTAACAAAAGCAATCTTCACACAAAGTGAAGGGCAATTATTGACTGAATTGAAGCTGCTGTCTGAAGGCATTCTTTTCTTTTGATACCAAGAAAGATGTCCCAGAAGCCTTTGTTCAGTGATGCTCATTTGAGCATCCAAGGGCAATACACAATGACCCACCTTGGGTTCTCTGCTTTTTTTTTTTTTCCTCTTGATTAATCATTGAGCTAATTGAAAGTCAGCAGTCTAGTACATAGGAATAGCTTGAGCTGCTGAGACAAACCAACCTAGTGATGTTACAACCTAGCTTGTCCCAAGATGGCTGTACCCTAGTGCTTGCAGCAGCCAAAAAAGCAACATTCTGTTTAGTTTTCTAGCAAATATGGGTCAATTTCAGACCTGAATGCAGGGCCACATCTTTCCATAACTAATCTAAGCTAAAAACAAATGAACCAAGTGCTTCACGTCCCCTTTAAAATATATGTTTGGTGTGATTCATGATGAAAAGTGCCTCAGAAATGCCATAAGAAAGGCCATAGTCTTCTCTCCAAAGAAAAAATAAAGATCCTAAATTCAAGCAATACTTTGTTTTCATGAATATGACGAAGAAAATCAAAGAAAATGTAATTTAAATAATGGTATATCACTGAAAAATCAAGAAAATATATGACTTGGCCTTAGCTAAAAAAAGAAAAAAAAAGAGTGCTCCTTAATATGATATTTCCATTCAGATGCCGAGAAATCAATCGTCAAAATTTCCATTTCAGTTTTTCAGTCGAAAATTACAACATAAAATAACACAAAACTACACCACAAAACAGGCAAAGTATTATAGAAAGGCAAAAAATTTAAAAAAATGTGACAAAGTTATACAAAAATACAAAGACAATTTCACATTAATAATAGTGGATTAAATCGAGAGAAGTACACACGCAATGACATATTAGACATCCTGGAGATTTACCCTATATAGTGTATTCAAATTGCAAGATATTTTGTCGCGAGCTTGAATGGTAGAAGGATGTGATTTATTAATACAAGCTCCTGGGCGTTCTATCAAAACAATATTTTGAAACTGAGCCACACACCTCCCTTTAATGTATCTGGGCATGCCCCTGACGGCATACAGTTTTTAGTGTCTGTCAAAGCAGCCAGAAATACCATACGTTTAAACATTTTTAGAGGAAGACTGGAGAGATCATTGAGGAGAAATATGTTGGGCAGAAATGGGGTACCAGTTTGTAGCAATTCTGCGAGAAAATATTAAATACTGTAATGTACTGTGTAATGTAAAGTGTGGGAAGTCCTAAAACATATGCAAATATGTTCCCTTATCTGTGTTGGGGACTGTACCAGCTTCATTTGGTTTTACAAGAAGTCACATAAGCTTTGTGTGTATAAGTTGGTGTACTGGTTTTTTGGGTGGAGAAAATCTATTAAACGGCACAGAGTCTCAATCTCTTCTTCCCATTTTACATCAAGGAATTTGGCCTCCCCAGCAGCTAACTTGGCAGGTCTGACTTGTTCAGAAAATTGTGGGTGGGGGTCTGTGGGTGGAGGTGCAGACTGCTAGATTATTTTTTGACACTTACAGTGTTTTCTATTTCTTGTAGGCTGAAATAAACACTGCAAGGCTTCTATTAACTTTTTTAAACTATTAACAAAATTTGAGTGTGCCTTCTGCAGTTAATGGGACGTTAATCTGAACTCAATTACACCAAATTTCTGGGTTGACTGGAATGGATGCTACATTAGGAAGCTGTATACAGTATGAACTGAACATTAACTGCTCATTACAATGAATATCTTGTTGCTGGAGAAAATTAGCTTACAAATGAAAGAATCAATTTCAACTTATTAGTATACAGTATTACAGAAAACTGTCACAAAGAGACTTTACAGAGTAGCAGGAAAAAGTCAGGAACACCCCAAATAGCACGAGGTAAAAAAAAAATAAAAAAGAAACACCCAGTGTGGAGAAAATTCCTTCAAATGGTAGATAAATGAAATGAAAAAGAGTGACATGACTCAAACATATTTTCGAAACGCACTGTAAGACGTAGAAATTTTATTGTACATTACCCATGAGGCCACTGATCTGAGTGTCCTACAACACAGATGCTACATATTTATGTGAAAGCTATATTCAGATCCCTAGCTGTCCATTACATGCTACAAATAACTTACTTATGGGAAAAAAACAATTGTTTATCCTTTTGTTTTATTTGTTTCACTGGTACTTAGAGAAATTACATGGATCTTCTGTCAATACAGAACACTTTTAAATGCCTTTCAGGAGACCAGAGACATAATCCAGATTTCAAACATTTGTTGTTAAATTGTATGCATAACTCAATGCAAGTTTTACTGGTTTTCTTCACAGACACAGTGATCAACAAAATTTGTGAAAATAAAATTAGTTTGAACTGCATAAAAAGTACCACTTGCATTTCATTTTAAAGACAGCGTTCCAGATAATCATTGATTGAATGCAAGGATTCATATGGAACTCTTTACTCCTCTTTTCATTGGCTAAGAAAATGTCAGTGGAAACAGATGCAACCTGTGCAGCAGGACTGTTTTCATCGCAACTTGAAGAGATACATTGGCTTAAATTCAATCAACATTTGTCCTTAACTTTGACTCACCGTTAAATTCAGGTGTTGGCTAGTTTCCTTTCAAGCATCTTTTGGCAATTTCTTATGAGTGACTCCAAGTAAGGCATTTAGCAAAGGCTTTCAATGGCTAGCAAACCAACATTAAAGCCAATCCAAGTTAATGAAGGAAAAAAATACCATTAGAATTCAACTGTCAAGGTTGAGGACAAACATTGTTTGAATCCAGGCCTCTGTATTGTCTTACTCATCTCTGTCCTTTGTCATTGCATTTGCTCACTTTCTCAAACGCTTGAGAACGTGTGCTTCCCTTTTAGTGTGAGAGACGCTGAGAGTGACAGCTACGAGTTTTAGGATTAAAATCCCCTCCAGCAAGAATGAAATGGGAGAAAATTACATCATTGTAAACTTTAAACGTTACATTCACACGCATGTTCTGTATCAGGCATGGCAGCAGCACACAACTTACTGAAGACTCAATACAAATAACTAACTACATGTCCTAGTTTTAACTCCAAAGCATCCAAAAGATATTCAAAATGCCTGACACAGTATCAAAACTGAAGCACGCGGTTATAATGTGGTTTTAAAACCGCAAGGTTTAAAAAGAGCTGGGATATCACATAAAAGCATTCAAACAGCAAAGAATAAAATTAACTTCAGCAACAATTACACACAACATTTCAACCGTTCCATTTGGCTTATCACTTTACAAGTAAGTTGAAGTAATAAATCAAACAAGTATTAAATCCACTAGATTTAAGCAGCCAGTGGATTTAATATAACCTTTACTGCAACTACTTTCTTACAATTTTACTACATTATAACAAAAGAACGCAATGGTTTTACATCTCTGCTGAGTGATGTAGTATTCAAAGAGGGGTAGATCCTTCTAGAAACACTCATCCTTTTGTGCTAACTAGTGCCAACTGCATCTGCAGCTGAAAAAATATATATATTCTAAAGGCAAGCATGTGATTAAAATGTGTTCAAAGCAAGTAGGCACATGAAAATTAATACAGCGCACCACTACTTTTAAAATGTTACATTAGCTGTCGTTACGTCGACTGAAATGTCTACTATACATATTCCTGGCAATATTTCATTATTTCTGTACTACTGGGCGTAACCAATAAATTAATATTTCAGAAAATGACAAGGTGTGTCATTTTGTGCTTCCCCCCATTAATCATTGAAATAAAGTGCAATGGACACATAATCTTCAGACTGGCAACCCAGTTGACAGTTTGTCTTTTTGAGAGATACATTGAATCAAGTATTGCTGCAAACATACCCGCCTCATTAAATAGTATTTCTCACCTCCTTTAGGATACATATTATCTGATGAAATCAAAAACTGAAAACACAGAACTAATGATTTAAACAGCTCCTATTTTTAATGCACACTGATCACAGTAACGACTTACAACTTTCTTGATATTTTGTAAGGCAGTAAGTTCATTTTATTTAGCTTTAGAATTTAGCTTTCACATAGGATTTTAATGGGATGCAAATGTTTTCTTGCAACCCTTCAATTGCTCAGAACGACATTTCAATTGCTCAGTGATTCATCCTAAGCAATGAGTAATGAATTTATGCAAACGTTCTTGTGCAACATTATCTTTTTGGCAATCAGTTACATGAATATCATTTTTGGTGTTAGAAATAGAAAAAAAGCCTTACTCAAGTCTGCAACTTAAAGTTAAGAACAAAGCACAGAGCAATTTGATTGACTGAAATTGTGAGTGCTGGGCATTCGGCTTTTCTTATTCGATAAGGCACACCTCACGACATGAATGATGGGACTTGCATATTACAATGCAAAAACAGCCTTTAGCCTTTAGCTTTCAATGACAGCAGTGGAAATATATTTTTATACATTCCAAAGTTACCAGAGAACAGCTGCTCTGAACGGTTTGTAGTGTACTGTAATGTATGTGTTAATTGGCTGAGGAGTGTGATGCATTTCTACCCAATGTTGGAGTATTGTACGATTTACTTGGCCTGCACTGTATCTCCGTTTGAACCTGTGAATATAAAATAAATATAAATATTTAAAGCACTATATAAAGGCCTTATTTATGGCATATTGGCAAATGAGGTTTAAGGAAAGCATACATGTACTGTATGCACGTGAACCTTGCTTTTGTGAGCATAACACTACATTATCATTTTTATGAAATCATGTGCCGTTTTCTCTAATGTTATTACTAAATCTACCAGTAAGAGTTCTAAGATTGCAGTATTTCAGTATTTTAATTAATTAAGTATTAAGTATTTTATTTTAATTAATCACTATGCAGTGTCATGCCACCATGGGTGAGATATTATTTCAATGCAAAATTAACACAAAGGAATTTTATTAACTAATGAACTTCTTTAAAACCCTCAGCAACAGCAGTGCATTTATTAATCTCCTATTTAACTTCTCTATAAATATAATCTATTTATAAAAAAAGACTGAGATAAAATATATATGTATTTTTTGTATTGTGTATATATATATATATTTTTTTTTGTTCTGTTTTTCTTACCAAACCTTTTCAGTATTGCTTGAAATCAAATCAGTGGGTACCATGCAAAGTAATTCTTTTTGGTTTCATGTAGAACACATCATCCAAACAAATGAAACTGAGCATCAATTCACATTCTCCTCTTTTAAATATGTGTTAGTTTGACCCAAATGAATATTAGTAATCGTATACAAACTTTGAAATTTGTCATATTTTATACAGATACAGAGTATCCTGTAGATGTTTATGCCTATTTACCGGCCTATAAAATGGCTTCAAGAGGTTATACATTGCTTCGGTTAATTTCTTTATTTTCAAAACCATCCAGTAGCTTCGTGTCTCGGATATTTTGTTGTTGGAGTGCTTTAAGCGTTTTCTAGTTATACAATTCACTGCCTCTGCACTGATATTGGTTGAACAAACTTCTAAAGCATTCTTTTTAAAGGCATGCTTTGATCAACATGCAAAGCAACCACGGCCGGGTCATTCCTGCAGAGCCTGTCATGTTATGCTGTGTAAATGTACAGCACAATGGAAGTTCCCTTTCAGTTTGCTCCTGTGTCTAAGTCCGTCATATTCAGAAATGAAGTCTGAATATGAGCTATTCATACATCATCAATGTACGAGATATGCATTTGAGATTTGAATGTTGCTTTGCACAGCTGAAGGTCAAAGCAATAATGATAATAACGGTTGGTAGAACTCATGAACATATCTAGCATCCTGTCAGTCATATTCAAAATAGATTTTTCCCAATTCTCACTCTAGAAAATGCTCCAGAATTATGTCATGAATTACTCTTGCCGGCAGAAGAACGATGTGGGAGAACTTGTATATATAAACATGCCTTTAGTCAGGCTAGCCTTAACACTCCCGGTTATTAAATAGCCAACTGGGTGTGATTCCGGCCTGATTATCACAGCGATGTTTTGGCGCTCACCGGTTGGACTGACGCACAACCTAGCATAACTTTCAGGCTCACTTGGACCCTGGCCAGGCCCGGTCTCCGTAAAAGCTGTCCCCAGGCGCCACGTGCGGCGAGGGGGGGCAGGGGGTAAAGAGGTCGGAGTCCGTGTCCGACTCGCCCTCGGCGATGTAGGGGCGGACCTTGGCGCAGAGGGCGCCGCCCCCGAAGTAGGTGGGGCCGACCGGGAAGTCGCCGTTGTCGCGGGACTGGGATATGCTGAAGCCGCTGAAGGAGCGCTCCAGCTCCTCGTGGTCCACGGACGGGATGGAGACGGACGTGTCGCTGTCCCGCTGGAGGAGCTCCAGACGCAGGTCCAGGCCGCTGCCCCCGCGGTGGCTCCCCCCGTTGTGCCCGCCCGCCGAGCGCTCGTTGGCGGGCGGGGGCGGGATTCGCACCAGCGACGGGTCGTTGCCCCCGCTCGGCGGAGAGTTGTCCTGGCTGCGGGGGCGGGGCTCTCCAGCGGAGTGCTGGTGCCAGGAGGTGGAGGGGGGGCAGTGGCCCGGGGCGGACATGGCGGGCGGCAGGGGCGGCTCGTTGTTCTTCTGGCCCGCCAAGCTGCCCGAGCGGACCATCTTGGCCACCAGGCCGTTCTTGTCTATCGGCCCCCGGTTCTCCACGGGGCTGTGGTACGGTGGCGCCGGATCCGGCTCTTTGGACCCGAAGAAGGCGTCGGTCTCTGACTGGGGGATCCCCATGCGTTGGATGTAGATGTTCACCAAGAAGTCCAATTTCCTCTCCATGGACATCACCTAGGAGACAGAGAGTCATGATGGGAATTAATGAATTAATTAATGAAATTATGAGAGAAAGTGACTGTGTGAATCAATGCAAGTACAAATTAGTATGTGAAGACAGCGTGAATGAATAAATGAAAAAATGAATCTGAGACTGAGTCACAAGCAGCGAGCATTAAGGTATAATTGAGTTAAATGAGTTAGTGATTAATTTAATGTGTGAATGAATGGAAGGAAACTGTGCAAGTTAATTCAATAGTAAGGTAATACGTGAGTGAGTGAACTAATGGAATGCATTAAGCTGTTAGTGAAAGACTTTGATAATTAATTAAATAATTAATGAGATCAGGATGCTGAGTGAGTGAATCATGAGATGTCACCTGCTAACATAACTGCTAACATGTCTCTGAGCTGACCTTTTAATCGCTAACATCTCTGAGCTGACTGCTAACTGCTAACATCTCTGAGCTGACTGCTAACATAGCTCTGAGCTGACTGCCAAATGCTAACACATCTCTGAGCTGACTGCTAACTGCTAACATCTCTGAGCTGACTGCTAACATAGCTCTGAGCTGACTGCCAAATGCTAACACATCTCTGAGCTGACTGCTAACTGACAATAAAAGGCTAGCCCCCTGACCTAAAACATACAGATTAAATGACATTGCTATTCAAGAGGACAAAATGTGCACCTAAATATTTCATCCAATAATTTCATAATGCCACTGATCTCTGACAAAGTTATAGCCTTAAGAATAAAATGCCAGTTCTAAAGGGAATACCCAAAATTATTTTCCAAGTGGGGTCATGCAGATCGTTTCCTGGGGTAAATGAAATTTTAACATGCTGTGGGCTCTTTTCTAAGCGCCAGTGTTTTAATGTGTTGTCAGGGGCCCTGAAAAGAGCCCTAGAGATGCAGGAGGCCTACCTGTTTCTCCACTTTCAGCAGTCTTCCCATCATGCTTGGGTCCTCGGCGGCTTCCCCCTCCACTGCAGTTTTGGGGCGGTCCTTATCTGTCACCGGGGCACCCCTGCCCACAATCTGGTCGACCCTGGCGACGCAGGAGCAGGGAGGAAAAGAACCCACACCCACAATGAAGCTGGCACTTCTGAATTACTGGTGCAGGAGAGACAGAGACGGAGCCCGAGGCTGATCCGTTGGACAAAAGCCGACCCTTCTTCAGAATTCACGACCACAACCTGAGAGTTCTGCATCAATGTACTGTAGATACTGGTGGTGTTTCCATATTATAACTTTATGGCTAGCAGGATTCAATGAGATTGGAATGTATGTAGGATGCAGCCATAACTAATTCAGTCCTAATGCAAATGACATCAAAAGGGCATTCGAGATTTGAAATACAAATCTCGATTTCATCAAACAGGAATATTCCTGGATTGTGAGGTAAAACGGCAATGTTAGTCAATATCACTACACCCCAATTCAAAAATTGTATCACTTACCATGAGACCCACAATTTTAGATATTCTGTTTCATGCATTTATTCGAAAATATACTTTACAATAATAACGCATTTATCAACATTCATATTATGATATATTGCTTATGTTTTTTAAGATTTACTTGCAAATATAATAACCTAGAGATGGATTACTTTCCCTATGTTATGAGCTACTGACATTATGATGGTCTAGTCAGTATTTCAGGTACAATATGTATTTTTTTTTAAAACAGGATGTTCCACATGTTCAGCTAAACTTTTTACTAGCTTTTAAACCAGTAACACCCTCACTGACTCTCTTGGGTAAAAGACGTACAAGTTTGACACAGTGGCAGAGGCCCATTAGACAATGGCAGTGACTGTCCATCCATTTGGGATTTTAAAAAAAACTGCTGGTGTGGTTTGGAGTGACCACTGGGGGGGCAGGGGTGGGGGGGGAGGCCTTGGGTAGGGGAAGGGCACTGCTAGGAACAGCACATGTCTGTCAAGCTGGAGGTGTTAGGGGGCGTTCACACACATGGGTTAAATGGCATGGAAGGGCACATACACCTAATATTTTGAGACTTGAAAGTGTCCAAATGTTTCTATGTTTATGACCCAATGGTAAGCCACACTTATATATACACACTATATAACCACCAGGACTGGACGGCACTCTGTCTGTCCAACTGTTAACTTTGGATGTATGTAGAGGAGAGAAACATGTCCAGTTGGTCGTCTTCATGAATTGAGTACTTTCACGTCAGTAGACATGGGACATGGTGACGAGGGACATCACTTAACATGCTTCGTTATGCTTCATGCCAACATGCATACGCTGCTGGAATTAGGGGTTAGGGAATATTTACAGAGCCCTGCTACTCAAACGCAGGACCCTCCTTTTTACTGCATCCCGATGAGGAGGGAGTTCAATGCATATTAGGCAGATCAGCGCAACCTCTTCTCTGACTGGCTACATGACTGGCTCCTTACCTGTCTGTATCTTATTCTGACCGCCCATTTTGGAATGGCCAATGGCAGCTATTGGCCCATTGTTGCAACATTGTCCCTAAAGTCAGAAGGGTTAGCACCCATGTTACCATGAGTGTGTGTTAAACTCTGTGCCTTTGTTTTATAACTTCAAATCCTGTTCCCACACCTGGCAAAATTCATGCACAGGTGCTTGGGTAAAATTGCATCTAAACAGAAATCATGCACTGTTTTTCTTACACGTTTCTTGCTTCTCAATGTGGAAATAAATATAAGCAGAACACGCAGTAAAGAATGAGTCCTGGAGTTTTTTTTATTCTACTCTTTGTGGCTCTTAAAATCTGCTACAGTTGTAAGGACTGTATGGTAATGTAGCTGGTGCAGGCACCATGCAGTTCCCTCATACACCAGGAGGAGCTGCTAGTGAGCAATGACAATAAATTGATGACTGAAAAAAAGTGTGTTCATGTGTGCACGTCAATAGTTTGCTTAATTAACAAGCAGCCTAGTGGTAGAATTAGTGATTAGCATTTTTGCTATAAAGTTATATTTTTAAGCTTTTGTTTCATAATATGTAATTACTTGGAGTCAAAAGTAAACTTTATTTATATGGTACTTGGGCATATGTATATATAGACAAACGATGGCTGTATATTGTGTATTCATTTCAGCCTGGCTAATTTAAAGCTAGCTAACTAGTGGCAGATTGCTGCACAACACCCTTGAGCAGGTCTGCTGCTCTAAAATGCACTACAGGCACCAAAGAAATGTCTACCTGGGTAACGCAAGGGCAATTCTGTTTGTCATCCTTTAGATAAATCATAAAAATCCACTTTCACAAGCCAGCCATAATTTTGACTCACATTTAGATGGACGTGTTTGTTATTTTCCTTCACAAACAGGGTTTAGAGCAGTGGTCCTCCATCCTGGTCCTTGAGAGCTGCAGGGTCCGCTGGGTTTGTTACTCAGCACTTGAGTATCACAGCAATTGATCAGTTAAAGAAGCTAATTACAAGGCTAACTCAGGTCACCTGGTTTCTTGGGTCTAGACTGATTGCTCATTAAGCTGAAAAAAAAGCAGCTAGCCCGTGGGAACAGGACCAAGGCCACGATTGAGGACTGCCAGTCCAGAGGGCCCAGCCATTGCCAAAATTTATGGAGAAAAATAACGCACTCATTTATTTGTAAGTCAAAATTAAGGACAACTTTAATGACTGAGTCCTGTTTCTGGGCCAGGTTCCAGAGCACTGCCATGTAGCCAGGAGAAGGAAAGGGTCCCCTGAGGAGGATCAAACAGGGAAAAGTAAAAAGCGGAATTCCCGATGGCAGAGGTGCAATCCGATGAAACCTAACCTAGGAGGGTACTGGGGTGACTCTTTGGGTCCCTTGGTGGAGGAATACTTCTTATGACGGGGAGTTGAGAGGGGAGGGCCCACGATCATGTCTATCCTGGCAAAGTACATAGAGAAGACACCAGGACAATGCACAATGATGCAACACATGGGAGTCGAAACAGACAAATAAAATAAAAATAAATAAATATAAAGATCCAAAGACATGGGCAAATAAGTGAAAATATATTCCATCCACACATCCGAAAGCATAAACAGTGAAATTGTCCAATTTTTCTTTGCTTTTTTTCTGATTTTCAGATTTAAATGTTTTACAAAATTGCTGCCTATTCACAGTGATTAACGCCATGGACACAGAGTTTTGCATTCTACATCTGTACCTACATATCCAAAATGATATCACAGAAAATTCACTTTGAGTGTGTCATGTTACTTACGCACTAAAGTGCCACATTTTGGTTTTGGGCCTTTCAGAACCACTTTTAGTCAGGAAAATTGGCATCACCTGATTTGAGCATGACTCCGCCAGCGATGACTTCACCATTCACAAATGAAAAACAGTTGTTTTTGTATGCAGTCAGCAAGCTTCCATTTGCTTACCATGCATTTATTCCAGTAATTAAGCACGTTCTCAAACTGTGAATGACACGGTCAGGAGTCAACTAGTGTTCATTGCTATGCTAATTAGCATCCGTGCGGTCTACACAACTGTGTCCACATCCTTGCAGAAGGGCTGGGTGATAAATTGAATGTTAATATAATAATTAATATAAATTTCTGGGGTATACAAAATTAATATCACGTTGCGCTTACACTGCACATTTTTTACACCATAAAATTCATTTTTTGAACACCGGGACAGTTGACTGCATAATGACAGAGCACGTAGTAGACGTGTCTGCTTGGCAGACATGGCGGACGGGAGGAATGAGCCAGCCTTGGCTGGAATTACGGAGCGTACGCTCAGCGGAACCAAAGAGTGTCAGTCACAGCATGTTCAGTTACCCCAGAAGCGTTCTTCCGCTCAGAAACTGCCTTAGAAATATGCAATCCTTGCACATTACGGTTAATTCAATTTTAATTTACATCACAGTTAGTTACATTTTTCGAGTGACGTTAATTTGCATTGTTGTTAAAACGGCATGTGCTGCTAGCATTTTTAAAACAGCTTAAAAGAAACTTTTAAGTGTCTTTAATGAACAAAATTATTTCACTTGAAGGTATCTTATTTGTGGTAGTTTAAAGGCATACTATGCAGGACTTGCACTAAATAAAGGATGTTTAAGTATATGATTCTGATTGAAAATCACTCTGTTAAGCTATTTCACAGAATGCATTAATAGAGATATAAGTATCATAATCAGTATCACCAAAAAGCTTTAAACTATCAAGATATTATTTTTTAGCCATATCACCCAGCCCTACCTTGCTTACATTTGCATGAATTCAATGAATCTAGAAACATGGTTGTTGGTTGTGGAAACTGGAATACATTTTACATATATGTGCAACTGTTTCATAAACTCACAACATATATAGTACTTATTGGGTGAAGAACTTGCCCATGTTAATGGGAGGAGAGGTACTGATATACCCAAATACATCAGGGCAGACCAAAGTGTGGTCTCCCTTGTATCAGGTTCACCCTCCCCCTTGTGTGGTTGGCACAACTTCAGACACAGGGATTGACCGTGTCCATCACAACCGCACCAATGTCCATATCACTGACCGTAATGGGATCTGCTCAAGAGGCAGCGAATGCAATGTGACCCATCATATCATGCTAGCAAGGATCCTTCACTGTTGTGAAATCTCCCCAGTACACACAAATCCCCAGGCTAAGGAGATCTGTTCAAAATGTCTATTTGCACAACAGCAGAAGTGTGCAAAGATTATGGTAGAACAAACCGCGCTGTGAAATAACATGATGGTGACCGGACTGTGAGCATTTGGAATAAAATGACACAGAAAAAGCCATTACCCAGAAGCCTCCACCTCAAGCAACACAGAGAGGGCATGGTGCAGTGCCCTCTTGCCCTCAACAATCTTTCTTTTTGTGAGAAGCACACAGGTGGATAATGTGACTTTTTGTGCATAAAGGACAATACACACATACAAGAACAAGAACACATGAGACATGCAGTGTGTGGTACAGTAAACCTTGGGTGACCAGTTGGCGATGTTGACCAGTTGGTGTTGTCAATTGATACATTTGTGGCTGACCAGCTGGCCATGGGCTGTCCTTGTTTGGTAAACTGTGGTAGTGCCAGGATTAGAGAGACTTTGGGGACATAGCAGGAGACACAGGACAGGGTGGGAGACGGAGGGGAGGCCGGTGCAGCGTCTTGCCTGGACTGCAGGTTTTTGATCCGGGACAGCATGTCCAGATGACCGGCCGAATACTGCTCAATGACGTCCATCACGTCGTACGGTCTCAGGCTCTCCTTGAACTTTCTCTTAGCCACCATGAATTTCATAACGCTGCCAGCGGGGGAAATGCAAGGGCCATGAGAAACTCCCAACACAAATAAAACAAATCAGAGAAGTACCCGAATCTGAAATGTGACGACCATTTTAATAATGGAGTCAAATTAATACGGAACATTTGCGTATGTATTCTATATGTCCTCTGTTTAGGTAGGAAGACACAACAATATTTTTTTCTTAATGGAAACACATTGTATTCATATTCATATAAACCCTCCTATTGTGTTGACATTGTATGCCACGTTATGTTTTGTTTAAACAGACACAAAATGATTGTAATAGAAAAATACAACACCGTGTGTCACCTTCTTCCAAATAACTAGCCTTTTGTCTGTAAATATTGAAAAACTGTGGAGAAACTTTGAAAAAACTCTCATAGAAGGTCCTGCGGTAACTGTGAGTGAAAGTTTGAAACCTGTATGGGAAAATTCTACCAGAATCAGCCACAAAAATTAAAATAAAAAACATTAAGAAGGTTGTATATTTTGCTTCATTTTACATAGCTACAGAGCCTAGGGTCAAAACAACCCCACGCAACCCTACTGTTAGCAATGTCGGTACAGGACTTTTGAAAACATAGCATTATGTTCATTGCATGTTTACTATTTAATCCCACCAAATTAGGAAAGTCATACAGTATCAAGATGAAAAAATAACATTCATTGGTTAAGAGACGTTAAACACTGAATGGGGTCAAATCGACTCCAGACATAATAGGAGGGTTAAAGTTCTTTTTTGAATGCAGTCATATGAAAACAGCCAGCAGGCTGTCTCTTACCACACGGCCCTGATTGTGACCTTCAGTCCCGGTGTTAAATCCTGTGCCACAAACTCACAGTGGCAGCTCTTATTGTCGTCCACGATGTCGTCCCCCGGCAGGCTGGCCTCTACAGAGACAGGGAGAAGGGTGTTACAGGTGTTAAAGGAAGGGAGGGACAGAGCAGCCAGGCTACAACCCCAAAACATTCAGATAGCCTGTTCAGTCTCCATGCTTACAAGGAACCAAGGATGGCCATTAGTCATGGTCATTAAACCGTATGGTCCGGTGAGAGTAGCCTGAGATTCGGCATTGTTACATTTTGAACGGGGGGCAGGTTAATGACTGTGCCCCTTGAATTCAGTGGCAGATCATGTCTTGAGTCCCATTACACGAAGGGGCTGCCTGGGGGATTTGGGTGAGGTGGGGTTTGTTGGCATTTCCAGGGAAGCAATCCTGAAAGTTAAGGGGTTGAGCTGACTGCTGTTGCTCAAAAAAAACAGGCATTCTGGGATGGCGGCGTCACACCACTCCTCTCAGGTGGAACAGCTACATGGGCTACCGGAGGAAGAGAGGAATGGAACCTCAAAAGGAGGCAGGCAGCAGTGGTGTCCGTCAGACTGAGCTTGGCCACACTTTATATCAAGCAATTTACGGATGCAATTACACTGTAGTCATAGCTCTATGGTAGCAAGAGGTTTCAGAGTTTGTACAATCACTGAAAAAGTTAGGGTTAGGTTTCAATTTTGGTTATGTCAAGGCTTTGGAACAGGTGCAATCAGGAGAAGAATGTGGGTTGGAGTTTGAATTATGAATAGGAGAGGAACTAAGGTAAATCTTTATCATCACAAAAACTACAAACTCCGGTTCTGCATTCATGTTTACGGCTGTTTATGAAGACACACATAACAGTGACAAGTATTTACAATGTAATTACATAAGTAAATTGCTTACTTAATGTAATGTGTATATGTGCAATCTGCAGTCTGAGTCACAGCTTTACAGACCAAAGATTAGCAAGACTCAGCAGGAAGTGAGAATATTGTTCCTGTCTAGCAGGAAGTAGATCTCTATCCTCAACAGATTGCCTATATAACAAGCATAAAGGCTGCATGGCGGCTGCATAAAGGAATCTAAGCAAATTACTCAGTAGACACAGGAGAGTTCAGGTAGTGACTGTGCATGTTAAAAACGTACAGATGCCCAGCAAGCAATTAACATTTAGCAGTTAGCGAGAAGCTTATTTGTCATTTTTACAATCTGCCAGTAACTGTTATCTGTTCGGTGACAGGGAAGAGAACAGTTCCTGTGCACCCGGCATGTTCTAGCAGAACACATACCATACAGATGCATCTCTGTGCAAGCGGTTTGGAGAGGTGGCCCAGTGAAACGCTTGTCAGTTCAAACTTCCCACCCAGATGTGAAATTCAAAACAAATTTTAAAAGTCAACAAAAATACAACAATGAAATTTATGTCCGTTTTTCAGATTTAAAAAAGTTTTTTCAGATTTTTCTCCCCAGTTTGGAAAGCCCAATATTATTCATCAGCAATCATTGTTGCAGCATAAGCTATCAAAATTCAGGAGAGTGCCAAGATGCACCTGCTATCCTCTGAGGCACACAATGTCAGCTGCTGCTTCACACAGTAGTTCACAACTAAGACTGACACCAACAGGAGTTTGAGGAAAACACGTAGGACCTGATTAAGACCTTTAGCATGTGAAAAACCTTTAAGTACTCATTCAAATTTACCGTGTGCTGATATGTGCTAGATGAATGTAAGAATTTCTCACTGAGTGATCATAAATAGAAACATTCGTAGTATGTTGTCCCAGCCCCATGCAACAAAAGATTGCAGAAACATACAGTGAATTATTACATATTTAGGTATGTGTACCACACTATATCACAATGTTTTTGCATTATTTTTCAATGTGATATCAATGTTTCATCTTAAACCATCATAAGCGGCATATTTACCTGCTTTATAATGAACAAAAAAGCATTTTATTAATTTCTTGGAGGTATTTGGACCCCTAGATATTATAGACTCCTATACTGATGAAAAGGTAGTAATATGCTCTTGACAATTATGCAAAAGTGAGTTTCACAAGTCAAAACAGTTGATTTGTAGTGAAATATATGTTTAGATTACAATTTACAGCAATACACAATTTAGATATTTTGGATAGATTTGGAGACACTAAGAGACACCAGAGTACACTGCTTACTTTTTGCTTCATAGATCTTTAGCAGTTCCTCATCCCACACTCAGATTTTATACACTTATGGTCAAGGAATTTATGATCTGAGACATGTATACTTTTACCTGTTTTATACATGTGATCTCTCAGTATTTCATTTCAAACTAAAGTAAAACAACTTTATTTTTGCATTTTCACCAAGATAATTGCATTTCTGGCACTTTATTCATACCTAAATTATTAACATAAAAAACTAATCCAGTTTTAAAACTACTTAGTATTGTAAAAGTGTCTTGCTTCATTTAAGCTGTTTTTCAAGCCTCTGTGTTTCTCACATCTGGAGTTATAAAGCCTTAAATGTCACACCCCATAAATGGGTGAGAATTTGGTAGATTTGGCATCTGCACAAAGGGGTAAATGCGCATCTCAGCAGGTGGGCGCTACACATTGCTGGTGGTTTCCCCTGCATCAGTGTAAAAAGCACTTTGAGTTTCAAGAAAAGTGCTACATAAATGTAAGAATTATCATTATTATTACTTGCAGGATTGAGCTCCCTGATTGACTAGAGGGGGTTGCTCCGTGCATGATGAAGGCCTGTAAACCCACCCATCTATGGGTGATGAGTCGACTGTGGGCCTGCCAGGCACCGACAGCACTGGCGCTGTGTAGATTTAATACAACACAGTGGAACAGAGCCTTAACAGATACCAGACTGTGGGGCACAGTCGCACACAGTAAAACTCCTTTAACAGACACCAGACCATGGGGCCCATCCACACACAGGAACAGACTTAAAGTCTGCGACATAAAATTGAATAGGTGCACGGCACTTTTTTCAGCTGGAAATACATCATTTTATTCAAGCGATACTTGTCAAAAGAGTCCTGCAAAAAAAGTGTTATTTAATTTTTCCAATTTTAAGATTTTACAGTTTTATTTTTTCTAGACTTTTTTTGTATGATGTTATCATGCTTACATATACCATAACATTATCTCATCCTCATCCTCTCCTTTTGTGCATCCAGGGAGGGCACATACATGGCACACGTACATAAAATCGGCAAGCTTGCAAAGGAGGTTCAATAATAATTAAAAATATAGCTCTATTGCTTTAGGACTAATACAACTAGCTAGCTGGCCAGCTATATAACACCACCATAAATGGATAAGAAGTGAGAGTGGGAGAAGGACAAGGTTGGTAGAGGGATTAAGAGCAGAAACATAGCAAAATAACTACAGCTAAATACTGCAAATCTCTATTGATAATGTGAATAATGATTCTCTAAGGCAAACGCGTATTTGGCTCAGACAGAAAGAGATTGTTTTAGCAGAACATAATACTTTTATTTGCCTCAAACAATATCAGATTTCTTTTTTTCTTAAATAACACAACTAATTTGTTTAAATGAAAAGGAACGACCTCTGACAATAGTATTCCAGATGAATGAATACCATTTAAGGCCAAAAATTAAGCCAATTGCTTATAATTTTACTCAGACAAGTGTTCATCATTGCAATACATTAGGAGAGGGAGAGTGGTAGAGCTGTATCGACTATGTAACTCATTGCGGACCTGGGGCCTCATTTATAAAAATGTTCTTAGATTTATACTTGAACTTAGTCTTAAGATCATTTCCGACGGTGTGCTTACGTTCGATTCATAAAAGATACTGAGCATAAAAAACCTTGCTTACACAGGTTCTAAGAAGCCCATTTGTAACTTATGCACCTGTGATCTATAAATCTCAAATTAACTTAAAATTGACAGCACCTCAACGTGCCTCACAATCAGCGATTTCCCCTTATATAATGCTAGCACAAATGAGGGTTTAGTCAGGAATAACCATGGACCAAAAGAGAAAAGCAAACTTTTTGGAAGATCATCATGCGCAAAAAAGTCATTCCGGTCTCTGAAAACTCTCTCCCTTCTAAAAGCACGGTTTTCAATGTTTTCCAATAACGCAAGAACAGCCACGGTTACTTTTTTCTAATTTGACACACTATTTATAGAACGTTGCATCCTGTTTTTAATTCAAAACACCTTGCGTCTGGCAATTAATTCCTCACACCTTTAATCGATAATTCCTATCAAATTGTTCATAAAGCTAATGCAAAGTTCACCACAGGCTTGGTCCCAAACTGCAATACCCCTACATAACCACCAGGTTAAAAATTACTTACGTCAAGTCTAGACTTTGCGTAGCAATAAGTTCATAACTACTTATACATGGTTTTCTGCATAAGTCGTACTTAAGATCAAAATTGATTGTAAGTCCGTTCTATAAATGAGGCCCCTGGTTCATTCCCAGGCCTAGTTCCTTCCCAGATTTGTTCCTCAACTCTGCCACCACTATCAGTTCAGGAACAGTTGCTTTCGGCTACACCGATGGGAGGGGCTTGGAGAGCATGCCCCACTCGATTGGATCATTGATGTCATTGGCTAATGGCTACTACGAAGCGCAATGGTGGAAATTTTTTAGGAGTAGCTGAAGCTTCAGTGAATGGCAAGTTCTGACGTTGCCTGAACATTACAATGGTAGGTTGTTGTGTTGTTCCAAATTGAATAAACAAATCTTTTTGAACAATCCATTTTTAAACTCAGTACATACCAAACTGGCAGTGGTACATAATGCAACTAAATTTCAGCTCCTGGACTGATTCAGATCGCCAAATGAGCTGAACTCTCTCCCTCTCGTCATCCCTATTGGATTAGTTCTCATCTCCCCTATGCTCTGTACCAATAGAAACATAATGACAAGGCATTCCACTAAATTATCAAAGTGTAAGCCTCAGGCATACTTGCAATCACTATACAAATGGTATTTTTTTTGTATTTGTACTTTAGGCATTACAAATACTATTGCCATTATCTATGTCATTAAATCATTTATATGAAATCCTCTCTTGTATTCTGTGCTGCAGCACAAGTGCATCTTTCATTAATTTCATTCAATTCATTTACCTACTAAAAGTTTTAAAGGGACTACTACAGTAATACAAAATGTAATGATTGTACTGAAAGCTCAATAAAGAAAATGTACCGATTGTACTGAATGTACTGGAAGACTCCATGAATGAAGTCTACTGAATGTACTGAAGGACTCACTGAACAAATTGTACTGAAGGATTCAATTTGTACAGGGACTCTAAAAATAGCATACAGAAAGAGGACCAACTCGCTGAGTGTACTAGTCTGCCAGTGACTAATGTCAGCAGCAGACCATCAGAAACAGGAAATGGTATGTTCGGTGAAAGAAGTATTTAGGTTTTTAAAAAATAATGTCACAAGGATGTTTATAATGATGTTAATGACAATGTTGATGATAATCTTGAACTTTTTAAACAATCTATGAGAGCATATTCCTCTCATTTGGTAAAAAATAAATTGGGTTACTACTATAAAAAACACAATGGATTAGTGTGTTTAGGCTGAGGGACTGGTGAAGGAAAACTAAAGTGCTCTTCATAAAAGTCCAATGAGTATGTGACAATTAGACAAGAGAGAATACTTTGTTTTGAAGCTGTAAAGGGTTTAAATTTTTGGATTATAATTAACCTGTATTTTGAATTAAATGCTATGGAAGGTATACTGCAGTTACAAAAACAGTAAGCTAACGTGAGCCAGCTTGAGACTTATAAAATGTGAAGGCTAAAATTGTGAAGCTTGCTAGCTAGTCAGCAATAAAATTAACAATGGCACACATTTTACTTATTTTTTTAGTCGTGTTGATGTGTCTAGTGTTGAGTTCGGCTGACATTTTTCGGTGCTGCTGCCCACTGATGTCACTCTACGCTGATCATTTTTGCCTGAAAAAATTATTTAATTACTGTAATATTTCCTTGTGGAACAATTAATATTTCCTCCACAATCAACATGAATGATTTGTCTATTACCATGTGTCCCTGGCACGTTTCGTCTTTTCATTTTAATTACATGTAATGCATGGTCCAGGACACAAATATGCATACTGGCATCTGTTATGGCACTTTTGCATACTCTGCATACCTTTTGCATACTCTGTATCACAGAAGAGATTTTTCCACATAGAAAATATTCGTTCTGCAGTATTAATTCTAAAAAAAAACAATATTTTGAATAAGTTTGTGGGGGTCCTGTTCTTAGTGTTGACATATATATATATATATATATATATATATATATATGAACTGACATGTTAAAAACTGTCAAAACTACACTACAGTATGTACAGAAACATAATACATTCTACAGCCACATTGATACAAGGAATAACGAACAAACAAATAAGTACATAATTAAATTGTTTTCGTCAATATCGCTAAAGAAAAATGAAATTGTCAAGACCAAAATAACTTTTTTAGTTGTTGAGTCCACTTGCTGTCACTCTTGGGACTACACTTTCCATGTACTATTGTACTTTGATACCTGATCTTTTCACTGTTTGTACAGTATGTCAGCTCTGGATAAGCATCTGCTGAATGCTATTCAAGTAAAAGTAATATGAAACACTGACATTACAAAGTGCTGGATCAGAATTTCAATGCTTCAAAAATCCAAAATGATAGATTTTTCATGGCACAAAAAGTATATTTTTAAAAGCCGTAGAGCATCTATTGTCTGTAACAATGAAAAAAAGTTAATTCTGGGAAGATAAGTAGGGCATTGTTAGGAAGTCTGTAATTTTGGGTCACAGTGTCAATCATTATCCCAGCAGCCTATCTGACATGTGGAATTGGAGGGGGGAGGGGTGAGGCCAGAAAATCGCCTTCAAATACACATCTGCTACTGGGTCACGAAAAGCCCGCCACACCACACTGACGGACAGGCACTGTAGGCCAATCGCGTGACAAGCGCATCGAGGTGGTGGGCCCCCGAGCGTGAGGGTTTTTTTGGGCGGAGGCCGTCTCCAGGAAAACGCATAGGGCCAGCTTCCTTCATGCAGGTGAGAATGCAGGAATGGCAGACACCGGGGGTGTCATTGGTAGGGATGGACTGATGGCTCCTGCTATGGCGGGTAATGAGATGTGCTGTAATGCCTGACATGCAACAGCCCTGCTTCAGCCACTCTATTCTGAGATCTAGAGTTCAGCCATGTTTGTGCTTCGTTAGATGTGCTTTTTTTTTTGTTATGTTCTTGCAGTCAACCCCTAGCAGAGGCACAACAGTCTCTTACTGATCAACCCCTCAATTGCTGCAAAGAGGCGGAGAGGAAAAGACAGGAAATAGAGTTGGTTAAAGGATCGTAAAGAGGATATGTTAAATAAAATGAATAATAGATATTTCAAGGCAAAAAGGCATTTCATTGAATTCCACAAAAAAGCACCATGAGCTCTCGACTCTTGGGAAGTTTTTTTTGAAACTGGACGTTTGAAAGAGCTCCTCCCAATGTGTCCTCTGAGTTTTTAAACTGTCAGAGACCTAGAACTAATCTCAGCTCATCACAATGTGCTTAGTCGCTAATTTATCTCCTTCGCAGTTTTTTTTCTCAAATTTGCACAAATGAAAGACTTCCTCAACCCCTGGAATTATGATAATTATAACATTTAAAACATAAACATTATATGCCAAAGCACATGAATATGTGATAAATGAGTATGTTGTATAATAGACAAGAGGTGTCTATCTTTATTCAGAATGCACTGTTTATAACTTGTGACATTAAAAATGAATCATGTTCTGCTTTGTAAAGGAAATGTACTGTGCTAGAACATCCATACGGAGATGTGTGACTGAATTTTCTGGTGGTAACACTGGAAGGAGAAAAACATGATCTGATGTTGTCTCTTACCATCAATGTACTTCACATACATTTACAGTTGTTCTGAAGTCATTTGGTTGGGGTCTGCTTCATTAAAAACGTGCCAGCTTTTATTGTGGTAGAAAATTTACTGACTGCATAGATGTTTTCAGATTTGCTCCAGAACCATCTATTAATCAGCCAAAGCTTTTATCAAAGCTTTGATCAGATTCAGCTGTGGCGCCAGCATAAAACACAATGTGTCCTTATGAGGGATGAGGTGCCCTTGGGTTCTATGCTTCAATAACTCATGAAATAATATGATTATCTGAGCATGTGCGGAAAAGGGGCACCAATTGTGTTGAAGGTAAAATGCAACATCCTCAAGTTCTCTTTCGATTGAAATGAAATACAACTTTCTGCGGCAGAATTTGAGCAAGTTGTATTAAACCTGAATGTCATAAAGCTGCTGGAGGACAAATGTATTTGTGGGAGAAATTTGGAGTTTCTCACATTAACACTTTCTTGAATTTTCAGTGAGAGGGAACAAATAACTAATAATGTAACTGATAATAACATTAAACGGGAATTTCTCTTTATAACACTTCTGATGTTATTTCCACACCTACTCGGGCTTTTATGTGCACCCCAGACAGTTTTTAGGTTGCTTGCCCCCATCCAATAGAAACCCAATCTACATCAAACTCCACGTTAGACTCATTGTAGACACACGTCCCTGCTTCTCATGACTGATATTGTCCTTCTAATGAATTTGTGCGGGGTGGGGGGGGGGGGGGTCGGTGGGGGGGGGGGTTGCTTACATGGGTATATCTAAATTATCTAAATATCTAAATATCTAAATATTGAAGCAAGCAACCTAAAAACTCTCTGGGGTGCACACAAAAGCCCGGGTAGGCGTGAAAATGACCCCATAAAGTGAAATTCCCCTTTAACATATTAATCTACTTCTAAAAGAACAAAAGATACAACTGATATCCTAAACCTCCTTTACAAGAGCAGTATATGCATGCCCTGCATGTTAATTCCAATGTCTTAGGAACACTTGGGAAACTCTATACTCTGTAACTGGCATAACTGACTGCATATACCTGCATGTAAAGTATAAAACATGGTGATTTGTTTTTTTTTTTCATTTCCTTTGATTTGAGGTTAATGCCTCATTTCACCTGCATTGTGAAATAAACAAGTTCTAAAACAGAAAATAATAATCCAATATAAAAAGGAAGAAGCTAACAAAAGCACAATAGCATAATCTGCAGTTGCAGGCTATGCTATTGCCTGTGTGATTATTTTACTGTAGACGTCCCAACGGACAGCAAGCCAGCCATTCCTTCTCCTGACCTGGAGAGCTCTTCGTTTTCAAATCTTCATCCTGCATCTCAATCAGCACTTTAGTACCGGTGTCGAACAGAGAGATGAAAAGGGTTCGGTCAAGATTTGAAACAGAGAAAATTATGTTAGAACAGTTCAATAGCTAAGTAATAACTGCAAATATATAGTAACAGAGTTGTTATATTTTTATGATATATACTGCACAAAAATATATAGCTACACAGCTCCCTTAAATTATAGACATTAACGTATTTTGAAATGGATATTTCCCCCATACTTTTGTTCAGGGATTATAATGTTCATGATGTAATATGACATGATTGATTGGAGCTGATGTGTCATGTTTTGTGAATTCAATGCCCAGTCTATGAAAGCACATAGCCACAGTCATAAACGCAACACCAAACTGTGACCTCTCAACCACAGAACAAAACACCAGATAAACACAGGAAAAATAAGGTCTTGAACACACTGATAAAATACAGCAATTAATTTTGCTGACACTGCTGTCTTTAGCAAAACTTCAGATCACTGCAGAGAATTCAAATGATCTTCAAGCACAAAGCAGGTGTCAGCCTTGATACTGAAGAGATTGTTTTGAGGCTACATACTATTAGCTGCAGGCTAATATTCTCATCAGCCAACAACCTCTCCCATCACCCACCCATGCCCATCAAATCAAGAGCCAAAAAGAAAAGATTTGGGGCCCAATCTGAAGTGGTTCAGTGACCCCCACCTTCTGAGTTCTGCCGGGACGCGCTGCCCTTCATTCGGAAGGCCTGTCGTGCGCGGTTGCGCTCGGTGAAGCTCCAGCTCTTGGGCACTTTGCTGGGGCTCTCCTCCATGATGTTCTCGGCGCTGGGGGTCCTGTGCATTCCCTGTCCCGGCCCCTGGGGGGAGCTCTTCCCCTTGGTGCTAGAGCCGCGGGGGCTGGAGAACACCCTCTCCTTCAAGCTCACCTTCTGACCGCTAGGTGTGGGAACAGCCAAAGCACCGTAAATGGTACACTAACTGAAACTGTAAGACTCACACTGTTATAAGGCTGTCTGTGAATGATTCTTTACAAGAGCCATACGACTCCTTCATAAGCAGTAAATAAACATTCATAAATAGACATTACGGTGTGTTATGTCACCAGTGATGCACTAAATGACGTACCTACTGACATAGACCATGTGTCTATTTACATCTATTGCATGTATGGTTGCTTGTGTAGTGCTCATAAAGGTACTCTGTTGTGCTGATGAGGGAGTTATATAGCTCATATGAAGGATAATTCATAGAATGTTACCCCATACTCACCTGACTACATTTCATACTCACCTGACCACATTTAGGGAGAGACATTATATTAAATAACAAACTTTTTGCCAGTTTCAATATGGTGTATTACCTTCCGGTAATAAGCTTTACAGTCTAATTTAACCAAAAGTTCCAGTGGCTAACATTTTCAAATCAAATCAATTTTATTTGTATAGCGCCTTTTACAAAAAAGACCCTTTACAGTGTAGCAAAAACAGCTGCTCTCAGTTGTCAGTTTTGTCAAAACTAATACAAATATGTATGATATTTATGTGACTTATACAGCACTGCAAATATTATCAGTGCCACCATTACTAAGAGTTCATAGCAACGATGCTTGACTAAACAAATTCTCAAATGCAACAATACATCTTACCTTTGCAGTAATACTGTGGACAGTGTCCTATAGCTTTTTTTTACCTCTGTAGTTGCGCACACACTACGTGACATTCAACAACTGAGCAAACTGAGAAAGACAAACAAGCAAACATGCACGTACCACATTCATCAAACAACATGATGTAAGAAAACTCATCACAAAAGGTCATGTTCCCACAGAAGTCGTAACAACATGTCTTACAGGTGAAACACAAAGCTTAGCAGCTGCTACACTGGCCCAGCTTGCAGAGCTCTTGTACCCAAGGCTGTGATCATTTGTTTTCCGTTTTACACACTACAGTACTGCTGTTGACTGCATAATGTGCGTGTAATCAAAGAGAATGATCTATCCACTCATCCACATTGTTGTTTGTTTTTTTTTTTTTTTACTAAATTACACATGAAATAAATGCAGAGATCGTGAATTTTGCCTCAGAGTCATAGATTTGAAACACAAATTTGATTAGTACAGAGGGAAAACAACCAATTCAACACAACCGTCCCAATACTTGTGCATTTAACTGGAACAAGAATCCTTTCAGTTATCTAATTAACAGAGTAATCCACCCCATATGGATGCTGAGACACACAGACAGACGTAGATAGATAGATAGATAGATAGATAGATAGATAGATAGATAGATAGATAGATAGATAGATAGATAGATAGATAGATAGATAGATAGATAGATAGATAGATAGATAGATAGATAGATAGATAGATAGATAGATAGATAGATAGATAGTATTTATCACTCATTCTAAATCCTGTGTACTGCAGAGTTACAACAAAATGAATCTCTTGCCAAACACCTGCATAAACACATAAGGCCACGTTGTGTTGACAGACCAGTCTGTGTTGAATTATCCGTAAGTGGCAGCAGAGGTGACAAATGGAAACAGCCACCAAGGTCTGTCCATCTCGCATCACACTATGAGAAGATATGCCAACGGAAGTCACACATCCAGCTTTGAGAAGATGTACTAATGGGAGGCACATATTCAGCTAACACAAGGGAGTCAAATATTCAGCTCTAGTAACACAGCTTACACAGGAGTCACATTCCACTATTAGAAGACGAGCTAACAATAGCCGCACATTCTGCTATTAGAACACAAGCTAACAGTAGCTGTACATTCTAGTATTAGAACACGAGCTAATGATAACCGCACATTCTGCTATTAGAACACGAGCTAACAGTAGCCGTACATTCTACTATTAGAACACAAGCTAATCATAACCGCAAATTCTGCTATTAGAACACGAGCTAAAGATAGCCGCACATTCAGCTATTAGAAGAGAAGCCAAAGGTAGCCACATAATCTGTTATTTGAAGATGAGTTAACGGGGGCCACACTGTAGGCCTAAATGGGTGGTAGTAGTCCTGGTGCTGACAAGATTAATGGGCCGTTTGGCACACACCTGGCCGAAACTACACCGCGCGGGAGGGGAACCCTTCCAGGAATGGAAGACTACAGGTCAGAAAAAGAATAATAAACAAACATAAAAACAAAGTGTAGCCGTGCAGGTGTTAGTATTTGCGTGATATCAATGTGAGAGATTCTCCTGCGATACCTAGCTTGCCCCGAGCAGCACCCACAAAGGGCCTCTTTGCATGAGCTGTTGTTACTGAAAACGAGGGAGACGGCTGGGTTAGAGGACGGCCGCCCTCTGCCACACATGAGCATAAAGACCATCCTCCTGCCCTTCACCCTCGGTCATGTGACTACAGCACATTTTATGGCTATGTGTACGAGCGTAGTTTCACGCAAAGTGAAGTTGGTATGTCCCCTGAGGGAGGTACAGTACATGGGTTGCAAGTGTGCTTTTCTTTCTTCTCTTTTTTATATTTTACATTATATATTGTGCTTAAATTACATTCTGCTGTCCAAATTTACATTTTAAGTACTAGTGCATACCATCAATGTAGCCTCCTTAAACTATGTGGGATTAAATGGACTAATGTCCATATCCAGCCAGCTTGTGTTCATCTTCCCTCCGCAGACAGCTGCCAATTGTGCTTCGCAGTCAATTCGGCAGAACAGTGCATTTCCTGTGCAACTCCTTAGTAATGCTCTCCCCTGCAGGTGCTCCAAATTGCAGGACTCTGCAGGACTACCCCAAATCTAGCACCACTCTTTGTAACACCTGTATCATGATCTCCTAGCACTTTCATGTTGCACTTGTATCTTCATCTTGATGTTGTAACTCTGTCTCTATCTCTTTTCACCATGTGTCACTTCTAGTTTATGACTTGCCATAACTTTACTTGTAAGGTAATGTAATGATATCAGATTAGAGAAGCCAGGGACCCACCCCCTTGATACTCCCTTTATGGGAGTTCTTACAAAATGAGAGGATTTGAAAGATCACTGTAAAAAAAAAATGCTTCCGGTATACTTAATGATCATAATAGATGTGTCATTCTATGAAAGATTTAACAGAAAACAAGTCAGATTAATTCTAGCAAATGAACTAGCAAATGAAGCTAATGCATAATGAATAGTGATGTCAGGATGTTCAGGGAATGTCTGACGTGGTCATAATGAAGATCTGTTCTGTATGCCAAGCTTGGATGATGTAAATGTTTCAATGACTGATTTACATTCATATTGAATGCCTGAACGTGACCATATTTCATGTGATAATAGAAAACGGGTTGCCATAGTAACCGCACTCTGTGCTTTGAGAGGTAAGTGTACAAGTCGGAGTGCGTCGTCGGGTTTAAAATTAGCGCTCCCTGCTGGGTGCTTTGAAAACCATCAACCCATCGGTGTAGCTCAGAGAGTTTCTAGCTTGATCCTGGGGGACCCCTGTGTATGCTGGTTTTTGTTCCAACCACAATTGCAATTCTGATATGTAAAGTGCTGCTATTTGCTCTACATTCAACACGTTTAATGCCTCAAGGGATGATATACCCTGGGAAGGCACATTTATGTGAGAATTAGCGGTGCATTCTGTAAAGAATAAAAGTCCCATATTCACATACCAGGACTTTCAATCAGCGAGAGCAACTTATGCTTGCAATATCTGCAAATGTTTTTCAGTCCTTTTTTCCCAGTGTTTTTTTAATTAGTTACATGAGTGTAGTCACATTTGTGAGGCACGGGGTGAAATAAATTAGGTCCTAATTACTGAAAGTGTTTCCTTTAACAACCGGTTTCAACAGCTTTTATCCCCCCTCACCCAGAGAGAGTTTGAAAACCTGATCAAAGCACTATACAGGCATTTTGGGAAAACTGCCACAAAAACATCAGAGTTACAGTGCTACCAGGACAATGCCATCCTCTCTTGGGAGTGCAAGTCTTATTTTGTAGAGTGCAGTGTACAATATCTGAGCTTGGACTGGATATTAAAGAGGTGGATTAAGGACAATAATGCTCTTTAAAGGCCAATTACAGCTAGAATTCGAAGTAGGCAGTTACATTTTAATGAGTTGGTTTGGGAATGGTTCTCTAAATGAAGACATTTGCTGCTGTGACCTATTCATTTAGAAACCATTGATATTTCCCAAAAGCAGTAACACCTTCAGCTCGACAACATAAGGTGATGCAAATGGCTTGAAACAAGCATATTTCAAGACAAATACTAAGCAGAACTTTACATTGCATCTGTACTTGCTGTGTATTCGCATTGTAAATGTAGTCTTACTCAATATCGCCACATCATTGAGATGAATATGTTATATGTATGTACATACAAGTACTGCTTAATTATCATGTAATTATATAGCAGTAAAATCCATGTAATTTATTTGTGTTTGTTATTTAAAGATGAGTTTTACAGTGACACAACTGAGTATCTGCTACTCTTCAGAACTGGTTTTGAGTCAGGCTGGAAGCTAAATTAATTGTAACCGAAAAAATAATCACAGCCAAATCTTATTTTGGCACCAGATGATACTTATGGAGCTCACGTGGTAGATATTTGTGGATGAAAACATTATGTCCTTAAAGAAAACTTCCTGCAGGACAGACAGTATGCACATAACATCACTTCACTGCATGCACTGCAGACCCAACACCGAATGTGGGAATAACACAAGAGCAGGTGACACACGCTCAGAGGTTCACAGGGTCATTCTGGAAAAGAGTAAAAATCTGCTCTGGGACACCAACCTGGGTGAGGGCTCTGGCTGAGATTCCTTCCTGTAAATCAAGAAAAAGAGAAGAGCACACACACACACACACAAACGCACACACACACAAACGCACATATGCACGCATGCATGTACCCACATATACACATACATGCGCACACATACAAATGCACAAATACAAAAAAATACAAATACACGTTACACACGCCCACACACACATGCACATGTGCACACACATGCACCCACATACATTATATGCATGCACGTGTGCACTCATACACCCAAACACATACACACATGTACACACGCAATCCACACACACAAACACACACACGCTTGAGCACTTTTCTCAGCATTACTCTAATGGGAACATTCTTTCTCTTTGATACAACAGAATACCAATAAAGCAAATTAACATATGCTAATTATATTATACTATATTAGAACTGTGATTATTAAATAATCAAAAGTAAACAATCACATATCCTCATTAACAGCAAATGTAGTGCTAGCACATTAGCCAACAGCAGTCCCTAGTCAATATCACATTTCAGTATTGAAAAATGCCTCTCTCTTTATTTGGCCAGGTTCCCTCCACCCAATTCCAAAAGTCAATCCCTTAACATCAAAGCTGTGGTGAACTCTGACCTGAAGGACAGTCCCGATTTGCTCTTCAGATTGCGCAGGAGGTCCAGCTGGTTCAGGGGAGGAATGAGTCTGCAGATACAGAGAGGTGACGTCACACGGGCTTCGGCCCAGCGTTTTAATGCATTTCATAAACGGCGACAGCTTCGCCGCAGAGGAGCCCACGCATTTACGGCACTTTTAATACATCTGCAGCTCAAAGAGTGCTTAACAAAAAGGGCGTGTCACTCGCTCTCAGGACTGACTTAATCTACTGCAGTAACAGTGTTTCACCATTAGAGGCAGTAGAGATAAAACAGGTCATTAGGTGTGGTAGTTAACTGGAGTACTGACCGCTCAGTTCCTGTTTTCTACAGTAATTAAATGCACCACCAACCCACAAAAACACCAAACACATGACTATTATGAGGCATTTTCCACCTCTTGCAATAATAATAAACATGTCTACTTCTGATGATTTGTATCTTGAGCATAGGTCTTTCAGTTTGGGGGAAAAATACAGCAGATGGCAGTATCTTACCAAATACGCCCAGGTCTGATTTCAAGATGCAATTTTCCTGGGAAGGCAGTGCTCCAAAACACTGATCCAAGATCAGGTTACCCAGCCAAAATCCTGACTCTGGCCATCAGCAGAACTGATCTAGCGTCAGTGATTGGGAGTGGGTGGTGATGAGCAGATATTAGAGTAACATGCTGAGAACTCAAGTGACCACAGTGATCACATTTACAGAGAAGCAAGACAGCTCATTCTAAACCCCTGCTATCTACTAGACACCCGCTGCCTTCTGGCGTCTTCCCAGCTCTGGCCTGGGAGACTAAAACAGAGCCATTGATTGGCTGGGAGCCTAAACCCCCTGTTGTTCCAGGTGCCAATCAGCTACTGGCATGGAGGCATCCCTAAAACCCTCAGGACCTTAGTCACATCATGCATTGGACATGCACCCTTGAGCAATGGCCTAACTTCTGACCAGCTCAATTGTCTGAGCGTCATTTGGCACAACTCAGGGTGGATATCAGGAAGCTGCTGTCATGCTGCACAAATGTAAACGTCTGTTTCCCCCCCCCCCTTTTTCTGTGAGGCTAAGCAAATCGAGGAGGCAGACAGAAACTGCTTAGTTTCAAGTGTGTCGTGCAGACTGTTGCAATTTCTCAGGTGCTGATATTTGTCAGAGCGGGAGACAGCACAAGAGGCGTGAGTCTGCAAATCACAGCCGCCAGAGCTTTCCAGGAGCTTTTTCATTACAGGAAGTTAACAAGTACAGCTGGCTCTCAGCTTCTCTTGGACCTCATGTTCTTGAAAGTCTCGACGCTGCCTGTTCGTGAAATAGTATTCACATTTACAGCTGACACTCAAATCCAGAGCACCTTACAGAGATCATATTTTTACAATCCGTTTATACAGCTGAATATGTTCCTAGAGCAGTTCAGACTGAGTACCTTGCTCAAGGGTACAATACAACTGCATCCAAGTTGGGGTTCGAACCTGTAGCCTCTCAGTACCTCTAACCATTATACTGCACTGCCTATGGGTACGTTCCAATCAAACAATTGTGCAGTCATGTAGGTTTCCAAACAAAATTAGTTTGACCCAAGCATCTGAATTGTAACTGCTAACATGACAGCCTGCATTTTTCATAATTCACTTTTCAGTACAAAATGAATAATGACAAAATGCTATAAGCATATGCCATCAGCTAGTCGAGATCTGCGGTCTGGTCAAAGCTCTCCACTGAAGGACGGAAAGTGATGGATGTCTCAGGTTTGCAGGCAAACGTGAGTTTGTTTCAGGCTTTAAAAGTGACTTTGATCATGAAAAGTGATCAAAGTCCACTTTAGGCCTCAAACAGAAATGTCATGTATGTTATGTCGTGTGTTTTCTCATGGAAAATGCATTTTTTGGAAAACCACTTTTACTTTTTTCTCTGAGATCGGCAATTACACCTCCCAGGTGTGCACTCTGCCACCCACACCAGCGCATACATTAAACATTTGGTGTTAATTCAACTCTAATAGAGTATATATTGTAGCAATTGACTCCATAGAGCAGGGCTGCCCAGCCCTGTTCCAGAAGATTTTCTGTCCTGTAAGTTTACACTGAAATCTTAACAAAGCACACCTCATTCATCAGCTAGAGATGTTTTTGAGCTTCTAATTAGTACACTGAATGTGTACCTAATTAGGGTTGGAATAAAACCCTACAGGACGGTAGATCACCAGGAACAGGGTAGGGGAGCCCTGCCATAGCAAGACCAGGTGGGTCTTGGAAGATGCTCATGCTTCTTTATTGAGCAATAGAGCAAGTCATCAAACCTGCACAAGCTACAGTATCAAACAGCACAGAATGACAGAATCACAGAATCATTCTCTGGGCTGAACAAGGAGCCCACAGTTACCCTTATCCCAAACACATACACGTACAGCCTTGTGGGTGATATTACTGTGATGCCACAATAGTAGCCAAACAACATGGCATAGGACACACTTAGCCTTTTAGTGGCTAGCTAGCTAACTAGCCACTACTACAATGTATATGAGAAAAGAGCGATCGGTTGTAGTCTACCAGTTGTAAATTGTACACAAGCAGAGTGAACATTTGACAGTGTGAGAAGCCCTGCAACGAATGCAGTCCTCCCATTTTTCTGCCTGAGAGTGAGCAGTTAATGTCCAAACTGCCACAGCTTGCACATTCACTGACGTGAGGAGATAATGCAGTGCTAGCCAATTAAGTCTCAGGCCAGTGACACAATGACAGTTAAAACTGAAGGGTGTCGGCTACAGGATCCAGTCTAAAGTCAACATGCCTTTTCCACTTATCCTCCTAAGACCTGGCCATTGATTTTGTCCCTTCTAGGGGACAAGAGTCTCTGGTCTAAATATCTAGAAGCATATTTTCTACTATGCTGAAACCTACACTCCAAGAGACATTCAATAAAAATAGAATAATACTTATGAAAATACTAGCACTGCAGCATGCTTTTTTGTCATCCAAGACACTTCTGTTATGTCAACAAAAACTTTTATTTTCTGCTAGGTCTCAGGAGGATATTTAAAATTTATATAATCTACACAAGTTCTTTCCTGCAAATAAATAATGAAATGAGTATAAAATCAGCTGAGAATCTGATGTTACTGTGAAATCGTATTGTTTTTTTTTTTTTGTTTATTCTGTTTTGCCCAAGGGCTAATGATAATAAAAAAAAACTATTATATCCAATTGCAAATAATGGGACTGCTACTCTGAGACCTAGAATAGATAGAAAAATGCAGCATGACACTGAAAAAATGGCTCAACATTCCAGGGAGCATGGTGACATCACAGCCATCCTACTCCTATTATATTACCCTAGTACTGTACGCATGTACCTATCAGCTGGCATTACACTCTTTTATGACATCACTTAAACACTTAAACAATGAAGGTAAACCACACCTCCATTTTACTAAAAAAAAACAGTCTGCACAGCAAAGGCCTTATAAAGGATGGCTCTTTAAGCACATTCTGGCCCATTGGATTATCCGGAATCATTGCCATTTAACGCAGCTAATGGTCTCTCAAATGATGATGTATGCAGATTTCCGAGGGCAATAAATCATGTGGTCGGGCTGGGCGAAAAATAACAAAACAAAAAAAAAGTATGGATTGCGCAGCGAAGGCCGTGTAAAGCGATCCATTCAGTGCAGAATGGACAGCCCGCGCCCGAATTTGGCCGGGGCGGAGCAGGCGAGTCAAAGCGTGCAGTGTGTGCATGCAGCTCGGACGGTACCTGTAGGGGCTGGACGAAAGCAAGCTGGAGGGGGGGGCCGCACGTTAGTAAGGACGAAGTCGGGTTCGAAGAAGCAGAGCCCAGCAAAGGGGAAAACACACGACTGTGAGGCCCCAGTTTCTCTACACACAAGAGCCATTCACTTGCTTTTCTAGAGTCAGACAACTGCAGTACAGACACTCTGCTGGGTTTCAGCATATTAACGTGGTGGTTGGCTGCGTTTTCATAGTTCTGTCCTGCTTCGTGGAGCAAATTCCTTTCGGTTCCCTAAACTCGGCTAAATCTAAGGATCTGCAGAGTCACAAGTGTCAAGATTTCAGTACGTCGTCATACGGAACGGTGCCGTAAGTGTTGACATCACACCTCATCCTGAGATTCAGCCTCTTCATCGTCATTCGACAGCCAACGGAAAAATACAGCTTCTTTAAGCCACGCCGGCAAACCAATCATCCATCATATAAACCCAGGGTGAGCGAAAATGTCACAGCACTGCAGATTTCCATGTTTCTTGCCTTTAAATTAAATTAAGTTACAGTTAAAATATTGAGTTGCCTCAGGCAACTGCCCACCTATATTAATTTAACCGAATCATTTATTTAAATGATAAATGAAGGCATTGAAGAGTGCAAAAGCCAGAGGCAAGTTTGGCACTCCAGAGAAAAGGTTATCTACCCTGGTGAACGCCACTAAAAACCTGTACTTACGGAAGGCTGAGAGAAAGCACGCTGTCCATGCGGCAGCACACACCAGGGATTGGCTAATTTCTTAAAAGTCTTATTGGCTGCGGTGACTCACCATTTGCATCCACGCTCTCCCCCACTTACTGACCAAGAGCAATGATTTTTTTTCTCTCAGGTTGGCTGAATGACACTCTCCATTCCTCAGATAAAAAACAATGCCTATATCTCGCAGTCAGGGGGAGAGGGATGAGAAAACGATGACACAATGGGTAAAGTGTGTTAAAAAAATGGATATTAGTCAGACTAATGGGTGTGGCTACTTTCTGGCCAAGGAGCATCAGGACCCTCATTACTTCAGTGACAGGCCCCTGCAGGATCAAGTTTTTTTTACTTTTGGAAAAATATTTTTTGGCGGCTTTCCTCAAAATCTTGGGTCCGCGTTGCCAGGAGAGGCCTTGCTCTGTTTGTAGGCGTGGCTTCACCACCAGAGTTTGGGTGTCGCAACAGCCGGCTGTCATAGCAGGCCTCATTGCTGCGCACCTGTGTGCAACCCCCCCCCCCCCCCCCCAATTTTGTTTCTCAAATCAGGGGGTATATTCGGAAATGTCGCCACACACTTCCTGTAACCTACCTCCTTGGAAACTATGTCCTTGGAAACCCTTGCAGTGATGTTCCCTGAGGGCAACCCCTTCCAGATAACCAGAACACTATAACACTCTTTTTCTCAGCACCCACAACCCATAACTCCAGCCATCATTCATCCATCCTTCCTTCCTTTCTTTCTATCATCACATGTGATGTCTCTGATAGGGAGACAGAGGCTTCCAAAATGGGTGGAACCCCTGTACTGACATGTGCTCGCTGATGCAAGCGAGTTTTAGTCTTCTACCGTGGAGATCAATGTCTTCTGGTTCACGCAAGCTAGTGACACATTGAGTACAGCAGAAAATTCCGTCCCTCCACCCCCACATACAGGGTTCATGAGATCAAAGTTTCTCGTCTCTCGTTTTTGATCCTCATTTTCATTCCCTCCCCCGTCCCCCCCCCCACCCCCATTTTCTCCACTGACTGTTTATCAATTCTTAAGACATGAATAAATTTTGCAGCAAAAACAGCACAACAAAAACACGAGGACTCAAATTCTGTTCTAACCGAAATATAAAGTGGTCAGGAAGAATTTATCACATAAACCACACATATAATTACAAATGCAATTGACTCATTATTTTTAATTCATTGCTCAATGGGGAAAAGTACTTTAGTGGTGTGCCACTTTTCTCCCCTGAAACGTACAGGGTTTTGTAAGCCTTGAATCACAAATGGGTCTGAGGTTTTTAGAGACTGTCCATAAGCAGTGATTTCTCAGGACTGGGTAGACCGGGTGCGTTCCTTACCTGTACATGGGCACTGACACAGTTCGCTCGTAGTAATCCCAGGTGGACAGAAGGTCTGTTCGTGTGAGGTTGGTGGCATAAAACCTCCATGCAGCCTGGATAAAAAGGAACACAACACACTACATTAGCGACAATGTCCTTCCAGACAGGAAAGAACTAAAATGGGTACACATTCTTCTTTAGGTTGAGTGGGTGAATTAAAATCATTAAATTGAGGACTAACAGTTTCCGAAAGCATTACACAGATATGTAATTGGCCTATTAAACCTATAAAGCATATTACAGTACATAAATGCTACATGTTATAAGGAAGACAGCAAAAGGTTCTAACAGAGATTACATGATTCCAGTATTGTCAAATGTATGAAAATTAAAGTATTCCATCATAGGAATACATAAAAACTGACTTTTTAGTCATTAAGCAAGCATGCTCTTGCTCTTTTCTAGAGCAACTTTCAGAGGTTTTATGTTCACATACAACCAATTTATACAGCTGGATATCTTATCCAGACAATTTAAGAACCTTTGTTACAAAGGCAGCACCCACCTGGGAATCAAACAACGAATGAACTGCCAGCCCAGTTCCCTGACCATTATAGCATGGCGAAAAAGCTGGCCACTACTTTGCCATATGGAATCATTTTAAACCATCTGAGATATGGAGTATCACAAATAGGCACAGAAAATTACAACAGGGACGTTGCATGTTTTCATATAAGAGACCGCAACCCTACTTGCTTCTCACACTCTTGCTTAATTGTAATAACCAGCAGGTGTGTGACTGGATTTAGACCATCACAGATTTAGACCATCTACAGCCTAAGGAAGACTGAAGTAATGTGTTAATTTCATGTGTTATCCTACGCTATCACATTAGAACATTTCAAACAAAATTATAGCGAAGAGGCCTTCATCTTCTCAAACACACTGCCACCACACTGTCATTACCAGCATTGAGGTGGTCATTAACTATGCAAAGAACATGTTCAAATGTCTGTGTTTTATTTGATGGGAACAGTAGCTGATATCATTAAAACCAAACTAAAATTGTAGCATCTGTGATCATGATATCCAGCTTCTTGAGGATCAATGGAGTGCTGGCACCAGAGAGGAGATGTGCGATGCTATTTTCAAATCCGCTGGCCGAGGCAAAGACTTCTCAGAATTAACAGAAGTTGTTGTGATCTTAAATTTTAATTGTGATCTAGAAATCAAGAGCTTTGCAGTGAAGTTTTTTTTTTTTTTAAGTCCTAAAACATTATAGAAGACCTCACTGGCTTCTACTTTATAAACAGAGTTCCAGGAAATGGTGATAGGGAGTCAAGTTTCTTCAGAATCCATTAAATTAACGTGATTGGTCAAATGCGAGACCAGAAAACTGTAACCCAATCAGATGCCTCTGTGACCTTGAAAATCAATAGGTTTCTGGGGACCCGCAATGGTAACATTCGTCTCAGGTTTCTCTGAGATCTATGTTAAATGGGGCCACTTTAGAGAATGAGAACCGCTCCTGTGTAAAAACCATGGACGAGTGAATGTGCAGAAGGGAGGAAAGAGAACTTGATTTTCCCCAGTTTTGATTCTGAGACTGTTAGGTGCACAAATTCAGTCAGCATTCTCACAGGCCACAGTCATCGCAATCACCTCAGTTATAGTCAACTGGAAGCTTGCGCCCGAGAATCTTGAAACAAATGCAAGCTCTTTATGGTCAGGATGCCACTTCTTGGTAGTAGTATTTTTAGAAACTTTCGTCGGTTGGTCACTTGACGTAATAATGCACAACCACAAGGGTATTAGTTTTCTCCATTTTAGCTGTTTTCTCAATCTGCTGCTGGTGACGTCTTGCTAGTAACATCGCCATAGTAATGATTGGACACGCCCCCCGAGCATCTGCCTCTAATGAATAGCTGACTGCTTTTAGAATCACATGACCACAGTCTGGGAGAATGTCCCCTCAAAAAGGCAACACCATGGACTTGACACGTGGCACACCCACTAGCACGGAACACGGGTGAGCCCCAAATACAGGCGTCAGGATGAGGCACGGGTGAGTCACAGATGAGTCAGATCCACTTTCAACCACCACTGTTCCCCTCGCCAAGAAAATAGTAAAAAAGAACAAAATCAAATCTGTCATTTTTATGTGTGGCTTTCATAAAGAGGCGAGTGGCTTTGTTGTCATGGTTACGAGCCAGTCGTTTCCACACTGAATATATTTTTCTGAAAATGTTCTTTTGTGTGTGTCAATGGTCATGTCAAAAGGTGTGTGTGTGTGTGTGTGTGTGTGTGTGTGTGTGTGAGAGAGTAACCATTTATGAGCTTTGGTTTCTCAAAAACAGTATTTAAAAAACTAATAAAACTGGACTACTACAGTAATAAAAAAGAAAAGCGACTAATATTTTATAACAACTAAGCCAGCTGAGGGAGGGTAAGGTTAGATCCTATCCTATTCTTGTGATATCTTTAATATTTGAAATATTTCATTATTTTGCTATATTAATCTTAAAGAATTGGCCTGTGTATGTATGTGTGCACTTATGAATGTATGTACATCTTAGCCCTCTATACACGGTACAAGTGCTCTAAAAATGGCTCCTGCTTTGTTATTGTTATTATTATTATTATTATTATTATTATTATTATTATTATTATTATTATTATTACTATTATTATTATTATTACTATTATTATTATTTCTACTACTACAACTAGTACTAATCCACTGTATGTGCATTTGAGTACATATGTGGTTACAGTACGTGCAAATGTATTTTTGCATGATTTTTTGCGTGTGTGTGTGCATGTGTGTGTGTGTTTGTATATGTGTATGTGTGTGTGTGTGTGTGTGTGCGTACAAGTTTGTGTTCAGCCCAGCACAAAGACACATTACATTATATTGCATAGACTTACAGTAGGAGCTGCTCTTATCTGTAGCAACTTGCAAGGCAGAAGAACATAAGTGCATCGACCTGCTGTGTATGCGCAATACCTGGCTAACAATGATCCCAGAGGACAGACTATATATAAAATGACCATATATGCTACTAATGCAAGTTAGCTATGCTAACCAAGAGCCAAAATATTAATCCTGAATATATACAGACTACATCCATAGCAGTGCGGTGGTATATTTACTTGAATCAGGCAGCCAATCAGAACATTTCTGTTATATTTACCTGGATCAGTCAGCCAATCAGAACATTTCTGTTATATCTACCTGTATCAGACCGGCAGCAGGATTGCGGCGCTTCTCAAAGTGCTTTTGCCTGTGTTGCTCTTGGACCTTGAGGGCAAACCCAGAGCCCAGGATTCCCTGTGAAAGAGGAATAAAGCAGCTGCACGTTTCCAACAATTTCATCTCTGGATTCAGGACTAGTAACGTCATAGTATTTCCACCTACAGTAATCAATTCCTGGCATATACATACATTTTATATTTAGACATTGAGCACTGTTATCCAGGAAGACTTCCACCACAATTACAGTAGAGTACTGGTTTGAGTACCAGGTGCTGTCAATCACTGACCCCATTTGACCAATCAAATTGTTTTTGCTGGATGACAAAGACTGGCTGTCCCTCCTCTATCCAGAACAAGTTTCCTCTGTCTTACCGCTGGAAGTGCGAAAAAAGACACGCCGATGAGGGTGAAGGTGGCCGCGAGAAGCCGTCCGTTCCACGTGATCGGGTATTTATCGCCATATCCTATTGTAGTCAGAGTGATCTGAGAGAGAGAGAGAGAGAGAGAGAGAGAGGGAGAGAGAGAGAGAGAGAGAGAGAGAGTGGGAGAGAGAGAGAGAGAGGGAGAGAGAGAGAGAATTAATATAGTAATAGTTCCTAAATAATTGAATATTTATGGTGATCCATCTCAGCTGAAGAAGCCCAGATCTATTAAGCTCCATTACCTAACATTTTGCCCTAATATATGGTCTTTATGAGAATATATGACACAGGAGTTATGACACTAACAGGCATATATATTGAGAGAAGTAATCACGTTACCAAAATACTAATCACTGCGTTCAGCATGAAAAGAAAAAATGGACAACAACCACATTACTGAAATACTAAATACTGTGTTCAGTATTGTAGAGACAGAATGAACAATATAATCACATTACTGGAATACTAATCACTGTGTTCAGCACTGTAGAGAACGAATGGACAGTAATCACATTACTGAAATACTAATCACTGTGTTTAGCACTGTAGAGAGATAAGTGATAATCACATTACTGAAATACTAATCTCTGGATGTCCCATCCAGCTTTTGCTCCACAGTTGTGAACTTCACTTGCAAATTTGGTCACCATTTTAGATGTGAGTTCAGTTCAATTATAAAGTCAAGTGAAGTTTGTGACAAAGCCCCTCCACCCTCAACTTTTCTAAAATCTGCACCAGAGCAGACTCGGCAAGCTCATATTGCCCAGAATTCAAAGCAAACTTCCTGTTCAGCGATAATCTCACTAAAATTTATTACGGTATTAGAAATAAAAAGCACATACACAACGGAAATATGAGGAAATGAATCCGGTTGTTTGTTCTTTTGTATTTTACTAAATGAATGATTACTCTCAATATGTTATTCTGTACTTTAATTTACAATGAAGCAAACAACTGATTTGCTCAAAGAGCCTAACCAAGACCAGTAAGTAAATTATTACCAATTTATTTTGAGATGGCATTAGTGATCTTTGCATCAAAAACTTGTGTGTCATTTTCCTATAGGCCATCCACATGTATGATGATATTAAGTAATGGGAACATTCAGCAGTTTAAATGCTCAATGAAAGGCACACATTAAATCATTCATCCAGCCTGAATCATGCGTTGCGCATTGGAGGTTTAAAACTTACCAGGAGGTTTCCTTCTTTAAATTAATACTTTCTAATGTGTAAATCGTTTTGATGTAATCACGTGCCTTCTTAAAATGAATTACATTTTATAATGTGATGAGAATAAAATGCTAGAGCAACATGAGATACAATTCAGACAAAGCACAGGGATTTTCCCATTCGCTAAACGCAAGTGCACAATATACTCCAGTTTTGTTTTTATGTGCATCACATCCTCCCAAGTGAAGTTTGCAAGTGAAGTGTATGAGGGTGGAGCCAAAACTGGATTGTAATGCAACCACTGTGTTCAGTACCGTGGAGACACAAGAGAACAGACAGTAATTGCATTACTGAAACGCTAATCACTGTATTCAACACTGGACAAATACACTGTAATTAGTCACTGGCAAAAGTGCTCTTCACTGTGTCTGATCCCCACATCGCAGAACTAAAAATAAGCACATGAACTGATTCATTGATGGAAAGAGAGACTTACCAGTCCCCACCACAGTGCATCCGCGTAGGTTGCAAACTCCTGGTTGTCTTCTTTCTCGGCCAGATAAACCAGGAAGGAGGCCAGGATGAGGCAGAGAAAGCCGATGTACCAGGCTGTTATCAGCTCCTGTGTGGAAAAAAAAAAGTCTTGTCAGAATCTTTCACGTCAACAGACGCGTTCACAGCTTTTAGAGAGTCATATGATTTTCGCGGAAAGCTGCGAGTCACGTCATGGGGAGCGTCATCTTTTAGCTGCGAGTGAGAAGAGGGGAACTGACACGTTACCCAACCCTTATCAGTCACATTCCCTCAGTTTCAAAATGCACAGCTTCGGGACACAGGAATATTATTCCATTGCATGCTGCTCGAACAAGCTAACAAACCAGTGAGCAAACACGTGTTGGCACTATAGTGGTCTGATAGTGGCAGTGGGTTTTGTTAAAGGCCCTTGGTGGCCAACCACATTTTCACAGGGATAACAATTTCCAGTTCAGGCCTCAAAGCGTAGAGTGCTCTGGAGCTTGTTTTTGCAGCTGCTGGTCCTAGACATGTTATGATGAAATAAGAATTAAATTAAATTACCCACCTTATTACATTCTCCACAGTTACAGAGCACTGCTGGTCATGTATAGCATAGCATATAGTGTCCATGACAAAAGCGTTCCACAGGAAATAAATCACTATCGTTTTATTACTGGAAAAATATGTCTTTTTACTCATTTTCTTTTTTATTCAGAAACCCTTATTCAAAGGGACATCTTATAAAATGTGTATGACCTTTCATATTATTATACATTATATTTACATGGTTTAATATCATCTGATGCAGGATATATCAGCAGAACTGGCTAGGGATTTGAACCTGCAACGTAATGATTGATTTGAACCTGCAACCTATTGGATTCCAGCAGCTTAATCTTTGTAGTTGCTGTGCAAGCAGATGCCCTCAGCTTATGACTACGTTGATCTATGTGGTGGGATCTATAGTGCTGATTGACTGCGGTCCTGAGAGCTGTTAGGCTACAGCAGAACTTCTGAGCACTGTTACACAACAGCAGGGATTCTGAGCACCATTAGACTACAGCAGGGATTCTGAGCACAGTTAACTTACAGTAGGGCTTCTGAGCACTGTTAACCTACAGTAGGGCTTCTGAGCACTGTTAACCTACAGTAGGGCTTCTGAGCACTGTTAACCTACAGCAGGCCTTCTGAGCACTGTTAACCTACAGTAGCGCTTCTGAGCACTGTTAACCTACAGTAGGGCTTCTGAGCACTGTTAACCTACAGCAGGGCTTCTGAGCGCTGTTAACCTACAGCAGGACTTCTGAGCACTGTTAACCTACAGCAGGCCTTCTGAGCACTGTTAACCTACAGTAGTGCTTCTGAGCACTGTTAGACTACAGCAGGACTTCTGAGCACTGTTAACCTACAGTATGGCTTCTGAGCAATGTTAACCTACAGCAGGGCTTCTGTGCACTGTTAACCTACATCAGGGCTTCTGAGCACTGTTAACCCACAGTAGGGCTTCTGAGCACTGTTAACCTACATCAACCAACAGACTTTGTGCCAGGATTCACACTGCCTCTGCATCTGCATGTTTTTTTTTTTTTGATCATGCACTTTTCTGCCTCATTTAACAAATCATTAAAGTCAGTTTTTTGGGGGAAAATAAGTGATTACCCATACTTAAGCATTTTTAACATCACAATGCAATGTCATAATGCAGTGTAATCACAATGTAATAAAATAAGTGTTTACACAGATTTACAGTTCTGTGAGTGGCTCTGGTGTACAGGAAGTTATTGAAACATTCCAATATAAGTCCATTCACTATCTAACTCGCTTATCCTACCACAGGGGGCATGAGCCTATCCCAGCATGGGCGAGAGGCAGGAAAACACCAATCCGTTACAGGGCACACACACCATTCACTCACACCCGGAGAAAACCCACAGAGACACATGCAGAATTTATATAAAGCCAGTTATGTTCCCTCATGTGGCTGCATTGACTGCAGGGTTTATTCCCATTTGAACCTCACCAATTATATGCAAATTTAGTGGCAGGAGCGTGTTCTGTGTAGAGGATATCAGAAAGCGCATGCTTTTCCCTGCCATGCTGTCTGAACTGAAGGGTATGATATAGTGAGCCATAGTACATGCACTGCAGCTCATTGTGTTATAGTGAGTGTCATAGTACATGCACTGCACTGTAGTGTAATATGGTTAGAGCATCAGCAAAATGTTACAAAAAGCTCCCACAAACCTGCACAGAAAAATATTCATTGTTAAATCAACTCTCCTCTACATTTACATTGAGGTGTTTAGAATTTGCTGGTGTTCAGTGTGATTCATACAGTATGATTATCCAGTGTGATTCATTACATTATTTATATACAAACCATTTATACAGCTGGATATTTACAGAAGCAGTTCAGCATTGGCTCTTTAGTTCAAGGGTCCAAAGGCAGTGCCCCAACTGGGAATTCAGTGGAGTTAGAAGCCCAGTGCCCTAACCGCTATACTACACTGTCACCCAAATCAATGACACATACTTGAGAACAAAGGCATTCCCATTTTTGGATTTTAGCAGAGAGACCAGTTTGATTTAACTCTGAGTGTGCACAATCTCTAATGGGATCACATGCACTCTTTTAGAGTTTAATTAACCCTTGAGATCACAAATGTGTTATTATCTGAACATTGTAATGCTGATAACAATGACTACTGGTAATTGAAAGCAATGGAGTTCTAGAACACTGACTTAGAACTTTGAAGAAACATTCCAAAAAACCTCCTCTTCAAAGGGTTGAAACGGAACATTTCTCTCTATAGATCAAACGGCGCATCAGAACGGCCCCCGGGAGCAGGTGCTCGGGCGGGGTCACCTTGCTGTGCGCGTAGACCACCGATCCCAGCAGCTTCCAGGTCCCGCCCCGCCGGTCCATTCGAATCATCCGCAGGATCTGCAGGAACCGCAGGCTCCTGATGGCGGAGGTGGCGAAGACGTTCCCCTGGGTGCCCGCCGCCAGGACCGAGATGGAGGCTATCAGCACCATGATGTCTGCAAAGGGGGAGGGGGAACGCCATTTTAGGTGCAACGTTTTGAAGCGGCGGTTAGACAACCTCGCTAATTTCCCAGGTGTACGCCAGCACCTATGCCTTTGGTGGAACACCAGCAAGGGGCTCAGTGCGTTGCATTGTGGGTGTTAGTGGAGATGAAGATTAAGCTGATATATGGCCTGTTTCCTGTGTTTTGGTTTCATTACCAGCACCTTTCATGTTGCTAACTGTTGGCTCAGTCACACAATTACTGGATATGGACTTGCCTACTCCGTGATATTACTGCACTTCAGTATTTCTGTAGGTAACTCTGACATCTTCCACTGCAATGCAATGCTATGTAATGTAATTTTGTATACTGTATTGCGACAGAGAGATGCCTGCCAACGTTCCTGTTCCACTGGGTCAGATTTACATCTAATCTGTGCAGAGAAGCGCAGATGTTTCTCTCTGGTGTGGATCAGCCAAGAACGGAGATGAGATACCCAGGCAGATTCAACATCAGCGAGTCGGCACAGAAACGACACAGACACCACCGTCTCCCAGCCCATCTCCCTTCCTCACCGATCACGCAGAAGGGCTTGCGGGCGAACTTCAGCCTGCCCCTCCACCCGCGGTAGCGGCAGCAGCACCCCGCGGCCCAGATCCTCACGATGTACTCCACCCCGAACACCACGATGGTCACGATTTCCTACACGGGCAGGGAAGGGGAGAAGACCACACAGCTCACAGCCCGGTTCTCTTCCTTATGTTTTTATCCAGCTTTGTGCCAAGCTGGGGTTAACAGCACAGTTCCTTACCATCAACCGTATAGTACAACAGCTCATCATGTTTCAAACAAATGTGAGCTCGTCAGTCTGAGAAAATAACAACTCGTATATTGGTTTGTATTGTAGTGTTGAGCAATGCTGGGAGCAGGAAGGGTTTATCCTGCATTTTGGACTATGACTGGGATTCAACCGACATTTGCCTTAACTTTGACAATTTTTAATCTTTTAACAATTAAAATCAATTTTTCTCTTTCCCAATCATAGTTTGGAAGTTCAGTAATCACTAAAATAACTTGCTAAACTGAGTTTGTGAAGAAAAGGTAAAAAAGTATAAGTCAATTACGTGTAAGTCAAAGTTAAGGACACAACGTGACTGAACACAAACCTGCATCTGTTTCAGCACCCCGGACAGCAGCTCCCTCAGCTACAGTCATGCACGACTGAGGCTGATTGGCTGTCAGCACAGCTGTTGCCTTCATCAGGCTTGTTACAAAGTCACTAAATGAGAAACTTATGTGCTTAAGTTGTGAGAAACTGTTTTAATCGAAATTCGGATTTGTCAAATAATTTGACATATTAAGAGTCCTTCTGCATGCACGTTTCTTGTCCATTCACCATACAGCACAGTGGCCTTGCCTGGCTTCTGTTGGCCTATCATATAAGGAGGAACGGTAAATCTATGCTGTGGATAGATTACAGGGCCTGATTTGGCTGTGGTTTTGGAGGGCAGATCGTAAGGACATAAAAACATAAGGATATTTGATGATAAGAACAGGCCATTCAGCCCATCAAGGCTCATTGTCTTGCGTAGAGTGTGTTGCTGGAATCTGCAAATCTAGTCTCACAAGGTCTGCTTGTTTTACTTTTCACTTTAAATCACACCAGGCCACTTGGGTCTGTGTACTAAGTAGCTTTAATTGATCAATGAAGTGGCAAGAAACACAAAAACCAGCAGACCTTGCGGCTTTCCCAGATTAAGATTGAGGACCCCAGCAGGCCTTGTGACTATACCGAACCAGGATTGAGGACCCCAGCAGGCCTTGTGACTTTACCGAACCAGGATTGAGGACCCCAGCAGACTCTGTGACTCTCTCAGACCAGGATTGAGGACCCCAGCAGACTCTGTGACTCTCTCAGACCAGGATTGAGGACCCCAGCAGACTCTGTGACTCTCTCAGACCAGGATTGAGGACCCCAGCAGAGCTTATGATTTTCTAGGACCAGGGCTGGGACCCCGCAGGCCCAGCAGTTCTCAAGGACCACGTCTGGGAACCTCTGCTCTAAGGCTCTCTACTTCAAGGACAGGACCTGTCCTCACACTAAAGACACGTACCAGGATGTACAAGGCGTCTTCCGAGCTCTTCTCGTACTCCGGTATGGTGGAGAAGACAGAGAGGACCAGGCAGGAGAACACCAACAGAAAGCTGCGAGAGTGAAAACAGAAAGCTGTCAGAAACACCAGGGCATGCAAAAGCAGGGGGGGAGAACAGCTCGACGGCAGCCCGTGGTCAGAGGACATTTGCAGGAAGCGCACTGGCAGCTCTGTCCCCTAATCTGCCTGCCGTACACTGGCCGCTAAGCACAGATCACCGTGGAGATTGCGTTGTTTATGGGCTGTTTGTCCTTTCCCAGATTTCAGCGCTGACATAAACCTCCAACCCTCCGAGCACACAAGGAGATCTGAATTGCAGCAGTGCAGTGCGCTGTCGTCACCTGATTCAACCATCGTCACCGACGCTCAAGGTAAATGTGGAGACAGGGTCCATAAATAACATTCAAATCACGAATGTTCCTCATTCAGAAATGTCTTTTGGCATAACAATGATCGTTCTGCACGTCATATTTTTTTTGATTAGTGAATCAATTTTTTTTTTCGTTTCCTAAAGGAAGACAATACTCATGTGCTGACATCATTTTTTTATATTTTTGGCATTTCAAAGAGATTTTGGGGGGGGGGGGGGGAATATCATTTTTAATCATGAGAATTAAGCAGAAAGGCAGTAGTACAGAACAGAACTGTTTACAACTGCCTCGACTTATGAGGCCATATGAAAAATAACAGAAAAAACCACAGTAAGAAAAGTAATGCAAATATTACATGAACTTAATGGCATAGTACAGATGGAAAGGAAAAGGAAAGGAAAAAATGCTTTCTTTAAGAGAGAACCCACAAGATTATATTCCAGAGGATGACAGAGATGTTCTGCCTGCTCTGTACAGCTTTGCTGACTGGCTGTGGGTCCTTCCAATAATACAATATCCCTAAAACATGCAGACCAGAATTTAGCAAGCTGGAAAGATGGATAAAACCAGGATTTTAGGATGGACATCCAACAAGCTCAGACAATAATCCAATTATGTGATCCCAAAATCTAGATACGTGAAGACTGTCTCAGAATATATCCTTGAATGTGCCCAAAACACTCTAAGCACATTTATTACATAATTATTTGGAAATTCTGATTTTATGCAGTAGGAGAGGAGTTGCATATGCCTCGTGAATACATTTATAGTGAATAATCTGATGAGCTGGATTTTTCAGAATTGAAAACTGGACCATATTGCATCGCAATTTGGTTCTGTGTCTTCCAGGTGAAATTCATGTAATTCATTCATTTTTCTGTCTTACCAAGTTTGCAAGGCATTACCTACAATGAGGACATATTTTGAAATCAATTTTTTTGGGCATCCCTGTCAAAGGAGGGTCCTGTAATCTATTTATCAAATCTATATATCGAATTTGTACCTGCTACATTCGAAGGCATGAGGATTGACTTTTGTACAATCCTTCCCCAATTAATTTTGTACCCAACAATGCACCAAATTTGTCAAACAATGTAAGGCAATGTGAAATTGACACTGATATATGAGATAGATACAACAATAAATCATCAGCATACAATGAGACCTCATGGGAGGAGTTGAGACATAAAATAGGAGATATATGGTAACTGAATTGTCTTAAAGCTGGAGCCAAAGATTCCACAGAGAGAAAAGCAGAGAGGCGAGGGGCCAAGTCCCCCTCTACAGGTTCAGGGTTCAGACTGACATTCACCAGTATTTAGAGATGCGTGCGCAGTTATTGTACAAAACTTGTATCTAGTGTATATACATTCCTGGCCAAACCCAAACCGCCCAAAGACAGACCACAGAAGACCATTCAACTCGGTCAAAAGCTTTGTGGGGACCAAACCGCTCACAAATGTTCAACCGACTCAACGTGATTACGTGGATTCATACCTGTGAATGCTGTCTGATGTCTGGTGTCCTTTGAGAAACCCTGTTTGGTCAAAATTAATGAAATTACCTACACATAATTCTAGTCTTGTGGCTACAACTTTGGTGAAAAGCTTTGCATGGGAGCAAAGTAAAGAGTACTTCATTCTGACATTCAGTTGGATGCTATCCCCTCTTCAGTATACAGTAAGACTAATAAATGCAGTGTTTTAGTCTCTAAGGACCATTTTTCAGCTAAATTAATTGATTCCATGATAAGTGGGCCCACTGTGTCCAAAATTGCTGACAGGAGGGATGTCATCTAGGCCTGGTGCTTTATTGCTGCTCATAGAATCAAGGGTGGATTTTAGTTTTTGCAACATAATGGGAACTTCTAGAAGTTCACTATGCTGAGAGTCCTGCTTGGGTAATTCTAGTCCTTCAAGAAACTGTTCACATTCAAGTGTATCAGTTTTGATTTGAGAAGTGTAAAAATTCTCATAAAAGATCAAATATTAAGGGTAATATCCCTAGGACTTTTGAGAATAGAATGACCATCCCTTATAGCATTAATTTTGGCTGATGCTTCATCTTGGTTTAATCTCAATGCTAATAGTAAGGTCTGTCTCCATTCTAATAACAATTCTGTCTGGTTTGATGCGTTATAAATTGTGCTTGGGAGAGAGAAAGAAATCTTTTAAGCATGTTCAATTGTTTTGCTGTCTTTTCTTAAAAAAATGTCTTTTGTTGTCACTCTATTTGAGATACCAGCTCACTTTTTTTCCCCAAAGGAGATGAAAGGAAATAAATGGAACATTTAGTTACCTCCCATAATACTTTGGGGTTTGTGGCTGACTCAGCATTAAGTACCATGAATTGCTTAATCTTAATCCGTAATTGTTTTATGAAGTCGTTATTTAATAATAGTGGTGTTAAAACACCATCGTTTTTTCATAGGCTGTGGAATATTCAGGGAGACTAGATTACAGATTATGGGGTCATGATCAGAGTGTAATATTGCTAATATTTTAATAGACTTAACATAAGCAACTAAGGGTGCAAACACAAATATACAGCCAGCGCACAAGAACATTGGCAGGGAAAAAAGGAATTATGATCCCTCACATGCTAATTTTTATTCTCGATATGTCAAGGGTATTTTATTCTTTCAAAAATTGACTCAAATCATAAGAGGCTTTTTTGGAGGTGTGACTAGAATGAGCATGTGTGCAATCAATTTATAGGTTGCATACTGCATTAAAGTCACCTCCTATCACAAGTTGATATTCACCGAAGCAAAAGTCTTCCATCAAGCTAAGAAAAAATACCTCATCCATACACATTGGGAGCATATATTGAAACAAAAGCATATCTGACATTGTAATCTGACCCAGTCATCTCCCCCAGTTCTCTCAGTGGTGAAATGTAGCCTTCTTTGCATAATAATGCGTGCTCCTTTGGATTTTGAATTTGCAAAGGAAGAAGCGACCAAGCGATATTGCCTGTTCTGAAAAAGGTGGACATCAATTTCTTTGAGATGAGATTCTTGTATCGTGTCAATAGCTGTGCTGTTTCTCTCAAGGACATTTAAGTATTTAATTTAGTTGGTTTGAGAATTGAGGCCCCTTACGTTTCAATACATAATATTTAATCAGCTAATGATGTAATTGGTAATTGCCATTAAAAAAAAAACACACACACACACACAAGTATACAGCTCTAACACAAACATATACAAATTACATCTAAGAGATCATATGAATTGGCACTTTGGCAGTCATTCCCCAAAGAGCTTACGTACTGAAAGTCAATTATTGTTCATACTAAGGGCAATAGGCAGTATAAGCACAGCATTTTTAGAATAACCATTAGCTATATAAACATAACTGAGCTGTGGCCAAGAAAAAACACCGTTCCTACCTAACCTGAGCTGAAGGTCAATTTGAGCCGGGGCTCTATACAGCAGTGAGGCCTCAGGGTCCATAACGCTCGGACCCGATCCGACTGAGCTATGAACGCACCGGGTATGATGGTTTGGCAAAGATTTTAAGTCAGAAGCTCCGCTGCATCTTCCTCGCCCATAGCCCACAGACCACACACCCGTCCCTATACCACACACTATAATACACTAAAGACAGCTGTCATTGAATGGTTTGATGGGGAATCCACACTTTTCAACAATAATTTGTAATTAATGGACATCCAAAGAGCAACTGCCACCATAGTGACAACTCATTCTGCAGGATGATGTTTTGGCAGTGAATGGTAGTACCTCAACACACTATTCTGACTATAAGAAAATAATGAAATAATATACATTGTTGAGGTTAACTAACCATTTAAGGGCTTTAGCCAGTAATGATTTGAATCGGATCTTTATTCGATGGTTTGCTCTCCTCTAAATCTGCTTGAATATGTGAAATGTGCAGCATGTGTACAATAATAAGCCAACACCGCGGCGCCACGTTAGCGACGTTGCGGCTCGCACGCCTCTCTGTGTACACTGTCCCCATGAGGACGCTCCCCCCAGTTTCGGAAGCACAAAAGAAAAGGAAAAGCTGGCTGTTTGCATTGTAAGATGCACAGAGCTCGGTTCCAGGTCCCCAGAAAGGGGGGATTAAAGCAGCGTGTACGACTCTCGGGCAACCGCAGGGCCCGCAGGGACCCCGCAGGCTTTACACGCTGGCGCAATAGATTAATCAGAATGTGCTGAGCTGAGCGCACCAGCGCAGTAACATCAACACCCCCCCAATCCCCACTCCCCCCCCCACCCGAACTCACACCCCATAACCGGCCCACTCATAACACCCCTCAGGTTCAAAAATAGCAATGGCATCAACAAATTGCCTGGAATAACAAGTCGTTCTTGTCTTATATTTAACTCCCTTTAACGGAATATTTTAGCTCTGCCTCTGTACCTCTCTTCAGGATTAGATTAAGTGTCACTCAGAAAACCTTTTGCAGCCTGTTTCTATCCACTGACAGGGATGGTGGATGGGAGGCTGCCCCCACAGTGTGTTTAAAAGAGTAGGAGCCTGACACCAGCAAATATTTTCAGGCTTGTCACTGGTGCATTGTGGGATTGAGGAAAAGATTAATGGAAGTGAAAAAACATGACAAATTTCCACTGTAGAAAATGTCATCAGAGAACTTTATAAAAGAGTACAGAGACCAGATTTTTCTAGCAGATGCGTTAATAAAATGCTGCAATGTCACTGCATGCTACTATTTTCAAAATTTGACAGTAAGTGAGATGGATTTCAGTGAGAAGCCTTGCAGACACTCAACGATAATGGGAAAAATCCCAAGGAACAGATGCAAACAAAGATAAGGCATGTCATAAAAATATACCATTAAAGTGAGCAGCACCACATCTCCAATAAGCTGTGCTTGTATCTGAGTTATTGCAGGTAAAATGTGCCCTACAAAGCAGATAGACAGATATGTCTTTTTTTTTTTTACCTGACCATACATATTTTCTCCACTTTCCTATTCTCATACAATTTTTTTTTAAATTTCAGGACATTCTAAGAATGTTCTGAATTTTTGGGAGGAAATTCCTACAACAATAGGTTGCGAATAAGCAGCGTAAACAGCTTGTGATATGCCTCGAATGCAATGTTTTTGAAGATGATGGATACGCTGCAGGTTATTATGAGTACTGACCCATATGATGTTTCAGTAATTAACAGGTTACGTTTACCTGGACCTCCTATGTGTGTGAGTACGCTACTCAACAGCAAGGCATTCTCTGGACTGAAGATATACAGCATATAACAAATATTTATGACTGCAGGTATTCCACACAGGGTAACACAGGATGGAGTTGCTAATCTTTGATATCTGAAATTCTGCAAATATGATGGATGTGAAAAACATGATAATTAAACCCAAGAGCCACAAGGAATTAAAGAGGATCGGCAAAGCAACTTGATACTTCCCAGATATATAATTCACTTGTTTTCCATTAAGGATTCTGGAATAATCTTTTTGAAAGGAGACATGTCTTTATCACTTGAGAGAAGTGGGCAGCTAGATGTTGTTTAAATAAACGAAAGCGGGAAAGAAACAAATAGTTCATAATACAGCCATGACAGATAGGCACCGTAAGACAAGGACGTGTCATGGTATTAAGTATCAATAAATTAATAAATGTACAATAAATATTCAATACTCACAGTTTAGCTCTGCCTCTGTACCTCTCTGTTTTGTGAGAAAAAACCCCTGTACTCAGCCCCCGTACCATGTAGACGAACACACCTTTAAGCACTTTGGCTGATGAGCTATCACAATCCAGGTGCATGTGTTCTCTCCACCAATAGGCTTGGCCAAGACAAATTCAGGAGACTCTTTAATTCAGGGGTGTCCAGCTATATTTGGGAAGAGCTGATTTTTGTCCCCAGGACTAAAACACCTGATTCAACATATCAAATAATCATGGTCTTCAATCAAGATCTTGTTTTGTCAAGTCAGGTGCCTCGCTTGATTGGAATAAAAGGCTAAACACACATCAGCCCTACGCAGATAAGTATGGACACCGACCCTTGTCCTAAAGGATTGCAGGATTATTTCCAATAAAAGCCAAGAAACAGTATCCAGGTTTTCGTGGTTTCCTTTTGATCGGAACAAGGCATCAATGGAGCTGAATCAATGGTGCTGAAAGCAGCAGATATCGTGACCCTCCAGGACAGGATCCTGACCTCAAGATTGAGGCAAGACTCTTTAAAAAAAAAAAAAGGTGGGTTTGATATTGGGTTGAGAATTGAGGCACTGAGTGGAGGAATGGTTAACGTGTGATTAGTTACACTGCAAAATGTCTGGCATATTTCAACTTTTGAGGTTTATAATTTTATGTTTGTTTCAAGTGTGTGGAACAATTACGGGTGGCTATCAACTCTCTCTGTTCTCTCTCTGAGCTCCGGAGAAAATGCATCTATCTCAATCTGTTTGAGGATATAAAATCTTTGTGTAATCACACTCTTAGGAGACACTTTAAAATAGAGTTCTGGGTCACCCAATTTTTGGTAGTTTCCTTGTTGAGGAACACTAGCGTTAGCCTGCTTGCTAGGTCCTGAGCTCAAGGCTAAATAGCATACAGTATGGCTGACAACTTGATTCTTCTCTTCGGTGGCCACATAGGCCTGAGGGGTCAGGTAACATTATTTACAACTTCTGTCGCGAAAGAATCACCATAGTGCAGGGGAACCTGGCCCAAACAGGGTGATGCCCCCTACCCCGCCCCCCCCCTCCGGAACACACAAGCTTAATCACTGTCCAAAATCTGGGCCAAGCTCCGCAGAAGGACAGTGGAGGAGGAAGTCTGTTGCCACGCCGACAGAAAGAGCATCAGTCCTATTAATGAGATATTTCACAGGGCCTAACTCTCTCCATCTCTCTCTCTCTCTCTCTGTCTATATACGACTGGAAACCACGATGCCCCAAACCATAGTCTCGCACATCAGGCGTGAGACTCGCACGCTGTGGATCGATCTTTTCCTCAGACCCCACCCTCCAGAAATCGCAGTTTACTTGCTTTCATGTTTAGACATAAGCCCCTTGAATGCTTGTTTGTGTCTCAAGTTTAAAGCATGTGCATACCTGTTTTAATGTCTTGCCTGATTTAAAATGTTTTTTTTTCTTTCTTGAATCCTGTGATATTTTTGCCTTTATACTCTTACAGAAAATGACATATAGCTTCCTATAACTTTATAAACATTTTTTTCTAAACAAATAAATTTGATTTGATTTGATATAGCATTTTCAATACTTTCATGTCTCTCATTAAAAACATATTTTAACCCATGTCCTACTTTCATGTCTAACTTTAGAACTTGTCTGAATTCATCTTGTGTATCCCGCAGGACTGTGCTCTAAATGTTATGGTAACTTCTTTATTTTTTATAATTCCCAAATATGACATTTTTTCAATTCCCATAAAAAAACATTCAGTGAATTTATCTGGACATTCTATTGTGTGTATATGCGTTTAAATATCTATCGGTCACACCTGGTCGTCTGTACTACAGTGTTACAAAACAAAACATGTCTGGCTGAACACCTGGATAAACATGAGGGGGATGTTGTGTTGCCAGACCATGTTTTCATTGCTATGGCAAACAGCCCTCAGTGTGCTAGCAGTTTTTAGCCTAAATCGGAGAGCAAAAAATGATTCCTCGGCACATGCCCACACTACGCTGTAGCAGTCATCCCAAAAAGAACACCTTGAACACTTAATGAGGGAGATCAATCATTTTTTAATTCTTTTCAGGTCTATGGAACAGCCTGTCAAGGCCAACATTACCGGTGATTAACCGTTTGCTTAATGTAGCCCACAGTCAAGAATTTGGTTCACGTTAATCTTTTCTTTTTTTTGGTCAGAAAGTGCCTCTATCTTGGGAAGCATACTTAGCTCACATATGCATCGCATACTGCTCATGATGGGCCCAGCGACCTGGTGACATCACCAAATGCACAGCAGCCATGCAGTGCGGTGCATAATTGGCTCTAGCGTCACCCAGAGATGAGAAGGGTTCAGTCAGATGGAATATTGCCATGTCATCGCACACTAGCGACACCTGCTGGTTGGTCGGGCACCTGCATGTCCATCTGTTAAGCAGCACGTGAAGCGCCTTCCTTTGCTTCACATCTTTGAAATCCTGACTTGCAAACCGCAGTACGATAAGAAGCAGCAGCTGACAGCACATGCTTCAGAGGAGAACACGTGCTGGTCTGCAGTCTCCCGAATCAATAGTGGAGTTTGCAGCAGTGAGAATGGATTTCATTTAACCCTTTATCGGCAACAACTCGTGACCCAAGATGAGTGAACCTCTATTACAGAACGTCTTTGAACATCATTATGTGAAATTTCCAGAACCTGCAAGTTCAGTTCCATAGCATTTGTTTCTACCTCTTTGTTTTAAAGAAATTGCATTTCAGAATTCATTACCAGCTTCTTTATGGCACGGGACAGGGCTAATTGTCATCCCGTGGCTGAGTCATTTCTTTCCCAGTCAGTGTATGAGTCAGGTGAATGTTCTGGAAAGAAACAGCCAGAATGCATTAGTCAAGCGATAGCTGACTGTGAGCTACAGCAGGGACTCCCAGCCTGCCTGGGTAATACTGCTGTACAGTCAGTCCACTCAGCAGCACGCTCCACCCATTACTACATTACCCAGACTGCACCATGACACAGCAGCAGCACATGCACTGCCATAGGGTGCAAGCACAGTTGGACTCAAACTTCAAAGATTCACAAAAGTAACTGGCAAAAATAAAGTGTACATATGTGTGCACCAGGGCCATCAGCACAACAGGTTAATTGGTCAATTAAATGTGAGCAGTTTTTTAAAATGCTTTCTCCCTGTCTCTTCCAGTTTGGAATAGCCAATCACATTCAGCAGTCACATTGTCACAACCCCTGCATAAATCTAGGGGGGCACGAAGAAGGCCGCTCTTTCCTCTAAAACAATGGCGAGATGTTGGCAGATGCCCTACCTCACTAATGCTCTTCTAGTTGAATGAAGAAAATACCAGCAGAAATGCTCCAATAGTATAAAGCCTTCCCAGAAGAGTGGAGGTTGTTATAGCAGCAAAGGGTGGCCCAACTCTATATTAATACCAATAATTTTGGATGCGATGTTGGATGTCAGGTGTCCATATACTTTGGCCATGCATTGTATTTAAAAAAAAACTGTTAAATTTGGCTGCATTGCTTAACCGCTGAAGGGTTTATTTGCATTCAGTCACATGTTATACTGCTTGAAAGTGTTAAAACTCACAGTTCTCTCTATAAACTATTTTATGATGCCAATGTTTTTGTGAAAATGTTTCCTTATTTGGTAATGTGGGGAGAAAAAGAGGCTTGGGAGGCCCTCATTTTTCATGCAATTGATGACATGAATTATGGTAAAGTCAGTATCCTTATCATAACAAGGCTCTAGCAAAAAAAAAATCTATAGTAGTTTATAGTCCCAAAAATGTGCAAACTCTGAGATACATTGATAGAATGTCCATTGTTTACTTAGCAATTCTACAAAGGAATTATCATTGCTGTCCATTTCGTAGTTGCATACACACTGACAGTACTGTGCACAAAGAAAATGCTACTATCTCTGGTTTATAGATTCCCTGGAACAAGATGAGCCCGCGGCCACACGCTGGTGTGACACCCCTGGAAGGGAGATGTGGCAGTCCCGGGGATGCACCGTTGGTTGCCGCATGGAGAGAGGGAGAGCTCACCCACACCAACACAATATCAAATAAACACCTTCACCCTTCCACCTCATGGGTTCCAGGCAAATACAATAAACTACAACAACAAACTAAAATAACTAACTCAAAAGAAAGCAACACTGAGTGGAAGCTTTTCAAGTTCGGCACTCATAGCTGGCTCGCTTTTCAGCTGACCAGCTCCTCCAGCTTTTCAGTGGTGGGTTAACTTTCGTTTTGTGCGCTCTGACAAACAAAAACTCCAAAATAAACACTCTTTCGGTGAGTGTTCCCAGTCTCGGCCCTGTACTGCGGAGAAAAAAACTCCTTTAAGCGCCTGGGGTGATTGGTTAATGCAACCCAGGTGCATGTGCTCTCTCCACCAGCCAGCATTGCCAAGACCAGTCTGCAACCCTGGCGGAACGAATATGACATCCGTTTACAAGGTTCTCTGACCAGTACTATCTAAGCAGTCCCTCAGAATAGCTAATTGGACTTGCCGAGCACAAGCAACAACTTCCACATGGAGAGCATAACGTCTTCCCAGTACAGAGCCAGCCAATGGCAAGCTAATATGGTGGCAACTTTAGCCAATTAGATTATATTTCTAACAATATATAGGTTGCTAGTCTAAACAGAAGACTCAGCAATTGGAGGTCTTAGAAGAAATATATGGAGTGAATATTTCTGAGGAGGACAACACAACTCTGACTCCACAGCAGCGGGCATGTTCAGAGTAGAACCTGATCCAGTTTTATATCAGTGAGCATCTAAATGCAATCACAAAATATTTTATTATTATTCAGTACACATGTAAATAAGGAGTGGGCCTGATTTTGAACAAAAATCGTACAATGAATATTAATATAATATACAATAGAATTTTGCTGGGGATACAAAATTAAGGTATGTGAGAATATCGTATTGTGCATACACGGCACGTTTTTTACAAGGCCAATAGTTTCTTGAACACCGGGACAGTTGACTGCATAATGACAGAGCACGTAGTAGACGTGTCTGCTTGGCAGACATGGCGGACGGGAGGAATGAGCCAGCCTTGGCTGGAATTACACCACAAGCGGAGCGTACGCTCAGCAGAACCAAAGAGTGTCAGTCACATCATGTTCAGTTACCCCAGAAGCGTTCTTCTGCTCAGAAACTGCCTTAGAAATATGTGATCCTTGCACATTATTGTTAATTAAATTTTCATTAACATCAGAATTAGTTGCATTTTTCAAGCTGTGTTAATATGCATTATTGTTAAAACTGTGCGTGCCGCTAGCATTTTTGAAAGCGTTTAGAGAACTTTTTCTGAGTATTTTTAATGAACAAAACTATTTCACTTGAAGGTATATTATTTGCTGTAGTTTAACACTATGGCGGATTGGCATTAATAAAGGCAGTTGCATTAAGCATATTATTCTGATTTAAAATGACTCTGTTAAGCTATTTAAGAGAATGCATTAATATTGAGATATATACCATATCTCGCCAAAAAACTTAGAAATATTGATATGTTATGTTTTTGCCATATAACCTTTCCCTATTGGAGGATGGGATTTGGCAGTGGAGGGTGGGGGTGGGGAGGGGTTGTTCCAGGCAATTGGCAGAAGTTTGTTCTGTTTTCCTTTGTTTGAATTACAGTGTTTCAGATGTGAAATAACATGAGTGAAGCTGTATCTAAAATAAGCTCTCTCACTTGCCTGCTTGCTGTATGGGATTCTGAATGTTTAACTGTTACCATTAGAGTCATGCATTAAATATGCATGAGAACTATAGGGGGAAAAGGCTAGTGCTCCCTCCCCTGATAAATTCTAAGCAGAACCTGCAGACATGACACAGCATGGCGACCTCAAGGCTCAGGTCTAACAGCTCTGAGTGTGCCAAGGCTGTGCTATCACAGTGACTGTTTTCTGCTAGCGCCAAGGCTGTGCTATCACAGTGACTGTTTTCTGCTAGCACCAAGGCTGTGCTATCACAGCGACTGTTTTCTGCTAGCGCCAAGGCTGTGCTTTCACAGTGACTGTTTTCTGCTAGCGGTGCCAAGGCTGTGCTATCACAGTGACTGTTTTCTGCTAGCGCCAAGGCTGTGCTATCACAGTGACGGTTTTCTGCTAGTGCCATGACTGTGCTATCACAGTGACTGTTTTTTGCTAGCGCCAAGGCTGTGCTATCACAGTGACTGTTTTCTGCTAGCACCAAGGCTGTGCTATCACACAGTGGCGGTTTTCTGGTAATGCCAAGACTGTGCTATCACAGTGATGGTTTTCTGCTAGCGCCAAGACCGTGTTATCACAGTGATGGTTCCAAGACCAAGATTGGGCAGCCCCGGTATAAGGGTTTTCTTCATTCAGCCCTTCTAAAGAGCCTGTTTGTATGGAGAATGCACTTTATGGTTTATTTTGAGACTTGGTGACCCCAATATGCAGCAAAAATCTGCCATTCTTCAGCTGTGACCCTTGGGTACTTTAGTACGCTTCACTATCACTGTAGGTGTGTCCCACCTTCAAAAGGACCTGAAGTTTTCCTCAGAGCCTCTGAGTTCACCACACACATCTTCAGTAAGTTAGTCTCAAAGATTGCAGAGTTGCATTTTACCCCCGTTCACCTTGCAAACTTTGGATTACTTAGTCATGCTTCCAGAGTTTTTCATATAAATGAGTTACGCTGATGTTCTCCACTTCCGTACATTGCTCTGGATCAGAGTGCCTGCTTTATGACTGTAGTGTAATTTAACGTTACATAATGAGTTGCCACTGTCACTGAATCTGAGCCGCATACAACCTCTGATGCTCTGTAGCTACTCTCCACAGGCTGCTACAGGACAGCGATGGCCAATCGGAGGAGAGTCGTATCCCTCCCTGAGGACAATCAGCATCCTCTGTCCACATGGCTAATGAGCTAATGGGGCTAATTCATCCTACACCTGATGGGAGAAAGGCCCAGTAAATCCTGACCGTGTAGACGCTCCAGCACTATATGGCTTCGGTCCAGGCTCCGGCCTGCACTGTTGTGGTAAAGGCTGACCGTGTAGAATTACAGCAGCACAGCGTCATCAGGATTCTGCTTTTGCACAAGGAAAAGGGAGAAGCATTTCAGTGTTTTCCCTGTGCTTATTGCAACACTTGTCAATCTCTTGTGTACGACCCCTTCGACTGCCTGTTTTAATCAGACTGGAAGAATGCACTCCAGTCCCCAGTAGGATTGGGCAAGAAAGAGAATCGAAAAGCGGTTCGTGTGCAGAAATGCTGTTTTCTGTTTTAATGATATTTGGTCCAACGTTGAGGCTGATATTACTTGTCATGTAAAACTGTCAATCGGGGAATTTTGTGTTAAGTACTGATATCAGCACCCTTTCAGAGGTAAATACACAAATCTCACAGGATATTACAGGTCAGGGATTTGACCGTCAGCATATATGAGAGAGAGAGGGAGAGGGGGAGAGAGAGAAGGGGGGGGGGAGAGAGAGGGGGGGAGAGAGAGAGACAGACAGACAGGCAGAGAGAGATGGTACAACATCAGAAGGTAGAACATCACTGATTCATTTTCAGATAACGAAGTAGAACAATTGCAGAATTCTTTTTCAGATAAAGAGGGAAATAGAATCGCCTATGATTCCTGTACAGATAAAGAGAAACAGAAAATGTCTCTGATTTAATTTGCTCACAAGAAACAGAATCACCACTGATTCCCACTCAATTGCATTTAGTTGAAGTGGAATTTTAAAATTTCAAATAGTGGTACAAAGAAACAAGAAAGCTATAGTATATTCCATTTAAATGTGCCGTCTATTTTCCCATTCTCTGTTTCGCAGGAGTGATGCTTGCCAAGTTGAAACAGTAGCAGCAGCAGCAAGATGGAGAGGCTGACTGGAGGGGGAGTCTGCCAGCTGCCTCCTGTTCCTGCCCAAAGTGGGAATACTGTTCACAGGAACCATTTATAGTTTTAGCACGGGCGTATGAATGGAAAATAGATGTTGTTGAGGGGGAGAAGATAAATATTAAATTTAAAACTATTCAGTCTCACCACTGTTTTGACATTGCGAGTAATGGTTGGTAGAGTTCATAACAGAGCCTCTCATAATGTGCTAGCTCTTTGGCCATGACAATATTAGCAGTTGGCCGTGCCATCGATACACATTTTTTCTCCAATCCCACTCAAATTTGGAATGCCCGATTCACATACTATGTACAAGGGTACTCATATACACCCCAGCTGTCAGTTTGAGAGGGTAAGGACAATTCACAGTTCTCCACCGAAACACGCGCTGCCAGCCAGCTGCTTCTTTGCACACCACAGCCACAAGCTTCAATTGCATCAAGCAGAGGTGGAGGAGACCCAGTCATTCCTGAGAGCAAGCCACAGGTGCCCGGATGACAAACAGGGGTCGTGAGAAACGAACACCAGTATCCCAGCCAACTGAATCCCTCTCCTATATCCCTTGGGCTACACAAAGCCAGTTGCATGCTGCCGCTGCAGGGCTGCTGGCCACAGTCGGCACTAACATGGGTCGGATAAGATCCGAGTCTGTGGTGCTAACAGACTGTTTTTAAAGGGAATGAAATGGCACAAACTGATTGGAAATAATGAAACCAAACCCCCATCACACCCACTGTTAATTTATTCCTATCAGAACCACAACTGTGCAACAGCTGTGCTAAAGCTAGGTGTCTCCGAATTATTGAAATTGAGTTGGACATGCCCTTATTTGCCAGCGCCTTGAGTTATGGCTAGCAGCTGACAGCTGTGCCTTGACCGGTAAAATAGGGTCTAAAGGGTTTTCGAATTATCAGTCGAAAGAGATACAGGATCATCACTGATTTCTATTTCTGATAAAGAGAGAAATAGAAACATCACTGATTTCCTTTTCAGATAGAGGTACAAAATCACCACTCCTTAGTCTTTGTGAGTAAGGCTCACGACGGCACTGTATCATTTAGATATGCTGCCATAGCATAGCACACTGGGGCTTTTCCAAATCACACATAGGCCTCTACATATGTGGCAGTTATTCTCATAATTATATAGTGCCTAATTCTTCTACTCTTCTCTATTTTCTTCCCAGGTTTGGGGTTTGCAAACTGGGCAAACCTCATCCCTCTTCTGGTTCAAGCCCACACCATGACACAACCTGGAGATCTAGATGCATCACCACACCCCTCTGAATTACACATTAATACGTCTTTCTGCTCAGACTGCCAATTTTACCAGCTAATTTAACGGGCTCTGACAAAAACCTGCCCAACTAGATGCCTCATTACATTTCTGTTACCATTCATTCTATCTTAACTACCTTAACCAGGCCAGACAGCAAAGGATGGACTCCCACTGGTTCCTCCCAGGATTTCTTCTCATTGGGGAGTTTTTTTTTTTAGGCACAATTAATCATTTTTTTCCTCAACACACAGTTTGGGTGTTTTTCTTCCCAAAAGTTATTTTTTGTTGTTTTTTTTTCGTCACCTCGATTGCTTGTGTTTTCAGGAATCAGGCCTGGGATTTTGCCCCGTTATCTTTTGTATTTCCAGTATAAAGCATCTTTTGTGGTGGTTTCTCTGTAAAAAGCACTATAAAAAGGCACAAATAAAACTGAATTGCAAATTTGATTGAAGTTGTCATTGCATTCTGAGTGTTCCAGGGCATTTCTAGGAAACTGGTTAATCATGCTCTGTGTGATACGTATGCCACTGGTGAGATGCTGGGGTGGTGGGGGTGGGGGGGTGTTCTGCTGAGTGCATGTCGGTGTAAGCATCACGCAGTTGGGCCCTGACACCTAACAAAGCTTTCAGCCAACCTCAAAAGGACCAAAAACTGGTCACTGGAGAGCAAAAGCCATTAAAGAGCCAGGAGAAAGTGTAGCACACGAAGCCCCAGAGTTTCCCCCATTACAGAGAGACCTGTGCCCTTGGTTGAGAAGAACAAAGCCCAGAAAAAGACTTTATTTACTCCTTCAGAATGGACCTCAGGTAAACCTTTGTCCCAGTAGCACCAACCACTAATACTGTACAGCCATTTTAAACCCCTTGTGCCTTGTTTGCTTGAGAACAAATGCTGCGCTATGGATCTTTTGTATGTGCACAACTGCATCTAGAACAAAGTCACGGTGAATGCTGACCCTTGGCTTATTCTGTAGAAGAAAGCAAAATCATTTCACATTTAACAAGTTTCAGATGAGCGTCCCTGAAAATCCTAAAGAAATGCACTACAAGCACGATTTTAGCAACAAGAAGAAAAAACGAACAAAATCATACTTTCAATAAAACTCTGATTTCTATAAAACTCAATTATGTTTTTCCATCTAAAAGAAGAACCATTGTTGCCATAGCGATGGTGTGAATACGATCCTGACTGTGTTGTTTCCTGCTGTGTCAAGTCAAGGAGTCCCATAAGGAGGTGAGGTTCTGAAGAGACTGAATGGCAATAAAGTTGTCCAGAGAAAAATGAACGGCTTCATTCAGAATGGTTTCCATTTCACGTTGCTCAACAGAGACCCCTACAGTTTGATCAGGACCGCTATGATTTTGGTGAATTTCTCTTGGCTGCTTTTCACACAAATAAGTGCAGTAAAGCAAAATGACAGCAACAGTGCACAGAATGACAATCATTGAGACATCTCAGGAACACAGTGATAGCACCACTAGCTGCAAGTAAAGAAAATGTAAAGAAATCCAATGGGCGTAAACACGGGACTGGGGAAATCTTGTCTCAGAGGGTCAACTTAATTAAAAGTGCATCAGCAGCCAAAATAATGATGACAGAATTGGCCATACTTCTTCTATCAACTAATACTTTAAATGAGTTCAAGAAAGTCATTTTTTGGATATTAAATCTGCTTACTCACTGTGTAACTCACTGTGAATTTTCCCACTTCATTATTACTACAGCAAATGAAAATACACTTTTCCTCTTATTTGACCTTCATTGTAACTCAGGTAATATGAAAGTGTGGTATACAAACTTCATGTTTTCTGTTCTTAAAAGCAAATACATCACAGCCTGTCTTAATCCCGTTTGATTAACCTTGCATTTCCCTGCGGAATTTGGCCCAGAGCTTATCTCACTTCTGAAGTGCTAAACAGGGGAAACAAGCTGACCACGGGAATGCCGCAGAGTATGCAACCAGTTAAGATAACACCCCTAATTACCCTACTGAAATCGGTTTCTTAAAAACACGCGCGCGGGCGCGGCATATCAAGCTGAATGGAGTAGAATGCTAATAGCGTATGATTTTTTCCTTCTGATTTAAGATATCAAAAACTGCCTTGGCGCACTGAACGCGCTTTAAATCTTAAGTGAATGGCGCGGCTGGAACTGTAACACATAACCACCCTGCAGACCACTTCAGTATATTTAGTATAGAAATCGTATACAACTTGTATACTCAATAGTAGGCAAGTGAGCTAATTAGGACAGCCCAGGTCTGGCCTGTCAATCCGTGCGTGCATGCCAACTGATAACTGCATCAGTAACTTGGTTCGAAACTGTAGCCTACATCGCTTCATAGAAACCGGGTCTTCTGTCCGCGGCGAGGAGGGTGTATGCGATTTCAATGGCTCGGTATAAATAGCAACTTCTGGGAGATTCTTACAGCACAAAAACTGCTTACATTTACGACTTCGGCCCCTCGGCATGAAAGCTGAACTCGACAACAGTGAAGCAAGGAGGGCGATAGAGATCTCCTAAGTCATTTGGCCAACTGCCTCATTTCCCTCCCTCATTAGCCAGCTGCCCTGTCCCCGGCGGTGGATGGACAGGCGGATGACACCGTTAAAATATCAGTTCGCAGCTGCAGCTGTCAGACGCTAACGAGCCGCCGGCATTCATGTAATTAGTCCCTTGTAAAAACTGCCGCCTGCAGCAGTGCAGGAAACCAGTCTGTGGAGGGAAAAACTGGAGTAAAAATGAGTTAATCTAAAAATAAACGGTCAAAAATAAATGTTTAGTCCATGCTTGGTTTCTCTTCAATCTTGTTTTTCTCAAATAGAAGTGTCGCGACGCAAAATCAGGAATAAATAGTTCGGAAGGCCGGATGGGCGCAATTTTGAGTACATTCTGTCTGCATGGTCTATAATTTCCATTTGTGTATATCCACGCTGTAATTAAACTTGTTCTATGAGATGTATTAGTACTCAACATTTTTCCAGTGTGGACAGATGTAGGGCACAACTGTAGCCGCCTACATTACAAAGGTTCACTGTGCAGCATTACCTCCTTGAAAAAAAAATGTTTTTATTTTATAAATAGTTAATCAGCACAGAGCTCTCTCTCTCTCTTTCTCATATATGCTGACGGTCAAATCCCTGACCTGTAATATCCTGTGAGATTTCTGTATTTGCCTCTGAAAGCATGCTGATATAAAACTTGTCTGCATTTGTATTTTAACACAAAACTCCCTGATTGGCAGTGTGATCAGCCGATCAGTGTGCAGTTTAACTGGCTTCCTCTCCACCCCAATTCATTAGGGTGACAGTGGTGCTTCAAAATGGCTGCCATGAAACACCCAGGTCTGTGGTACACATTTGGCACATTTCCCCATTATGAGTGGAGCCATACAGTGAACTGTAAATAACTGATTTATTTGAACCAATCACAATATCAGTGAGCCACTGATCACATACAATAGCTCCACCCATTTTTGTTTCCATGAAGACATGCTCTGCCATCACCACTGTAGAGCAACTGAGATCGTGAAAGGCACTAGATAATTGAGATCTATCACTACCACCAGTATTATATCTACTTAAATTTTGACAGGAAAAAGGATCCAGGGGTAGAATGGAGGTCAGATGACTGGACTTGCAGCCAAGAGCCTGAGGCTGAAAACCCAATCAGGGAAGGATGGCAGGCTTTCAGGGTTTCATTTTAGCAACACACCAGCGAAAGAATGAAAAAGAAAAGACTGACAGACACACTGAAATGAAGAATGGTGAAAGAGACACTTGGAAAAAACGAAGGAATCGCAGGTTTTGCTTTGACCACAGCATTGACTGGCAAATTTGTGCAGCTGTAGGCCATCCCAGAATTCCCTCCTCATATTAACAACAGTGTCAGAGGCTAATGAGTCACACATATGACCAAATGATTTTCCAAGAAAAAGATTATCTTCAGTGATCAAGCTTGGAGAGGAAGACTGAACTTTCTCCAAGCACATAAACTTTGTCTTAAAACAATCAATACAGACGAATGTCTCCGTATAATCTTTCACCGGACCTCTGGTAGAGCTGAGCACTACTCCTTTCCCAACAAATTACAAGCAACCTATCATGTGACCTTTTCAGTGCTTCATTAAAGCAGAACAATGAAACCACTGACATTAGAGCGCAATCTACTTAATTCAGGAAATAACTACTTGCAACACAGCATGTATGAACGATCGCAGTTATGGGTACAATGCACAATGTTATTAAAAATTTAAAAAAACCATGGGCCCAGTATTTCATCATAAGTGACTGGTGAGGACAGAGATGCGCTGTGATCGATGCGCTCCCTTGGTTTGGTCACCTCTGCTGTGCGGGCGGCCATGTTGTTCGGCTGTGCTGAAAGTGCTCGACCTGAGCTTGTGAGATGGGCATTCTAGCCACTCTCTAAGTAGGTCACGATGGGGTGGCGGGAGTCGCAACTTTTTAACATTGAGGAAAAGGTGCGTGTCAGCGGAAAAGCCACGGGGCGTGCATACGCACCCCTTCCCTTCTCTGACAGGGCCCACACCCCCCGGGGGGGTCGACATGGGACTGGAGGAGAGGAAGACCTTGAGAAAATAGGGAGAGAGAAAGAGCGAGAAAGAGCAAGAGAGAGGGAGAAAGGGCAAGGAAGAGAGAGGAGTGGGAGGGAAAGAGAGAAGGAGAAAGAGGGGGAGAAAGAAGGCTGTCCTCAAGTGAAAGGAATATATTTGGTACAGTCAGCCTGGAGTATTGATATTCTAGAAGGGGACAGACAGGAAAATCCCAGATCCCCCATATTCCAGAATGGGACAGACAGGGGAAACACAGAACCCCCATATTCCGGATTGGGACAGACAGGGGAAACACAGATTCCCCATATATTGGAATGGGACAAACAGGGAAACATAGATCCCCCATATTCTGGAATGGGACATACAGGGGAAACACAGATACTCCATATTCTAAAATGAGACAGACAGGGAATATACAGATTATCCATATTCCAGAATGGGATATACAGGAAAACACGTATTCCCCATATTCAAGAATGGGACAGACAGGAAAAACACAGATCAATCATATTCTGGGATAAGACCAACAGGGACAACACAGATTCCCAATATTTCAGAATGTGAATAAATAAGGCATATAGAAAGCTTTAAGCAATCAAGATATTTGAGTCTTGTTGCTTTAATTTGGTCGACTACAGTGAGTACGTTCTTTTTTTCTCCCCTTTCTGCTTGCTCAGCGCAATCTATGCATTTAGAGATTGTAAGGGGAAGAAACAAGATCAAGGCAAGTCCAAGAGACTGAAGTCAGCACACTGCTCTTTTATAAATCAAGAGCTGGACAGAAAACAAGACCAGGAGATTAGGCACAGTATAGACAGGGGATATAAATTATGAATCAGAGCCTTTGCTTCTCTCCAGCGTTTCATTCCGAAAGCGTAGCTGCTTCTCTTGTCAGTTTTTGGAAAATTCTGGGAAAATTCTGGGAGCCACGATGCGGCTGGATTGATCGGCACCCCTCGAAGCCAAAATAATCTGTATGCCAGCACAACTGAACCTCATTCTAAGAAGAAGAAATTTTCACAAGTCCATGAGCCCTGCCTGCTGACCAGCTATAATTCAAACATAAAGCACTGTTTGTGTGTCTGTCTTCTCTCTACAGAAATTTGACTCAGCCTGGCCTGAGGCCAGCCAATCACTCGCCTCGTTTGTATCAAATGCTGCGTGTTGCCTCATGTCTAGTAGTCACAAAGCTCATGTCACAAAACAAACAGACTGCAAAGATTCAATGAAAGTGCACAAACCGCATCCAGCAAAGCCCAGTTAAATGTGTTGGCTGATCAAGCACATTCTATATGACCATTAATAGTTAGGATCCGCAGGGAAGAGAGTCTGCCTCTTGCCACTTACCACACCTGCCACTTACACTCTCCAAGTGTGACAGGTTCCAGCCAACCCAAGGCTGTCTATCGGAAGAGTGAAAGCAGCTGCTCAGGTCAGTGCGCAAGTCAGGTTGCTGAGGTCATTGTCTACCTTTACAAACTTTCATATATGGTATATAATGACGAATCTAGCAGGAATCAATTGTGGGTGGGGGGTGGTTGATAAAAGGAAATTAGAACGTTTTGTCCTAGTATTACTTTTAGAATGCTACGTATAAATTTACTATCAGAAAAATCGAACCCAACATTTCAGACATTACGTGTTTTTTGTTTTAATAACCGTTAGAAGTGCTCTTCGCATCGTGAGTGTCGGCAGCGTCTGATAATAACACTGCCGTGGCAGTGGAGCTGTCCAGAAGCTTTGGGTGCTGAAGCATGGTCTATTAGTTTAGCTAGTCTGAGTATGCCACGTTAGATCCACAGAGAAATATTTAACAACGGTTTTCATCGGAAGAGGTTGCTCCGATATGGACAGATTCCTTTAAATTCTTATTGGGACAGCCAGAGGGTACTCAAACACAAAACACAGATTTACCGTCACATCCTGGCCATGAAATAATAAATATATGATCTCAATGCTAACTTACGTTTATTGATTACGCAGTTTCGATGCGATTAAACTGCAGAGGAACTTATTTTACACAGTTTAAAGCCGCTAAATGTAACGAGCGTTGCTCGGAAATCATGTCACCAGTATTATAACTACACGTTCATTAATTATGATTCAGCTGAAACCGGCTGTAAGGCTGAACTAAATCAGCTCCTCGTATCGACCCGAAATGAAAGCAGCAGTTCTGAAATACTGTTTCAGCAAATATTCTCCCTAGGGAAGAGCAGCGAATGTTTCCTTTACAACCTATATCACACAGATACGTATATTCCTCATGCATTCTTGTTTAAATATTTGGTTATTGGTTTAATTAGAGAATCGTGGTTGAGAAAAAAATCACAGGGACAGGATATGTCCTTTTAGCGTAAAGTGTGAAATTCTTCCTATTCATAAGGTTTGTGGCACGCTTCCCATATACCCATGAACATTCCGTTATCCTTTCCAACAAAAATAAATTCTGTTATTGGTTACCTTCTATTTTAAACGAAATTTCATACGAAACAACATATAAGCAACACGCAACTTCCAAAAAGGAAAATCCCCAATTTATCCTCGCGGGACATATTCGTCCCCGCACAAACCTCAGTAGTCATGTTCATGCATGAGTGATAAACCATTTGGTACTTACACATAAGCGTGGTATATAAACGCCCATCCCCTCGGTCTTTCCAGGACATTGTAAAGGAAATTTTGTAGTTTTCTATAGAAGGCTTTTCTCTTGGTCTTGGGTGGCCTCCCGGAAACGGAGATGCTGGATCTGGGTTTACTTAAAATGCTGCCCCGTTTCGTCGCTTCCGAACCTGCTATGAGCAGTGCCCCGTCTCTGTTTGAGTCGGCAGCAGCGGGATCCAGTCCAACAAAGCCGACTTTGAGCTTTTTCTCCCCGGCTGGACCCGGATAAACGCCGCCGTTGCGGGACTTCTGCACCATCCTTGAAGTCTGCTGTCATGGGTAGCAAGTCGGAAATGTTTTAGACTCTTTGCCGCGTGGAAGCATCGCAGGGCTGGGCGTGCGGAGACGCACGAGACTCGTTACTGCCTGGTAGCTCGCTGCCTTCGCTGCTGCTTCTGCAAAGCCAACTGAGTAGCGCACAAGAATCTGCAATGTACACACCTCGGTTCCTTCCGGCCACCTGACACTCGACCAAAAAAAAAAAAGAAAGACATAAATTAAAATAGAATCGTCTGAAACTATTCAGGGACCACCAACAGACATATATGAACTTGTTAATTATTACAATTTATGAAATACATACACTGACCAGCCCTGAAGCATAAAGTATAGAAATAGCAACGATGAATAAAAACACAAAGACAAATGATAACTTGCGCTATAATTGTATTCCATTGATGTAAATAAATGTAAGTATTTAGAATCCTATTAAACAAAAAAAAACAAAAAAATCAACTAGTTTCAAATACTGTTTTAATTAAAGTAGATTGGTCAGTGTTAAAGTGGAAATCATGCAATTTTCCAAAACAAGAACTTAATTTAAACCTTTTACAATATATATTTTTGATTGGTGATTATAATAGTGCTTTCTGTCATCGCTAATGTTTCATTGAAAACTTGGGAGTAACAATTTGCACCAATGTAGGTTATTTCATAAATGAGTGAATTAAGTATGATCTCTGACGTATACGTCTGCGATTGTACAGCAAGGGGTCTGCAAATCTGGTTCTGGGGAGCCACAAGCTCCGCTGGTTTTTGTTTTCTCCTTAAAATCAGCAACCAGTTCCGACCCAAGTAATCCGGCGAAGTATGTGAAGCAGCTGTATAATCAACTGCTCTAATTAAGTGCAGAGGAACCAACAGGATGGCTACCAGGGGGGCAGCCACAGGCATTGTTATAAGAGCTTGCATGCTCAGTCAACCTACCCTGTATCAATCCAGGTTACAAAATTAAAAAAAACAATGAAAACCAGCTGTTCTACTGGATTGGCAGGCTGCTTCCACGAATGGGGCCCCAAACCTGGTCCTGGGGGGACGCAGGGTGTGCCGAAGTTCCCAACCCTGGTCCTGGAGAGCCGCAGGCTCTGCTGGGATCCCCAGCCCTGGTCCGGGAGAGCCACAGGGTCTGCTGGGGTCCCCAGCCCTTGTCTTGGTGAGCCACAGGGTCTGCTGGGGTCCCCAGCCCTGGTCCGGGAGAGCCACAGGGTCTGCTGGGGTCCCCAGCCCTTGTCTTGGTGAGCCACAGGGTCTGCTGGGGTCCCCAGCCCTGGTCCAGGAGAGCCACAGTGTCTGCTGGGGTCCCCAACCCTGGTCCGGGAGAGCCACAGGGTCTGCTGGTTTTTTTAATGAGGTTTGTTCTTAAACTTGTGGTTCTCTAACAATAAAAGGTCCTAGCGCAGCACAAGAACCCCTGAGTCAACAAATCAACTAATCATGGTCCTCCATTCAAGACCCCTATTTGCTGAATCATTAATTTTAGCACTGAGCTCGAACAAAAACCTATACCTAACCAACCCTTTTCAGATAAGGCCAGGGTACCCCTGATTTAAAGACATGCAGCAACAAAATCTTTAGGTGGTCCTTAAATTGTATGATTGGTTGTGTTCATTTGACTTGGCACCACCAATTACTGCAGTTATGGTGCTTACAGTGACACTTGGAGGATGGGGACTGAAATGCAGGTTAAATGTTTCCAAGGTAAGTTGCAGCCTTGTTACCATGAATAAAAGAAGTAAATAAGAAGAGTAATTATTAGTTGCTATCATATATGCCTAGTTCCAGGCATTGTTGCTTGTATTCAGATTTTTTGAAATATTCAAAACTTTTTGAAATATTCAAGTTTTGTGAGCATTTTTTGTGGTCACTCCATAGAGGGTCACTCATGGACATTTAGTGGGACGTTTAGTAGGACACATGCGCAGGTGGTCACTCACTCATGGACGTTTAGTAGGACGCACTTCCAACGGCACAAGATTTTTAAGAGCAGCTGTATCGCCTAACGTTACTGTAGCTAACCCGAACATGTTAGCGTTTCGCCTACTTTAGTTAACCTAGTTAGCGCGTATGGATACTATTCTGCATGTATGAGTAGGAGCTACGGACACACAGCTACAACCCACGTACGGATGCTATCCTGCCCGCATGAGTAGGAGCTATTGACACACAGCTACAACCACCGATACAGATGTATGGACACACGGACGCTACACCCACCGACAGATGTATGGACACAGGGAGGACAACAAACAACGTTACAGAGGTGAGGACATGCCATAGCTAGCTAGTTATATAGTTAGCCATGTTTTACTAATGACACTTTTAGAATATGACTAATCCCTGGAACATAATTGCTACTTGCTGATCCCTGGCGGTATATGTAACGCTACAGTGCGCCGTGGGTCTGGACGGTTTCCTGCTTCTTCTGAGCTATGTGCCCTCATTGAAATGCATTGAGGCTTGAGGACAGTGCCAGTTGGATTTGAAGCAAGCCCACACAATTCCTTCAGGAATTGTAACCTTTCTAGTTATTATTATTACTATTATTTACAAGAAACAACTAACCGTTCTTAATGGTTAACCATCAAAGGTTAACGTTGAAACATATTGATCCTGGACCCCTGTGAAATAGCAACAGTTTGCCTAAGTATTAGACATAAGTGTTAAATTTTCATTGAAATTTAATTGGGATCTATGTCTTGACAAAGACTGATGAGACTCTGAAATGTATTCAGTGTGGTCAGCGTAAAATCAGGTGGCAAAAATATTGCCAGCCAATATCAATTACAGTTGAAGTTCTTACATGAGATGCGACTTCCCTCTGTAAGACAGCAAAACTGGTATTGAATTTTGGAACAAATCCTTGATTGAGCGTTACCAGACTTCAGAGGAATGCTGGAACAAAACACTGATTGTTGACAGTAGTTCAACTTTCATTATTCCCCAATAAAATAATCTGTTTTCATGCAGGGCTACAATATGCTAATTATTTATATTAATATCGGGGTATGAAATCTCTTATATGGCAAGTAGATTTTCAATAGCACAAAGGCAGATTCAAAAGTCATTGTGTGGAATCCTGGTGGCCTTTCAACCCTGATACTGGTGAACCGCAAGGTCTCCTGGCTTGCTGTCACCTCATAACTAACCGTTACACATGTAATCCACAGCTTTAACTGAACAAGGTTATCAAAAATAAAGAAGATTGTTTCAACTTACAAGATGAAAACAATGACAATGCCCACGAACTTGTACCTAACTAAACTGATTAAATTTGGATTTAAATTTGGAACTTAAATGCATAAGGCCAGATGTGCTGAAGGTTTCAGAATATAAAAGAGCTAAATTAAAACCTGTATTTAGACCAATTTAGACCACTTGGTAATTTTTATGTGTTTTTGTGTGAGTGCATGTGTGTGTATGTACGTAAGTGTGTATGTACTTGCACGCGGGGTGTGTGTTTGTGTGTGTGTGTGTGTGTATGTGTATGTGAGCACGTGGGGTGCGTGATTGTGTGTGTGTGTGTGTGTGTACGTGGGGTGTGTGCATGCGCATGAGCATTTGTGTGTGTGTGTGTATACAGTATGTGTATGCATGAGGGGGTGTATGCGTTTGTGTGTGTGTGTGTGTGTGTGTACAGTATGTGTTTGTGTGTGTGTGTGTACAGTACGTGTATGCATGAGGGGGTGTATGCGTTTGTGTGTGTGTGTGTGTGTGTGTGTGTGTGTACAGTATGTGTATGCATGAGGGGGTGTATGCGTTTGTGTGTGTGTATGTGTGTGTGTACAGTACGTGTATGCATGAGGGGGTGTATGCGTTTGTGTGTGTGTGTGTGTGTGTGTGTATAGTACGTGTATGCATTTGTGTGTGTGTGTGTGTGTGTGTGTGTGTGTGTGTGAGTGCACGTGGGTTGTGTGTGCCCCTTCGTTTTCTGCCAGTGTTCACGACGCGCAGGCTTTTAAGCAGAGGGCCACTGTACTCCAGGGACAAAGCTAACCCTGACCTCCTAGCTGTAAATGTCCTATCATTAGAATGCGAGAAACTGCAGGTCAGCCCGACTAAATAATCACCCTTAAAAGAGCCGACCGGCGCCCCAGACCTGCCCTGGCTTTGTCGCCCCACTGTTTGCTCTGAGTGAGCTTCCCTTCGCCTTTTGTTTGGCTTTCCGGTCTCTGGCCCAGTTCTCCATTGCTATGGCAACCGCCAGACAGCTGCACTGTGGCTGCTGATCAGTGCGCGGGGTGTCAGACGCGGCTCCTGATCAAAGCGAAGGCCCTTCGCACGTAAGAGCCGGGGCCACGTTTTCGGGTCCGGCGCCTCTCGCAGAGCCGTCACGCGTGAGGCGGCTGCGGACGCAACAGGGGCGGCAGGATTTCTCCCCCCTGATTTGGAAAGCTCGGCCACGTTTGTGCTCCTCGCCGTGACCCTCGGGAGAGCTCGCACAAGCTCGGGCTCTTCTCCGAAATGCACGGAGTCAGCCGCTTCCTTTCAGTCCGTGCCCACCGCTCAAACTGGCATGGGCAGCGACATCACAGCCAGACGTGGTCATCCCTGCACAAGAACAGTGCTTTAACAGTGCTCGGCCCAGACAAGACCAGTAAATTGTGTGATTAACTGATTTAATTAATCGCAAACAAAGAAAACGAGCTGATCCCGTGGCTCTCCAAGGCCAGGGATGGGGACCCCAACAAACCACGCAGCTCTCCTGGACGAGGGATGGGGTCCCCAGCAGACCCTGCGGCTCTCCAGGCCAGGGTTGGGGACCCCAGCAGACCCTGTGGCTCTTCTGGACCAAAGCTGGGGTCCCCAGTAGACCCAGCAGTCTGTGTTGGTCCAGGGTTGGGGACCCCTCATGAAATGGAATGATCATGACTGCCCAGTTTCCTAAGGTTACCACTATGGAAACAAAATTAAAACCACAGAAATGCACAATAATTTGTAGATGTTTTATTAACTAGCAAATAGAGGTTAATAATAATCTGGAAAAAATTAAATCTTTTTCTGTACAATGTTTTTAGGGCACACAAACTAAAATCAAATCAAATTATGTACAACAGTGAATATTTAGAAAACAATTACAAGTTAAGTATTACACATAACATGTATCCAAGCACAGCAAATACTCTCTCTGGGTTTAGAAATATTCTTTCTTGGTTCAAATAAAAGATAGTAAATTAAATAAAATACTTTTAGTAACAATACTGCTCAAATGATCACTTAAATCAATTTGGGGACCCCATTTTGAAAAAAATAAATTAATAAAATTGCTGCAGAAAAACAAAAAATGAGTAATTTGATGAACTGCTGAAAACGCAAAGACATAATATTAACTGATCAAAATGTGCTCCCAAATGAGAAAGTGGTATCATAGGCTACATTCACTGACCAGGAGTAGCCATTCTGTAGGCTGTATGAACCTGACTAGGTCGTCGGTTGAAGGAAAAACTGGAAACCTCTCCCAATTTTTTTGGAACGGCAAAGAAATTTCTCCCTTAATGTAGGAACGCAATTTTGTAAATGTACATCTCTTTCATTGCCATAATGAGTGGGCTGACTGACTATGAGTGCAAACAGCTATTTCTAACTGTATCGCTAATGATACTTCAGCCGTATTTCAGGCTCCCAACTGACCATGGGGGTCGCTATTGAGCAATGCACTGGGGGAAACTCCATCAACCGAAACACTGCCTCACTAGCCAGCACTATTACCAATGAGCACTGATACGGTCAGGGTCACTGCACCATTGGGGGTTAATCTTATATATTTATTTTAAAGGAGAGCAGGACAGTCAATCTCCCTTGTGTGTGTTTTTTTTTTTTTTTTTTTGCTTTATTCCGGCAGGTAGAAAGCAGAGATGGTAACAGACAGAGAAGGGACCTCTAGATATAGAAATAGAACGGCATGGGATCGAACCCCCGGCCACACAGCGAGACCTAAGAGGGCCATTCTATCTCTCACTCTATTTTATTGACCCCCCCTTAATGGTCAGAAGTTTTTTTAAATTAGACTCAGCTGTGCACTCAGGCAGAATTTTCCAGGACCAGAGACAGATGTCTCAAAGATTTGTATGTTGCAACAAAGATTTTTTAAACAAAACGGTCAGCGGACAAAATCAATTTATCATGAAATATAGATTTTTTTGGTGAAATCCCCCTTTTAAATAAGTGCCATTAAGAAAAAAAAGAACAACAATCTGTGACAAAGGAAATGAGCAAATACAGCCTATGGGTGCATTCCAACCGCTTGTTTAGGTACCTCCTTGCTTCCTTTCCTTGTCTCCTTTCCTAGTATGAAAGGCAAAACAAGTAAAAAAATATGTGAAATTGATGTTTGGAATCACGCGTTGTCAACGTGGACTCATTCCATTCGCCTATTTTATTTCCTTGCTTCCTTTCCTTGCTCCTAGCTCCACTCATCGAGGGACGCAAGGAAAGGAAGCAAGGAAAGGACACAGGGACGGACGTTTATAAGGCAATTGGAACATCCTTAATCCTTCAAGCATTGGACTGAAGCCACGTCAATTACAGATGTGGCAGATGGGGAGAGGTGGATCCACAGGTCGATAGCTATGTCACACATTCCGAAAAAATACTTCCGCAAAGGATGCACTCGTGTTTCCTTGCTCAATAATTCTTCAGGAGCATCCTGGCTCTTAGCGGGTTGGAATGTCCTTATGATGGCACACCTCAATGAATTTCCAGGTCAGTCAAGGACCTTGGAGACGAAGGACGAATACAATAAGTGATTGGAATGCACCCACATGGCCAACTCATGATTTCAGATGTAAATTTCACATATTTTTCTTCCATACTAGGAAATGAGGCAAGGGAAGGAAGCAAGGAGGCACCTAAATAGGCAGTTTGAATGCACCCCAAGACCTTCCGCGTGTGCACCTTTAAAAAGATTCCCCCTTGAAACACAAAGGGAAGAAGCACCCTGTATCTTCACTCCTCAGCACAAAGTTCTAAAATGTTTGATTGTCCATAGGTCTTTACTTCTCAAGAACAAATTCACAATTCAATTGACTAATTCTTTTGTCAAAAAACTAAAATAAAGAATAAAGTTATAAGACTGCCTTCATCGAACAGCAGTTCCGCAAATTCACAATTCCCAGAAACTGCTGGAAGGAACTAACTTTTCTTATTAATATCCCATGAGTTCCCCTGACAGCCTTGCCCTGCAAGTCTCCTCCAAGTTTATGCACAGCTTGTTCTGCAGTGGAACATACCGGGCAGAGCAAGGAAAAAATATGGCTGTCAAAAACAAAATGAACTGCGCCAATGTTTCGTATAATGGGGGCACAAACGTCAACGAGAAAAGAAATGCCACAGACGATTTGTCCTTGGACCGTGGGCGAGCGCGACGATTTGCTTCTTCATAAACACTTAAAAGTTGTTTCACTGGCCACCAAAGTGCAATGCACTGCACGTGAAAATAAAGCTGCTGTTCAGTGACAAGCACAATGTGCAGAGCGGTCAGAATCGGGACCTGCGGTAAACACATTTGACTTGCATGACAACTTTTAAAAACGGTCCAATTCGACCTTAATCGCGGTACCTTCAGAAATACTTTTTTAAAAATCAAGTTCTCCCGATCTGTGCCTGTGCCAAAGAGCTGTGACTCTATTGCACTTGGACATGAAGGCTGCTGCCATTTTACTAATCAGCAGCTTACAGAAGAATACAGTTTTCACATAAGATCAAACCAGCATATTTTCAGAGACAAACACATCTGAAAATGTGTCTGATATATGTGAAAATGAGTCCTAGGAAAAAACATGAACACAAACTCAATGACCCCCAAGATGCAGAAAAGACTGTTCAGCACTGTTACACCAGAACTGTTACGCTCTTTGTAAGGAACACTATTTTGATAAATAATTAAAACATTAGATAATAAAATAAAAATTTGTGTGAAGTGAAGATTAAGAGCACTTGCATAGAACCCTTTCACACAGTTCATGAAAAAAGTAATTCAATTTCAGTGAATATTTGGAAAATATTCACTGCATATATATATATTTCTGGAAAAACATTTAACTGCATTAATATATGTAAAAATGAAATATTTCAAGGGTAAAAAGTAACCAGCATTTTCTTATATTGGCCTGACCTGAGAAGGACTACAGAATTAGCCTATGGATTACAGAAATTCTTCAGCAGTTTATTGGATTATAACACTCAAATGTAAAGCCTTTTTTTTAAGTCACAGAAATGGCAGCACTAATATTCGTGTTGGAAATACCGTCTCGATATGAAGACGGACCAGTTCGGTTTACCTTCCCTCTCCACCTCTAAAATGAAAGAAAAAGCAGTTTATCCAAGCCTCATAATTCTATTACAACCAGAAGTGTACTGCAGTTAAAATGCACCTTGGGCACAGTAGGACTCTAAAAAACCAATGACATGAAATTAGCTGAACAGAGTTTAATTGAGTCCCGGTTTACATTGAGGGTCCACATGGAAAGATGTAGCAAACTTCCATTTTCCCATTAGTCAGTCAAGTAATTCAACGTCAGGTTAACAACAGCCTCAGTGATCTAGTAGAACTCCAACACCAATAATCTATAAGACCTATCAGGAAAATGTCGAGTCAACAGTGGTCACGAGCCACTAGTATCCTGCCATAGCAAGATCCCAATACTTTCCCTAATGATCATTAATGTCAGAAACCCAGTAATAACAGTGGGTGGTGTCTGTATAGAGGCAGTGAGGTAAAGGCAGAATTTCCACCCGGTTTAAACAATACTGGCAACACTGTTTCCCCCTCCAATAAATAACAGAATTTTAAGCTTGTTTGACGAGGCAGCATGCGGAGAACTACGTCCGTCGGCCCCGAGATCGCGAGGTCAGCGTCTGGAAACGACACGGACCGAAACGCGGTTCGCGCGTGGTTGACTCGTCAGACGCCTCTGATCAGATCGTACAGCATCATTACGAAGTATTAAAATGTTTTACATGTCATGTTTTGTGCTCTCAATGGTTTTCATTTATTATAAGCATCTCTCTGCTTCAAACAGCTATACCTAATATATGTTGGTCCTCGCGAAAATAAAATATTGTTATGTAAATATGTACAAGAAAATAAGAAAATTACAACATAATTCTTAAAACATTATTCTGTACCTCGGTTATCCCTTTGCTCATATATTTCCTGTAATTTACAGTAGGCCTATATGCCGACAATAACAGACATTATTCTTCCTTGCTGCCATTTTAGAACTTTTTACACCTTCATATGGTTAAGAAAAACCACCGTATTATATTATCTTTAAAACAGCAACGTGCTATGCGAGATTTCAGAATGCTACGTGCTCCAATGAGCATTCCACTAGGCTACTTAATTGTGTACAACCTGCAGACTGGCAGAAGCAATAACACTAGTTAGCTAACATACATGATCAACAGTTAGAGAACAATTCCACATCCTCTGCCTCCATTAACACTGGTTAATGAAACCGGAACAACGGAAAATGTTTAAAAATAAATGCGGAGGCAAAATTCTGCTGGTCCTTTAAATAGGCTATTTTATAGGCTATGTGATATTCGGCCCTGGAATGCTTCTAGTTTTTCAGTTTTTAAAAATACCTGATATTAACTGAGGGATATAATTAGCCATCCCGTATATTTTGATGTAGACAATAAAAAAGATTTTAAAAGTTATCAGCGCTGACGTGCTCTCCCTTCGGTACAGTGGTGCCCCGGCAAACCCGAAGCTGTCGCGCGACGCTCCTGTACGACCTGGACCGGGACTAGAGGGAGGACTCCTGGGATTTAGCCCCGCCTCTTGCGCCCAGCCACGCCCATCTCAGCTACCACGTGTCCAACACAACAGAAAAACACTTAATGAGACTTAATACGATGTAAAAGTGACCGTGACATGTGATATTTGCAGTCCAAGGCAAATTAATAACACTGATCATATATATATATATATATTTTTTTTTTACAGTCAGCTACAGGGCAAGCGTAAACTGTAAATGTGCTCTGCTCGCTCCAGGTGGTCCTTGAATCCACTGAGCATGCTCCAACTGAGCCCGCATAGCCAGCGATGGTGACGCCCCCTCCGCGTTTTCACAGAAGGGGGTTTCCGGCCCGAAAAGTCAAAGTCCAAAGCAAGCGCTGGGGTAGGGGGTGGGGAGGCATTTCCCAGAACAATCCGGAATGTCTCTCGATGAGTCCCCCGGGTGATCGGAACGCGTCGAGACGCGAGGCGGCGTCGACGCATCCCTATTTCGTGAAAGGCCGGTTTATTGAGAGAGAGCGTTGCATCCCTTCCGTTCTTCCGCTACCGAAACCCTCTCTCACCCCTCATATCCGAACCCGACCGTGGAAGTGAACTAAAACACAGTACGTCCTTAAAACGCCCCTCCTCACAGATCTCCGTCGGTGGGTGGCAAGCATAGCTTGAACAGTCTGGGGAGAGGGAAAAGAGACAGAGGAAATAAGCGAGATATTAAATTAAAATGAAAAAGAAATGCCCATCTGGAGTCTCCCACATTTTGCTTAAAGCAGCAACAACATTATTGCAATTCGGTAAGAAAAATCTTCAGAATCCCCAGTGACTGCCGCTTATGATGTTTATGAGGTCTGGCGCTGTACAGATACTTCATAATGAGAGAAAGTGCGAGGCTGCTTCTGGAGTCATGACAGGGTGGCTGACTCAGATTTAATGATCTCTCTCCACAAACCATTAATTCTGCATATTAAACTACCCTACTTAATTTCTCTGCAGTTCATTTTCCAGCTTATTCCTCAATTTTCATTTTGTTCTCGAACAAATATTATCTGTGGTGTCCACCAGCAGACCCCTGGCTTTATACTAGTTGCAGCTTCGGTATAAGCTTAGAGTCACTGATTGGATGGAAACTTTCATTACATAATACATTACATTAAATCACATTATATTCCTAGAGCCAATCAGCTGCTTGCTCAAAGGCAACTGCAGTTGAATGCATTTTTTTTCCATGAAAAATCTATGCAAGCCTATGCTTGTGAGGAAAACATTTTTTAAAAATAAATTTCTAGTTACAACTTTTTGACTTAATCAAGGCATTGGCCTGGATGACCAGGAGCAGTCATATTCCAAAATGACATCTTATAGCCAACTGCTTGGATCCGTAATTTTCCAATCTGTACCACATTACCTGACCAACTGCTCCAATCTTATTCAAGAAGGACTGGTGTGAGTGTAGGCTTTTGTTCCAGCCCAGCACTAAACAACTTGACTCAACAAATCAAGGTGCTCATGGAAGCCCATGATTGGTTCATTAGTTGAATCTGCAGTTTTAGTGTTGGGAGAGAATGCTTCCTGGGTAAGACTGGACACTGAGATGGGAGCAGGTTTAGGTGGGCGTTACCTTGGTGCGCACAAGGGCATCTGATCCATTACTTTGAGGTTTTTGGCAGAGATTTCAACCCTGGTGCCCTGTGGGAACACATTCACCCCATTAATATTTCAACTGAAGAAGAGCAGGCTTAGGATTTTTATTCATACATGACCAATTAACACAACATCTATTTCCTTTCTTTTAATTATGGAAAAGGCAGTCTCTTTAAACAAAGAGATTTACATAGCACTGTACATGTGTATTATGGACATTAAATCTGCTGCAATTTGTGGACTTTCTGGAAAATATAATGGCAAATATATTTAAAAATAAAAATATACTTCAAAATACCGGAAAGTGGCAATAGTTAAACAGTTTGCCCACATATTGTGAAGTATTGCGATATCATGACAATGCATTTCCCCCAATATATTTTCAGTATATTCCAGTCTATTTGTAACCAGATACATATTTGGGATGCATGTTTCAAAATTAGATTTATTTAATTAAAATATGAAATAATGCATATCTCAGGTTTAACCTAATTTTGCTTTAAACCCTTTTTTATTCTTCCACTTCCCTAATTATTTTGGTATGACTCCCCCATTATCATCTAACTTCAAAAAAAAATTGATAACTGCTCTCCCAAATGAAATATAACAATAAAACTTAAATGAGTGCCCATAAATTTCGATAGCACTCATCAACAGGTAATTACTTCTTGTCAGGCAGCTATCCCACAATTCCTTGCATATGAATGCTTGGAGCAAAATGACAGCCTGCTTTCTCTTTTTCCTGCTCCCAGACTAATTTTCATACGGAATGCAGGCGGTACCTGTTTGCGCATGAGGTCCATGGCCTGCATGGTGCACCGAGGCGGGAGTCCATGGTTCCTGGCCAATATGGCCGCCTGCTCCAGGGACACGCCCAGAGTGCACCTGCAGTGTTCCAAAGACATGTCAATCACAGAACTCCGCCCACCTCATTCCACCCCTTCTCAAACAGGAAAGGAAGAACACTGATTTGTGCTGGTTCAGAGCTGTCTTACTTTTGTCTTACCTTCTTATTAATCTTACCTTGAATAGTTACATTAATCAGGTGAATTAATTCATGTTTGCCTAACACTGTAAATCACAGTGTATAAGAGCATGTGCTAAATTAATGTAATATAATGTAATGGTATTCTACATCAATGAAGTGTAGAGTTTAATGATCAGGTAGAGCCCCCACTTTAGGATGTTTACATGGGACTGAAGTTTCTCCTGGCTCACACCAGAGGGCGCTGTTGCGAGCACGTACCTCTGCATGCCGGTGGCGCACATGGCGATGTGGCAGGCGCCCAGCCGGTTGCAGAGCTCGGCGGAGACGGGCAGGACGCTCACGCCCGACGGGTGGCTGCCCGCGCCGCCCGACACGCCCGGTTTCACGTTGACGTAGGACTGCATGAGCCGGCACAGGTCGTCCAGGGCGTTGAGCGGCCGCAAGAGCTGGGGGGGGCGGGGGGAGGGGTGTGGTCAGTAGGGGGTCTGGGGACAAAAGCCACTCTTGCCTCCCCACCCAGACAGGAAGCTTCTGCTCAGTTTACCCTGGTAAACACCAGACACTGATGGCATCTGAGATGAGTGTTACCCCACCCTCCACCTGTCCCTAGCAGGGAATTTTATGCCTGCAGCCCATTTTCATTATTAGTACCACTTCTACAACAAGACAGATGATGTAAGATTTTCAGCACTACAGTAATACTTCTACTACTACTACTACTACTACTACTACTGCTGCTACAAGTTGCCCATTTACCAAGCAGCATTTGAACGATGTAAAATTTTTTGCACAACTACAACTTGTAAACTACAGCTACAAGCCTTGTGCTGGACCTCAAAATTGTGTACCTGGTCGATCTTCACGGCCGTGGTGTTGGAGTCTGACGGTAAATTGGATTTCTCCAGGTAGAAAGCCCTAGAAGAAGAAATGGTGAGCATTTCAATCAGAGCCACACTGCTGTAACCACACACAGGGAAGGTCACTCAGTCCATAAATCAGCACATTCAGACATCCACCCAAGCACAGACACCAAATAAGCTTTGCGATAAAGTCAATTCAAAACAGTGTTCAGTGTAATTTCCTGTTTCCATGGTCATTTCTGTTGGCTTTTTTGAGATACAACAGACAAGGATTTTTATGGTGCCAATGGCACTAATGACCCTATCCCTGCCAGTCTCAGTGAGGTTGAGAGCCCTGCTGCAGGAGCAGTACCTGAGCCTCCTGTAATAGGCCTTGACCTTCTCCAGGGAGACGGCGTTGGTGCGCTGCTGAAACTCGTCCATGGAGACGCAGTCCTGTGGGGACACGCCCTCTGGCCTCTCCAGCCCTGGAACAGCATTACAGTGGGTTACCCTGCTGCTACACCATATCACACCGTTACACAACATTACAATGCGATATCCCGCATTATACCGTGTTACACTACTCTTACACCATATTACGCTGTAACACCATGTTACATTGTGATACCACATTACACTGTGATACACAGCAGTACACTGCGTTACGCTCCTGTTACATCATATTACACCGTTACCGGGAGGCCAATGTGAAGAATTGTAGAAAAGGAGTTCTGCAGGAGATATTTAAGGCTCTTCATTATTCCCTTACCCATGGGACATATGACTGTATTTAACAGGCTTTTTGTGATTAAATCACTTTTCTGAGCAAAACGGCTTTGTTATGTATACGATAGCTGTGGTGCAGCTGTAACATACTGTTATGGCTGTTGTTTTTGGAGTATGCTGCCATACTTAATTGTTCTGAACTTCTGATTAATCTTTGGAAGAAATGGAGAATTCTGAAAATATCCACTTGATACTACTTACAAGCTGTTGGTAAAACTGAAAATTCTCTCTTGTTAAATGACAGTGCTGCAGCCAGGCCTGTTTCTGAGAACCTGTCCGCTCTGATGAAGATGCACTGTTGAGTGTGCGCCACTAGGAGGCAACATACTTCCACTTTCTGCACAGACATGATTTGATATTTGATATCAGGGTTGCCTCTTTGTGATGCCACTCCACTGCGTAAAGTCCCCTTTCCGTACAGGAGGCTTTTCAACCCCCTGCTACGCGTTTCATCCTCAGCTTTGAGCGGTGGATTTAACCGTCACATTTTATCTTCTTCCCATATTCAGATTTTGAATAACTGAACTTAACCGTGAAACGTTATCTATGAAAATGACTGACTGATAAACCTGTGGGTAGCCATTTTGCTTGAATTCTGTCTGTGACCAATGTTATGGCTGGTTGTTGAACCCTGCATACCAAAGTGGTCCCTATCACTTAAAACAAAATACTGCTCAACTGTTTTTAGTTAAGTATAACCTCTTTTTACAAGTCTGCCATTATTATCTTGGCTACTGAGACCGTGTATAAAAAAGCAGTGCCATGTGTTTGCAAGTGGCGATGTGTGTTTGGAAGTGATGGTGTGTGTTTGAAAGTTGTGGAATGTGTTCGAAAGGCCAACGTGCATTTTAAAGCGTCAACGTTAGTTTGGAACCAGTGCTGCGTGTGTCTGAAAGTGCCAGTGTGATTGAAAGCGCCTTCGTGCGTCTGAAAGCGCCTGCGTGTGTTTCAAACCCCCGCTGTGTGTTTAGAAGCGCGCGTTTCCCTCCGCACCTCTGGTGAAAAGCACGGTGTGCAGCTTGAGGCTCCCGCCGTTCTGCAGCCGGGAGGGCAGCTCGGAGAAGTGACAGCTGTCCAGGAGCAGCGTCACGCGCAGGCCCTGCCTGCTGCCCTCCACCTGGTAGCACACCGACGTGTCTGGGGGACGAGAAACCCGTCACTCCCGCAACCTGGACATCTCAAACTCACACTTAACCAATCACATTCAAACGCATCACAGTAAGCAACCCAATCACATCCCTGTTGTACCGTATTTAAATGCGCTCTCCGTGCTAACGGCTAACATGGATAAGCTTTCCGGCCTCGAACGCACCTGCCTTCATCTCAGCCTAATTCATATGCATGCACATCACAAATAACCCACCATCTGTTTTCATGCTAAACTCCTGCATTTACCCCAAATCCAAGCCAACAGAAATAGACTCTTTATTTCCTGGGCTCAACAGTAGTGACTGCGAGAGAGGAGATTCTGGGCTTTTCCTGGGTTTTGTTTTATTTTCAGATACATCTGGCCCTGATTGCGACAGCCAGCCCCGCTCGCAACGTTCAAATTTCCTGAACGGGCTCCGTAAAGAATCATCCGGAACGAAAGCCCGAATTCAGGAAGCCCCTTCCGACAGTTGTGTTTCCCCTCGGGTCGACATTAAACCTCTGTGTTCTGCTCGTGATAAACACCATCGCATTCCCGCCACAAGCCCCTGCCCTGCGCTGATCTGCTCTACGAGGCGCGTCCGAGCGTCTTACTCGCCACCAGGCACTCGTCCTCCAGCGGGCGGAAGCAAACGGTCACTTTGTCCAGGTCCAGCAGCGCCGCCTTGGTGTCCTCCAGCATCGTCCTCTCCTCTTTCTGCAGGGAGGAAGACAGTTCAACCGCCAAATCAGAAAACGCTACTGCTGAAATGCTAACACCGCACAGATTCACCGTACTGTCACAGATTCACAGGAAATGAAAGACACCCTAGTAAGCCTATTATATACAGGACTGGTGGACCATTTGGCCACAGACTACATTTCCCATCAGCCAACAGGAATTTTTCATTTTTATCATCGGTTGAATGGCGGATGGGGCTTTGAGAGCGACTCTCTCACCACGTGCGGCGACAGCGCGGAGTGGAAGTTGAAGAGGACTCCGATGGCGGCGATCTGCTCCAGCCACTTCCTGCTGACCTCCTTGCTGTCCTCCTCGTACTCGCCGTTGTTGTTGTAGCGGAGGTTGAGGGCGGCCAGCAGCTGCTCGGACAGGGTGCTGAGCGCCCCCACCGCGCTCTGGCAGAAGATCACGTCCCGTCTCAGCTGCAGATGCGTATCTGAGGAGGTGGTTTGGGGAAATCTCACCGTTAGCATAAAAACCAGCGCCACTAAACTCCAAGTCACTTATCACCTACAAACCATTAGGCTAATTACTAGACGACCTATAAACTACATTTCCACTCCAACGAGTCTCTACTGCTGTTTATTTTTGCACAACCACACTGATCACATATATTAGGGCATCCAACATTGGCCAAAAAAATCTTCGAATATTCCTTGAAAAAACACATTCTAACTTTGGTTTATGTGTCTGAAAGTTGTAGATACTCTTACAAAGACCATTACCTGTGCACTTCAACAAAGCAAGCAGAAGCTGGTTCTTCCCATCTGTGGATTCAAACAAAAAACAAAAAATCCAATTATCAATAGAATCTGTGTGAAAGTGGGAGGCCATTTTGAATCCCACGGCCGCTCTGGCGGTTGAACTCTTCGGCTGTGTGCGGCCCACCTTCCACAAATCTCTGCAGGTTCTCCACCAGGGTGTCGATGGAAATGGGCAGGTTCCAGGGGTCCTCCTGGATGTTCTTGTTGATCACGTAGCGACAGCGCGCCGTCCAGTCGTCCGTGTTCCGAAGTTCTGCGGGACAGACGCACGGACGCGTGAGTACTGCGTAACATTACATTCCCCTCATTTAACAGACGCTCTTATGCAGTACGGGACCATGCAAGAGAACATGAGTTACATAAGCAACAGAAACAGAGATTGGGCTAACAACATTACTAGATATATACAGTGTATATTCTTCACTTTTGCAGTGCTTTATATGGTATCTTTACATTTTAGCTCATTTCCCCAGTCCCCTGTTATCAGAAGCCCGGCTCAGCAAGCTTTCACTACAGCTGGGTATCTAACCACCACATTAATTATTAGTGTGACCTTGCAACCCCCCCCCCCCCCTTTCCAAAACGTAAGAATGGTTTAAGCCAAGGATCTCAAACTCCAGTGTTTGCGGGTTTCTGTGGTATGTCTTTCAATAAACAGATAATATAAGCCTCGAAAACAAGATGTGTGGACTACGTTTTCCAACCAATCACTTAAAATAAAGTGATTAAATGTCAACACATTAAAAACCATCAGCCAGATGCTGCGGCTCTTTGGTGCTGGAGTTTCATGCCTGGTTTAAAGAGACCTAGAAAGCTGATGACATTATATCGGTCCTCCTGGAAGAGGCTAGAGTTGAGTAGCCTTGTCCTTGCCAAGCCAACACAGCTCTTTACAGGGAGAAGCACAGAAGGATTCTGCTCAACACTGTGCAGACATTTGCACATTAATACTTAATGAGATCATCCATACTCTTACGGGCTGCCATTAGGAACAGCTGCACAATAATCACAAATCAATGGATATTTTCTGTGTACGGGAACAAACGTTCTGTACCATACCATGCAGGGAGTCACATCTAAACAAAACCTCAAATTTGGAAACAGTCTTAATATTTTAGATAAAAAAGATTCCTTTGTAGTCCTGAATAGGCATTTGACTAATGATGCCTGGGACCCCATCCTGGAAAATCTATTGCTGTCTCAGCTGCAAAACATAAATGATTATGCACCTGGAGAAAAAAGGTAATTTGATGTTATCAGGAACAGTTAATTGCATAGATAAACAATGTAACAATAAGTTCAATGATGGAATGATAATGCATTCAATATTATTGCATAAACATCATTTGAATTTCAAATATTAGGAATACAGATGAGACTGCAGTTTGTAGAGAGTGAGGCTGTACCTGGTTGACTGCAGTCCATTGGAAAGTGCCTGGTTTCCTCGCTGGCTTTTGTCATGACGGGGCCTTTGAGCAAACTGTTAATGGAATCAACCTGAGGAGAAGGAAGAAAGGCCAACGGTAAACATCACCCCGCCTACAACCACTAAAAATAGCCGTCGTCCAATTTTCTCAGAACAATGTCCGCGGCGTGAGAGACGACTGGGAACCTGACAGAATGAGATCGGGGTAAACCGATAGGCCTTAATCTGTCCTGGAGAACAAAGCTTCTGTCAGGCAAAGACGGTGTGCGGTGTCAAAGGTTAACATTGGGTTTGGTAAGGGAAGACTTTGGAGCTGGGGTGAGGGTGGGGGCCCCCTCCTGGGTACAGACGCCTCGGCTAGCTGCTAGCGGAAAGATCCGGGCCGACAGATCGAAGCGGTAAAGTGATAAGATTGAATGAGAGCGGCGGCGCCTTTATCAGAGTCATCTGTGCAGAACGAGCCGAGACTGTTCACCCTCTGAGCGGAGCGGAGAGGCAAACAGAGATAAAATAACAGCATGAAGGCACACGCCATCTAGGATGGGCGGAGGCGACGGTGGTGTCTCTGTATTCCAGAAGACAGACTGACCCAAACCAAGGCTGAGGCAGGAGGAAGTGAAGCTCCAGAGCCTTTAATTACAGCAGGGAGTCTGGACAGAAACACATACACTACAGTAGTGCTAACACAGCTTTGGGGCTAATGCAATTACGTAACTTTGGGTCTAATTTAACAACACAGCTTTGCTGCTAATGCGATAACATTGATTTGGGTCTAATTTAATAACACAACTTTGGGGCTAATGCGATAATATAGCTTTGGGGCAACTGGCTAATATAATAAGACAGCTTTAGGGATAATGCCATAAGGTAGCTTTGGGGCTAATGTAATAAGATAGCTTTAGGGCTAATGTAAAAACATAGCTTTGGGGCTAATAACACGACGTTGAGGCAAATGTAATAACATACAGTAGCTTTAGAGCTATTGTAACAACATAGCTTTTGGGCTATGGCCTGAATACTGGAAGTAATGTAGGTATTAACAACAGACCAGGAAATAAATTTGTTTAATAAAGAAGAGAACAATAATAGAAATAATATTTCTAACATAACTGTTTGTACCACTGACAGTAATACTGTTATTAATGTACCTAAGCCTTACCGTTCTTCCCTGAACTTACCCTTAATAAACCTTTGTACAGTTTGAACAATTGTGTTTTTTTGTCTCCAGAGATTTTACTCGATCATCTGTGGATGCAAAATTATCTTATGCTGTCACACAGAAGTTAAAAGCACTTTTGTTGCTGGTAAGTGCGTCTGCCAAATGATGAAAAAGTAAACATAATTTCCGGTAGTATATGCATGCTGGTAATTACTACGGCTGTAACAATGAACATATTAATCGATCCAATTAATCAATTAAGGCTTTTATCGGCAACTAATTTGTGATAAGAACTGTGACGTGAACATTTTAACATTTTAAATGCATAATGCAGTTGCTGTTAGCCAGGCGAAATGGAGTACAGCATTTAAATCTGCACCATTAAATATGCAGCTCTTACACAGACAGTCTGGCTGTGGGTCAGATGCAGAGGGGACATATGGCTGTAAAAAAATGAAGTGCACTGTCTGCACTGTACACAGAGCGTGTCCTATACGGATAACGTGAACCGTTTACAGTAAAATCTGCAAGCAAAGCATCCCTTTCGCTACCGTTAGCCATCTGAACGAAAACGTTGACGGACAGCCTTCCAGCGACCCATCTGACTCAGACAGACCGGCGACACGTGACGTTAAGCAAAGGGTTTCATGGCAACAGCGCTGAGCGCATCAAAAAGAAAAGCACTCATAGCTGAACTGCATTAAACGGCTGGCCACTTAACACGGCCCAAGACCGAGGGCTTGAAACAGTTCTACATCAGCCACTGGGTTCAAAGGAATATATAACTAATGCATCAATACTGGTCGTAATAGCGGTAGTAACTGGCAGTATAAAGCCCTGTCCAGATGGGATTAGTATTGCAGGACAACGTCGGTAATGTTTTTTTTTTTTCATCTTTGGATGTCAGTGATTCCCATGGCTGATCTGCATGGAAAAAGCATTTCCCTTTATTACTGAGGGGGCCTGTCTCTTTGGCTGTTCCTGGGTGAATTTGTCACACATTCTCATCTACCAGGGGGAAAAAAACCCAACACACGTGTTGTTATACAACTAAAAGAAAGGAAAGAACTTTAAAAAATATTTCTAAGACAGGCAAAAAAAATACATGAACAAAAGATTGTTATGAAAAATATGCAAAATACAAAGTATTACAAAAATGTATCGTACAAATAAGTAGTAATTCGCATCAAATATTGACACGCTGATACAGATGGTGAAAGAATTATCAGAGGACCTCGAAGTTTGCTGAAAAACAGGAGGTTTTTTTGGCCTTAATTATTATTTGCGTGCCCTGAAAAAAATCACTGACACAATCGTTCCGGAAGTGAATAAATTGACTGAATTACTCTGGTAAAAATCACATTACCTGCCCTCCCCTAGTGAAACTAATCCCACCTGTACAGGGCTAAAAATGCATAAATGCTGATTGTAATGCTGGTACTAAGAAAGTTATAACAGGCAGGAACATCAGTAAAGAGCTATAAGGGAAAGTGATACTGAACCTGGTTAAAGAGGTGCTCCAGGCAGCCGTGCAGCTTGTCCTGTTTGTCGAATGAGATCCTCATGTCGCAGGGCAGCTCATCTCCTGAACACCACCAGAGGGAGCCGAACAGAGAGAGAGAAACACACAGACGGTAAGTCCCGAGCTCATTCAGCGCTCCCAGAAAAGCATCACGTGCAGTGGCTGTAACCTCGAGGTTGCGGGTTTGAATCCAGGGCGGGGCACTGCAGCAGTAAATATTCAGCCATGCTCGCAAATAATACTTCAGCTTAAGCTACGTTAGCGGCCTCAATCCAAAGCACCTGCTTATCAAACAAACAACACAAATCAACAATAAATTTAAAGAGAGACCGTAATTCATCTGTAATTCACAGGTGAGCAGTCAGCCATATATTCTGCACAAGTTTCACTTCACAAGAACTGTTTTTACCCGCAGAAGAATTTACAGTGGGTTACCAGTGAGACAGAACAAAGCTGATATCATGGCATGGCACTCTTAAACAATTCAAATTGGCAGGTGAGAAAACAGTCTGCTATTATGTGCACATGGACAGGTATTTATTTTTTTTAAAGGTTTTGAGCACATGTTGAAAATGTGTCGTGTACAATAAAACTCCAGTGATTATCTAGCTGGGGAAGAATTTATCTGACGTACCAGATGAAATGAACAAGAATAAGTTCGACCAGGCAAACAAAAAAATGCATTCAATATTGCAGCATTAATTCCCATGATAGTGATTAACCCCTTAATGTGTAAGATGACAAATATGCAATTAGAATGTTCTTATCTGAACATTCTAATGCTGATGTAACAATCGCTACGGGTAACTGGAAACAATGGAGTTCTAGAACACTGACTTAGAACACTGAAAGTACATTCCGAATAGCCTACTCTTCAGAAGGGTTAAACCCGGAGGCGTGACGTGGCGGGTGACGGTGGGTTGCGGTCTCACCTGAACCCATCTCGTCGCTGCCCAGGTAGGAGCTGTTGCTCCGCACGCTGGTGTAGGACAGGACCGAATCCCGGTTGCTGTTGCACTCGCTGGAATGGGGGGGGGGGGGGGGGGGGGGGGAAGAAAAGGAAAAGGTTACAGTCGCAATTCACAAAGGAACAGTTTGTTTAGCCCGCTTCCTGAAAAGCTACTCCGACAGTGGCGCAGTTAGCAGATTACGCAATCGGCACGACTCCGCTTTCCTTTCTAACATTCCTCAACAGCAGTTTGTTTTTAACGCGGCGCCTGTGGACATTAACAACTTTCACCTCGCGTGATACCGGAATGTCTCAGCCGCGTGCCCGGTAACCCAATCTGCTGATCTGCGTGTCTGCCGAGCTCGCGCACCGGATGCCGCATCAATTACATCGCCGGCGTTTTCGAGGAAAAACGGCGTACGGAAACGCGCGTGGAATTCATCAGACGCGCGGAGACAACCTGCCCGCCCCTGCGATGAGGCGATTCGCCGCACGCCCTGAAGCGCGCGGCCTCGCTCGGCGGCGAGACGAATGAAAACCGCGCGCTCGAGGAGAAATATAAAAAAAAGGAACACAAGCACATCGATTAAAAAAAGAAGAGGTTCGTTCTGGGAAAAGAGGATGGCTGTAGACACTCGTGAATTTCACATGACTACCAATGCTGTTTTTAAAAAGGCCTCTTTTTCCTTGTGAGTTCCTGTGGAATTATCAGACTTATCTCACTGTGGTATTTCTCCCACAATTTTGATGTTCAACTTCAACAACCTGTGACCAGAAACAAAAGCCATGTCCTGCACTCTGTACCAGGAGAGATGCAGGTTTGACTGACTTTATCACACTAAAACTGGCAACCAATTTAACCCTGAGAAACTAGGTGATGTGAGGTGAGGTAATTTCACAACAAATGGCACTAACTGATCAATTAAATGCTGAGAAACAATTCAGAACCTGCAGACCCTGCGGCTCCGGCCTACACAGGAAGTCAGGGAACCGCAGCAGTCCGCGTCGCATTGTAATCTGCGCAGGGGCTTGAGTGACAGTGAAATTAAACCGAGATAAGATCGTCCCATTCTGCTGAAGGATAACAGCTCCCAGGACGACACAACGTCAGCTGCACCACAGACACAGCAAACAAATGCGGTTTGGAAGGAAATACATTTGCGGCAATGCCACTAAAGTGGTTAAATGGCAACACTTGAAATTTTTTTAAAAATAAAGAATAAGCATACATTCCCATATGTTGAACATGACATAATCTAGACGACGCCACAATTGTAAAAAGTAGAAAGCGCTACACTATGGTAAACAGTCGGGTTCTAATTAGTGAAGGGTCCCCTGGCTCCAAGCCGCCGTAGGAGGGGAAGGCCAGACTCCAGGGGGCGACAGACCGTGGTGCGGTTAGCGGATGGCGCTAATTCAAACCGCAGAGACACACCTCACGCACTGGCAGCTACGCCACAGGAATTTCACTACAGACACTTGAAAAGCGAAACACTGGCCACATTGTCTCAGGAATAACATCTGCAGGGCACATAGATCGCTGGGATGCCCACACACATACAGTACTCACACACACTCGTACACCCCCACCCTAACCCTAACACATACACCTTTCACAACAAAAAAATACATAGATATACACCCCTCACACACACACTCACACATTCATACCCCCCCACTCCAACACACCTCTCACAACAAACACATACGAACATACACCCCCCCACACACACACACATCTTTTACAATGAACAAATACGTACATATACACGTCCCCTCCTCCACACACACACACACACACAACACTCATATTCCCCCACCCCACCACACACATCTTTCACAATGAACAAATACGTACATATAAACCTCCTCCACACACACACACACACACCCTCTCCAGCATTCCCATTCATGGGTCATTTAAGTGCTGAAAAGGAGAGGGTAAGAGCTGTGGCACTGACACACTGTACATAGATCTGTGATTTCTCAATAAGGAACCACATGATTTTTACACACCTTTAAACACCCAGGGGCCCCCTGTTCTCTGTTATTCCAGTCCAGATGGTTTATATACATTCAGTTCTAAAAGCACAGCTTTCCACTGTGGTACAGTATCTAGAACTGAAAGCAGAGAGCTGAACCTCGCTATTTCAGCAAACAGAATTCGCCTTCCACTTACAATTACCCTGCTTCCAGCCTCTTAGTCTGGCTAGCAGCTACTTTCCAAATAGATTTCTAGATTTTATTGATGACCTCCAATGCTTTTAACTACAGGCCCATTACACTGCTGAACTGAGGAAGCATTTGGATCATCTTTCTGTGCCTAAAACCATAAACACAAAGGCTCACCATGCTGCCTCAAATTCAGTCCTAAACTATGGAACTGTTGGTCAGAGTATACCACAGCCACACAGACACTTTCTACTTTAAAGTCCTATTCAAAATCAAAATGGCTTTTTGAAGCTGTTTATACTCCCTGTAATTTCATTTTATTTGCCTTATTGTTATTTTTCAGACGACTTTCTTGTAATTTTAAAGTATTGCCTTTGCTGCAGTTGCTCTTGACATTCATTATTACTCAGTTCAGTACATAACGCAGTGTGGAATAACCAACGTTATGTGTCTGAAAGAGTTATAATGCGAGACTGCGCGCCTGTAATCACTGCACTTCATCAAAGAATGTGGAGAAACCACAACACATTCCATCTGCAAAATTTATCCGTAAGCAGACCCCAAAATGACTGTGGGCATTATGTTATTCCGCACGTTTTTTTAAACACCCCTCGACACAGGTCTGGAGAACTACAAATACTTTTTTGTTAACAGAACATTTGCATTCATATTTAGCAGACATCCGTACCCATGGCAACTTACAAAAATATACAAATAAACCTTTAGGAAACAACCAGTGTGAGCAGTGTACACCTACAGCATAAAGTGAAGCGCCGTGGTAATGTGTTTTTGAGTGGCAGAGAAGTCACACTGTGTACAGAACTTTGTGTACAGGGGGGCTCTGTCCCCCAAGTTCTGAGGCCAAATGTAGAAATAACAGGAAATGTAATAAAATAAATAAAATGTAAAAAACACGGCGCTCGTTTGCGCTCGGGTCGTGACCTCGGTTTCTCCGGCGCGGGGAGAATCTCGCGGAGGATTACGTAACCTCCAAACGCGCCTGGCCTCGCTTCTTCACAGCGCTCCCCTGGGCGTGGGCTGCGGGCTCCCAAATTTAGCCCCGACCGCAGCCAGAAACAGAGCCTGCCTGTCAGCCCAGGCCTGCGGAACGTCACCCAGGCCGGGGTTCCCCCGGCGGACCGGGCCGGGCCGGGTCCGAGCCCAGCCGTACCGAACCATGCCGGGACAGGTCTCAAGGGCACGGAGACGCTCTTGTTACCCTGCGGGGGCCTGCGAGACGCAATCTGGACATCCTACGGCTGAACGGACGGTAAATTAAAGGCGAGCAAGAGCAGGGCGGGGCTAAACTTGGCCGCAGAAACACAAGCCGCTTCCTGGCAGGAGACGCGGGGAAGTGCATCGCTGGGATTACGTCGCTTTGTTTTTAGCCGCGCGGAGCGTCGTCTTGTCGGCGGGGGCCGGGGAAGGGCTCCTCGTGGGCATCAGGAACACAGCTCACAGATAAAAAAACGTCTAAACATCGCCTTTCTATTTTGGCTGAGCGCAGACAGGCCGGGCCGGGATGGCGGGGGCGAGCGAGCGGCGATATTTCGGGCCCCGTACGCGCTATATTTGCCGTCTTAAACGGCATTGAAGTGGCCGGTGTACACGCCGCTGTCTTTCACGCTGAGCTCCGGGCCATCTGCAAGCCATTACGACCGCAAAGGGGGCCACGTACGGTCTCTAATGTAAAAAAGCCACAATCTCAGAGCGCGTTCCCCCTGAAGCCGCACAGTCTGCAGTCAGCCCTCCTGCCGTTACACCCCCCAAGAAAAGAAGGCCGTTTTTCACTTTTCATTCAGTGCAGAGCAGGACGGAGGAACAAACGTTTCATTTTATTTATTTTTTGAACATTACACGTGGCACCGAGCGAGAGAGAGAAACTTATGTTTTAGCAGTCAGGTCACAATGTCTGACGTCCAAGGCGACCGATTGTTTCTTCAGGATTCAAAATGGCGACGCGTTCTGAGTATTTGAAGACTTCTTAATTGCTTTTTGAAATTCATACATCCTTTGGGCTAATGCACAGTGGAAAAAGTATCGAAAACATGTATAAGAAAGGTGACATTCGATCGGACAGCACACAGACGGTGTTGCGTGCTTGCGCATTAGAGACTGCACAAACAACACCCTGATGACTGGGAGTCTTTAAGAACAGCGCCTCACAAGCAATCAGGCTTGGGCCAACGAGGGGTGAATTTATTGAAATGAGCCGGTGTTACCCACATAAAAGAGAAGTACATGTGGCAGATCAGTTTGATAACATACTTATGTTCCTACGCAGGCTGCGTACCAATACTTTTCAGTCCTCTGTTACAACCATCATCGTTTAATCAATACAGAGATGATCGTACTCTCTTTGGTGTTTTGTAAATATCAAAAGCACCTCAGAGGGCAGTGACACGGGCCTAGCAGGCCCCTGTAAGCCACACCTGACCCATGTGAGCACTGGGGTGTAAAGAGTCCTCCTCACCTGTAGGAGTCCCTGTAGCTCATGGTGTCGTGTCCCGAGTCCTCCTGGTCGTCCTCGGTCACCTTGAAGCAGACCCTCTTGATCCCGCAGGACTCCACCTTGTCCAGGTCCGCCTCCTCGGGCACCAGCGCGATGGGCGGGGCTTCCTCGGGGGCGGGGAGGTCGCAGCCGTCGGGCTGGGTGGGCTCCGTGATGGAGGACAGAAGACTGGCGGCGGGAAGGGGAGAAACGCAGGAATAAAACAGAGGGAGGGTTTGAAAAACGACACCACAACGAGGGGTCCTTGGGATTTGATGCATTGGGGCGTGTCAAAACACCGTGACGGCGTCTTACAGGAGGACCCCCCCCTTGCCGTGACGTTGCCATGGCGGGTTGCCCGGGTTACTCACACGTTTATCTGGGCTACGTATTGCTTCATCTCTCGCACGGCGACGTCCATGCGGTTGAAGAGGTGGATGTAGGCGTCCTGGGCCTCCGTGTCTTCCTGCTTCAGCAGGAAGCTGAGCCCGCCCCCTCCATTCGGTCCCGTCCTTCCGTCCGGCGGGACTCCTCCCCCTTCTGCCGTCTCGTCTCCGTCCTCGTCCTCGTCCCCCAGGGCCTTGCAGGTCCAGGACGGGGCGGCCATGCTGGTTATGCAGTGTTGCGTGTGGCACATGGGGTTCAGGTTTACTAAGGGGGGGAGCACATATTGAACCCCTCAGTCACACACGCAAGACATAAATTCCATACATTTATTATTTATTTACTGCATCTATTTATTACAACAGATGCAGATAAGCATCACCCTGATGGATATATTGGAAATGGAATATATGGCAATGCATTGCACATGTGGCATAATGGCAAATACATTTCACAGAAATGTCTTAAAATAAACAGCAATATTTGAGTTTGGCATGATCATGTATATTTTCCAATACACAGTGAAGTGTGAAGTTCGATCATGATTGTACATGAAAAAACTTTTCCATACTGTGGCACATTCCACAATATGCTGTGACACGCAAAAGTGTATGAAAATGTTATGTTTATTCACTCATTTGTTTTCCAGATGTTTTTATCCAGAGCACCTTATGAACTTGTCATGGCAATAAACAGCCCAGACATTTCCGTAAAAATGATATTTCCACCATTTCCCCCTCAAAGCTGAAAAACCAAGGGAATGTGTTTTGCTGGCCGTCCCAGGAATGTATGAACCTCTCTTGTGTGGGTCACTGATTCGGTTTGTCCAACTTAAACAGTTGCTCTGGGGTTTTTCCGAGAACTTTTTTTTTCCTCCCCGTGAAACTTCAGATTAAGAGCGAGGTCCAATAAGAAAAACACGCTAACTAACAAAACCAAGGCAGAACTGCATATTTTAAAGGGAGCTCTGCCAAGCGACTCTTATTCTGAAATCTGAATAGAAGTGCCAAACCCACATGTGATTTTAATATCAGGCGGACTGACAGTGGAATAGAAATAGAAGCCGTCGCAGCATTTGGGGGTTTAAGGTTGCAGAGAGCGCATTAAGCGCGTCTCAAGCGGCCAGGGAGCGTTTGGCGGGTGCTCTCCCGCGCACCTGCGCGGGGGTAAGGATCAAAGATCGGCCGCGGGCCCGAAAATAAACCGGCGAGCCCCCGAGCGTGAAGCGGCCGTTTACGAAACGTCTGAGCGAAGGGGGAAGCTGTGGAGCAGATGTTCGGGCGGGTGGGGCGGGGCGAGGCGGACGCCGGGCCCGGGGTCGAGACCCCGTCTGTACCGCTGTACCGGGGCTCTGGAGCTACGGGGGCTAGGCGGGCCGGGGCGTCGGGTGACGGGTCAGATGGCGGGAAACGCGGAGCCAGATGCGCCAGCCCCGACGGCCTACCTGTTCCCATTCTACACGCACGTATTCATACGCCGTCTGGGTCAGAAATGTTCCGTAAAAATGTGCGTGAAGGATCTTGGATCTTAGAATGGCGACAGTTTGCAGACCCAGAAACAGAAACACTCACACACATGGACACGTGCACATAAACACACGCAGGCACACACAGACATGGACGTACACACACCAGACAGACGGACAAACGGACAGACACACACACACAGTTGAGCAGGCACGCACACACACAAATGCACATGTACACACAGATGGCCACACACACAGATGGACAACACAGGCACATGTACGCACACGCACACAGACAGCATGCAAACAGATGCATGCACACACACACACACATACACATACACACACACACATATGCGCGGCACACACAGACACAGACACAGACAGCACGCGTACAGTCGAGTGCGCACGCACGCACGCACGCACACACACACACACGGCACGGTTGACTGGGTTTGCCTGTGAAATGTGACCTGATGGAGCGATTAGTCAGGAGGCAGGACACGCTACTCATTTACGGCAAGAACTGCGAAAGGCTGAAGCACAAAAGTCACTTATATTTCTCAAAAGCAGCTCTTTAACCATAATTATGTACCAGTCTCTGCCTTCTAATTAATCACAAACTCCCCACTGATGCCAATTAGTTAAAATAATCCCTTCATTTAAAACAAAACAAAAAACTGGTTCATTCCTGTAACAGCATGTTTGGACGAAAAAAAAAACCTTTTAGTGTGTATAATAGCTAGCAGGATTTGACCTCTGTAATAATTACAGGACTGAGAGATATATATTTAGAAACCAAATGATCTCCATCATTTCATTTACAGTACCACATAAATTAAACAAGAGAGGAGATCTGTTACTATGAGACTACAATCTGAACACCGAAGCTCTCTAAAGCCTGAACACTGAAACTCTCTAAAGCTTGAACACTAAAGCTCTCTGAAGCCTCAACACACTGAAGCTCAAAGATTTAACACTGAAGCGCTCTGAAGCCTGAACATACTGAAGCTCTTTCAAACATGAATACTGAAGCTCTAAACCCCGTAACACAGAAGCTCTCTAAAACCTGAACACTGAACCTCTCTAAAACCTGAACACTGAAGCTCTCTAAACCCCGTAACACTGAAGATCTCTGAAGCCTGAACACTGAAGCTCTCTAAAACCTGAACACTGAAGCTCTCTAAAACCTGAATACTGAAGCTCTCTACAACCTGAACACTGAAGCTCTCTAAACCCCGTAACACAGAAGCTCTCTAAAACCTGAACACTGAAGCTCTCTAAACCCCGTAACACAGAAGCTCTCTAAAACCTGAACACTGAAGCTCTCTAAAACCTGAACACTGAAGCTCTCTAAAACCTGAACACTGAAGCGCTCTGAAGCTCCCAGTGCCTCAGAGGCCGTGAAGCCTGTGGACCGAAGCTGGGAGCGGCGGCTGGCGGCGCAGACGGGGCCCGTGCAGTACCTTGGTCGGGGTCCAGGCCGAAGAAGGAGCTCTTGCGGCCGAAGCGGATGCTGAAGGTGCGGCCGGCCGAGGTGGTGCTCTTGGGGCAGGACACCTGCATCAGGTTGACGTGGCAGTTGGTGGGGACGAAGTCCATGCAGCCCAGGGGGTGGGCCGTACCCGCGGCCTGCTTAAGGGTGGGCCAGGCTTTACCCCTCAGCTCCTGAGCGAACTGCCAGAGAAGGTCCCCAGGTTAGACACTTACACAGCACTGAGCATTAACACAGACCAAACCACAGCATTTGACCACATTCACGTAATTATTTTACCTGGTGATTATGCAAGTGTCATAATTCTCCTTGCTCTATCTAAGTCGTGTGTGGCGGTTCGGCAGCCAAACGTTCTCTGGTAATGGAGGCCTTCTCTCGCGTTTATGAGCTGGTAAGCTGATAGCCCGCTTGCGATTTAATCAGTCGTGCTGATGCCAGACGGAATACGTGTAGCATAAGTCCTTCTGACAGGGTTCCATTTTTAGACTTTTTGTAGCGTTCGCGGTTCTTTGTAGCATGCGAATGCATTTTTCCTATGTTGGATAAGTAGCAATTAGATTCAAAGCCACAGGGCTTAGGCCATATCAGAAGTACTTTTGATTATAGTAATCTAGAAAAAAACTAAATAAAATGATACCAGTGCAAGATGACATCATTCCAGACCTATAGCTAAATGTAGAGGTTAATGGCATGACCGTGCACTTTAGTACATTTCAATAACAGGAAATTCAGTAACACTACACAGGAAGCTAAAGACCAGGGGTTTGGTTCAGTAATTTAAAATATAAGATGTTTCATAGGCAAACAATTTATCACCATTTGTTCAATAGCAAAACTAGGATGTAAAGTTCATGAACAAACTTTTGTGCTTGCTTCAGCAGTTGTTTAGCTGTTGCTGCAGCATCCTAAAACTTCACCAGTCTAACCTGATGACCATTACAACCTAGGGATTTAGGGAATTTGTAGACTATCAAATAGTGGCACTGTGTCACCAAATTATGCACGTTTTCTGCAATGGTATGCAATTTAAAATCCTGTTTTATAAATGTATGATGCTGTCTGTTGTGATATTGTTTAATGACCACTATTATAAGTACATGGCGTCAAGTTTTTTCAATTTCTATTGGCTGACAGAGCATCACATGTAAGGGGAATCACCTTAATGGAGAATGTTGTCAACATTTCCCATTCATTGCATTTTATTTTTTATTCCCCATTTACACAAAAACTTCCAGTATTTCGGAACTTAAATGTGGCATGTCCAGCTTAAAAGCTGCAGGAGAAGTGTGCAGAGATTTTGGCAGAAAAATAATAAGAAGAAGAAGAGACCACATAGTGGGTGTTGCTGAAGCAATCACACTAATTATTAGTATAATAACGGTACAAATAGGCCTTTAATGACCCACTTGCTTAATCTTCTAAGAGGAGAAATGAGCAATTTGGCGGACTCAGTCGAATGGACAAATGGCATCAAATGGGGCTTTGCAGATCGATGGTGCTCAGCCGTCAGAATGATGTTGGAAGAGAGCGCGAAGAGCGGGCAGTTTGGGGGTTTGGGGAGTCACCTTCTGGTAGCTGGAGATGCGTCTGTGGATGCTCTCCAGCTTGGTGTCGCAGATGTTCCGGAACTCGTACTGCGGCATGGAGACCACGCGGTCGCTCTGGGAGATCAGCTGACTGCAGTTCCTCACAAAATGGCTGTCGTCCGCCGCGAACGCCTCCAAGATCTAACGGGCCGAGTCAAAGAAAAACAACTTCACTCAGGGTTCAGACTGCACAAGTACCGCACCGAGCTTCCAAACAGGAAATAAAAATGACATGTGCGGCGACTGAGTCTGAGGACAGACGCGATACATTAACCAGATGGACAACTCCACCACTGACGTGGAAAATTTCAGAGCTCCAATTTTATGCATTTTACATGAAGGAGTGCGGCTAAGGACAGTACCCACGGAACAACGACATACTGTGCTTGGGCATGCCATTTTTGTGAATATTTATGCAATATACCGCCAGAAACTCCTGGTGGCAGCGCCTGCTGGGGTAAGGAAGTAGATGGAAGGAACATAGGGGCTGACCATCTGGTTACTGTAGAGAACCTGTGGTTGGGGGAGGGGCCTCGTACCTTGGCTGTGAGGCTAAAGCATCCCTTGGGCTCCACCATTTTCTCCAGCACGTTGCTCTTCACCCCCGCCATGTTGACGTACTCGTACACCACGCCGTGCTCCAGGTGCACGTTATCCACCGTCAGGCTGACCAGGGGGCCATCGCTGTCCGAGATGGTTAACTGCCGCAGTCCGTTCACTGGATCTGAAGGGGGGGGGGGGGGCGTATCATCGTATCATAGCCAATCACAAGTGAGAACAACAACATCAACCTCCCGGCTGCGCGGGTTTCTAAAGAGCTCCCGTCCTCAAGTTATTGGCTCCCCAGCAATTTTGGCTTGAATCGTTCAGAGATGCGACAGATTTTTCAATCTACGCGCCAGTAAAGCAGTCACGTTGATGAGAAAACAGGCATTGCACCCGGTCATATTGGGTTTGGTTTAAGGGATTAGACGATGAATTAAATGATCAATATTTCAACAAGGCAATTAACAGACTCCTGTAATTCAAACAAAAGTGCAATCAAAGAGCAAAAATACGAACATAAATAATTTAACAGTAACGATATCTAATTTAACGATAATCCAGAAAACATTCAGCTCAATCTATCAGGAAAATTGTCAATAACACGTCCTCCATTTCGGGGTTTAAAAGATGTGAAAAATCTTAAAATGGCCTAGCTTCCAGTTTTATAGATGATCACACAGTGAAATGGCCTGTAATAATGTAACTGCAGCGCACACTGAGAGCCTGGACACTCTGTCCCATCGTTAGAATTAGAGAGGTTCTGCTTCCTGTACGAGTGCTGACTTTCCAGAGAATTTCCACGGCAGACAGACTGTAAAAATTAGACTACTGCAGGGAATCCAGCTGTCGGAGAGAACTCAAGGTACCCCGGCTCGTCCGTCAGATTATCTTTCAAACCCAAAGGCAGAAAAACGAGCTCCAGCTCTGTGTCTTACAAATAAAGGAGTTTTTAGTGTTAGTGACGGTGATCTCCAAACCATGACAAGAGATGTACTCTTCATCCCCCCTTTACTCCACATGAAACAAAATCCTGCTTTGGACTGGTTTCCATCAACACTTGGACTTAACTTGAAATGCAAAATTGAATTCAAGTGTTATTTTGTCCATTCAAACACTGTTTGTCGTTGTTGTGAAATGCTGTGATCACTGAACTCACTGGATTGTGACAGATGTTGACTGAATCCAGGCCAAAATTAAGGACAAATGGTGACTGAATCCAGGCCAAAATTAAGGACAAATGTTGATTGAATCCAGGTCAAAGTCAAGACAGACCTGATGCCACAGCAGCTGCCAAAAGCAGCTCAATTGGGTAGAGTGTTTGTTATGCTACTGTCCATTGTTAGGGATTTACAAAAGCCTTTCCTTTTACACCAAAAAAAATCAGAAGACAGAAATGTTGCAGCTTGCAGGATATTAGATGACAATATTTTATAATGCTGATGTGATTTTTCCCTCTCATAAACAGCTATGAAACTAGCATCAGTGCCCATTAGCATTAGCATTGAGCAGCTCTGGTGCAGTCTCTGTGTTACAGGCATCATTGATAGGCATTTGTCACACTAAAGATTCAAATCTGCAACCTTCTGGCTAAAAGCCCAGTCTTCACAACTATCCTCTGCCACCCCAATGACACAACATTTTTTTTGCCCCTTGCGCAAACTTCAGCTGTGCTAACAGGAACATGCACTGTATCAGTCTCTTTTTTCTTTCCGCGGTCACTTCCCCGGCTGCTTCCTGTTCGAGAGTTGCTGGGGCGTGCCCGACTGCGTACCTCTTCCGTTTGCGATGTCGACTTCCTCCTCGGTTTCCGAGCCCGTCTCCGAGACGCCGGGCTTCGGGGCTCTCTCCTCTTCTGCGTCCTCGAAGGTCCTGTACACCCACTGGGAGGGTCCCTGTGCAAAGGGCAGAGAGAGCGGCCTGTAGTTTAGCCAGAGTCAGCCAGAGCCGCAGAGCGCAGCCGTAAGCGCTGTGCACCACAGCCGCCGTGGCTGAGCACAAGCACACTGTACCTTTCAACATTTTCCATCTCTTAGAAACCGAAGAACGCAGGCCTCTGTCTTCAATCAACCCACCACGAACTTGCAATTACACAAGTGATGGGAAGGGGCAGTGCAACTCACTTTAACAAAATATGTGGCGAAAGGAAAGGGAATTAAGTTTTCTTTAAGCAAGGCTTAATATTAAAGCATGTGCAGAAGTATCTTATCTGCTCTAGTTCAACCAAATGCCTCCAAACTCATTGGAAAGGGCTTCATCCTACAGCAAGGCAATGCGCCCCAACATATAGCTAAAGCAACAAAGGTCAAAGTAAAAAAACTAGAAAATCCTTGACACACCAAGTCATTCAACCAATCTGAATCCAACCGAACAAGTGGTTCATATGTTCATATCGAAACCACATTCACCACATGTGAATAGTTCAATTACAAATCTAAAATTGTGGAGTACATAGCCAAAATTAGAAAAGAATCTCTTTGTCCAAAGTATTATTGAGGTAACTGTAAATGCTTCCTGAGGGTACAGATAACACACAGCAGTGATTACACACAAAAACATGCTCAATAGTTGGAGATGGCGTTCTAAAAATCTCTCCGAGTGAGCTGAGGCGCTGGTTTTGTCAAAATCTTTGCTCCTTTTTCATATTCATCACCATAGCGCACACACATTCATGACTTTGAACAAGAATGCCTTTTGTAATGTTTTTGCTGAAGTCATCACTGCTCGTAGAAACAGGCTTCATGCAGTGTTCATGCAGTGTTTGAGTCCCCAGGGTGCTCACCTGCTCCTGAGGCTGCTGACCGCTGTGGTGAGCTGAGAAGTGGTCCAGGACCTCGAGGTAGCCGTCGGCGTTGACGCTGTTGCCGTTGACTTTGAGAACGCAATGTCCGGGCTGGAGACCAGCGGACACAGCGTTGGACCCTGGAACAGGAAACAACACAGCCGGGTCAGAATGTGCTACTGAATCAAATACCTGGTTTACCTTAATCAAATACCTTGGCACAGTTGCTAGACTGAATACACAACTGTATCACATGTTCAGGTATAATAAAGGTATTTGACACTCAAATCCAGAGGGACTGAGACAGCTGGATATTGTAATTAAGTAGTTCAGGTTAAGTACCTCGCTCAGTGCTATAATGAAAATTACACTCGGGAATCAAAACCACAACCACTGAATTGCAAACCCAGTTCCCTAACCACTATGCTCACTGCGGCCTTTATATTAAGTGAACAGTAAATCTCCCTAATGCAAATCCACACTGAGACATTAGTCTCACATTGACTAAAGTGTAGCAGAAAAAAGAAACACTTCCCATTCAAGCTTCTTGGTAATGGCAGCAAAAGTGCATTTTTCACATAAAATGGATACCCTGCCTCTCTTTTCAGCCACTGTCCACTGACTTGAATCTTTAGGACCCAACTGCATCAGATTCTCAAAACTGTTTATCTCACGGTGTGTAAATGGCATTCCTCACTGTTAGCTTGTCATTAGAAAAATCAATTTTAGTTCAATTCTAAGGTTTACGAAATTCAGTGCAAAAGTTGATGGACACTTAATCCTCTGGTTCAAAGGTCAAATTTTAATAAAGTCTCTGCTCTCTTACAATTGCACATTACAGGCATATTGCACTCTGTATAACCCATGATCAGTGGCAAAAACAGATGAACGGTTTTAAAAACGTGTAATTAAAGACAGCTAAAATACAATTTACCCAGTGTACCGTCAGCAGTGACTCTGCCCTAAATGACAAACTTGACCTTCCTCTTCTGGGTGTTAGCTTCACAGATTACATGTTTAGAATCAAGGTCACCTGCTACTTTCTTCCTGGATGATAAGACTCAGTGACCAAAATGAGGAACTAGCGTCTACTTGGACGCAGAAAAGACGTAATTATATCAAAACGAGCGAGGAAGCCTTCGTCGCCTGCAGCTATTTTTGAGCGGGATGAGGAAATGCTTGTTTACAGCATACGCAACGTGTTGTGATCCAAAGCCAGATCTAAAGCGGTCGGCATTCGTGGCGGTGATTGCGACGTTCTTGTGCTCTGGGACAAAAGGACAGGCAACTCTGGCTACAGCTGTTCAACATATTGGGAAACATCTTTTGCTTGTTAATGTAATTTTTTGATCCTCACTAAAGGGTGCTGGAAGGACAAAAATATGAACAAATAAAATAAAATAAAATTGAATAAAATATATAAAAAACCATGGGGTCATTTCCAGGTAATGGAGGATTGGCAGGAATCAAGTCTCCTGGAAGTCTGTAAAAAAAAGTAATTTACCTCACTTCACCTCAAGGTGAAGGCGTAAATCAATTCACACCTCTCTCACTAGCATTTGCTAACCTGCATTTGGGTAGCCTTTGGGGCTAGCTGGGTAAATGTGGTTTATGGCTTCATGCTGAGCAACAGCACGAGGGCCCCACTCTGAGGCGGATAAAGCAGCTCGTGGCTAAAGGTGTGATACAGTGAGCCCCAGCGAGGAGCCGGCAGGGAGCAGGAGAGGCCTTTCTGTCACACCTGCAGCAGCAAAACCGCAGCGGCTTCCGCCATGTAGTGCTACGCGAATGGAAAGCTTCACTTCCTCAACATCAGCTGTGCTGCAGCTCAGCACACGCTGCACACAAACGCACATATACGCCAGTGCATGCACTCTCACACACAATCACAAACACTGACACCACACAGGCACACAGTAACACAAGCATGCACATATGCACATTTGCAAGCACACAAGCATACAAAATACACCACACATGCAGTAACTGACCCACAAATGTATACAGACACATACACATGCAAGCTCTCATGCACCTACAGGCAAAAGTAAGCTACGCATGCATACGCCGCTAACACACGCATACACATAAGCAGCAAATGCTGCGGTACCGCGATGCTCTGAGCTGCCTTAGCCCTACAGTCGCCAAGGAGACCGCTGCTGCCGAATAGCCAGTGCAGCAACAGCACGCAGAGAGGCGGGGCCTGAATCTAGGAAGCCTCAACATTCCATGATCCTGGATCCAAAATGAAAGTGCTCCATAAATGACCTGTAACATCTGCTTAGCCGCAAGGCGCGGTTACGTATGTACTTTGTTCTGGACAGAGCCCAAGAAGATTTGATCAAGTCTGTTAAATATCTATTCAAGAAACCTCCTTGAATCAGATTGATTCAGGGTGAAATTGGACACAAGAACCCGAAACAACCACGTGACAGCCATGTGACCGACCGTACCCAATAGGGCTTCTGCTCATACCTTTTCTCACAGCGTACACGTAGGGAGGGGCGGAGCCATGGATTCTGAAGGGAAGAGAGTCCGGACAGTCTGGTATCCTCACAATCCTTGAATGAAGCAAACAGAGACCGTTAAATCAACAGTCTTACATACTCCTAGTACAGGTACTGAAAAAACCATTTATTAGAATGTAAGCCATGATTAATGAAATCATTTAATATATACGTTGTGTATAAATGTTCCAACCACAACAATGTCAATTAAAGAGATGATTTGAAAAAAAAAATTGCTGAAGTATTTCTTGCTCTCTGTCTCCCTTTTAAATATTTAAACAACATGTTTAAAAATAAATTCGCAAAAATGGTTATTACTGGAAGTGATTGTAATGTAATGTAAATGGATATCATTGTAAGTGATTGTAATGTAATGTAAGTGGATATCATTGTAAATGATTGCTACTGTAAGTGATTGTAATGTAAATGCTTATTACAGTAGGGGATTGTAATGTAAATGGATATTACTGTAAGTGGGTGCAGTATAATGTAATGCAAGTGGTTATTGCTGTATGTAAAAATTTCACACATTGGGCCTGCTTGGCATTCAGCTGAACACGCTACACGTGTGATAACACCTGCCTCTCTGACAGCAGGGCGGCCATGCGTGTGAGGATGGGGTGGGGCGGGGTGGTGGGGGGGGGGGGGGTGGGGGGGTGGTTACAGATCGGGCAATTGGAACAGCCTGGGGGGGGGGGGGGGGGCGCTGGGCACAAAGCTTTTTTTCAGACAGAAGTCTCAGTTGCGGAGACACCGCGGGGAAGCGGCACCCATCTCCATGGCTCGCTTCTCAAAAACACCGCGTCTGACCGCTCGGATTGCAGAACTAGAGCTTTAAACGGCAACGTTACGAGAGAAAGCGCAGCAGACATGAATGGGAGCCGGGTTCTCTGGGCCTTGTTCTGCTCTGAGGGGCGAGGAGAGCGGCCTCCTGGACGGCTGGACCACAACCTGTTACGCAGAAAATCAGGTGCGGTTTTCTGCTGGGTGGGGTCTTCGGTTTTGTTTGGGATCCCCTTAGCCAAAGGAGACACCCTGGTGAAGCGTTGTGTGTGTGTGTGTGGTGGGGTGGGGGAGTTGACATTCCACCCCCAGGGGTGGAACACAATACCCACACCCACAAAAGGTCAGTTAAAAGAAAGGAAAAATATCCTGCATACAAGCTTAATGTCCCCAATGTGAGTTTAACTACTGCGGCACAAAGACGGTGTTTAGGCGGAGCCCCGTGCTGGCGGGACGGCGGAGAGGAGGAAGGCGGGGCGAGGTAGGGACTCACTCCTTGGCCTTGGTCGCCACCAGCAGCCTCAGGGACCGGCGGACGGAGAAGGACTGGCCAATCATGGTCTCCACCTCAGAGAACGGCCGGAGAAACACCAGGTCCTCATTAATGCTGTAGATTTTCCTTCCCGTCTGCAAGCCAGCCATCTGCAAGCACAGGGACCCCACACACACACACACATACCACACACACGCACACAAGCACACCACACACACACACACAACCACACAACCACACCACACAAACACACACCACATCACACACACAAACACACCACACACACACATCACACACACGCACACACAAACAAACACCACACCACACACAAGCACACCACACACACACACACAAAACAAAATATTTTAGAAAAACAAGCACCCTGCAGAGATCACAAGCCATAATTAATACCAACCGTAACATGTTGACCGTGATGCCGGACAATGTAATCTACCTGCCTGCCAGACGCCCTTGTGAAAGGTGACTCACGCTTAACACAAGCGTTTACGCAGCTGTTTGTTCACCGACGCGGTTCAGACCGAAGGCCCGACGCAGAGCGCTTGACGAGCGTGTGCTCAGGCCCGCGGGCAGGTGTGCGCGTCCGCACCTGCCGTTTTTACTGCCCTCGTTTTCATTAACGAGCGTTTACCGCAGCACCTGCCGCCGCGGCGCGCGCTCCAACGGCGGTCCCGGGGCGCAGGCCGCGCGTGATTCACCACTTCCGAAAACGAGCGGAGCAGAGCGGCGGGGCTCCCGGCTCGCGCTACGACCGTAAACGGCCAACGCCGCGGGACGCGTTCTACAAGGGGCCCCGTCAGGTAGAGACTGCGCAGTGTGACTGGCCCCAACCTCGACCTCCCACGTGTGTGTGTGTGTGTGTGTGTGTGTGTGTGGAGGCAGAGATGGATAATCGGGCTCTGTTCACTGTTCTGAGATCAGTGGAGGTAGAGACAGTGTGCTGATAATCGAGGCTTTGTTCACTGTGCAGAGATCAGTGAAGGCTGAGAGGGCATGCTGATAATGGGGTTCTGTTCACTGTTCTGAGATCAGTAGAGGCACAGAGTGCATGCTGATAATGGGGTTCTGTTCACTGTTCTGAGATCAGTAGAGGCACAGAGTGCATGCTGATAATGGGGTTCTGTTCACAGTTCTGAGATCAGTAGAGGCACAGAGTGCATGCTGATAATGGGGCTCTGTTTACTGTTCTGAGATCAGTGGAGGTAGAGACAGTGTGCTGATAATGTGGCTCTGTTCACTGTTCTGAGGTCAGTGGAGATCACAGCAGGTACAAGAGTGTGCTGATAATGTGGCTCTGTTCACTGTTCTGAGGTCAGTGGAGATCACAGCAGGTACAGAGAGTGTGCTGATAATGTGGCTCTGTTCACTGTTCTGAGATCAGTGGAGATCACAGCAGGTACAGAGAGTGTGCTGATAATGTGGCTGTGTTCACTGTTCTGAGATCAGTGGAGGCACAGAGGGCATGCTGATAATGCGGCTCTGTTCACTGTTCTGAGATCAGTGGAGGCTGAGAGGGCATGCTGATAATGGGGCTCTGTTCACTGTTCTGAGATCAGTGGAGGCACAGAGGGCATGCTGATAATCGGGGCTCTGTTGTGTTTCTCAGGCTCTGGATCAGGGCCTGTAGAGACCCTGGGAAAGACAGGCTGGGCTTTCTGAGGGAAGCGTTTAGCATTCCCGTCTGTCCCGCTCTCGTTCTCGAGCCTTTTTTAATCCCGCCTGGGATTCGGCGCCCTGGCACCTCGTCCGCCACGGACAGGACCGCCGTTGTTCGCGGGGCGAGGGAACGGCGAAGGAGTCATCGGGGCAGAGCGAGGGCTCTTTCTCTCTCATTCTCCTCCTGTCTCTCACTTTTACTCTCCATTGCTCTCCATCTCTCTCACTCCGTCTTTTTCTCACGGTCTCTCTCTCTCTCTTTGTCACTCGCTCTCGCTCTGTCAGCCGCTTTCTCAACCTGTCTCTCTCTCTCTCTCTCTCTCTCTCTCTCTCTCCTGAGGGAGGAGAGAGGCTGACATGAACATTCCAGTCAGCAGCACACAAGAATCTGAGGCAGCGTGCCCAATTACCTTTCCAAGCGTTTCGGAAGCATTCAGCAATGGTGTGTGTGTGTGTGTGTGTGTGTGCGCATAAGCGTGTGTGTCCATGCGTGTGTCTCTGTGTGTGTGTGTGTGTGTGCGCGCGCATAAGCGTGTGTGTCCATGTGTGTGTCTGTGAGTGTATGCGTGTGTGTGTGTGTGTGTGTACCGGCTTGATTATGCCCCAACATGTGGGGCGTAAACGAACAAAGCCACATGTGTCTGGCTGTGCTCTGATTGGGCATCGGTGAGCTGAGGCGGCAGGACTGTGTCACAGCTGTCCGCACGGGACACAGAGGCGACCTCTGACGTCTGGCTCTCTTCTCGTCACAGCAGTTCACCCAGAAGCCTTACCGGCTGACTGGCTATGCAGGGCCTGTTTCTCTACCTATCATGTGCTAGTGCTGAAAATGAGGGGGGGCGGGACCCGGTCGGCATGAGACAGGGATTGGTCCTCACCTCTGCGTGGGAACCCCGCCGGACGCTCTTCACCACAATGGCCTTGTTCTTCTCCTCGACCTCGAAGCCGTAGTCTTCCTCCTGCGGGTGGATCTGAAGAGGAAGACGATGCAAAAGTCAAACGAAAAGTAAACAAGAAGAAAGAAAAAAACAGATCGTGCTACATTGCACCAAACAGTATGCGTCCGTTACACATTCTCTCAAGCCCAGGGGATCAGCCATTTTAAAGAGCAGACAGAACTCTTCCCTCTTTGATGGTACCACATTAAATAAGGCCCTGGCTGAGCAGGAGGCCAACGCCACCCGCCATTTCATCACTGCAGTGGTGCTCAGTCGCTAAGACAGGTTCGCTCTGCTAGTTAGAGAGCCCACAGGCTGTTTAGCAGGGCTAACGCTACAGAAGCCACAGAGCTGGAGAAACAATAATAAAGAAGGAGATGGTGGTTCTCTGGTCTGCAGGGACATTTGGGGGGGGGGGGTTATAATCAATCAATACTAGGGCAAAGTGCTTCAACCTTTCTGCGCTGAACAATGTCTCAATGAACAATGTTCCTCCCCGCTTCTTAATTTAGAGCCTTTGACGTTTCTTTTAAATCGCCGCTATTTTCAGACACAATGAAGCGTTCTCTTCCGCCCTCCCCGCCCCCGCCCCCGCCCGCCCCCTCCTCACGTGCTCTCCGAACACCTGCGGCTAAATGTCAGCGAGTTCGCAGGCCGCCGCTGGCGAGGCCTTTGTGATGCGGGCACGCGGCCGCGGGCTCTCGGAGACGACAGAGGGAGGGCTTTCCGCGGATACGAAAAAGCGCGGCGGCTTCAATCACAGCCGCCTCAGGAAGACAAAGCCGTTGCAGCGCCCCCCCGCCCTGCCGCTCGCCGCCGGCCCCGTCTTTCTAACGGACGATCTCGTCGCCGGCGAATCGCAGCTTCCTTATCGCCTAAAGTAGCCCACGTACCCCTTTCTCTGTCGACTGAAGAAGAAAAAAGAAAACTTTCATATTTTTTAAAAACTAATGTGCTGAAGAGTGACTGAATTGTTATGCCGAACCAGGCAATAATTCAGCTGGCGAGAAAACTGAAGCATGATTTTGTGCGGTCTGTCCACGCAGATGAGAGCCCAATCAGGGGGTATGAAAGATGCCATTTTATCTCCAAAGCGCACCCCCCTATGCACGTACGGTACACAGAGCAAACGCGCGGCCTCGAGGTCAGACATGCTGAATGTAATTCATTTTTGTTGGTGGGGAAGTGACACGCGTGGCGGCACGCCCCGCTGTAATCACCGCGGTTACCGCGCGAGAAGCACGGCGGGTCATTTCGCCTCGCCGGCCGCTTACTGCAGGCAGTTCCTTTAGCGGGAATCCCGCGATGCCTCTGACAGGAACGACTCGCGTGCCGCTGCGTCCGAGAGGCCGCTCTCTCGAAGGAAAGGTTCGCGAAAGCGCCGCGAGAAACGTTTCCGTAGGGAAGCTACGGAAGCCGCGGAAGACACAAAGCGCGGTGCCGAGTAGCCTGGCGGCGGAACCTTTCGCTCCCACCGGGACCTCAGCCGTGACAGGCCGCGGCCGCCTCGGGCGTGTCATTACAAGGGAGTCGCTGGGAAACGTCTGGAGGCGCGTCTGAAGTGCGGCACACGGCTCCTTGCAGACGGCTCATAGAGGTCAAGGTAATTACCGAGTGCGCGGGTTAGCAAGTTAAAAGGTCCCGGCTATTCCCGGAGCACTGGAGCAGGTACTGCCAGCGCGAACGCGGAGCTCGCCGAAGACCTAGCAAACAATCCGGAGCGGAGGACTTGGAGCGCTGCTTATTCCAGCGCCTGTCTGCATTCCTGGAAAAACCCGAACGCGGAATCATCCCCAGACAAACAAGCCTGACCTGGACGAGCTTCGGAATTAGCGCTAAGCTGACTGTCGATCGCGTCGCCGCTCTGCCCCACTAGTGCTCCAGACCGCCTCTCGGAGAAGCTGCTGTCCAACTTCAGTTTATTAGAGTACTCAGAACTATGCGAATGGTACAAGAAGTACCCGCTGCATAACAATGATGCTGTATTTTTGCTAAGAGGCAGGCTGCTGTTTGAAGATTGAGATCATGTGTGAGGACGCACGTCTGACTTGCTCTGCTCCGCTGAGAAAAACAGCTGGAACGGTCACCGAAGGCTCTTCTTTCCCTTCCTAATATGAAGGATGTTTTCTCCCCGCCTCAGACATTGGCTGGAGGAGACTGTCTGGTTTTCGTGCACTGCTTGTTCGTGGCAGATGTTTTTAATGACTGATCGGTATTAAATACGCATGTGACTGCAAATAAGGACACCAGAGTGAGTGTGTGACTGCAAATAACTAGACTACACTGAGTGTGTGACTGTGTGTATGAACACTAGCGTGAGTGTGTGACTGTGTGTATGAACACTAGTGTGTGTGTGTGACTGTGTGTATGAACACTAGTGTGTGTGTGTGACTGTGTGTATGAACACTAGTGTGAGTGTGTGACTGTGTGTATGAACACTAGTGTGTGTGTGAGACTGTGTGTATGAACACTAGTGTGAGTGGGTGACTGTGTGTAGGAACACTAGTGTGAGTGTGTGACTGTGTGTATGGACAGTAGAGTGAGTGGGTCATTGTGTGTAAGGTCACAAGAGTGAGTGGGTCATTGTGTGTAAGGTCACAAGCTTGATTGTGTCACTATTATTTTAACTATTCACTTGAATTGCTGTGTGCTTCACGTACACATACAGTACATCACATATAATCTCTTGTCCTGCTCCCTGCTCCTAGTGCCAGTGTTAAAGCTGACGCACACAGAAGCAGCGGTTTTACCCAAAAGGACATTTGTGATGCTGCATCATTGGAAAGCCATGTATAAATACTGCAAAACAGGAATGCGAGGTCAGCATCTGATCGGGGCCAGCTGGTCAGCTGTAATGGTTTCCGACTCGAGAGATGGACAGAAGTGGCCATTTTGGCTCCGTGGGAGGCACACAGCATAACCTCAGGTTTGAGTACAAGCCTTGCAATTAAGATGAACACGCATGCGCGTCTTCTGCATTGCTGTGTCCGGCCAAACCCGACTGGCGCGGCGTTCATGTTGAGAGTGTATTTTTCGTGCTAATTTATGGTTTTAGCATCCCTGTATATTTATGTGTGTGTTTACGTACGTATTTATGAACGTGAGTGGAGTTTCATAGTTTCATGCCCCGGGCTGGGCGTCCCATTACAGTACACCACCTCCTTACCCACCCGTCCCAGAACAGAATGCCTTGCTCCCGTTAACAGTCAGCAGGGTAACGTGAGGATTGTACAGGACATAGTGTCCTATTAAATACAGGGCAGTATGCTTTCAGGTACAGAAGGAAGGAAAACGCTGCACACATTGTGTATGTAGTTTGTTAAGCACAGTGTGGGGTTTCTCTTTGTTTTACATTTGAATTCCCCAATAACTGCAGTACCTACGAAAAGACTGTGATGTGCGTTTGCTTTTCTACCTCGGTGTCCATTCAGGACCACCTAAAATCGTGAAAAACAGCCAGTCACTTCCAAAAACTAACAAACAGAAAAAGACAGCAATTAAAATGGGATAAAATAGAACTTGTGGTTTTCCACCTTCCTCTAAATAACCTTTTAAGTCAAGGAAGACATGGAAGGGGAAGAGCAGAAAAACAACTTCATTATGGGGGATGTAACAAATTAGACATACAACACTGCACCTAGGGGCCGGCTAAAATAAGGACATCTATCCCAGAATGGACCCTGAAATAGCCACAGTGAAGAGTGTGCGCGTGTGTGTGTGTGTGTGTGTGTGTGTGTGAGTGTGTGTGTGTGAGTGCATGTGCGTATTTTTATGTGCACATGTCTCTGTGATTATGAAAAGAGTGTGCGTGTGTGTGTGTGTGTGTGTGTGTGCCTGTGTATGCGTGTGTGTGTGTGCGTGTGTGTGCTTGCGTGTGCTTGTGAGTGTGTGTGTGTGAGTGCGTGTGCGTATTTTCATGTGCACATGTCTCTGTGATTATGAAAAGAGTGTGCGTGTGTGTGTGTGTGTGTGTGTGTGTGTGCCTGTGTATGCGTGTGTGTCTCGATCATTATGTCTGTGGTGTATCTGGCCTTTACCAGCAGGGACTTGGCCACGATGTTCTCGATGAGCTTGAAGTCGTTCCGCAGCTGCTTGTTCTTCGAGCCGGTGCCCTCCGTCTCCTCGTCCGCGTAGAAGCGGAAGAACTGCGACTCGTCTCGGAATTCGCTCTTCTCCAGCACTGGTGGCGGAGAGAGAGAGAGACAGAACGAGGAAAGTGAGCACCCAGGGAGAGAGTACAGCCCGCAACTTCAAGAAACAAATCGCAGCCTGGCCTAGATTCAAACAAACGATGTTCAAAAATCTGACTCAAGTAAACACAAGTGTCACTTTTTTCTTGACAAAGTCGATAGGAGTGCTCAGAAACAGATTTATCCAGTTCTGTCAGTGGACCAAGAGGGAATAGATGGAAATGAGCTAAAGGTAAATTCCACCCATATCTACAAGCTTTTCTTTACACAGAGTTTGTCAAAGCATAGAACAGTCATGTGGTACAGGCAGCGACCAATGAGGTGCTCAAGTGCAGGCCTGACACTGTGCTGGATAAGCTCTTTTTAAGGGAAAGGGTGAGTTAAGATGGGCTGAATGGCCTGTTCTCCTCATCATGTATTCTTCAGCCTTATGTTTTAGATGGGCTCAATGGCCTGTTCTCCTCATTATTTATTCTTATGCTCTTACATTCTAGCTGGGCTGAATGACCTGTCCTCATTATGTATTTGTAATTACGGTGAATATATTTGTGTTGTCACTCAAATCACCAAACTGTGAGGAACCCGCATTTAAATCAGAGTCAGAGTTAAGGCTAAATGCCAACGATGTCCTTCTTTTCACTTTCGTGTATTCCAGGAAAATGTCCCTGCGGGTATGAACGACTGTACGCGTTCCTCAAGAGAGCAATTAGCAGAAACTACCCGCATGTAAAGTGCAAAAATAAAACGGCACCAGATGCAGAGCACGCTGACAGCTTCCCCGCATGCGTGTGGCGTGTTAAACAGCGGTGGGCGCGTTATCGTAAACACGGCACGGCGTAAACTCCGCCTTTAATAACGGCGGGGGAAGAAACGGCCGGAGCAACGCAATCCCGTTTCCCTCCGAGGGGTGGGAAACCGCGCTGTGCCCTATTCCCGCGCGCTGTGCCCTATTCCCGTGCGCTGGCTGTGCCCTATTCCCGCGCGCTGTGCCCTATTCCCGTGCGCTGGCTGTGCCCTATTCCCGTGCGCTGTGCCCTATTCCCGCGCGCTGTTCGCAGGCGCTCTGAAAGAACGGGCCGTTCTTTCTCTCTCGGCCCCCCTCCAAAAACCCTGCTCCGGCGAGAAGCAGGCCCCGGGGGCCCTCGTGAGCGGAAACGCGGCGGTGCGTCGGAGCGGTGCTCCAGACTGCAGCCCCAGAGAGAGCGCGGCTACGCTCCCTTAAAATCCTGCGTCCTGTACTGGGGGGGGGGCGGGGGTGGCACGGTCACGTGACCTGCCAGGACCGGTGGGCTCGAGGGCGGCCAATGAGAGCGCAGCGTCCAGCTGGTTCACGTCGGCAGCCTTGGCGCCGCGCCCCGGCAGCCGAGCCTCCCCGTAAGAGGCTCCTGACTGGCGGAAAGATCCGGAGCTAAGGGCACCGGCTGCCAATGCCATATCAGATACGTCCCCGGGAACGTCTGTGCTGCTTTAACTGGCACAGGGAAGCCAAACAATTCTATTGCATCATACGAGACCACAACTGACTGTAACACAGATGCAATCAAACTGCAAGGCATTTTCTCCTTGAACTTTGAATTAACACAACCGCCCCCCACCCCTCCATCCCCCAAAAAAAAGACCCTTTAATAACCAAACTGAATCATGGGAGCTGTACAACCGAATGCAAAATATTACAGAGAGTCAGTCAGAAGGAAGGTTGATCCGCGATGTAGTTAGATTGACACTGGGCCTCAAGCGACGCATAAAACTAAATGATTCATGAGCGCAGGCGGACCACGATAAGCTCTACAGCGCAGCGTACACTGTGGATTTGTGTCGAGCGAGCGCCCACATGCTGGGTTAAGCACGTCGGCGACTGCTGCTTGCAGCTGTTAGGCAAAAGGACGGGCGACGAGAAACATGTACGAAAGGCAGTTAAAACTGTTGTTCTGTGATAAAGTTCACCCCCGGGAAACGGTCTTAAAATAAATCTCTCCCCTTAAATCCCCCCAGCAGAAAGTTAGAGAGAGAGAGAGACATAGGGTGACAGAAAGAAAGAGAGAGTGAGTGAGTGTGCGTGAGTGTGAGAGTGTGTGTGTGTGTGTGTGTGTGAGTGTGTGTGTGTGTGTGTGTGTGTGTGTGTGTGTGTGTGTGTGTGTGAGTGTGTGTGTGTGTCTGGCATTGGCAAATAAACTGTTTCCTCAGGGTTCATTTTCAAATACATATGTATAATTTCAAGCAGCAATTATATGTGCATAGTTTAAAAGTTTACTTTAAGGCAAATTGCCTCTGAGTTTCAGAGAACAACACCAGTGAGGGGTGGGTGAGAACTACTGCTTGGAGGTTGAGGAGTGGCTGGCAAGCAATGGCTTTAATGCTAAAAATGATTACAACCTGAGTTTTATGGGGATTTCACAGATAGATTTAAATTCTCTTTGGCAAGTGAGACAGAGTCACGACAGGACAAGTAGAGTAGCATACGACAGACTAGAAAAATATCAGGACCAAACCAGAAATTCACATAATGTGCTTACAGGTGCCACGATTTCATTCCATAAAAGTGTACTCATGAAGGGAGTGACGAATGATTCTCACTCAGAAAGCAAAGGGGACTGCCTGTTTCATGATCGCCCAAGGCTCAAGAGCCCCATTAAAAGGATGCTTTGGGTTCACTTCAGACAACCATGTTGAATCACAGGTAGGACAGGGAACACTACTAATGGTGATTATGTTGAAAAAAGGAGTCGGCTGACATTGTATATCCAGACTGGAATCATTTTGACAGACAGACAAACAGATGGACGGACGGGCAGACAGACAGACAGACAGACAAACAGATGGACGGACGGACAGGCAGACAGACAGACAGACGCACGGATGGACAGACAGACAGGCGTTTAACGGCTCACTGACCGTGGTGCATGAAGCCGCTGTTGCACAGTTCCACGCCCAGCGTCACGGCATCCTCACGGGTGGAACAGTCGCCCTGCGGTTCGGGAAACGGCACAGAGCACATGGTCAAACGGTCACATGGCCACTCGCATGATTGCATGGTCACAACTTCACATGGTCACATGATTAAAAAAATCACATGCTCACAATATGGTTTTCTGAGAGGTGTTTCGGTTTTTAGAACAATCAGATTCCATAGGTGGATTAACCACGAGCTTGGGCGTGTGGATTAACCATGAGTTTGGGTGTGTGGATTAACCATGAGTTTGGGTGTGTGGATTAACCACAAGGTTTGGGTGTGTGGATTAACCATGAGGTTTGGGCGTGTGGATTAACCATGAGTTTGGTTGTGTGGATTAGCCATGAGCTGTTACCTGCTGGTGTTTACCTTTGGAGACTATAAACATAATGTCTTAGGATTTGTTTAAAACATTCCAAGCAATGGTGTGAATGACAGATAGATTACCATATACCAGCACAACAGTTAATATAGTATGCTCATAGAGTGTGTGGGGGGGGGGGGGGGGGTTTCATAACAAAAAGAGTGATTTTAAGTTTATTTTGATCATAATTTTCCACTCAGTTGCAGGGTCAAGATTCAGAACACTTACCTGAGAAATTAACCAGTCCACCAGTTTGCTGGCTGGAAACACGGACTTGAATGTTTTCAGATGGTAGTCTCTGTCTCTGCATTCCAGAAAAAAAAAATGCAAAAATGAATGATGTCAAAGACGCGCATCTATGACCCAGGGGTGTTTATTTTAAGGCGTACGCGTGAGGCCTCTACCCCAGCAGAGGGTAAAGCGTGTTAAAACATGCACAGTAAGTCAATGAGATTTTTCTGAAAAACTCCTTCGGGAAGTCTGCTCTCTGGCGCAACATCATTTCGGCTGACGATTTTCCATCTTATCATCGACCGCCAGGGACAGTCGTGTTTTTACACTACAGAAGCTACGCGTTCCAGCCGGGATCTGAGATTAAGCGTCTGTTATTCATCAGTTTATTTGCCGGGAACAAGCGGAACGAAACTCTGAAATGATGCTGAAGTGGCACCGTACGCGCTCTACGCGTTTACGGCCGAAGACCAAATCCAACCCCAGTCCTTCAGAGGCTACTGATCGCTTCCCTTAAAAACGGGAAGGTAAGCAAATTTACAAACTGCCCAATCGAACGTATGATTAAAGAAGAGCCAAGCGACGGAGCAGCACTATTACACCGCATCTGGAAAAGTCGGCCATTTTAACTCATGGTGACCACAGGGTGTGCGGACATCAGTAAACAGGCCTTCGGGAGGGTTCATGCTCCAATACTGGGAAGAATCATGTCTTTACGGTACATACGTGTTTATCTTCCCAATTCATTCCTGTCCAGGGGGAACACAAGCTGTAAATTTTGGCCATTTAACCCACAGCGACACGACCACACCCTTCCGTGCTCTGACTGTCTCAAAGGCCGGGGACAGTCGCGTCTCTACGCCGCGCAGACAACGAACTGCCGAGTTCGCTTTCGGACGAGGAGGAACCCGGGCTGCGAAGCTCTGCCATTTTAACGCGGCGCGAACACAAGACCGGGGGGTCCCGCCTCAAAACGAACACTTCTGGTGGAAGCGGAACGGAAAAGCGAAACAGGAAGAGCTGGGGAGGACGCGCGGCTCGACGAACGCGATCGAACGGAAGGCAGGGTTTTTTTTTCTTTCTCGGTTCTCCTGGCCGCTGCCGCAGAAAGCGCGCCGTCGCTCGGGTGCGTATCGGGGAGTTTCGGACTGGGCCTAATTAACACGCGGGCTTTAAAAAAAGCATCGCACGTCCTCGCCCCGTCTCTCTGTCAGCAGACCCAGAGAGCTGAGCAGAATTAATAACGCTTCCAAACACAACCGTGATGCATCAGAGACATTCTCACCCCTCCACCCCCACACACACACAATACTGTATACATAATATACTCTAATTAATTCCCATTGTGGCCGACTTTAATTATGACCCGTTGTTTTATTGTTCACGTTACTGTAATTATCTCACTGAAATCCTTCTTAGATGAGGTCCACGATAATTGCCTTGGCAATAATGGTCTGCTGTTTACACCAAAACCGAAACCCTTCAGAATCTGAACTGGAATTTGGCAGGAGTTCCAGCACATCTTTAATGATACACGCATTCATTTACGTCTTTATGTGAACACCACGAGCGAGACAGAGAGAGAGTGAGAGAGAGACAATGAGGCTGTGCTGTGCTCTTTATGGTTATTGCTTTTTATCACTGCCGTTTAATTTGTCAACATGGCCCCCACCCACTTCACTCTGAAATGTCCAAACACACCAATTTTCACATTATTGTTCATACAGTTGCTACAGCTGCCACTGTTTTACAGTCTGTGTGAACTATTGCTTTGCCAATGCTATGCTGATGTGTGGTCATGCCAATAAAGCCTACTTGAAATGAGCTGAAACTTACTTGATAACGGGAGTGAAGAGGCTGTGGAGGCGACAGTACAGCCTGACACCCTGGAAGGAGAAACAGTCAGAGTGCGTTACACAAGCCTTACGTAACACCTCAGCCCTCTATAGCTGCTAAACGCTAACCAGCGCGGCTCCTACCACCTGGGCTCACATACGCACATCTGACTCCATTAGGCCAAGTGGTTAGATGATGTGGCCTAACACACAGGTGGGATTCTATTGAAAAGTTTCACTGAGGGTAAAAGCTCAGATTAGTCAGACCGTTCTCGCTATTTAATTTATCCCAGCCTGATTATCAGTGCCCTCCAATCAAGTTATTAACCTCTAGGTGAACCTGTCTTTGTCTTTAATGTGATATTTCTTGAGGAGAACTGAATTTAACTTCACCAAAACTTAAAAGGGCTAATTTCCAATCCCAGTTAGGATTTTGTGATAAAATGAAATGGTACCAATTATTTTTAAAAACAAGTGAAGCAAGAGAGAAAGCTGATTGGGCAAGCTACGTTTCACGCTGGACCAATAGGCAGTCACTTCCGGTACTTCTGGCGGGAACAGTACTGCCATACTGCTGTATGTTAACACATTTACTGAGGATCACTACGGCAAGATTATACAGCTATAGTGTGCTTATGAAGGGTTCATGGGTTAGAGTGAGGGGTTTGGGAGTGAGGGCGGGGGGTGACCTGGTACCTTAGACATGATGTCCTCCATCTCACTACGCGCCTTGTAAGTTCCGTCGTCATACCTGAACCGGTACAGCACCTGCTCGTTCTTGAACTGGTGCTTGTCGGACACTGTCGCGGAGACGGGTTGAGAGAAAGAGGGAGAGATGGGGAGAGAGAGGGAGAGGTGGGGAGAGAGAGGGAGAGATGGGTAATTAGAGACAGCAGGTTAGCGGTGGGGAAACGTGGATCCGCCACCGAAACCAACAAAATGGATCAGAAAGACCGGAAGATGAGAAATTAATACAGATTATTTCCCAGCTCAATATAATTTCAGTCCTCAACAACATCCTTTATTAAGGAACTTCAATTTTGCTTTTCTCGACGTGGGAGAAAGCACAAACAGCATGATTCCTGATCTAGCAATTGGCACAGTCACACTAAAACAAATACAACATTATTTATACGTACTTTTGAAAAGCAGCAAATTAAAAAGAAATGACAGTTATGTCCTAGCTTATTGACAAACAATAATTTGCACTCAACAACCATTTAATATAAAAACCAGAAACCTGATTCAAACTCAAGTTAATTAATGACTGACATCTTCCTCTCCTCGCTATGTATTGTTATTTGCTATTTAATGAGTGCATGCTTATGATTTATGTCACCACATATTCCTTAAGGGGAAAAAAACACCAGTCTGCAATTACACCACAAAACAACACTGGTTCTGAACAGAGGCTAAAGCAACCAACGAAGACTCCATCCCTTCCGCGGCTTTATCCTTCAACTGCCCTGTGGCGTCTTCCCAGGGCACGAAAATCCTCCAAAACATTCCTATACCAACCCCCCCCATGCCCCCTCTCCCCTCCGATGCCCACCACCCCCACCCAAAACCACGCGTCCCACATCCCCCGAGCTCTGCGATAATGAACCGTGAAGCGTGACCTGGTCGCATGTGGTCACGGCCGACCAGAAAGCGAGAAACCCGCTTATTTTTCCATCCCGCAGATGTGACCTGGGAGACGTCCTCGCGCGGGGGGGGGGGGGGGGGGGGGGGGGGGAAACGGCGGGCGGGGGCGGGGCCGCGGCCCGGGCTCCCCTCGATCAGCGCGCGAAACGCTGAGGGGTCGGCGCTCACTGCGGCATAATGAGCAGTGACACGTTCGTTTTACGGTCCCCTCCCCCCCGGCGCCTCTCCGGTCTCATCATGACTTCCTCTCTCACGCATCGTCATGACGACTCCGGTCCACCTGCGGCCCGTTCTACGCGCAGGTCAGCGAAAAATCTGACTGTGTCTGTCCGAGAGAGATACCGGAACATTCTGAGCTGCTGTCTAAGCGGTCGTTTTGTGGGGAAACCAGTCTCGTTATGCATATCAGCTGACGCGTGTAGCCCCACTGAGCTGTCTGTCGCACGTTCAGGAGAGCTCCACGTCAGACAGAAGCCTCTTCCCTTCACGGCTCGGGTATTTTAATTTGGAGTCTTCTTCGTCGTTCATCGTCTTGTGCAAACAAAAAAATCTCAAATAAGTTCATGAAGACCGCGGAGGTGTGCGGTTTGTGGGCATAAATAATTTAGAGGATGCGGCGAGTGCATTTTTATTTCCTTCTCAGCTTATAATACGCTGCTGGCGACATGAAAGAAACATCGCCCCAGAGATGTAAAATAAACACAGGCTGAAAACAGGTTGCAGACGTTTCAAAAATAATTATTCCCAAAATATTTGCCGAACTTTTTTTTGTCATTTACAGCGCTTGAAGCGAGAGCGAGCTGGAATCATCGGTAGCCAAAGGACGAAAGATTGAGGGGACGCTGCCGGAATGTTCCTCTCATAAACGTGATGGTTTTCTCTGAAGGCAACAGAAGCGCTTTCCTTTCAGACTATAAACGGCTCATGTTTGGTTAAGAAAATAAGCTGTGGGCATTTTTGGGGACCGAAAGCAAGAGAAAGAGAGCCAAAGAGTAAAAAGGAGGGATGAGAGGAGAGAAGAGAGGGGAAAAAAAAGTGTGTGTGACCATAAGTGTCTCTCAAACAAAAGAGCAGATAGATGACGTGGCACAGAGTAAAAGCTATAGCCAGAATACTCAAATTTTGCCCTCAAAGCCAGTAGTACTGCTGGTGTCCCTTCTAATCAGGGACAGACCTGGGATGAGAAGGGGGAATGTACAGGTGCCAGGAGCAGCTCCAAAGGGCATTGGTCAAGCTCCAAAGGGGAGTGGCCTAGCTCCAAATGGGCGGAGCTTCGTGTAACCCTCCTAAAATTTGGAGCTAGGCTATGCCTCTTTGTAGCCAGGCCCCTCCTATTTGGAGAAGCTCCAGGTGCAAGAAATACATATCCAGTCTCTACTATGATGTCACAATGAGAAGGTGTTGTGACCTTTGACCTTTCTGATCAGGGAGAGTGAGTGGAAAGAGTGAGGAGGGGGCGGAGTCTCACCATGATGGATGATGCCGTTTTCCAGCAGGGCCTGGCCCAGGTTCACTCCCTCGTCTGGCTTACTGATCTCACCACTCTCAATCAACCAGGACACAAACTCCCTGGGGGGAGAGAGAGAGAGAGAGAGAGAGAGAGAGAGAGAGAGGGGGAGAGAGGGAGGGAAAGGGGTGATGAGGGAGAGAAGCAGGGAGGGAGGGAAAGAGAGGGAGATAGGCAGTGATGAGCAGGACTATCCATCCAATCATGGAGTACATGGAAGCACATATGGACTGCATTTTGGACATACCATAATTATATCACAGATGTATAAAAAGACATACATATACAGAGTACAATATCAGTATTTAACCATCATTATGATACTACTAAGGTGTAAACTATTATACCCAAAAGTATAAACGGCACAAATAACAAACAATTAATAAAATTAAATAAACAACATGTATATAAGGAGGTCATTTTTAAAAATGTTCCGTGAGGACTCCTGGGGGACCTTGTGAATCCCAGTGCGGGGATGCAGTCGTTAAATGCACTGAGCCGAATGGAACCGGAGGGAAGGGGGCGTCTGTCAATGTGAAGGTGAGAGAGGGCAAGCTCACGGCCAGCCATAAAAGAGAACTACATAAACGTGAAACCCTTTCTGAAACCACTCGTGCCTCGAAGCACAAATCATGTCTTAATTAGCATGACCCAGACGGCACGCTACGACACCATTTCCCCGCAGAGCCGTTGCATACGCTCGCCACCCACAGCGTGCACGTTGAGAGTCGCATGTTTTCTATTTATTTTTGTTGGTACGTGCGACAGTTTAATGGCCACAAGAGCATAACAACCATTTTGTAGGCTAACAAAATGATTTATAAAAGGTGTTCCGCAAGGAGAGCCAGGTTTTTTAAACCGGATTATAATCATATAAATAATATCTGCGATAATGTAAATACTGCTAAATATTATTTCTGTGATATTTACATAAAAGATGATTATAGAGTTATCTACACTAGTACCCCACACACTGAAAAATCTACCATTGGCTTTCAATGAAATTCAGAGCGATTTACACTCCCTTTAACAAAGGTAAAATCCAAGGAAAAACAATGTTTTATTTTTCCAGTCTCAAAAAAGAAACGTGGGAACACTTGGAAATGAAAACCACCGAAGGCAGAATCAGTGAAGAGCTTCCAAATAATTAACGAGCGAGATGCTGCTGCCAGAATCTTCTTTTCCACCAGATTTCTGAAAAGATTTTGGGACGCAAAGCTAGCAAGCTCCATTGTCACTGATCTGGACTCAGTGAATATAGCCGATGCCTCAACTTAGCCAGCTGCTAACAAGGCAGATGGAAATAGTGACGCATTTCGTGTTTAATATGAAGTCTTTTATTTTTAGCCCTTTGACAGTGGTGTGCCAGGTGAACAATCCTATTGGTGAAGAGGATGATTCTGGCAACAGCTTCATGCAGATAAGAGTGAATAACATCAAAAGGTGTTATTAATAACGAAGCGTGGCCGTAATGCACTCAAAAAGTAGTAAACAACCTGCTTTTTAAGCTTCCAAATATTACACTGAACATTTGCTGTGTTAAGCCCTGTGGTTTCCAACAGAAAGTTGCTTGTGGAGGCAAAAGCAGGACAGCCTTAGTCACAGTATCTAATGAAGACAGGACTTCTGGTAGAGTTTGACACCGGGCACTGGGATTTTAGCAGCCCCGTACAAGACTGAACCGGGGGAAACTGATCGCAGACCAGGGAGGGAAGGGAGGGGTGGCAGATGCAATCTCTGTTTGGGGAGGGGGGGATGCCAAGCGAGCAGGAGATGCACAGAACCCCCTGGAATCCAAAGCTGTTGAGCTGAGCTGTTAGCCCAGGATTTAGAAATACAGGGAGCCCCTGCCCTCACACAAGGATTAACTGCAGCCCAAGAAACAAACGCCATTTTGGAGTAGGAGCTGTGTAACTCGGTTCATCCAGAAATAGGACAAACCGTTTTCCCACTCTGTCGCTATGTCTCTTTCCCGGTGGAGATTGGACACCGGCCTAATGTTGGGATTATAGACTACCCGTCGCGATCCTGAAAGGAAGGCTGAAAATCTTTACACTGCTGTTTCTATGCTCAACCAATCACAGTCCAGGGAGCGAGCATGCTATCTGCGCACGTGTGCGTGCATGTGTGTCCATGTGTACATTGCTATGCGTGCGTGTGCACGTGTCTATGTGTGTGTGTCTTTGCACGCATGTGTGTGTGTGTTTGTTTGCATGTGTACAATACTGTGCGTGTGTGTGCTTGCGTGTGCGCGCTTATGTGTGCCTTTCCATGACATCCAGCCACCTTCAGCCATCTGCTGCCACCTGGACTGTTTTTTGTCAGAAAGGGAATATTTTACCATATTTTAGAGGCAGCTAACGTCAGCTAACGACCTCTTGCTACCTGCGCCTCAGACGAGCACGGCTCACCGTGATCTCTTCTCGCTTTTCACTTTCACCAAGGGCAATAAAAACAGAGGACTCAAAGGCGGAGGTGTTTGTGCACAGCCAACCCCGAGCGACGGACAGAGCCTGGTTAATTTCCACAAAGACCTCTCAGGGTCTGGCCAATCAAGGAAAGATAATTAATTCCCCTCGTGCGGCTCATAGACATTCAGCGCGCGATAACCACACAGCGCAACGTGGCGCCGAAAAGCCAACTGGGAATGGACGCGGGGAGAGGAGAGGAGGTGAGAGGACAGAAGGGTACATATTTGATCAGTTTCTGGCCCCGCGTAGCTCCCTCCACCAAAACTCCCACCTTTCGGTCAAAACATGCCTCAGTGTTTTTCTGGCACAACCTTCAGCGGCGTCCTAAATTTTAAGTTGCGGCTTAAGTTGTCTGGCTTCGGGGATGAAAAAAAAATCCATCATTTGACTGACGCACTCAAAATCAATTCTCCCAAAGCTTAAGAAACTTGGATTGCCCTTTGTTATTTATTTTTGACAAAGGTTAAAAAACGTCCCGAGCTGTTGGAGACATCAGGAGCAGGCATCGAGGGAAAGCACGCACAGTGCCTTCCAGAGGTACGACGCAGCCACGGAAAAATGCTTCCCCGGAGATGAATATCACGGAGACGCTCCGGAAAATGAACCTCCGGCTAGGCCCGGCTTTGACCGACCAGCGGATTCACCCTGTAAAACACACGCCGTTCCACCCAGCAGCCTCCCAACACGGGCCTACAGCGCTGAACCAGAGACTGCCCATGACACGACGTTCATTTCGACCGCACCTGACTCTCGACCGCACCTGACCCCTCTCCATTGCTTGGGCGGGGTATCTGTGAGTAAAAATTCCTGCGGGCTGAATTAGGGAGCTAATACAGGGCTGGGTTGATTTTAAACACCCTTGCAGATAATACAAAAGGCAACGCAGGACACTTAAGCTCATGACGTCAGCATTAGGAGGCCTCTCATTCAATCAAGGTGGAGTCTGAACGGAGGCGAGCCGAAGAAACGTCTATGGTTTCAACATCGGCCTTGAGAGAGCAGTTCCTGGAAGCGCTGAGGATGTGCTCTAGGACAAGAGGAGAGGAAAAACAACCCACAGGCACGTGTGCGCGAGGCCCCAAACAGATGGAAGCATTACGGGCTCGCGACACAGACGAGAGGGTCTGTCTCAGGTATGCGAGACCAATAAAACTCATACCAGCATACTGACTCAGCTCTGGAAGATTAATCGTTTCACTTAATCCTTCGTCAGACGTGAAAACCACCGCTGACACTGGGCACTTTGTATTTTATAAGGGCATAATATGTTTTCTTTTTAAAGAGTAATTACTCTCACATTTTTTAAAGCTGTAAACATGTTTGTTTGCCTATTTTACAATGAAACCTTTTGCCAGCATGTAAAAGGTAACACACTTCCAGGTTGTGATCAAATTCATTTTGAATCACCAAGCTTGACGTTCTCATTTAATGTCAAGCTTGATGTTCCCATTTAATTTCAAAACACTGATATTAAAAGTTTACATAACAAACATTATGGCAAATGAAACGAAAAAGTGTTCCTTGGGATTGAGAGAAAAGCCAAGCGTTTACTCTTCTTCCATGGCCGCATGAACGACAGAATGTTCTGGAAATGGCACTGGTCCGTTACATGTGGCCTGACAGGTAGAGACAGCGACTGGTACAATTACCCCCAGTCCAAGAGTGCTTCATTGCTTTTAGACAGCGTGAAATCAGACACCGTATTAATGAAGTTATCTTTCAGATCTGTCAGTGTGGGATAGACAATATTTCACAAAACTCATTAGACCAATCGATGAGAAGGGTTTTGTGTGGTCAGAAGATTGATGGTCACGTTATCGCGTGGGTTGAGCCCTCAGGCTCCTCTTTAAAATGAGTACGATAGGACCGGGGCAACGCGCTTAGGAGACGGAGCTGGCAGAAGAGGCCAATTTTAATCGCGGTTGACATCGGAACATGTGACGCGGCACACGCTGGAAAATTCTGTTCCGACCGCGCAGTCTGCCCACTGGACAGACGGAACCCTCAGGGAAATCTGTCCGGCCAATCAGACGACTTCCGGAAACTGGGGATGTAAGAACATTAAAAAAAAACTAGAACCGCGGTAAGAAAACAAACAGCTTCACCATCTTCATAGTCTCGGCATTGGCTTCATGACTAACTGAGTTATATGATTCATGGCCAGTCAAAGCCCCATAAACAAACAGGAAAAAAAACAAAAACTTCATGCCTTGACTGAAATAAATTGCCCTGGATAAGATCGTCTGCTCAGCCAACAAAAAACAATAATGTCCAGGGGGTACTACAGTTGATTTCACTCCAGGGCAGGGTTAACACATTCCCAGTTAAACAGCTGCTCCCAGTAAAAACTGTCAAATTGTAAAAAATGGGGCAAATTACAGAAAATGTCTGTGTTTTCTGTCAGATCTTGGAATTAAAGACTTTCTGAGAAATTGTGGCATAGCATTTGCATACTTGCACTGTCACAAAGCGCTGGACTGGTAAGCTTCAGGGGGGAAATAAAAAATGTAATTATTAAAATTATTCCTTGTGGAAAATGAAAGTCACACGAAAAAAACAGCGACACAGAACACAAACAGCATAACAGAATCTAGAGAAATCTTGTAACAGAAAGTCTTCTCCAGTAAATTACTGATTGGTCTTGATACATTGTACATGGTAAGGGGTCATACAAAGACTTTTATTTCCCAATTTTTTAGCATATATTGTAAGTTGTCACCCAGCTCACTGATGACTTTAACTACAATGAAGCAGGCTCAAAATTTAATTTGACTAACCATAAGGATGTAATTGAAAAAACTGGTGCAACAGAAAAGCATGTTATTGATGTTTGCTCCTAAAAATGTCATTCTAAGAGGTCCCACCCTCTCCCCAGAACTGCCAAACCTGTGGCTCCGCCCCTTTCCCAAAGACACTCACTTTCCCAGGAAGCACTTGGGCACGATGCTGAGCTTCCTGCGTCGGTCCTTGATCATGTGACGGCTCTTGCTCATCATCATGTGGTAGAGCTTCTCCCCTTTCTCCGCGATCATCACGTAGGCGTCCCGCTCCATGCCCAGCTTCAGGCCTGCGCGAAACAAGGGGACCCCTCGTCAGAACAGCAAGGGGCGGGGCTCAAAGACACAGACAGGCGCGGCTTCCAATGAGACACTTCAGATTCATCATCGAAGAACATGTTCTGTGTGAAACCAGCACTCTCTTCACTTGCTTTGTGCAGTGCTTCCCCAAAACATACAATCTGGAGTCCATGGTCCAATAAATGAGCGAAAATATTGTATGACCCACATTAAAATCTAGCCTTAAATACTAGTACATTCAAATACAAAATTCAATTTATTTTATTTGCTCTCATTTATTTTCTAATTTTTTACATATTTCAGAATACAGAAGATCCTCAGGGTCAACATGGCTGGGTATTGACCAAGAAGTAGCACATGTAATTTTGCCTTTTCAACTTCTTTATTCAAGATTGCCTCTGCTGAAACCACAGAAGGAAAAAAATGGCCACAGTTACTCTGTAATAAAGCCACACTTTACAAAAAAACACCTCCCACTCTACAACTGCATATCAGGGTTGCTCTTAAATCAGTGCCTTTTCAAGGGAAGCAAGTTTCCAAGGCACAAACATAAATAAACAAAAAAACAGTGGTGCCTACTTTAAATGTGTTTGAATGTGCTAAAGCACTGATGTGCGCATTTACTCATGAACTGTACTAGAAGCACCGTAGGTTGTGCTAGACAGTCAGAGGCTGCTGCTCTCCTGTCAATGTCTCCTTGCCGATACAGTGTCTTTAATGACATAGAAAAAACTGTCCCTAGCTTGCTCTGAATTCACTCTTCACCCAATGTGTTCTTCATTTGCTCTTTTGGTGAAGAAATATTCGTCCTCTGTAATAAAAACACATAGACACCCGATGTTTCAATCCGATGTGAACCTTAAGTTTGGGTACTTTTTTTTCCTCACAGTTGTAAACTATAAACATGTTAGCTGTGATGTGGGTACTTTCTCAAGTAACAGACTGCCAGTTTGTGGGGATATCAGGGTAATTCCATGGCATGAAGGCTGTCACACTCCTAGCTTTGGGTCTGACTAGTTAATAACAATGTTGATAATTTACTGAAAAACATGAATTCCCTTTGCTCTGGGAAAACCTGACAAAACATCTATGAAAACAATAAAAACGTACCAAGAAAAATAACCCGTCCTCCCAAAAAAGGACCTGAATTTTACCATCACATCCTCTTTTACAGCAGGTACATCTGACTCATAGTGAGCAGTCAATGCCTGTATTGTCCTGAAGATTCACTAGAATTTATCCTTTATCCTGTCCTCACACCTTTTTGCTAAAAGCTAATGGCACTTCAACCCATCTCACTTTTGCACGAGAAAAACACTCTCTGCTGCTGTAACCTCACCAGCTAGGCCCTGGTCAAAGCTTCACTGGCAACACAAAGGCGAAATGGTGACCCAAAGTTTACCCAGAGTCCAACATTTTCACAAGCGCACGTTTCTTGTAGAGCTACCTGGCGTCTCTCCAAGTCATTTTTCATGAGACTTTTTGGAGCCCCTCAACAACATGAATTACGTTTGTCTAAATTGCACCCCAATTGTCAGGGGTGGGGGGTTAATGACCCATGGGGGTTGTTGTGGGGGGGGGGGGGGGGGAGCATAGCTGTTTGGCTCTGTTTGAAAGACTAGCACTTAAAGCAAATGCAACACTGCATGCTTGGTAATGACATTCTCCTTCACGCACACACACACATACAGTCATGTGTGACAATAAAATACACGCCTTCCGCACCTGGTCTCGCCACTGAGGGACATTAAATCAATATTCCCCTGATCCCGCACCCCAGGACAGGAATCGAGAAGAACAAACCAGGTCGAAAGTCCCGTCCAGCTTCCTGCCAAGAAACTGTGTCGATGGGCATGACTAGCCCCCAGCCGGGCATGCGGCGAAGGGAACCCTGAGCGACGCCAGTCTAAACAACGGAGACCTGAGGTCCCGGAGAAATAAACCTCATTTTTAGCACCGTGACGCGGTCTAGACTCTTTCTCCGAAAGAACACAGGCCCAGAGAAACAATCAACCCTTCCTCGAATAGACTGTTTGGGCCAGCCCGCCCGCGTCCCCGGGTCTGCAGGTCACGGCCTGACGCAGCCCCGGCAAGGCCCTGACCTGCAGCTGCCTGCCTGCTGCGGCCTTCAGTTAAGCAGGTACGTGGAGCATGCGTTTGTTTTTGTCCTGTGCGACCTCCATAGAAGCTGATTTTTTTTATTTTAAGGGTGAGAGGTGATACATGGCCACTGCTATTAAGACTCTTAATGACTTGACAATTCATTTCCTGTTTTCATAGTCTACAAATGCTTCAACGCATAAAAGCCTTCGGGAAAATATTAGCCCCAGGAAAGCCTCGATCGCGAGCCAATCTATCTGCACTCGTCAGACAAACAGGAGTCAGCTCACTGCGAGGGCCTCCAGACTCTCTGACTCCGCAGGATCCCTAAATCCATTTACTTTTATGAACGCGAACACGAAAAGGCCGTTCCTCTGCACGACACTCTTTCAGAAGGAACCTGAAACTGTCCCTGAGGAAGCTGGGCAGGCCACCTCAAGACAGGAAACTACGTCCCCCAGGTTTCGCATGCGTGTTTTCAAACGAATCGAAAAGCATCTGCCCTACCTTTTTTAAATAATTAAAAAACATTGCTTCAAAAATATGAAGCAGTCTGACTAACACGGCATACTGAGCCCTTGCACCACCACTCAGATGCAGAGCATTATCACAGCGTATAAATGCAGAAGCCAATACAGTCCGCCATTTTCAATTCCTCTGAAACCGCTCTACGAGTGCTGGCTCCTTACTTCGCTCCAGTGTGTGTTTTTCTGCACCTCTGCACTCTGAACTGATGCACTTGTTGCACGTCGCTCTGGATAAGAGCGTCTGGCTAAATGCCTGTAATGTAATGTAATGTAATGACTCCAGTGAGAGTTCAGCACATTTTTATAGAAGCAGCCAGAGCATCAGGTCTTTGCATAAACTGCGCCGAACGCGATCGGGACGCTTTCTCGGTGAGCGCGTCCCCGACGCCACCCCCGGTCTAATTTCGGGACCCGGGGTGGTCAATGATCCGTTTTTAGCGCCCCGCGGTTTGTTTTTTGAAAGAGCTCTCCGATAAAAACCTGCTGTCTTTTCTCCTTTCCTGCTCCCTGGAGAGGAAAGCAACCCTCCTCGAAACAGCTGGAAGCCAAGCCTGCTTCGCTTCTACCGAGGCTGTCCGTATCTTTCAGTATTTACTTCAAATAAAGCTGGTCCCAATATTCCATGACAGGTATAATCTATTCAAAACAATCATTATCTAAAATGGGCTGCGACTGCTTCGACAATCATACTTCTAATAAAACATCATAACCAAATAATCTTGCATACTTACCTATTAAAAAATTTGATTGCATTCACCTTAATTTAAATATATAAAATATATATAAAATATAAATGGTATTTTACGTCCACTAGGTTCAGCTACAGGTTATCCTACCATATGTTTTGCCTGAAGCGCTGAGAAATAGCAGTCACTATATAAATATATATAAATAGCAGTTTGGCGGCTTTGGAAAGAAATTACATCAGTGTCCGCACATGGTCTGGTTAACGCAGACACCTGTTTGGATTATATTGTTACACGTAAGTGTGCTCTAGGAAAACACATTACAAATTTTTAGACACTGAGCCTGCCAAAGCTCACAAATAGACTCATTTCTGCTAAACCTGGGCTTGGACGAAGCCCTGACTGTGCTCTGCCCTTGTCTCTTTAACGGACACATTGCTTTGATTTCATTTCCAGCCCCGATTCTTTAATTTCAATAAATTATGAATTCCTTACATTATGTTCCGCCTGTCCTGTAATATAAACTCCTTCATCAGAGATAAGGACAGAGCACATCCTGTCACAAGTCCATGTGAGTAAAGCATGACGCCACACTGGTAAATTGTTCTTTCCCTTACTGACATGAGATTAGGTTTCTGCAGGACACTAAGGAATAACTGCTCTCGGCAGGGTAATCTGTCAATCAAGCGCGTGTGTTGTGATCAGGGCCCCAGTAGCCATGTAAATGACAGTAAAATGTGCAGCTGAAATAAAATTTAAAAATGAATAAGAATCCACATAGGAGCGTCTGAACGACATTTAAGGGCCAGTTAAACAGGAAAAAAATGAAAGAAGTGACTTACGGTGACTGACCGACTCACTGAATGACTCACTCACTCACTCCGTCAGTGATATGCCCAGGTTGTGAACATGCAAAAGTGTATTTTAAGATCATTTTTAAAAATACGATACGAAGGAGAGTCACTCACTCTCTCTCTGCTCCCTCTCCTTCAGGATGGCGTCCAGCCACTTCTGCTTGTCGTCGGCGTTCCTCGCCATGCACACGAACCACTTGTTCTTGGCCGTGTTGTGGATTTTCCAGCCGTTGGTCACCGTGTAGTTATTGCTGTGGTAATCAGCTGCGAAAGGGGGACAGGGATGGGTTGAGAACAGACATAGTGCACCCTTCTGTCAACTGCCTATATATAAAGTGCAGATTTAACATGGCACAGACATAGATGTCAAAAAAGGTTCGCGGCCAGGCATCTTGGTTTGTAGCATATCTGGCAAAGGACAAGCGGTATTAGAAACATCAACACCTCTCTCATACAGTCACTCACACCAGCTCCCTCAAAATAAATGCAGTACCACGTTTTACCACTAGATGGCAGGCAGCTAAAAAGCTAAATTAGGAAAAGCATCTGCCATTGAAGAGCTACCTAATGAGGTCTTAAGATCTCCTAAGCTGTTGAACATTCTATATCGCCTATTTAAAAAGTAGATTACCCTCCCTCTGGTATAGATTTATCATCAGCCCTAAAGCAAAATCCAACACAAGAGTATCCATAAATTAAAGAGGACTTAGTATATTGAGCACAGTATATAAATTATTCTCTTTAATGCTCAATGAGAGACTAATGGCTTTTCTTTGAGAAAATAAATGTGTTGGCTGAAAAACAACTACAGAGGCTAGTGTCAGCCTAAATAATTGTATTACTAGCTGGTTTACAATGCCATTGGGGGTTAAGCAGGGTGAAATCCTCTCTACACCAATGATCTTGTTGAGTCTATCAAACAGCTAGAATGTGTTGTGAGGTTTGGTGAAGAGGTGAGTGCCCTCCTGTATGCGGATGACATCATTTTACTGGCAGAGACTCAGGAAAATCTACAAAAGATGCTACCAGTTGTGAGTGATTAGTGTAAAAAGAGGCAAATATCTATAAATGACAAGAAACTGCAAACAACGCATTTTAGAAATTCTACCACGGTCCATAAGTAGGTTTCAGTTTAGTTTTGGGGATAAACACTTGAATTACACAAGCTCTTATAAATATATTGGTTTCTACTTAGATGGACACATGAGCTTTTTAAAAGGCACTGTGGTGCTCACTGAATCAGCTGGTAGGGCTTTAGGGGGAGTTATAGGCAAGACAAAAGCTCTAAGAAGTATGGGTTTTTATACTTACGCCAAGCTCTATCAAGCCTGTGTTTTCCCTGTATTGGGCTATGCTACCAGGGTTTGGGGTTATAAAGTTCATAAGGGATGTGAACAGGTTCACAATACAGCTATTAGATATTTTCTAGGAGTAAACTAATTTGCCCCAACCCCAGCCATTAGAGGAGACATGAGGTAGGAGCCTCGTGAAGTACGCTGGGCTGTATGTATGAGCAGACTGTGGAATAGATGAGTTAACAGAACCGACAGTAGACTTTGTAAGCGGCTCCTGACGTGGGGTATACAGATGGATGGGCTTTGGGCCGACCATATTCACATTTTATTTCAGGTGTGACATGAAAACAAAATAAAATTCACTCATTAATTTAAGGGGATCACAAAAGCTTCAGAAAGCAACTTACACTAGACTGCCCATTCATTTTACTGTCAAACAAAAGCTTTACTCCATTTCATTAGAGTCACAGACAAAGCTCATCAGACTGATTTAATCATTTGATTCAGGGTAACTGAATCACATCTTGGCCTCTATCACCACTTGATTGATGACAGGGACAATCACACGGCTGGTATGTTTTTCCAACGCAAGATGATGACATTTTGGTTAGATAATGAAAACAGCATATTTGAATTCTATATTTGTATCATCCAAAGCAATGCTGTGATATGGGATCTGAACGTTCTCGAGCTAACATCGCTAAACTATACCTACATGTACTCTATTTTAGAAGGCTGCAAGTCAAAAGCTCTCAATTAATGTGTCTAACCTACACAAACACACCACAAATTCTGTCCAGTCACGGAATACAGTCTGGAAACAGACAAAACATCCGTTTCACTCCATTTCAGTATAACAACAGGCCACACCATCCACTAAAGTAAGGGCCAATCCTTGGAGTCTCTTAAAACACAGACAGGGTGAGTTCAGGTCACTTTCCTTTAGTGTCTGGCTAATGCGCTAAACTGCTGGAGAAACAGGCGGCTATGCCTTCTGCAAATAAAATATCATTACAAAGCAAAACCATCTCTGTGTCTGAGAGAGAGAGAGAGAGAGAGAGAGAGATGGGTAGAGCTTATTTCTACCAATGTTCTCTAAGACCTTATTATCGGAGCTGCTCTGATCATCAGTAACATATGCAACTGAACAAAGATGAAGAAAAACAGATAAAGTAATTTGATGCTCCATTCCCTGCAGATTTCAAAGTGAAATGTAGTAAACTGTAAGAAGAAATAGGACTGAGGTGGACTTTCGTATTTGGAAATGTGTATTTTTAGCCTTTTTTGCTTCAAATCTGGAGTTTCCAATTAGAATAGTCTCACAAATGACTCCTCCAGACATGCAGGAAGTGTTAGCAAAATGGACATAGTGCACACTACAGTACAGCAGTTAGCACTGATTGGAGGAGAGGCACGTTTCTCACTCAATAGACACCCGGGCGAGCGGCTGGGAAGGCGTTAGCTAAGGAACCCTGGGTTGCTGGAACCCAGCCTAATTGCGCTATACGCTCTGGTATCATATCCAGACTCTACCAGCACCGTCTGTGATTGGCAGCTCTGCAGGGCAACGTGCGATTGGCGTTAGCGTTGCCCCAGTTATTGGAGGGTTTCGGCTGGCTGGGATTAAAGTGTCTCATCGCACGCCAGCAGCTCCTGCAGGTGGCCGGGCGCCTGTGGGTCCACCTGTTGAGCTGCAGATGACGCGTCTTCCTCTTCCTCTGACTCACATCTGCGTAAGACCAGCTTGCGAGCCGCGTCGTGATCAGATGGAGGGTCTGACATCATGTGCTTGCCTGAACTCTCCAAACTGGAGGTTATGATGAGCACTGCGGGGTGAGCTAACGCTAATAAAAGATAAACTGAGACTAAGGCTAATAAAGTTTAAACTGTGGCTAAAGCTATTAAAGCACAGGCTGGGGCCAAAGCTAATAAAGCACAGGCTGGGGCCAAAGCTAATAAAAGATGAAACGGAGGCTAACGCTAACAAAGTAGAAGCTGAGGCTAAAGCTAATAAATTACAAGCTTAAGGCTACAGCTAATAAAGGATAATCTGAGGCTAAAGCTAATAAATAAGTACGGTTATTAATGATAAATTACTTCCCCAATACAGAAGAACAGGACGTTGTGTGAAAACAGCTCATTAAGCGCCATCCTGCTAAACAAAAGACAGGTTCTGCAGAGGGGCTCCGGTACAAAGGCGCCACCAAAGGACATTCAGTTCCTGACGCGTTAGGCAAACGCTCGAGATTGGGCTCCGATTGAGCGCGTCAGCTCCACGCAGACCCAGACGGGCTGAATGGGGTATTTTTAGAATTCCCTTCGCCCTTTTGACAGGTCGCACTAACCCAGTCACGCTATCGTAATTCTCCCCCACACATCTTTCATAATCACATTGAAGAAGGCCGCTCCCGTACCAACGCTGGATGTCACGCAGGGGGTAAAAAAAAAAAACACAGCTGAAAAAAAAGCATCTTGTTTTTGTCTATGTGGCTTTTTCTGACGAGAACACCAAAATCCACCAAAGAGTGCACTCCTGGGCAAAAAAAAATGAGCCAAGCCCAAAATGGCAAAATATTAAGCTTTTATTGGTCTTAACAACAAATCATTGGTCACAAAATTAGCAATAATTAAACAAATGCACTCCTGAGACCTCCTGTGCCACCATTTGCTCGTTTACTTTTGCTGCAGTGAACTGTTTGGGGAAAAGCTAGAAACAGGGAAATTCACTTATACAGTAGACAAATTAACATAATGTCAAATAAAAGAGTCATGTTTTGTATTTGGCTGCATATAATTTGCATGCCATGACTTCCTGATGTCCGTGACCTATCAACATCATCAGAGTCTGGATATCTTATTTTCATTTTCAGCATTTGTTTAATTCTTGCAAATTTTCTGACCAATGATTTGTTGTTAAGACCATTAAAAGCTTAATATCTTGCCATTTTGGGCTTGGCCCATTTCTTTTGTTTGCCCAGGAGTGCACACGTGACGGCGGTTCGGGCGGCTCGTGAAGGTCACGTGTCGAAGCCGGCGGCACGCGGGAGAGGCTCGCTAACGCGGCCCTGCGAAACGCAGGAAGTGAGTGCGGTGGCACATGCCAAGCGCTCCCCTCAACCCTTCCGGGTGCTGAAGTCAGCTCGGAGAGAGCTTGGTACATCGAACGCAGGACGAGCCCTCCCTGTCTCTGTACAGAGAGCATCAACTTGAAACTGCACCGTACTGCCACCAACATTCTCTTTTTTTCCTCAGACTCAATGTTCCTTTTATGCAATAAAACATAAACACATAAACACATAAACTTGGAATATAATTTTAAAACTTTAAAGTGGAAGTTGCGTAACTGATTGATTTAAGATCAAGATAACTGATTCGATTCTGGGAATTTGTTACCAATATGTTCCGACCTTACTTATTTTCATGGCCAAGGTCACTTCCCTAAATGACTCATTACTGGGGGGTAAAAATTAATCATATTCAGGGAGATATCATGAAAGGAAATGTATCTGAATACAGCAAATGTAACTTCCTTATTCAAAGTAAATTGTTGGTCTGCAAATAATTTTATCTCAAGTAAACTAAACTAAATAAAATAGGCATATTTTAAGCCATTAAATCTGCAAGACTGTTCTCAATTTTCACAATTTGGCTGTATTCATATTTATGAAACATAAAGAAAATTCTAGCAAAAACCCAACACTCACATTTTAAAAGCTACTTGTGGTGAAAAACACTGAGCCTCACATCGCTCTGTTTTGTAAGAAAGCCAGCGAGACGAGATGTTTGTCTCTGCGGTTGTTCTGCGGGGTGGCAGCGTGTTTGTGTGCCCGTCTCGGCTCTGCCAGCGTCGCCATGGCGACAGAACGCTGACGAGCGGCGCAGAGATGCCACTTCCTTCCCCGGCCCTGTCGCATCCCTCCTCGTAAACAGGCAGCTGCCTGTCACAGCACACCGCAAATATTGGTGAAAGAGGTCACAGGGGGGTTTGTTCATGCTTTAATCCCCACGAACACTGTTCCTTTGACATGTATTATTCAATGCCAAAAGATTTGTTGCACTATGCATTCAGTGTTTGTAATTGTTTTACAAACATTTTTAGTATTATGACTGCTTAATATACACACTGTTGCTTAAGCAGTCCTATTGGGCTAGAATGCGCAACTTTAACTATTTTACTCTGAAAGATTCCCTGTTACCTCCCTGTTACCATTAAGCCCAACCATGGCGACTGAGACCAGGCCAGCCAGCAGAGGATGGGCTTCCCTCTGTTTCCAGTCTCCTCCCAAGATTTCCTCCTTTTTTCCTCCTCACTTCCTGTTTTTTTTGGGGGCGTTCAGGCCCAGTTTTTTCCCAAATTTCCTGTCTTTGTGACAGTGACAACTGAATCGAGCTGAACGGACTTCTTGGCTCCGTCTCACCCGAAAAAAATGTTCCGATCTCAGTGTGCATCACCAAGCTACTGGAGACAAATACACCTGGTTAAAAAGGATACAAAAAAATTAAAAATCTAAGGGGTCTCGTTGAATAACATACCCCCCACCCCCCACCCCACCCCCACAACACACACCAGCCGCTGCCATTAGCCCTCCCATCTCCCTTGACGACCGCAGGCTGAGAATCGCGTGACAGAGCGCTGCAGTGAAAGAATGAATTGATCAATCAATCAAACAAAATTGCATTTCCTACGGCGCCCCTGCCAAAATTGGACGCCCCCCGGAGCACTACGCAGAGCGAGATTCGTATTAACAAATCGAGTTACAGGAGGCGCGACTTAAAGCAAAGGCGAAGAGGCTGCGTTCCGCAAAGAAACAGAACCGATGGGATTCGAGAAATCAGACGGGGGAGCTAAAAGAAAGGCTCGCAGGAAAATACAGTAAGATATAACAAACAGGTCTGCTTTCAATGAAACAACAAAAAAACCCAGCGTTTGTTAGAGGGAAAAATGTGGCTATCTTCTCTTTCCCTTTCCCCCAGCGAAGTAATTGAATTACGACCAAGACAGACCAATGGCCAAGAGTCAAATCCATAACTTTGTCTTTAAAAATAAAAGAAAATATTTTGGTTTTCTGTGCTATTCCAGTCTGGTATGTCCAATGATCAATACCAAACCGTTTCTGACTGAAACGTTTTCAGTATGTATTAGGAAATCACAGATAAGATACACGTTTAGTAAATCATATTACTGGTGCCAAACTGGAACCACTTTAGGATTTAAAAGCAAGACTTTCATTCTAGTATGGAGCAGGTTACTTTTAAAATACACTCCGTTGCATATTACCAATGACCTCATTAACATTATACTCAGTAATGTAATCTAATGGATTACTCAATCCAAGCAAGGTAATCTGATTACTTTAGATTACTTTTTTAAATTTGGCATCGTGATTCCCACAAGAATTTTGAACGTTCAATTTGCAAACTATGCGCAAGTGTACTCATATTCACGCCCTGCTTCTTTTCACGCCACGGCCACAAGCCGCACATGTTCAGACCAAGGGAGCAGGCAACCCAATCACATGCATGCACAGAGAGCAAGCCACTGGCACCCCAAAGGCCGACTGGGCTTACATGAGCAGTGAAAACAGCTATCCCTGGGAAGTTCCGGAGACCGTACAATACACATTGAGGATACCAATGAATTTATTTTCAATTTCGACACCAAGTAATACCAAGGCTAATTAGCAATACTTTTATGTGAGGATCGATTCTCAAAAATGAAAGGATTGGAAGTATCGATACCTACTGTGTGAAAACGGTGTGTTTACTAGTGTCTGATAGGTTATAGCGAGCCCAGTAATCATTATTGGCAACATATGCAAGTCTTCACAGTACCTCCAAATGTTTCCTCAGAAGCAAACATTAGCAGATAGCTGGTAGCTTTACCTACAGTAATTGGTTGTTCTGCAATCTAATAGTTAAATTAGCAAGCACGGCTTCACATCTAAGATCCAAAAAACGAGCTGCCTGTCTCTCTAGACTGATCTCTCTCTCTCGCACACACTCCAAATTTCTCTGTAGCTAGTCACACATGCTAATTTGGATGTCAGCTACTGACTTGAATCAGGTCGCCCAGCTAGTTAAAATTAGAGTCTATGGGGTCGCTGTGGATAAAATCAGCCAAGGCGTGCAACCTTACCCCCAAATGTTTATAGCTAGATCCGTCAAAGCAGAGATCTTTCACACAAAGGCAAGCACAGCTTACACTGTACTGTAATGTTTTTTTCTCCCCAATAGCTGCTTGAATCATCAAGCAGTGAATGCATTACAGCGTTCACTTTCACACTCCCTACCCCGTTAAGTCATGTTTGCTCAGGTACATCATCACATTTGGCAGTCGTTTTATATTTGATCAAAGAGACAACAGTAGTCTGGATGTCCCTGATTTGTGAGTCTTGTCTCTCAAACTTGAAAGTACTCCAAGTAATCATTACAATTTTTCATCGTAAGTAGACAGCAGGTTATACTTCTAGTGGCTAATGACAAAGGAGAACATTGGCTGTCATATAATGGGAATAAGCATTAAAAAACCATCAGGACTCTGAAACGACGTCATAGGCAAGTCGGAAAATCAGGCCAAAGCACTCCTTTGACAGCCCTGGTGCCCTTGCGGTAACTGAAGATAAAGGCCCCTTTAAGTCCGTTCAGAGGCCCCCCACCCACCGTAGATGACTTGCCCCTGTCAGAGAGTGTGAGTACGAACCTGTTCCGTCCTCCACGTTCTCCACCTCCATCACCTCTGTGTTAATTCGGCCTCTGAACACGTACTGTGGCCCGTTGATCGACTTGGTCCTCTTGGTGGACTTTTTCCCCGAAACCCTGTGTATTTGGGGGGTTAAAAAATAAAAAAGGTGCGGGTCACTCAGAGAGCCGTCGCGCACAACGGCCGACTTGATTTCTCATCCGCGCGCGGGAACAGAGGCGGCTTTCAACGCCGCTTCCCGACCAGCGCCCCCCCCCCCCCCCCCCCCCGTCACACAGCCAGTTCGTTTCACTGACTCAGAATGAGCTGGAAACGCAAACAGGAATCGAGGGCACCCAGATTCTGGGCGTGTCCCCCCCCCGAAGAGGAGTTTTAACGCGAGTACCGATCGCATACACGTGTGCCCACCGCCCCGTCTCTCAGCTCCTCACCTGGTTTTGCGCTTGCAGTACACCAGCAGGTTGTCAAACAGGAAGAAGACTCTCTCCTGAATGTTCCCAGCTGAGATCTTCAGCAAATTACCATGGAGGAGCAGCTCTGTACAAATGTCTGTGAGGTTGGTTCCCTGTGAAAAAAAAACACACAAAAATGGAATGCTGAGTAGCCTTCTTTGTTTCCCCTATTTCTTTTTTTCCCAGTTTTTTTTTCCAGTTTCACTGGTCTGATGCACTCACCTGTTAGCCAGGTGAGTTTTTTTACACCCTACAGGCTACACATGATGCTACAAAGGACACTGACTATTTTACACCCTACAGGCCACAAACAGTACTACAGGACAGCAAGTGACTACTTTACAGAAAACAGGCACCACACACAGTACCCCAGGAGAGCCAGTGACTGTTTTACACCTTACTGGCCACACACAGTACCCCAGGAGAGCCAGTGACTATTTTACACCTTACTGGCCACACACGGTACTGCAGAAGAAAATTTATGATCTGGAAGTACGTCCCACACTTGGACTCGTAATTTCATCAGCAGCCTTGGCATGATGCCACACAGGCGTTCCCACCCACACAAACTCACATGCACGCGCACAAACGCACACACACGCGCGCACACACACACACACACACTTGCATGCGTGCACACACGCGCGCGCACACACACACGTGCATGCGTGCAGACACACGCGCACACACACACACGCGCGCGCACAGACGCACACACACGCGCGCACACACACACACACTTGCATGCGTGCAGACATGCGCGCGTGCACACACACACACACGTGCATGCGTGCAGACAAACGCACACACACACACTTGTCGCAACCCCCTACGCAGACGGCCTCCGGAGAGTCGTTGAGAGGAAAGTTCCGGCGGCCTTTCGGCAAACCGCTCCCCCGGGCTGTTTTTGTTTCGCGACCTCCTTTTGAAGAGGGGGTCGGCTGGCCGGCGTCCAAAACCCAGAGCGGGGGTCACGTTGGAGCGGTAACGCGCGGCTCTAAATATGGAAACGGGGAGAGGCTTTTAAAGCGTGCCAGACGCCCGGTCTCTGAAGACATCTGCACGCCCTTATCTGCGCTCAGGTTTACAGAGTGCAGATGTTCCTCTGTAGCACTGCACATCCCACAATGCACCGCTACACCCCCGACAGGACTTCTAATTGAGGTAACAGAGGTACACCAGTTCCTAAGAGAGACCCAGCATAATTACACACGACTCTCCGTACTTGGCCTTTGAATTTGAGAGCGGAGTGGGGGGGGGAAGCAGCGTTTAGATCCAATCTGAAGGATGTTCATTTAAAGGACGCGCAGCCTCTGTCTTTATGAAACTGCGTTCCTAAAAATAACAGCAGACACGTCGGTCTGACTGGGCCCTGAGTGAAGCTGTTCTTCTACACTGCAGTTTGTTCCTGTCTGGGAGAAGTTGAATTTGCATTCAACCGGTGATGCTTCGCTCAGTGAATGCCTCTGCAGCCCCCAAAAGGAAAATTTCAGTTCAGCACATTTGTTTAAAAAACCTCTTTAGAGGTGTCAAATTTCTAAACCAAGTGTAATTTTCCAATTTTCCAAACCTTTTAATGAATTGACCCCTTAAAAATAAACCCTTTTGTTGTCACATATTAAACAGATTTCATGCTTCATGCTTTCTATTGCAGGAGATAATTTGAGGGAAATCTGATCACACGTCTGCCAATAAGTGGCTGATACATCTATCAATCAATGTGGTGTGAAGATGAATTCTGTTCCCTAAAATGGCCCTAAACCAAATCTACACCTGAAAGACAAAAAACATTATTTTGAGTAGACAAATCCAGTCTCTTGTATACCAGATATTCCAGTTTTCTAGTCATGCCATACCATCGTAATGCACAAAAGTTTGCATTTTTAACAAACACGGGGAGGAACGTGATCCACCACCGTCGAAATCTCTTATTTGGGAAAACTGTCTGCTTGACCGTGACCGCGAGCGGTTGAAGTGGTCACGCAGCTTCGTGGGGGCATGGAGACCCATGGTGTCCATCAAAGATCCCCTGATCTTACTCACACAGTAAGGGGTCTCTCCTCTGGCTGCAGAAGGAGAGGCCTAATTGATTCCATCCGCCGAAAGATCGGTAATTGCGTTCATAAAAGTAAGCCAAGATCTTGCCGATAAAAGCTCTCTTCCGCCACAGGTCAATAGGCAGCCCCTGCTGCCGAGCCACAAACGGACCAAATTTAGCTTTAATGACAAGGCATTGATCAGGGGCGATTACGCAACACGATCAATGCAGCAACATCTTCCTGGTAACACTGTCCTGTACTGCAAACAGTGTATGCGCATAGCTAAACCTATCCTGAGCCCGGATTCAATCAACCATTGATTCCTTAACTTTGACTTGCAATTAAATGCAAATCTTCATTTTTTTATTCACAGAGTTGGACACATCACTAAAAGTAATTTGGCAAATAGATTTAGCAAAAAAAAAGTACAAGGCCTGAATTTGCTTGTAAAACAATGTTAAAGACAAGCGGGTCATGTTATTAGCGAGGCCTATTATGGGGCACCTGAAATCATAAACAGCGTTTCATTCATCCAGACGCTATTTCAAACGCGGAAATCCGCCAGGCCAGAGCTTCAACCGAGAAAGGCTATTTCAGCGGGGCCTGGAAAAAGGCTTTCGCTGGGTACTTCACCCGGGCGGAGTTTTGTTTTTTTTTTTTAAAGCGCACGCCCACGGCTAATGTGCTTCCCCAGATATAAATTCCTTAGAACTAACCTCGTAACCTTTTAATCACAAAGGGTACAGCCCGAACGCCGCCTACGGGGAACTCTCGGCTTGGTGTCCGTGGTCCTGCGGCTGAGGTGGGGAGGCTGGCGGGATTTCCGCGGTCGGCATGCCGCCCGCCCGTTCCCATGGGCGCTTTTGTCCGCCGAACAGAACAAAGGGTGCGGGCGCACGGGGGGGGGGGGGCGGTCCGGGCCCATCGGACCTGCCCTCGGGAAGGGCCCGTAGGATCTCGAAGGCCCGTTTTTAGGAGACCCGCTTCTTCGGAAAGGCGCCGTCTGGGGCACCGGGTTCTGGGGTTAATGATACCATTTACCGAAGTGTGAAAGTCCAGAGAAGGGACGGCGCACCGCCGAACCGCAAGCCGCTGGCGGCAAGATGAGCATCGACAACAACGGCCTGCCATCTTTCATTTTCTGACTTCTTTTCCATTTCCTGTTTGTAGCGGTAATGGACGAAAATATCACCCAGGGACTATGTTAATAAGGTCCGCGGTACTTCCTTTTTTCTCAACATGGTGGCCTCTCATTGGACAACCCGCTCCCCATGGCTACGACTCTTAACGTCGCTAACAATGCCGCAACAAATCAACTTTTCCCAAACTGTGACGTTTGGCAGGAAAGGAAAATTCCAGAAACCGAATGCCCTGACACAGTCTACAACCTTAGTGGCTAACGAGCACACTACAAGATATAACCAAGCGCAAATAGTTAACTGGTGAAAGCCTAATCAACACTCATTGACAGGCAATAACACCGAGGCTGAGGACAGTCTAAGGAACCATATTTACATGAAGTTACATCACAGTCATTTAGCCGGCTCAATCATTTAAAGCAGCTAGCATAATTAAGCACGGGAGTGATGTCACCGAGGACACAGAGGGAGCAGGGTTATTGAGGTCATTTCATTTTTTGCAAGTTCTAGAAGTTCCACTGCTTTCACTTAAAAAATATTGATTGTCACATCAGCGTTAAAATGTTTTAAGAACATTCTAATCACCTACTTATGATCATATACCACAAAGAGTAAATTCACAACAACATGCTGTGGCTAAAAATGAGAAGCCAGCATTCGGCTAGAACATCTAGACAGTGAGGACAGACTTTGCCCCATTGAGTTGAGCGGTTTTCCAGGGGACTGAGTGGCAGGTGGGTTGGCACAAGGAAGCGCTTTTGGCGGGGGGGGGGGGGGTTTTGGGGTGCGGCGGGGCGGGCGGCCAATTGCTTCTCACCTCCCAGCCCTCGATGTGCGACTGGAGCTGCTCCAGCGCCTCCAGCTTCTCCATCTGCCTCTTGGTCTCGTTGATGTTGGAGCAGACCGCCTTCATGGCCTGCAGGGCCTCCTCCACCGCCGGGTAGTCCGCGTGCTTCTTCGGCGTCCTCTTCAGTAGCTCCTGTAGGGGGGGAGGGGCGGCAGAGTTCACCCAAAGTGTCCCCAGGGGAACTCAGGCTCGACCCCGTTCAACCCTTGAGGGTGAATCGTCTCAGAGACGGCACGGCAGTGCGGCTTTATGGTACATGTTTGCTTATACTGTATGCGCAGCCCCAGGAAACATAACATCGCTGTACAAGCCGATCGGGGTTACTTCAGGAGTATTTTCTTCTCAGACGACCCTCGAAGGCCCCTATACCAGCCACTGTTAAGTCAGCTGGTCAGCAGAGACTTCTGTAAGTATCACAAATACCCATTGTACGCAACAAAACAACTATCTGGGCCAAATGAAAACAAACTCTATAACTGAAATATTAAAAAACAACTCCAGAAAATGAACTGTCCCTTTAAAGCTATCATACACAGACTACACATCATTCTGCAGCGTCTGACCAATGCTCTGCACCCAGCGAGGGCTCTTAAATCTACATCTGTCATAAGTAAAACGCACATGGGTACTTCAGTGTAGTACAAATGAAGTTAGAGTACCATTTCTCGGTACCTTATCTACAGTGGTGTCTTTTCTCTTTTTTTTTGCATGATTACAAATAGACTTCTAGGTACATTCACTAACAGAAAAGGGAGCCGTTTGTGAGGGAGCAACATGTGAAAACAATCCCATGGAGCTCATCATGGGAAACAAGCTGTACATGTTCTAATATCCACTCAAAATATTGGTAAGATCTGGCACAAGCATGTCAACAAATTAATGACATGAGGACAAATCAGACATTACGAAGGGGGAGGGGGGGCTGCAAATGCACAGAAAAGGTGCCGAGATGGATCCATTTCTGACAGTGATTTGCCTTTAGGACTCTTAACAAACACCCTAATTTTCAGGGTGTTTGTTAATCAATCAATCAATCAATCAATCAATTATTTTGATTGGGTCCCCTGTGAAATGTTAAAGTGCCATTTTAAACCAGTATATTTGGGGCAGATGAGAACAAGCCGTTTACAGTGAGGTCTGGTTACGGCTTATTGGCTCAGTGTCTACAACCAAACATTTTTTATAAAATCAAGCACATGTGCTGTAACCTGTGTTACACTGAGTCTGTGCTGATACCTTGTGTGGTGTCTGTGCTATAACCTGTGTTATATTGAGTCTGTGCTGATACCTTGTGTGGTGTCTGTGCTATAACCTGTGTTATATTGAGTCTGTGCTGATACCTTGTGTGGTGTCTGTGCTATAACCTGTGTTATACTGAGTCTGTGCTGATACCTCGTGTGGTGTCTGTGCTATAACCTGTGTTATACTGAGTCTGTGCTGATACCTCGTGTGGTGTCTGTGCTATAACCTGTGTTATACTGAGTCTGTGCTGATACCTTGTGTGGTGTCTGTGCTGTAACCTGTGTTATATTAGGTCTGTGCTGATACCTCGTGTTGTGTCTGTGCTATAACCTGTGTTATATTGAGTCTGTGCTGATACCTTGTGTGGTGTCTGTGCTATAACCTGTGTTATATTAGGTCTGTGCTGATACCTCGTGTTGTGTCTGTGCTATAACCTGTGTTATATTGAGTCTGTGCTGATACCTCGTGTTGTGTCTGTGCTGTAACCTGTGTTATATTGAGTCTGTGCTGATACCTCGTGTTGTGTCTGTGCTATAACCTGTGTTATATTGAGTCTGTGCTGATACCTTGTGTGGTGTCTGTGCTGTAAACTGTGTTATATTGAGTCTGTGCTGATACCTCGTGTTGTGTCTGTGCTATAACCTGTGTTATATTGAGTCTGTGCTGATACCTCGTGTTGTGTCTGTGCTATAACCTGTGTTATATTGAGTCTGTGCTGATACCTCGTGTTGTGTCTGGGCTATAACCTGTGTTATACTGAGTCTGTGCTGATATCTCGTGTTGTGTCTGTGCTATAACCTGTGTTATACTGAGTCTGTGCTGATACCTTGTGTGGTGTCTGTGCTATAACCTGTGTTATATTAGGTCTGTGCTGATACCTTGTGTGGTGTCTGTGCCTTACAGCCTTGCATCCGTGCTGCTACGGTGCACAGTCGCAGAGGCTTATGCATGAATAAAGGGTTTCCATCTGAAGTGTGAGCGCTCACTGCAGCTAGCATGTCATCCATCGAGATGCTGCAAATACTGCGCAACCTCAGCATCTTGCCCGGCCAATCAAATGGCGGCCTTGAGCTCTCCCTGAGCTCACACAACGCAGATCTTAAGTATGCAGAGTAAACACGCCGTGCCCCGCCCACAGCAGGACACTAACGATCCGTCAGGCCGTTCGTTTGAAGGGATGATCAGAAGAACAAACAGAGAGACACCTGCAGACTCGTTAAAATCTCTCAACGTTTTTTAATTAAGCAGATGTTTTTGCTGATGAGGGATCTGTAAATCCACCGAGCGGGTGTTTCAAACCTTTAGTGTTGTGATAAAGGGACATGACTCTAACTAGTGCAGGTCTCAGGGCACTTACACTGCACCTTCTGGATGATTCTGGTAAACCTGTTTATGTCTTCATTTTTACAATAGTCTAACACCTAGACTGGAAAGGGAAGGTGGCATGTTAAATAAAGGGTTTTGGTTTCGGTTTCTCCTGATCCTAGACGAGTCGTCACAGCCAAATTTCGATATGAGTCTACTGAGTGCCAGGTGGTACCAGGGAAGTGAAAGGAGAGGGGACTTTGTTACCTTCAGCAGGAGGGGATATTTGCAGATTCTCTGAATGGGCGCCAGCAGGTACCCCTCCAATGGAATATCTGACGTCTTCTTACCTCCCAGAAGCATACAGTGCTGGGGACAAAAGAAAATAAACATAAACAAACAGGGTTGTGGTGTGACACACCTGCTCTCAGTCTCACAGATCAGAGGAGGGCAGGAAGTCCCTGCTAGATCACATCACGCGATAAAACTAACGGAACACAGAACACGGCACGCGGAGAACAGAACACGGCACGCGACAGCCACGGCAGAACACAGCTCGTTATAACCCTGACAGAACACAGAACACAGCACGCAGTAACACTGGCAGAACACAGAACACAGGACACAGCACACAGTAACACTGGCAGAAAACAGAACACGGCACACGATAACCCTGGTGGAACACGGAACGCAGCACACGACAACCCTGAGAGAACACGAAGCACAGCATGCGATAACCCTCACAGAATACAGAACGCAGCACGCAATAACCCTGGGGGAGACAGAACACAGAACACAGCATGCAATAACCCTGGGGAAGACAGAACACAGAACGCAGCATGCAATAACCCTGGGGGAGACAGAACGCAGCACGCAATAACCCTGGGGGAGACAGAACGCAGCACGCAATAGCCCTGGGGAAGACAGAACACAGAACACAGCACGCAATAGCCCTGGGGAAGACAGAACACAGAACACAGCACGCAATAGCCCTGGGGAAGACAGAACACAGAACACAGCACGCAATAGCCCTGGGGGAGACAGAACACAGAACACAGCACGCAATAGCCCTGGGGAAGACAGAACACAGAACACAGCACGCAATAGCCCTGGGGAAGACAGAACACAGAACACAGCACGCAATAGCCCTGGGGAAGACAGAACACAGAACACAGCACGCAATAACCCTGGGGGAGACAGAACACAGAACACAGCACGCAATAGCCCTGGGGAAGACAGAACACAGCACGCAATAACCCTGGGGAAGGCAGAACACAGAACACAGCACGCAATAACCCTGGGGGAGACAGAACACAGAACACAGCATGCAATAGCCCTGGGGAAGACAGAACACAGAACACAGCACGCAATAGCCCTGGGGAAGACAGAACACAGAACACAGCACGCAATAACCCTGGGGAAGGCAGAACACAGAACACAGAACGCAGTAACCCTGGGGAAGGCAGAACGCAGAACGCAATAACCCTGGGGGAAATAGAACGCAGCCATTTCTCGTTTCTCACACGCCTTTGAGTTGATTAGGTTCACAAAAGTCGCTGCCAGGCCCGTATCCCACCGCAAACCTCCAATAGCGAGGAAGAAGCCTGCTCCCCAGAGTCAGGTTGTTAGAGGACGAACAAGCAGGAATACCTGCTCAGGAAACCGCAACTCGGCTCAAGATGGCGCCTGCTTTTCAATCAGATGCCTAATTTCTCATAAATATGGAAATTGAAAACTGCCGAGGGGTGATTACATTGCTTTCTCGCAACATTTTGTTGTTACCCTCTGAGGAACATCCGGCAAACTCCTTCACTGTCAGGGTGGTGTCTGTGTTGATTTTCCTTAGGCCTACCCCCACATCTTTAGGAAATATCGGCGCTGTTAGATCAGTCTTAATCTGCCTTTTGAAAATATTAAATCTTACAATTTAGCTCATTTAGGCCCATCTGACTGGCTACCAGCTGGTAAATATGGCCCAGCAGAAAATGTAGAATTATGATAATACGTTGTATGCGTTTGCTATTTTTGAAGGTGCAAGAGGGTGAAAGTCTGCAAAGCGCACCGGCCGCTAAAATCCGCAGAGCAATTTCCATACGACTGCTACCAATGAGAGAAGAGGACCCGCGATGCGCATCCTCTACGTCTCTGGAAAAATGCGAGCAGGCTGACAACTGTGAGTGGCAGCTCTCAAAATTGAACCAAAGCAGTTTTTTTTATTATTAATATTTGTGTAATATTCAAGCAATTCGGTTTGAAATCCAGCGCCAACGCACCGAGCAGGACGCCGGAAAAATCCCAAACGGCGTCTTATTTCCTCGAGCTTCTAACAAGATCTCACTTGTCCAGTCTTCTCGTGTTCATCCGAACGCATATTTTTCTCCAATATTTTTTTGGGGCGGGGGCCATATAAACGAATATGGACTACCCTTGCATAACAGCCCTCTGGGGTTCTCACAGCACAGTGGCGTACTGAATGAGCAGGGGTTTATAGACACGTCTTGAAATGATAATGTTTCCTGAAAAGAGCCGGTGTCATCTACATATCCCCCCCCCCCCCCACCCCCCACCCCCCCCCACATTTCAATGCAGTGGGCCGGGAATCCAAGTAGTTCAGGTGCCGTATTGGCTACTCAGAACTCGCGCGCCATGACGACCAAAATTCTTTGGAATTTTAAGAATTCTTCTTAAAACTTATTTATCCATTTTGAGCATGTTTCATGTGCGCTCGCACAAAGGACAGGTAGTCCTTGCGCAGAGAAGCCTTCAGACCCCAGCTTTGTGTTTGTGTTGTTCCAAAGAGGCGACGGTCAATACCAGGTCAGCTGAACTTTGACGCTCGGCGATCCGTCATTGTGACGGGGCCCGGCATCTGCAAATCAATCTACGTGCCCTCGCGCCCTCGCCCTCGACGCTAAATCTCATTGGGCCGTACGAAAGGAGAGCGAACGCGAAGGGCAAAAACCCAAAACTCACCAACAGGAAGGTCCTGACGTTGGGGTTCTTGTTGAGCTCCATCAGTAGTCTGAGCGCCTTTTCGTGGTTGCTGCAGTACTCCCCGTACACGGAGAATCTGCTTTTCTGAAACGGGCAACGAGACACGAGAAAACGCACGTCATTTGCATGAAACGTACAAGAAAACGATGCTCGAGGAAAGTGACGAGCGTAGGATTTAATGACGACAATTTTATTATTTGACACTTTGATGTGACGCAAAGTTTGAAACATTCTCTTCAGAGGATAAGAAGAAAAAACACAGGACCAAGTTACATGAAATAATTTAGGAAACATTGGCTAGCATTGCTTTGGAATACAGCTTATTTAATTTGTGTGAGTTAAGATAGCCAATACTGTTTATTCTAACTTGGCCTCATTTTGATATCAATACCTCAAATGGCAGGCCTAGATTTAGCAAATTCTAAATAATGACTCATAGACTGTTCTTTGTATGCATGAGTAACTTGGCATTTTTGCACGTTGTTTTTGTTGAGATCCCACCTACTGGGACAGTTGTGGGAACCCCCAGAAAGGGCTTGCTAAAGTCAGAACAACAACAACAACAACAAAAAAAAAAACGGTTTAACCAAAATGCCTCTCTGGTGCTTCTGGGCTAAGAAACCCAATCTCAGTGTCATTCAGACCAGGCCTGTACAGGAAATTCCAGGCCATGGAGCCTATCTACAGATACCCTTGAAGGATACATTACACATTCGCTCTCTGGGCTGAGTGACCGCGGTGCGATCGATACCGAAGCGCATGTCCATACGGACATTCGAACGGGGAGGGGGGGGGGGGGGGCTGAGCTGCATCGAGGAATTCTCCGACAACGGAGTAAATCGAGCCCGCAATAGAATATTTATGCCACGGCACGGTACAGCAAGCAACGTGCAGGCAATCCGTCGTATCTGTCCAGGTCTAGACATCCAATAATGAAATAATGGAATAAAGCGGAATAGAACAGACTAGAAAAGGATCTGAAACAGCAACAGAACGCCCTGCTGGTATACCCTTTAAGTTCACCTGTATAGATAAGACATTGTGAAAATCTAAGATCAGTTTGCGGTTTGTGATAGTTTAGTTAGCAAGGGGGAAATGTGCTGGTAGTTTGTAATGACTTCGCGTGTCAGTGACTGCCTGGCGTGACGTCAGTGCCATGCGGGAAATCAATCTGTCTGCTGCAGCCTACGGAAAGCTACTGACCCGAGACCACTCTGAGTCTCAAAATGACTGACACCAGAAGGGAAAGCCCACCTCGCGAACTTCTTCGCTGTCATTCTGAGAACAACGTTTGGAGCCAGGCCCACAATGCCTTGCAGGCAAAGGCGCTCAATCTCCAAACAACGAACAAAGATTAAACAAGTCAGTCCGTTTTGTAACCACTGAACTCCACAACATGCAGCAGACATAACCGCTTGCTTCTGATGCCGAAGTTGCAGAAACCAATCTGCGCACTGGTTATCCATCGTCACGTGTTCAGTACAGAGTCTAGTTTTGACTCTCAGTAAATACAGTTCCTATATAGGCCTGCACTCTTTGTTTGTAACATACTGCATTGCACTAAAAGCGATCATGACCTCAGAGTTGGGTCAGTACCTCTGGAAGCTACATGTATACAACATTTCCATCAGCAGTGGGACAATAAAAGAAAAAAAATTAATTACAGTTTCATTTCTATTTAGGACACTTCCGAGCAAACTGGTGAGAGGATGCAGTCAGGTTACAAAACCACCGGAGAAGGTCGCAGCGAACGCATCAGTGTGTCCGCTTTGCGATTTGCCAGGAATTTCAAGGCCAGTAGAATTCACGCGCACGGTGCAAAGCATTATAGGAAATATGCCAAACCTCCATTTCTGCGTTTGGCGGTAGAGGCCACAGAAGTGTGGCGGCCTGATCGCAGTCGATCAAAATCGCATCTTTTAACTTTTAATTTTATTTTTATTTTCAGAGGGTTGGATACTGGAAAGTGAGACTGCAAAAACAAACGAAGCACGTGAGCTTGTCGGGGGACGCACGAGCAAATTCATGTCTTCTCACCTTATCTCAAAAAAAAAAACAAAAACGCTTAAGAACTGGCAGGCGGGAGATGAAAGCGGCTCTCGCTAACGGACCAGCGCCGCGGCTCAGAGGCCCCCCCCCCGCGTCGCACGTCTGATTCTGATCTCCGTCGCTCGCTCTCGAACGTTTCTCCCCGCCGCTACGGTTACGCCCGCTAACGCAACCGAAACTCATAAATCAGAAACCCGTATCGAATGTGATCAGCCGCTTGCTCAGCAGACTCACGCAAGCGCTTCTCGTTTAAAGGATTGTGCATTTTCATCAGCGGATGTGCGCTCAGGCAACTCAAGTAGCCTAAAGAGATCTGCTCAATGGGACACAAATACCCCCCTCTCCCATCATGGAAAAAAAGTCCAGCAAACATTTCTTTCCAAGTCCCATCGACGTTTTATCCGTGACTTCCGTGACCTCCAGGGCTGACAGTTCTGTTCTAAACTTCTCAGAGCATCTCTTTGCCCCTTTGAGAGGATTCTGTCTTGTTTTTTAAGCAGGGCGGGATTTTCGCAAATACTTGGGAGTTATAATCAAATGGAGGCAGTTAACAAGGCACAAAAAGCATCACTATGATATTTCACAATGAAATGACTGTTGGAGTGACTGGCAGTACGGCCAACGTTGACTTATGCAAAGCGGCCTAAAACGAGGTCCAAATCGAGTTCACGCACAGGCCAGCCACCGCTCATACATGATGCTTTTCCCCATGGGTGGAGTGTAAGCCACTTAAGCCCTCAAATATTAGACCGGAAACGGAACTAGGATAAAGATTTGCTTCGGTCTGACGTCCAGCCAAGTTAAAAGTACGTTTAAACTGAGTTGCATTTGCATCATTGCCTCTTTTTATCGGCTTGGCACAATACCTTTATCCAGCACAACCTCCCTTACAGAAATGAAATTTACAGCAATATATTAGGGCAATATATGCAGACTTTTCGGGAAATATATCGACCAATTGGGCAGCACGGTGGTGCAGTAGGTAGTGCTGGTGCCTCACAACAAGTTTGAATCTTGGTCGAGGGCTTTTCTGTGTGAAGTTCGCATGTCCCCCACGTGTACATGTAGGTTTCCTCATGGTACGACAGTTTCCTCCCACAGTCCAGCAACATTCAGGTTTATTAGAGAGTCAGCACTGTCCTTGGCCTTGGGGTATGACTGTGAGAGTGAATGGTGGGTGGGCCCTGCGCTGGATCAGTGACCTGTCCAGGGTGCCTTCCTACTTTTCATTTGCTGGAACCCAGACCAAGAGTAAGTGGCTTAGAAAAAGGATGGACGGATATTGATAAATACATTTAACAGCGCATGCATTTGTTTATAAGTATTGCAGTATCTGCAAGTGGCAGCAGCTGGCATATTTGAGCATATATTTATAGGTGTTGCAATAGCTTTTTGACTCTTGATGCTATATTTTATTGAAATACATTGCAGCATATTCTATTTCAGTAATATTTCCCTGTAAATACATTTGAGTGATTCGCGCATGTGGCAAAAGTAGCACATTCTGGATCAGAACTGCAAAAGTTTTCTGGTTACAATGCCTGCCCACTAACCGCCAACCTTCTTGTTTTAACTTATAAAATTCCCACATGATAATGGATACGAAGCAAATGAATGGGCTGATCTGGAAACAAAATTTCTCAGGCAGTTCCGGAACATTCCCGGCCTCGCCTTCATCCCCGAGGGCGGGTCTCCAGGGTTAATCAAATCAGAGGAGCGCGGCCTGCTCCCCGTCCTCTGATCCCGGGTCAGAGGGGCAGAGCAGCAGACGGGGGGGGGAGGTATCAATTTGGGTGGTGGCTGACCCCACTGGGAGGAGGGGGTGGGGGAGGGGAGGGGAGGGGAGGGGCACGGTCACAGACAGATTGCTGATGCAGGCTCTGGAGCACAGGATCACAGATTTGAGGTCTCTTGATGAAGGGCTTCCGCCAGGCACGCCCAAGGCTGTAACTAGCTGCACTATTTCAGGTGTGACTAACACTGCATTGCAGTTCGTCAGGAATAGATGAAGAAATTAAACTGTCGAGTGAGGCACAATTCCTTGTCGTAGGGATTTTTGTAGGCCTTATTTACAGTACACAATTTCAGGGCCTGAGTGACTCCCTAGGAATTTGTAGGCCGTGCAAAGGTGTAGTCTTCAAGAATTCAAATGAAATGTGAGCTTTATTGATATATATCCATGTTCAGAAGTACCTAAAGCACCTTGCCATTGCTGTTCCAACACTGCCATTATCCAAGTCCGCGGTAGAGATACGCTTTGTCATGGTTTAGATAAGAGTGCTAAATGCGCAATGGAATTTACAATAAGAATTTCTCTTGATACAAAATATAGTGTCATGTCATCCCCGTTTTTCTTTAGCAAAGCATTCTCATAGCATTCTTTATCTTTTATTCTATAAATAAAACACGAGGCCACCCTGTTCTCGATCCTGATCAGTTACGTTAGCTGTAGAAAAAAAGGAACTTAACTTAAGCAGCCTGGGGTTGCTGACTGACGACGAGTCATTTAAGCAACATTTTCGCTACGTGTGTGTGTGTGTTTGTGTGCGTGTGCTTAGCAGCCTAAGAACGCAGAGCATTTCTGAGAAACACAGCGGTCTAACTAAGAAACCCTGACCATGGGAGGGTATGGGAGGGTGGGAAGGGGGTGGTGAGGGTGGTGGCAGAGAGAACGTCAGGCCAGGCCAGGCTAGAGAGGGGGGGAGGTCCTGGCAGGAGGAGGGGGGGTGGGGGGGTTTACTCACAAACTGGAGGAAGACATGGCCCAGGGCATGCTGGGGCTGAGGCTCGGGCTGCAGGCTGGACTCCAGGGCTGCCAGCACCTCTTGGTGAACATGGAGGATGTCCTCGATGTTGGAGAACAGGATCTGCGCCCGCCGGGGAGTCAGAGAGGAAGCACAGAGAGGCCACTGTCAGCTGCTCCAGTTCACCATGTACTCTAGCATGCATGAACGCACGTACACATATGCACACGCACACACACACTCTCTCACATGTACGCACACACACACTCTCTCACATGCACGCGCACACACAGTCTCTCACATGCACGTACACACACACTCTCTCACATGCATGCACACACACAGTCTCTCGCATGCACGCACACACACACAGTCTCTCACATGCACGCACACACACACAGTCTCTCACATGCACGTACACACACAGTCTCTCACATGCACGCACACACACACACTCTCTCGCATGCACGCACATACACCCTGTGATTAATCTCATAAAATTTAATTGTTGGTCTTTGCAGATCATCCCCTGCTGGGCAAGCCAGGCAGTTATCAAAAATATCAGTTGGAGAGCAAGCAGAGACTATTACAGTATCTAAACATGCTTTCTTAGCATAACAAGAGCTATCTAATGATCCAGTATCTAGTGTTGGCAAAGCATCATCATCTCGTGAATACTCTCTCTCTCCCTCTCTCCCTCCCTCCCTCCCTCCCTCTCTCCCTCTCTCCCTCCCTCTCTCTCTCTCTCTCTCTCTCCCTCCCTCCCTCTCCCTCGGGTAAACGGTTCACACGGCCGCAGTGACTGGGCTCTTTGCTCTGGAGCTCGGAGGCCCTCAGAGCCGTGGAACAAAGCGAGGGCTGTTTCCCCCGGCTCCCTCAGCCCCGGCCCTCACTGCGCCTCATTAATATGGATGCTGCCGACGCGGGAAAAAACGCATTCAGCATTCGCCATCCGCCAGAGTCCTGCACATCAGCGTGGCCACAAACAAGAAAACTCTAGACCTCTTTTAGCTCTCATTTCTCCCTCAGACAGACATGAGAGGACAATTAGGAGAGGAGAGTTAATATAAAGATGTTACAGGACACCTAAGTGGTCTTCCTCAGGCTGCTCAAATAGGAAGAGAACAGTCGTGATATTGCTATATTGGGAGAAAACACAGGAGCTGTGCCAATCAGAGTATGCTGGCAACAATCAATAGAGCACAAAAAAAAGAATAGAACACAAGAAGAAAGTATTCAATAATAATACTTTCTTCTTGCGTTCTCACTACTTCCTGGCTAACACCCACAGGAAGCCAAAGAAGTATAGTCAGAAAGTATCCACCAATCACTGTTGTTGTTCCATTGGTTGTTACCAGCATACTCCGTGATTGGCGGAGTTTGTTTCCTTTCTCTACCAGTGAGGAGCTGTCCCCGTTTCATTTTCCCTCAGACAGCTTAATATTTCTGACAGAACAAAGGGAGCTGCTCCGCCAGCCTTTCAAGCAGATCCACTTACAGCACCTGAGGAGAGCGCTTCATCTTCCCAAAATGCACCTGTCTGAACATCGGCGGCCGACCGTGTCGAAATCCCATTTTTCCGGGTTAAGCTGGCAAATTTGCCCCGACAAAAAAAAGAGGGGGGGAAAAAACTCGTCGTTCCCAGTCCCCGCCTTTCTGGGAAGCGGAAAGGAGCGCAAGCGCGGGAGGTCTCGGGCTGCGTTTGTCGGCGACGCGTCGGACCCGCGCCGCCCCGGAGCGAGCGCCCCGCGAGGCCCCGCTCCCCGTCTGCGCCAGGTGTCCGTTACGCCCCGTTAGGGCGACGTCTGGAAGCCATTACTCTCCGCAGCGCGGCCATGGTGTCTGCCCCCGGCCTCACCCCGGGGGGGGGGGGGGGGGGGGGAGCAATGCTTAGCAGCAAGCTCAGATATTACTGCCTTAAATCACCCCCGGTAGTTTCTGCTTTAACCGATGGCCTCGCTCAATCTAACCACAGAGTGCTCTCTCCTTTGATTTAAAGGGCCTGGACTGCCTTCTGGAAATGCACTCTCTGGATGTGTTGTTTAATCTCAGAAAGCAATCTCAATGCCCCTCCATTACATTAATAACTCTGAAGGAACTATCAGGGATGGCTACTGACCGTTTACAGCGAGAACAAGGCCAAATGTACGATTATTCAGATATTAATTTTACGGAATAGCTAGCTGACACCCTGGATCTGGGGCATATGACTGCAAATGAACATGAAATAAAGAAAGGTAGGCTTATTGTTCCTAGTACATATTCATGACAAAAAGCATTAAATTATGTAAAATGAAATCATTTTTCGTTGGTGCTTTTAATTCAAGCTTTAATTCACCGTTAAATAAGAAGGAACAGATCTATCATGTAGCTAATAATTATTTGCGCAGAGAAAAGACTAGAATTTCATACTGCCAGTGGAGCATTTTAATAATATTTAATAATTGGGGCCCATGATAGGTCATTTGAATATCAGCGTCATCTTAAGCTTGCATCTACATATGGACATAAATTATACGGACAGACACAGGAAGTGGAAGTGACATCAGCGCCGCAGGCGGGAGCGAGAGATTCACCTTCACGTTTTCGGGGGAGAGGCACTGCTGGTCGTCGGCGGTCTGCTGGATCCTGTGCAGGAAGGCCTGGGGAACAGAAGAGCGGGAAGGGAGAGGGGTTTTACGGTCAGTAACGTTCCTCTCTGTCGCCGGGCGGACTCAGGCGGGATTAACGCACCGTCCCGCATGTGGTCTTGCTTTCACGGTTGAAAGAAAAGGCACAAGAAAAACAAACGAGAGGACCAGGAACGCCACCCTCTCGCTGAAACCTGACCACGTCATACAAGGCCTTTACAGAGCAACACGGGGGGTAAAATTATTTAATTTACCTGACATTACATTATATTCATTTAGCAGAAGCTGCTATCTACAGCCGCTTACTGTGTAGGAGAAACAGAAGAGCATTCTCCTGATAATTATCACTAGTAGGGTCAGATCTGGCAAATAGTATTCCCACACCAGCAAAGACACATGTAACATCACTAAATCACTAATGCAAGTCCTCAATACAAACCAACAACCAAAATACAAATCCAGAATGCATACATTTCATATAACTCAATGCTGGAATGTTGTCGCCAGTGCTAATTGCAAAAGAGAAAGCGAATTAAAAACGGCCTTGCTACATTGAGCAGAGAAATGCTTCCCCCACAGGCAGCCCAAGAGGTCAATTAATCTTTCAAGTCTTTGAAAAAAAAAAAGGATTATCGACTTTCTTGGGATTATCACATCAGCATGAATTAGAATGAATTTTTAATCATCAATTATGATTTCATTGCTGTTGTCCATTTTTGGGCAGCTGTGCTTGCACGAGGGTCCAGCGGACTGATCTCCACACACCGTTTCCACGACCCTGGCAAAACGGCCTCAGCTGTAACCAATTGGTTTCCGACCCCCCACCCCCCAAACGTCTGCCATTTTCAAAGTTGTGTCTCTTCATTAGCGGAGGCATCTGGATATCGTCATGGCGATCAGGCCTGGTGGTGAGTGAGTGACGGGTGGCTCTGACCCTGCCTCTGACACGCAAACAAGCAAAAGGGGCGCGGTCGGAACCCGGGCGTATTTCAAAGGGATGCGCGGTGGGGAGGGCGGGGTTATGACAGCTCAGAAGAGGCTGGAGAGGGGAAACCAGCAGGGTCGGCAACAAAGGGGAAGAGGAGTTTGGATAGCCTGACCAGAAAAAAACCTAATCAGCAAACCGATTACCTAACTGTGTGAAAAACATTAAATCTTAAATTTGATTTGCACCCAAAAAAATTTTTTGCTTTTTTTTTTGCCAATAGGGAACATCTATGGGGACAAGTGGCATTCCATGGCAGAACCAAATGAAGAGAAGCTGTGCTTCTGGTTTTATGTCCCAGTAACTGACTGGGAGTATTGATGGTCAGTAGTTGACTGATGTTCAACACACATGTTTACTTAAGTCACAATGTTCAATTGGTTGATATAATGTCTATAAAACAAAGCAGCCTTCTGAGTACCTTTGCATATCAGTGTAAAATCAGCACCATACAGAAAGGTCTATTTTCATTGACTGCCATATCGGTACTAATTGGGTCTAGTTCTCGCACTGTTTTTTTCTTCCTTTAGTGGTTTTATATCGAGGCCTATGAAATACTTACCTGTCCACAAACAGGCCAATGCCTGTGTGGTCTCATCTCTCTGGGGCTGAAGACCCCCTACTGGGAGTCCGGTGCATGCCCCACCTTCCCTGTCATCACTGCGACTAGTGGTGTGACTTCTAAACGTCTAATCGCTAAATGTTAACAAACACGTGAAACGTATTTGGACATGGGAAATATGTTCCTGGATCAGCTCTCAAGTGAAAAAAATCTAACTGACATTGCGTGAAAAAGTTTTACAGAGAACGGAAGAGAAAAAAGTGCCATGTGATCTCACTTTGAGTAGATTTCAGAAAATAAAGTCAAAATGTGAAGTTTGCGACATTGAGCTAACACACTCAAACAGAACAGGAACAATGCAAAATCACGCAAGACACAAACGCTTGACAGTGACTTTGAAGCATGTGCCGTGTAGCAGCTACGCTATCCTCCCAATGCATTTGAAGTTGTCTGCCCTGTACTACTGATCGTAAGGTGCGTTTCCGTGATTTTCACTCTTCTATGGCCCACAGTACTTGCTTTTGAAGTCTGATCTGTGGCTGCTTTCACAACTTTGTATTCAAAAGCACGCCAGCTATAGTTTGGGTAGCGCATAAATTTGTGAAAAACTGAAATGCAGCAGAAACTTCAGAAACATAGTTTTTTTTAAACGTGTAAACACTTATTTATTTTTTTTGCACTGTGTAACCTTTAAGTGATTTTTCCCATCTCTAGCGGTGACCTCTGACCCCAGTCGGGAGAACAAGGGATCCCTTCTGGGAGGGCAGGGGCTCAGGGGTCAGGTTTCGCACGGGCGGTCTGAAGCTGAAGCAGAGAAGGGTTGGCGGAGAGCGTGCAAACGGGCGCTGCTTGGCGGCAGGGCCGGATCCATCCTCAGATCTCTCAGTCCTCAATATAGAATGGTCGCTTCAGTGTACATCCCTCCCTGACCCACCTTTCCCCACCCGCACAACATCAAATTTCAGTTTCAGCATGTCACAACTCCAGAGTACACACACACACACTAAAGAGAACAGGAACCTCTTTAAATAAAACATACTTTTTTAACCTTTCAGACACCAACAGCAAAGGGGTTTAGGTCAGGTCATCAGGGCACACGCCGGCATTTTGTCGAGAACAGCACCTTGGAGGACTGGCCTACGGGGATGTAAAATCTGAGGATCAGGGACAGCAGGACGACACCCCCAGAGAAGGACTGAGGTGTAAAGTGACAGCCCACTAAATTATTCAGCACGGTGAGAGGTGTAAAAAAAAGAGGGGGGGGTATCATTTTGCTTCCAATGAGGCCTTCACGTGGATGAATTATTTATTCATTTTTCTCCCTCTAGGGATCGCATCATTCACTTTTGGCCTGACCTAGCCCAGGTACAACAACAACAACCAAGTGATATTTTCTCTCATGAAATCACAGATGAACAAACTATGAGACCAATGTGGTTGGTACAGAATGATCAATCACTGTTAATAACAGGTTTCTTTTGTCCATTAATATCTGGAGACACATGCAAATATTCATGTTATCCCCATCGATGATCTAATCCAGTAAACCCAATGAGCCAGGCGGTGAATGTAGGCAACTTGGGCTGAGGGGCTTCTGTCGAAGAGAGGAAAACTTCCCCCTTTAACAGTCAAAGCAAATCCGAGAAAGCGAAGAGTGCGCTAACCTCCTCACACAGTGTGCTAACCTCCTCACACAGTGTGCTAACCTCTTCACACAGTGTGCTAACCTCCTCACACAGTGTGCTAACCTCCTCACACAGTGTGCTAACCTCCTCACACAGTGCGCTAACCTCCTCACACAGTGTGCTAACCTCCTCACACAGTGTGCTAACCTCCTCACACAGTGCGCTAACCTCCTCACACAGTGCGCTAACCTCCTCACACAGTGCGCTAACCTCCTCACACAGTGTGCTAACCTCCTCACACAGTGTGCTAACCTCTTCACACAGTGTGCTAACCTCCTCACACAGTGTGCTAACCTCCTCACACAGTGTGCTAACCTCCTCACACAGTGTGCTAACCTCCTCACACAGTGTGCTGACCTCCTCACAGTGCGCTAACCTCTTCACACAGTGTGCTAACCTCCTCACAGTGCGCTAACCACTTCACACAGTGTGCTAACCTCCTCACAGTGCGCTAACCTCTTCACACAGTGTGCTAACCTCCTCACAGTGCGCTAACCACTTCACACAGTGTGCTAACCTCCTCACAGTGTGCTAACCTCCTCACAGTGTGCTAACCACTTCACACAGTGTGCTAACCTCCTCACAGTGTGCTAACCTCCTCACACAGTGTGCTAACCGCCTCACACAGTGTGCTAACCTCCTCACACAGTGCGCTAACCTCTTCACACAGTGTGCTAATCTCCTCACACAGTGTGCTAACCTCCTCACACAGTGTGCTAACCTCTTCACACAGTGTGCTAACCTCCTCACACAGTGCGCTAACCTCCTCACACAGTGCGCTAACCTCCTCACACAGTGTGCTAACCTCCTCACACAGTGTGCTAACCTCCTCACACAGTGCGCTAACCTCTTCACACAGTGTGCTAACCTCCTCACACAGTGCGCTAACCTCCTCACACAGTGTGCTAACCTCCTCACACAGTGTGCTAACCTCTTCACACAGTGTGCTAACCTCCTCACACAGTGCGCTAACCTCCTCACACAGTGCGCTAACCTCTTCACACAGTGTGCTAACCTCCTCACACAGTGTGCTAACCTCCTCACACAGTGTGCTAACCTCCTCACACAGTGTGCTAACCTCTTCACACAGTGTGCTATCCTCCTCACACAGTGTGCTAACCTCCTCACACAGTGTGCTAACCTCTTCACACAGTGTGCTAACCTCCTCACACAGTGTGCTAACCTCCTCACACAGTGTGCTAACCTCTTCACACAGTGTGCTAACCTCCTCACACAGTGTGCTAACCTCCTCACAGTGTGCTAACCTCCTCACAGTGTGCTAACCTCTTCACACAGTGTGCTAACCCACCACACAGTGCGGCTCAATGCGGTCATTGGCTAAAGGCTACTACAGAGCCCAATGGTGAAAACTGTTAAACAGGAGTAGCTGCAGCTTCAGCGAATGGCAGGTTTGCAACTTCCTGACAGCTGAACCAAAGGAATGAATCCTTACAAGGTGAGTCCGTTCCTTTCATTCACTAACACGACTTGCTCAAAAAGAATGGATCACTCACGAATGACACACCTCTCCAGCACGGCAACCTGGATTCACAGCGCGCTAAGCTCCTCCAGCAGTGAACACAATGTGCAGGTTGCCTTATGCTATCACAGCCCACAGCCCTCCGCTACGCAATTTCTACACAGCCCCCACCCTCTCCCCCCACATTTTAATGACAGGCACGCACACCCATAATCAAACTTTGCTTATGAACATGAAACCCGCACGGGTTTGTCAGATGACTCAAAAAGCCAGCCTATTTCAGCTGCCGCGAGGGACGCGTTTTTCCTCTTTCAAACGCTACGCACGCCCGTCGCCCCGCAAATCAGACGCGTCTCCGTTTACGGGCGAGCGGAGCAGGCCTAATGACTTCGCCAATTAGAAACCCAGCCCGGCTCACCCTCGTCAGCCCCTGACCGTGAACTCGTTTGGGGATTTTCGCGTTCAAAGGGAACGCTAATCGCTTCTCCTATACGGAGATATATGGATTTGGACTTTATTAACGGGTAAGGTCACAAATGACGTCAGGACAGAGAGCTTTGAGGGACATACGCATTTATTCAGCTTTCACTGCTGTGTTGTAATGCACGTCACGTTGGTTTGTGTTGTTATGTAACCTTTGTGCACCAGAGTGCAATATAAATACATAACTTAGTTGCATTTATATTTTTTAATTTTTTTTATTTAAAGACGAGCAGACAAGCCCTTTCCTAATTTTTGCTTTATTAAGACAGGAAACAGAGGAATCAGAGACCTTAACAGATAGAGAAGGGAATCCCAGCTCAGGAGGTGCTGTGGCGGGAATCGAATCTCCGTCCTCACAGGCATTTGCAAATGGCCGCCTGAGGGAGCGCACCACAAGCCTCACCATATTTACGCATTCCATCTATTTTACGATATTTAAGATATGTTGGAATATGGACCTTCTGAGCACTAGCCCTAGCGACCAGTTCCATTAATGAGGAATACTGGCGTTGAGGTGGAGGGGTGGAGATGGGGCGTCTCGTTCTGGCTCACGGTTCGGATGTAACTCACACTCACACGGCAGGCCTGGGGCGGAGAGCCGCAGCGCAGGTGTGCGAGCCGGCCGACGCGAAGCAGGCCTTTCCATCACCGCCACGCCCCGCGACACCACAGGCTGGTACTCTGAGGCCTACGTGGACCCGACCTGACGCAGGACCGCACCCCTCTGTAATTTCGGCAGAGCCACGTCTCTATCATAACAAGCGCCGAAGCAAGGAGAACGGGAGCGTGCTCACTATTATTATTTACTCAAGCCAAAAGCCAAAGGACATTTCCACAAAGCAGCAAACGTACATGTAAATATATAAATCTATGTGTGTGTGCTCATATATGAATATATTCATATACACACTGTATATATAAATATAGTGACATAAACACACATACATTTTATTATAGATTACATTATATAGAGACACACGCACACACAAACACAAACACACAGACATATTCAGGAGCTGTGACATCTCTACTCTTCCCCACAAACAAAATAAATGTCAAGTTAAGGACTTGGTGAAATTAATGGCCAAATACAGCCAGAGACAGGTCTGCTGGGTAGCTAATATAAAATAATATTGTATTATTATACATAACACAGCCAATATAAAATACATCTGCTGCAGCTGTGTCTCCGATGCCACTGGCCATGGCATTCATATCGTGGCTATAAAAAGCCACAAGCTGAACAGATTTGTCTCCGTGGCAGAAAAATAAATAACAGCGATATTATTGTACTATTCGTCTTCGGGGATTGAAGCCTTTCCCTTCCTTACCGCCTCTAATTTCACCGTGCCCTCCTCCTATCCGACAAGCCAGCGTTTGTCACCAGAATTGCCTTGGAAATGGGTTTTTATTACTTTCGTTTAAATAAATGAGCCCCCCCCCCCGCCCCCAACCCCCACCCCTCTGAGACGTCATGTCAGCAAACTCATTACATCACCAGTCCCTGGGTGCCCTGTCACTGGAAAACGCAGAATCCCTCTTCAATAATAAGGCATTAGGAGCTGCCAGCCTTTACTGAACGTAACCGGGCGAGCGACATGCGTATTCTTCCGACAGGATGCCTGGCTGTTTCCATAACGCTGAAGTCCTTTTCAGCTCATTAAATCTGAGCTAGCGCAGGTGCGCTTATGTGAAATGAATATTAAAAGGACATTTCGAGGCTGCGAAACCGCAATACGTGCATTCTGTGGGGAGATCTAATTATTATATTCATAAATTAGATTGAACTGCACAGAGCGTATGTTAATATTAGTTAGGGCTAAATGGTACTGAATCTTTTTTTCTCCCACGTTTAGGAATTCAGATCTGCTCCGGATTCAGTACCAGACTGTGGGGCCTCATCCACACACTGAAACAGTACCTTAACAGGATGAGCCACCCAGCAGCACCACACGCTATTCAAAAGATGATGTTTCCTAAATGTTGGAGGAGGAAGTTGATGCTTTCTTAAAATATGCACACCTATAAGTGTATAAAAGGCATTTTAGATACTGTGTAGATGTAGACCTGGACATAATGCAAAATCTTGATAAAACCGAATAATACTGTTTTCCTGCTCAGAGTTCAGCGGACCAAGAGCATCCCGACGGTGGGCTTGGGATAATATTTGAAAATCCACAGGGAGAAGCGAATGAACTGGGCATTCCGCAGGCAGCACCGGGGTCTGACGGTTCGAGATCCAGACAGTGCCGCAAGGCGGCAAGTTCGTTCGGACGGACTTTTGGCAAACGCTCGGCAGCGGATTCAAAGGCACGCGATTCAAAACGCAAGCTGCAGCGGTAGTCAGGCACAGGACGACGGCTCTGCTGCTCTGCGCCGAAGTCACATGTCACGGACCTGACATTTCAACATCTCTGAGGTTAGAACCCGCAGGTCGTCACATGAGGCCGCACCGAGGTGAAGCCCGCACGGAGGTGACCCACTTTCAGCGGGCCAGAAGCCTGCGAAAAGCGTTCGACTTCTGCATCGTCAGCCATCGTGGAATGACCATTAACGCAAAGGGGCAAATTAATGAGGACCGGCTTACTGTCAGAGCAAATTCTGCTTCACAGTGTGAATGTCAAAGGGCAGTCCTGGCGATTGAGCACGTACGCAGCCGAATCATTCGAATCAGCCAGGGCTAAACGGGGAGAGGTCCAATCAGCGAACGACAAATTGGGGTCTGTCTCTCCCACAACAACTTCATGTGTAGTTTTAAATTTGCACTGAGAAAACTTGAGAGAAACTTGCTTGTACTTGACACTCTTGTGTCAGGTATAAGGTCAGAAGCAGACTAAACTTTGCGTTTTAAATATGAGATGTACGGTATAAGGGCTGAGGAAGGATCACGCACAGTTTAATCCATTCTTTGGTTAGGACTGCGCTGAGAATCAGCCTAAACTCTGTTGGCAACCAAATGCGGATTATCTTTAGAGCTGAGGGTCGGAGCTAAGAAACACACAGGTTCAAGATGCTCTGTGCTCCCTTCTTTGGTCTGTCAACCAGACAGAGTCGGGGGGAGAGAGAGAGAGAGGGAGAAAGAGAGGGTCAGAGAGAGGGAGAAAGAGGGAGGGAGAGAGAGAGGGGAAGAAAGAGTGACAGAGAAGAGAGGGAGAAAAAGACCAACAGAAAGAGTCAACAGAGAGAGAGACAGAGAGAGATAGAGAGCAACGAAGAGCGAAAGTGACAGAGAGAGAGTGAGCGACAGAAAGAGAGCGAGCGACAGAGAGAGAGAGAGAGAGGGGAAGTGTGAATTGCCTGCAGGGCAGTCGGGGCCGCGGGGGGGGCCAGTGAGGTTCCGTTTCTGAGCGGGGGCCCCTGAAGTACTCGCTGTTCTCTGAAACGACGCAGTGGCCGGCCAACGCCAGTGGAAACAAAACTGAGAAGAGAGGGAGGAAAAAAAGCACCCGCGAAGACGCAAGCGGTCTTTGTCAATGCAAAACAGGAAGGATGTCCACAAGCGCTCCGAAAAATGACACACACACACACACACACACACACACACACACAGTAAGATTGCAAAACAAGCTGCAGTCACTGCAAAAAAAATACAATAAAATTAAAAATGACAGGCATTACAGTTCAAAGCCAAAGTAAGAGCAGAGCCAGAGCAGCAGTGAGGCTAAGCAGCTAAATAAACGGCTATGCCCAGCGCAGAAGCTAACGTTCTGCTAACCTGATCATCTGAATGGCCAAAAGCGGATTTATTTTTAACTATTGGCAAGACGGCGTGTGCATGTGTGAATGCTTAGGTTCTCTCCGTCCAATCACACGCTCTTGCTGCAACACAAAAGGTTGTTTTTGTAAGTTGATATTACACTTATCGATTATAAATGAGCCTCTGAGCCTTGCTGACACTGTTAAGGACAGACCGAGACAGGATTCGGCATGCTGCGGTTGGGTACAATCAGACACACAGACACTAACACCCAGGCAATGTGCGAAAAGTGACACCCTATGTCCTTATTCAGGCTTCCTGTGTTTACAGTCCTGTCTTCATCAGTGTACTCGCACGTAAATACTCACAGAAAGCACAGAAGTCAAAAGAGAGTGAGAAGAGAACAAACCCATTACTTTTATTCCTGTGCCAATATTACATTAAAGCCAGTGAGACCCTGTGGTGTGTATAGTCCATTCACATAAATAAACAGTGTTTCATGGCCTGACCCTAGTTTGTATTGGAGAAAAATAATAACACCGCTAAGACTGCCAATGACCGGCCAACACCCACTGGGCCAGACAGACAGACAGACCGGCAGACAGACACGCAGCCATATGCGGCCCATCTGAAGGCTGGGGCGGCCAAACCGGTGGAGCGGAGGAGGGGTGCGGGGGGGTTGGGGGTGGGGGGGGGTGGAGCGGAGTAGGCCTGTCCGATGAACCGGGGAGCGGTCAGATGTTCACCACAAGCGCTGTCTGTCGCTAGTCACCGGAGCGAGACGGGGCCAGGCAGAGCGGGGCGGGGCGGGGCGCGGGCGGCCCATATGCCGGAGAGGGAAGCCCTTCTGCTCCGCGAAAAGGAGCCGACGCCCCCCCCCCCCCCCCCCGGCTTCGCCTCACGGCAGCGCAACTTAGCGCAATTAGCGAAGGCGTCCTAACCTCGCTATGATAGCAAAAGGGAGGGAAAAGGGCCTCCCCTGGTGTTCCGACAGAAAAAGGGAGGGGAGGGGAAGGACACGTCCGAATGACGTTCAAAAAAAACCAAGGAAAACCCTTTGACCTCTGGCCCCACATCCAGACGCAGACGCTTGGCTCAGCAGCTGACAGGGCAGCGAGGGTCACCACCGGGACTTTTTAAAATTTTTAATTAAAGATTAGCTTTTCGCTTTTCGGCCCACGCAGAAGCGCTCCTGACCAAAACCGAAACCCTTTCGCCGAAGAGGACAATCGCGGCAAAAGCTTGAGGACGATCTGGACGTCCTGAGGCGGCTGGGTAGAGAACGGTTTCCGTCGGCGCTCTCTCTCCCCCTCCCCCCCCCGGAGTCACCGGCCACTGGCACTTTACAGCCCCCAACCGGCTCTAAACGGGCTCGATGTAGTCAGCCCCCCGACACGTTAAGTGGACCACCTGCGTCTACGCCTCCGGTCACGGGCGAGAGAGAGGCCTTGTCCGGGGAGGCCCGCGGCGACCGGGAGGAGAAGAGGGCGTTACATCAATGAGCCTCTTTCACCTCGGACGGCTGGGAGCGAGCTGACGCGGGCTAATCGCGATTAGGCATGCCGCGCGCGGACATCAAACGGAATTATTCAAACCCGCGGAGGGTCCTTCATCCAGCGTTCACTCTGCTTGGAGACGTTTCATCTGGATGCGGAGGAAGGAATTCAGCAACATGCTATTTATAGCAAAAAAATAATCATCTAAAAAAGAACCTCTTTCTTGTCACTGTTATGCTCATTTAGAGACTGTTTTGAACAGTTCACAAAAGGTCCAAATTTTTTCCTCGCTGACGTTGTTCAATGGCTTTTTTCTTTTCTTTTTTAATTTAGAGAACAGATCGTCTCCCATTTCAGACATCATTTCAAGGAGTATTTGTATTTTATTTATGCAGTTACTTTAAAACGCACTCATGGTTTGGAAATAAAAGACATCCAAGCTGTCCGTCATTGGCATCTGCCAATGGCCTCCAGCACCGCGGAGCATGGAATGCGACCGAACGCCATCACCTTCAAAGGCATCGGTGCGTTTCCCTTTGATGACAGGAAGTGAGGTCGTTTCCATTCAACAAAAAAGGACAATGCAG